>NC_140942.1:129892099-130587099 GCF_014529385.1 Adiantum capillus-veneris
TTTTCAGAGAAATCAGAAAGGCACAGAAATGTGTAGATTTATGCATACCAAAGCTGCCCTTCCAGAGGATGGTGAGGTCCATATGTGATGAAGCTACCTGGGGCACCAAAAGGTGGAAGGTGGTTGCATTAATGGCTCTACAAGAAGCAGCAGAGGACTTCCTACTGGAGTACTTCAGTGACATGACCATTGTTGCAGCCCATGCCCACAGGGTTACTATAATGGACAAAGATAGTGAGACACTGAAAAGAATAAGGTGGAGGTATGACAAACTACTGGTCCTCAATGTCTGCAAGGATAAGAAAATGAGGGAAATTTTGTTATACCCCCCGGAGCTAGTGCCACAACTCACAGTTGTAGATGTCACACATGATGTGAATACAAGGGCAAGGGCAGAGACTATTGCTTGCCAAACAGAGGACATGAGGGAAGCAGAGCTTAAGGAGAAAGCAAAAGTAGCAGTGGAGTCCCAGAGGCAAACAGAATGCAATGTGACCCTCTCCATAGAGGCAAGCAATCAAGAAACTCTACTTTCAATGAAGGATGGTTTGCTTGCAGAGATACCATTTGTAGATGGAGCCAGAAAGCTAGCTGTGGAAAAAGTGGACATTAATTTATTGCAGAATCCAGATGCTCAGATTTCAGACACAATTATCTATGCTTGTCTTAAGTAAGTGTTACTATCTTGCTAGCTTTGAAAACTCAGATAATAGGTTTGCTAACTCAGGTAGAGTCTCTGCAGCCTGATCAAAAGTCAACTCCCACTGCACACCCACACAGAGGTGTTTCTTCTTGATCCACAAATGTCAGTGATTATTAGACAAAAGAACAGTCCATCTGGGACCTTTGAGAGTTGGTTTCTCCACTGTGCTATGCTGGAAGTTACTGTCATCATCTTTCCATATGAGAACAACCATCACTGGAGTCTCATATGCCTTGATGTTGACCAACTAGCAGTGTGGGTGTTCAATTCAATAAAAGGAACCCACCCTGAAATTAGGCTGTAAGTGTTTTGTATCAGAAAGTGTTTCTTATAGATATCCATGTAAATTTGAAGCCTCATGCTAACATCTTGACATTGCTTTGTGCAGTTGTATAAAGAGGTTGTTGCTTGCCTATGGCAAGCTATGTGAAAGGTATGAACTATACAAGGCCCCAATCAAAGATGTACCTGTCCCAAATCAAACCGATGGAAATTCTTGCGGCTGGAGATGTCTTCTCCATGCAGAATATGTCCTGCAAAGCTACTTTGCATTAAAACCTTTCATGACTAAGGTACCCAGTTGACAATGCATTCAGTTAGTTTTGGTTTAGTCTATAAAAGAATTCTCACCATGTGGTCTTTCAATTTTGCAGAGTGCTTTAAAAAACTACACATATGATTATTTGCAAAGATACCGGGTAAGTTTAATACAACACCTGCTTACTATGTCTAGCCCCAGAGAGCTTGAAGATAGCGGCTTGGATGACCGCACTATTGATCTAACAAAACATGACGTGCCACCACGACAAACCCCTGCATCCGATACAGTGGAATCACAATGGGCCGAGGGGGTCATATCAGCAGAAGATGAAAGAGCCGAGGATGAGGAAAGGTCAAATGAGCATATGGAAGGTGCTAGTGTACAACCAGAGGAGACAATGAAAGAGCCAAGTCAGCCAGTGGAGGAGCCAAAAGAGCCTATGGCTGAAACCCAAGATGAGGAAAGCAGGCCTATAGATGAGCAAAAGGATATGGATGAGGAAAGCAGGCCTAGGGATGAGCAAAATGATATGGATCAGGCAAGGATGTATGAGGCAAGCCGATCAACCGAGGGAGAGGAAAAGACCTTGGAGGAAACCTTGAATGAGGTAGAAAGAGCCATGGGGGAGACCCCTGATGAAGATGTGAATGATGACTATGAAGATAAAGCAAAGGAAAGCAACAACGACATGAACACTACAGAGACCCAGTATGGACCCTTGCTACCTGTAGATACGGTTGTTCCGATAATGTCTATTCAAGTATGGCAAAATATGTTCAGCTTCTAACTACTTATATGTACTTGTCAACTTTTACAGAGGTTGATTATCTTGGACGTCAATGGATTGCTGCTGATGCGGGTGCCTCTCGGTGAAAGAGGACCCTTTGAGGATTTGCAAACGTTTCGGATGGGAACTTGTCGAGTCGTGGTTCGTCCAGGAACCAAGGAATTTATTCAATTTCTTCTTCCGCGCTTCAGATTTGCCATATGGTCTTCAATGCAAAGGCAAAACTTGTCGCCACTAGTTGCAATAGTTTGCAGTGTATGCCACGCTCACACGTCAGATTTTGCCTTTTTGTATGATCAAAGAAAATGCGTTACCATTGAGGGCCACTACCACCCTAAAAAACCACACTTACCTCTTTTGTACAAACCGTTTAGCCAAATCGGTGTACCCTTTGATGCAACTAATACACTACTGATTGATGATACTCCTGAAAAGGGAGAACTAAATCCGCCGGGAACAACTGTCTCACCACCTTCTTTCGAGGGGCATTCCTTCGATTTTTACCTTGAAGACATTCTGATTCCATACTTACAGAAATTGTATTTCAGTCCATTGTTCACGGACGAGTTTGTACTTTCTAATGAATTAAGATGACTCTTCTATCATGTCTTTGTCTTGTCTAACATTGAGAGAGAGAGAGAGAGAGAGAGAGAGAGAGAGAGAGAGAGAGAGAGAGAGAGAGAGAGAGAGATTTGACATGGTAAAGAAATGTATTTCAAGCACACTTTTTCACAGGGCACAATTGAAAAATGAGCTCAATAAACTTCATGTCTTGAAAGTCATTTGTATACACTTGGGTTCACAAGAATATCTGTTACATTGACACTACTTCAACCCGACCATCCAACTCTTTGCACAAAATATCTTTTTCCCTTCGCCGCATCACCTTACGGCCAGCTAGGAAAAAGGAAAAATCTGATAGGTCCTTGTCCATTGACTCTTCAATTATGTCATGCCGCAAATGCTGAAGACTGCATAGCTCCCTTATTGTAACCACCAACAGTAGGCCATGCTCTTTATCAATCACTTCCACATCCACAGCAGGATTATCTTCCAAACCTGCAGAAACCTGGTCCATAGGAATGTACTTACCGTTGAGCATTTGTGATCGCATATACCAAAACGAGAGTAACAGTGATTGGCTTGCAATCATGTACTTGACAACTAGAGTATCAAGCGCGACCTCGCACCGTAAACCAATCTCTTCCTTTGCATACCATCCTTTGTCAAGAAGTTTGTCACAGGATGACTGCTGAAATGACTTGCACATGAACATAGTTTTCGTAACTCGGATGTTGTAGCTATGAAACAGCTCTATGAAGAGTGCAACAGGACAGAAGTTTGCAATTCTAACTAGTTTGGTGGGAATACAGCTATGTAGAGACCTTTGTATATCCTTGTAGAGCTTACTTCGCATTGCCTCCACCATTGTTTCCTAGGGAACTGGCCAGTCCACAGTGTTCCAATCGGTTGGTAGAGGCACTTTCACCAACATGCCATTCTTATTCCCTGAGATGAGTTGGTAAAAGTGGTCATAAAAAAAGATTTCCTCATCAGCCAGTCTTTTGCTGCCATTCCCTGAATACTGTAGAGAACCAATGTGGGCATGAACAACATGGAAGATGCCTATTATGCACTCCACAGGCTCCCATTGCTCATAAGAAGAGGGATAAACATCTGCAATATATATAAGAAGAGTTAAACTAAGAGTATCAATAAGTACAAATGACAAATCTAATGTAATTGAGCTGTGAAGAATGGAGACATTGCTCATAACAAGCGGGAGAAATATTGCAAAATATATAAGAAAATTTATAATGAGAGTATCAGTAAGTTCACATGTCAAGAGTACTTACAATTGCAACGTGGTTGATGTATATCTGATACATTTCCACCATTTGCTATCACCTCTGGATGGGTGAACACATGCTGAACAAGAACTTCCTTTACAGATCTTTTGCCGATTTCAACTTTGAAATCCAACACTCTGGCCTTCCATGCTGAGCGGTAAACGTTGATACCACTAGACCTCTTGGGTCTTCTTGGTTGCATGAGGACCCATGAACCTTTGTTTATCCTTTGTCCAACCCATTGGTTCTCTGCACTTATTGAAGCTGGTATTGTAATTGAGGATATGCTACTACTTGGCCTTCTAGGCAAAGTGCAGTTGTTGGTTGTCGGTGTGAGAGACAGTAAACACCTGGAGCCTCTTGGGCGAGAAGACGTGGACGCCATAGCTCTCAGAGAAAAGCTTTAGTGGAGGGAGATTCACTTTGAAAGCATTCTAATGGAGGGAAAGTGTTTTAGAATTCCAATATCTTGTGCGGGCTTAATGGTCACCCTCCAGTACGTTAATGACCATAAGAGAATATCAGAAGTGGGACCACATGCAAGCACCTAAAAGCTCAGTAAAAGGAAGGAAATTACGATGCTACAATCCTAGATTCGTGAAAGTTTTATGCTATTTTCCTATTTTTTGAGTCTTTCCACGTACTTTCCTACGTAACGTAGCCTTCGTGCTCATTAGACGCGCTCTATTATTCTCTCTCTTCATATGGCCCTCCAAATGACCTCTGAAATTTCCTAATGTGGTGCATTGGTTAATCCAAAAGGCATTATTCTATACGCATATATTCCCCATTCTGTGGCAAACACTGTTTTGTGTTGATCCTCTATTGCAATTGCCAGTTGGTTATACCCCGAAAACCCATCTAGAAAAGAATAAGCCCTTCTCGCACTCTCTCTCGCGTTGCACTTCCGCTCGTACTCCTTCATTTTTAAAACCCCTCTACACACACTTCACCATGAATTAAAAGACCCCTCTTCTTTCATAAACCTGTAACTTTTTTTTTGGTTTTCTATTTTTAAACCCCTCTTATACATGTAATTTTGTAACTCTTTAGTATATTAAAAAAACCTCTGCGTGAACTCACGTGCTACACTTACATATTCATAGATGGACCCCCTAGGAGCCATAGGATTCTTCATTCATCTCTCATCAAGATAGAGTGAAACCTATGGCCCTAGGGCAAGAGAGTAGCCTATGTATCAATGTAAAATCTCTTAAAGAGCATCTAGGCCCCTACATGGGCACCATGGAAGCCCTATGGCCCTTGGTCCAAAGGATCTCCCATCACAATAGGTGGCAACATATGGAGCTTGAGCTTATACATTGGCACCCTATGACCGTAGGGCCATATGATCTCTCATTAGAATAGAGGGAAACCTATGGTCCTAGGACTAGAGGGTGGCCTAGTTGTGAATGTAAAATCTCTTGAAGAGCCATTCGGCGGCACCTACATGGGCACCTTGTCAACCCTATGGCCCTATGATCATAGGATCTCTCATTGGAATAGAGGGAAACCTACGGCCCTTGAGCTTGTACATTGGCATGCTATAGCACTAAGGCCATAGGATCTCTCATCAGAATAGAGAGAAATCTATAATTGACCAATGATCAACATCATGTGTCCTAGAAAACATAGTGAGAACCTCCGCATACCTAGGGCCATAGAGTGCCAATATTATACAAGGATTTAATATGGACCGACCTAAGAGACACTTTCGTACTACCCGAGCATTGTGAACAAGTAAGACTATAAATATTTAACATACAATTTTAGAAGTTATGTGCTTGGAAGCTCTCAGGTAAGTTATGTTGCTATGCCAGGTGATATTTCATCCTACAAAGTTTGCATCAAACTAGTGGTACGTCATAGAGATAGTCCCTTGTAGTGCACGAACGTATGAGGGCTACCATGTGCCAATCACAAGGGCATCAATAGAGGAGATCGGAGAAGATGCTCAATCAGAAGCCGTTGAGGTGGTGTCAGACGAGCATCAAGCTGCTATTCTCTATGGGGTGCATGTAGAGGATCTACAAAATGAAACGGAGGACATCTACCTAAACGGAGAGCTCTATATAAACATAGGGAGTTATGCTGAGCTATGCGAGGATGAGAGAGAGACCTCTTAAAGCCACAAACATTGTATTTGAACAATTTTGCTCCGTTTTATAATATATATTGTATTCACATGGCTTTTTGTCCATTCTTTTCTATATTCTATACTTGAGAAATCTAAATTGTGTTTAATCGCGTCATTTCTTTCACTCCAGGTATGCTCCTTCCGTCTCCTCCCTCTCATGTTCCCTTCCACTCTTTCTCTCTCTCCCTCTCAATCTCGGCTAGCTCCTACAGTTTCAACGGCTGCATGTGAGGGTCCTACAACAAACACAACACTCCACAAACATATACAACTACTTCAATGCGAGAGTATTCTCCAGAGAGGGAGCTGGAAACTCCCAATGCAGCGTAGCAATAACATAATCCTTGGAGGCTCTATCCTAATCCCTCGAAGAGATCATGATAGTGTGTCAAAAAATCTATCTACACAACTGTCGCATGCGGCCCATCACCTGCTACCCCTCAGGGGTCATAATCCTTCGGCGTAGTCTAAGCAGTCTCACAAGCAGGGACACTCCTCAGTGTGTCGTGAAAGTCTAACTAGAGTGTCTTGTCACCACAGCTACATACAAATTCACAAGAGCTTCATAGGAATATCTCTACACGAGAATCCCTCCCCCTTTATGAGTCCTCTCTCTCTCTCTCTCTCTCTCTCTCTCTCTCTCTCTCTCTCTCTCTCTCTCTCTCTCTCTCCCCCCCCCATAGGAATCCCTCTCCCTATTATCTATAGTAAAGATTATAACTTGTCCATGTTTTCTTCTCCATTCAATATGAAGATTAAATGTTCATATGTTTAATGCAGATATGGATGATGATGAGTTTCTTTCTTCTTTGTCACCCCAACACAGAGGAGGTGGTACGAGGAGCGTCATCGCTCTGGAGCACCATCACGTCGTTCCACAATAATCTGGGAGGTTTATCAAAGATGGGTAATGACAAGTTGATACAATCTGGAAGCTTGTAGACCCAGCTCATCAATTACAAGGTTTATCCAAAAAATAGCAGGTAAAATATCCCGATTTATCAAAATAATAAGTGTTTTTACAATGAGAACTTCAAAAAATGGTATCTGTGGTATTTGTGTTAGCTTGCTGCTAACATTCCCCCCCTCCTCGCCTGTGTCGTCCCTTGACATAGCTTTATGGGCTGAAGTAGTCTTCGAACTAGCGACTGGCAAGGCGGTCTTTAAGCGCTATTATAGCCTTTTGATATCTGATTTTCCATTCCTTATTTGGCACTTGCAAGAACTGCATAGTTACTCTATTTTTCAGCTCCACTACTGAGTAGCCTACAAACCTTGAGGTCAGGTTGATGATCAATGGTGCAAATATCTTCGTTCGCCAAGTGAAGAATCCCATGTAGAACGCTTCCTCGAATGCCAGCATATTGTGAGAAGGTAGAAATATGCACCTGGTGTAGAAGCCATAGAGGACTTCTTTGAGAGGTTGGCCACTAAGATCATAGCACAACCCTTTATTACCCTTGAGGAATGACATCCAATGGATGCTTGCTTGCTCTGTCTCATTGAACACTTCGATGCAGGTGAGCAGCATTGGATAGATTTTGTATAACATAGCACATGACAATTCTGGTAGACTTTTAAAGAATGACATGGCGTCCTTTAGGGTTTTTCACCATGTATTCTTCAGTCCGAGTCGGCTGTCCCTTTTTTGGAGCAGGCAATCTGGGCTAATTTAGCCAAGTTGGCCACTTCTTTTGTAGTGCCTCATGTGCTATCGAGGTCCTTACTCTTGGTACAGGACAGAAGGTAGGATCCTTTTGCAAGGCCGCAGGTGCTCTTGTGAACAGAATCAAGTACCTGGGATTCTTGTTCAGCCGGCTCAACCTCCACTTTGGGTGGTATTTATCTGCGCCCTCGACTTGCATGTCGGTGTAGATCTTTCTTTTACTTGCAGCAACTCAACTTTAATCAGAGGGTAGGGCAGGTATTGTTGGTTCCATTGCACATTTATTTGATTGGGAGTGAGTTGTGTGACATTGACAGAATGAAGTACTCTCAACTCCCAATCCATTGTTGCCTTCCACTGCTCATCTACCTCTTGTGTAACTTTTTCCTCAGTGCATCTTCTTCAGCCTTTGAGAGCTGGACCATGGGCATTGTGTCTGCTTCGGTAATTGGTACTTGAAATTCTTCCTCGTCTCGCCGCTCATCTCTACTGCGGACTGTGTCTCCATGTCAGCAAATGATACTGAGGGGATTTCTATTTGAGGTTGCTCCGAAGTGCCTGCCTCTTCTTGCGTTTCTATCCTTCCCTCTTTCAGTAGTTGGTTGACTCGTTTGAGTTCAACTATCTCCTTCAGTAGCTCGTCTTCTCCTTGGACCCGCACCAAGGCCAGGTCTCTGCGCTGAGACTGCTCTAATTTTAGCTCCGGCTTGGTCTTTATTTATCTTTTCTAATGCCTTGTAGACCTCGTCTGTTCCCTTGATCGAGACGACGGCTCAATTTTCTCGTATTTGCTGCAAGAATATCGCCTGATCATTGATTCTTTATTCTGAGTACTGTAGGGAAGAGTTGGCTACATCTAACTGTACCTGGATCTTTTGAGCTAATAGGGTTGTAGATAGAAGTTCATTTGTAACTTCCATCAGCTGATCATCCTTCGCTTTGCATGCATCTGACAGTTTTGTGAGCAACTCACCCAGTTCCTCCATGTAATTCTGTTTCTTATCTCTTGTGAGCTGATGTTGTTCATCTTTTGCTCTTAACTCCTATACTTGCCTCTGTATATCGGTGATGACATTGAGTCTGTCATCTAGCTCCCCTTTGGTCCGTGTTGTTATAGAATTGACATTTTATTATTTATTGCAACTGACAGGTGGAAAAGACTAGACCCAGCTTGGCCTATGCGAATGGATTTGTATATCATGTGCATTTTATTATTCAAGTGCTCTTTTATGAGCTTTGGCCATTTACGACCATCCGGCCAGTTTGTAATCACTTTGACCATTTAAAAAATCTATTAAAAAAATATGTGCAAGAGGGAAATGGTCACTCTTGCACGGGGGGAGATTGCACCTAGTGTCTGTGTTGCTCTTCTCATCTCTCCTCTCTTCTCTCTCGTTGTGCTGGTGTAGCACTCCGCTCTAGGAGGTGCGCTTGCACGTGATCTCTAAATCTCTCTCGCTCTCTGTCTCTCTCTGTTCGTGTATCTTGCGATCATGCGACCACGTGATTGTGCCAGGTATGCCGATTAGTCTATTTTATGTTGTTTATTGTGTTATTTTGGGTATTTCGCAAGGCAGCCACATCCTCCCGCTTGTAGCACGTGTGTTACCGCCAAGTGCGGCTGAGAAAAGTCTTTCTGTCATCTCCCGCATTTGCTTAGCATATTTGCTCACTTGCAGGATGACTTCATCATTTGATTGCCAATCTTCGCTTTGTGTTAGTTGTCTTGATGTTTTTGCAGATTCTTTTACCTCTGGTTGCGTGATGGCTGTTGGTTTCTATTGTTGCCCTTGTGGCTGCTGATCTTTCTCTATTGAGGTGAAGTGTGGTATAACAGTCTTATCTTGTTGTGTTGAGGTAGAGGGTGTTTTCTCGGCCTCTTGTTCTCTTGTGTGCTCAAATTTTGCGGAGTCCTCTTTTGGTGCAGGACTGGCTACCTTTTCTGTCTTTGGCTCTTTCTCTATTCGCTTCTCTTGACCCGTCTGAACCCAGCCTAAGATTACCCTTGTTTACAACTAAAATAATCATTGTCAATTGCTTAACATAATTGAGCATATTCTCAAATCTAAAGAGAGAAAGAGGAGGGAGAGAGAGGTGAATGGATTACACGATAAAAAAACTTCATAACTGCAAAATATTTATGAATCATCTTCCAAAAGATCTCTACATGAAGCATCATCCAATTCTAAGCCCATGGCTCCTAAATCAATAAAGAGAGAAACACGATTGTCATTTCTGGATGCATTGCTAGCTTCATCATCTTCGAGTTTGTCATCCTCCATCTCATCATATTCATCATCATGACAATCATCCTCGCTAAGACTTGCTGCTGCGGGACTTGATTCATCGACCTCCCTCTCCTCTGTTTCCACCTCATCCGAAGTCGGAGGTGGAAGAGGGTCGACGATAGTCTCCACTTCATTAGTGGAAAAAATGGTTCTCCCCCGAGGTGTTACGGGAATTACGAACCAAAGTTTTGGTTGGTGGATTGTTGGGATATAGATGACCTATAAAATAGAAGCTCAAAGTGAGTAACATTGGTATAAATAGCGCTACAACAAGTAAATAAGAATAAAAAAGGTATATTTCACTCACCTGCTCACAATTATGCGGTAAAACTAAATTTTCATACCTCCCTGTGTGATGCACACTAGAGTCCACCATGTAGAGGCCATTCTCATGTCGTCTAGACACATTTGCAAACCACTTGCACTCGAAGATGAAGCTATGAAAGGTTCTAAAATTAACCTTTATTATCCTTTCAATAGTTCCACAGTACCTGGCTTCATCACCATGTGTGTCAAAGTTGCCAATGATGGCACAATCCATGCTGGTTCTACCCTCGTCAATGTGGCGCATACGAAAGTGACGACCCTTTGACCACATAGAGTTCAAGGAAAGGCACTACAAAATAGAAAAATATGTTAATTTATGAAATACATATTAAAGATAATTTCAACAAATAGCCAGAAAATATGGTTTAGGTATATCAGTACTCCACCTTTGGTACGCAACCTCGTGGATACTCCCATTCTTTGTTGGTGATGTCTTCTCCGCACGCTTTTGCCCCGCTCATTCTATCATGAATCCACTCTGCACTAATGAGATCTGGGAAATATGAAAGGTGTCTAGGCACTGGGGGTGCCCTCCTTCCTCCATGTGCTTGTTTCCATGCTTCCCTCTGTTGCAAACGCCTGGACTTTGCCACTGTCCACAAGTCCACCCACTTGGTCATAATCTTTGCATTGAAAATGCAAAAGTTATCCACCACTCGGGATAGATTCATATCCATGTTAAGTAGTTTCCCCTTTCCACTTGTCAAGTGTGAAGTCATCCTTGAATCTTTCTCGTCTGACCACATGCGAGGCATTGAAGGATCAACTTGTACCAAAAACTCTCATATGTAAACAAATACCTCTTGAACAATCCACCCTTTGGCCATACATGCCTCTGGTTGAGACCGTAGCCGCACAAAATCTTTGAGAGTCTTTAAAAACCTCTCTAAGAAGAACATCCATTGTGCGTGCACTACTCCACATATAGCTATTTCCTCCACCACATGAACCAAGATGTGAATTTGACTAAGAAGGACCGATCGAGGAAATGCATCTTCAATGGCACACACAGTTACTGTTGCAAGTATTTGAGCAGCAGGGATAGCATCTATTTTGATTTCCTTGGAGCTCACAAATCTGCGAAAAAACACACAAGGATACACTAAGTGCTAGTTGAAATTATTGTGTACATAAAAAAGGTGTAGTCGAATGGAGTCTTGTGATGTACCTTACTAACTCTCCTAATTTGAAAATAGCGTCTCTGAATTTCTTGTCACGACATATACACATACTCATCGGCAGAATGAACTACAATGTAAATCGGGAAAAGGAAACGTGAGTGATAGTCATACACACAAACTATAGATAGAATAGGGAGTATGAAGAATATTTGAAGCATCTTGTGCCAATCGTGGGACTTCAACCTATACGATTGAACATTTCCACCCTTCTTCGCTTTTGTGAAAGCTCCCTTTAGCGACCTCATGTATCTTGTTGGTGTGCAAATAGAGGCAATGGTACCCTTCACCTTGTCTAATTCTTCTTTTGCTAGCATCCATGGTGCTTTAGGAAGTACAATCTTTCCGTTTGGGGCACACTGTGGAGTCGCAGAGGTGGGGAGACGTTTTAAAAGCCTCAAATCCGCCCTCGCACCGAAAGAGTCCTTCTTGCCAATAATGTGGTCCCATAGTGTTTGGGCTACATTCTTGAATATGTGCATGGGATCCAAAAGGTGTTATATTTTTAAGTTCTTCCAATATACCTTAAAAATATGGAATACCTCGGCATACCTTTTGGTGGAGGACACGGAGCCGGATTGTTGTTGTGGTGTTCCTCCCAAACGGTTGCCCAATCTACCATTGTGAGCTTTAGAGGAGCCTTCCCATTTGTTGGAGCCTTGTGCTTGATATGCCCTTGGGGTAAGAAACGATGGTTATTTGGATAGATTACCTTGCACAAGGAATCTGGCCTCTCCGTCATCAACGATGGCCCGCAAGTAGGACATGCATTGTGGCCCGATGTGGAAAACCCTGCATACATATCATATGGTTAGAGAGATGAGTGAAATAAAGTGAGCTAAAGGGATCTAAAGGGAGAGAGATAAAGAGAGAGAGAGAGATAGAGGACAGGGGGTTACCAGAAATCTCTCCAAGCCCAGGATAGTCATGCATAGTCCACATAAGGATTTCCCTCACTTGAGCCTCTCTGCCCCCCTTTGCAAGTGAGACATCGACAACAGGAATGCCTCTCCATGATTCCAACTCCTCAATGAGGGGCTCGAGGTAAATTTCAATATTTGACACTTTGTACTTCCCTGGCACAAATAAGGAAGGAAGTATATTGACCTTCTTGGTTGTCTCCCATGGTGGAATATTGTAGTTGACGATCACCACAGGACAAGTGATCCATGAAGTAGACTTAGTGCGGAAGGGGTTGACACCATCACTTGCTAACCCAATCCTGAAGTGTCGAGGCTCCAACCCAAACTCTGGCCATTGAATTTCGATGTGCCTCCATGAAGGTGAATCGGCAGGGACACGCATCATTCTATCATTTGAGCGATGGTTTGCGTTCCACGTGAGAAGCTCCACGGTAGACCTGCTTTACATGTGTTGGATGCGAGGAATTAATGGAAAATGTCTTAATACCTTGCGGGGTAGGTGTGCCCCGCTCACACCTGTCTTGTATCGTTCCTCCCCCCACACGGGACATGAGATAGCATGTGCATGCTCATTGCGGTATAGCATGCGATTATACTCCATTCGAACTGCAGTGACATACGATCTAGCTCGTCGACGATCTAGAGGCATGTGGTGATCAGCTGGCAACATTTTGCCCATCAAACTACAACAAACATGCATATTAGTATAATTCCTACAAGACAATACCATAAAGAGAGAGGGAGAGAGTATATAAAAGCCACATTCCATACTTACAGAAGTGGTGCATCAACACTTTGCATTCTTTCAACCGAATTTTTCTTGCAAGTTGAGTACTTCCAACAATGCTCGGAGCACCAAGTACCGTACACCGTCGTAAAGAGGTGTTCGGGCACTCATCATCAATCTATCCTTTGTTTTGGCAGCCCGTTTAGTGCAGGGCTGACAATATTCTTTGCACACGGCACACTCATGAGCTAGTAACTCATCGCACATGTCGAACATGTACTCATCCTCTACCTCAAAGTGTGAAGATGACGCCATAGGAGCTGCCGACGTAGAGCCAATGGCAGGATCACCATGCGGTGCACCCAAATTTCCCAGCCGCTGTTGCCTCTGCCATTCAGCCTTACTCTCCGGTGCACCACCACCAAACACAGACGAGTGGGGCACCTCCGCAAGCGACGGGTGAGTCGTGCTATCATCTCTTCGAGTGCTTTTCCGAGGATGCCAAAGCCCTTCGTTCTCCACATGCTCCAAAGCAATGCGCCTCAAGCGAGGAATTTCCCTTTTGCACTTGGCGCAAGGACAAGGTAGTTTTTCCTTGAGCCAACGATTTTGCTCTGGGCCTCCAGGAGGACCACAATCATCCCAGTCGATGTCCTGCACATGCGAAAGGTTGTTTATTTAGTCATGTGTCCTAAAAAATAAATAATTAAAAAAAACTTAATTCCATTAGAAAAATTTTATATAGTTAAAGTCAAAGGGAATAAATGACAATGAGTGTAAAAATTATTTTTTAACTAAAAGAGATTTTAAAAATTCAACTATTAAACATTTAAAAGTACTAAAAAATAAAGTATCCATAAAAAATTAAAAATCTTCATCAAGAAACTCAAAAGGCTAGAAAATGAAATAATGCATAGCTAAGGGTAGGGGGGGTGGTTTGTAGCCCCCCCCCCCCCCCTCCACCAACCTCGGATTCACATGTATCCGTTTAAAATGACTGGCCGCGGTAATAGTCGCGGTAGTAGTCGCGGTAATAGCTGGTGCCTAAAAAAAGAAAGAAGGCAGAGTATGCCGCGTTTTTGCAACATACCCTGTCTTCCTTGCGTTTCTTGCCCTCTGCCATCGCTCACAAGCTTCCCCCTCCTTCCCTCCCCATCTCTCTCTCCTTCAACAAGACTACCCTTCCCCCCCCCTTCCCCCTCTCTCCTTCTCCAAGCTTCTCAAGTTTTGTCCAAGAGGGTTTCGTGCAAGTTTCGGCAAGGGGGTATTCCGCCATCTTCTTTGGACGCTTAACCTATTCGAAGCTCAACCGCGCTAAAAAGAAGAGGTAAACATAAAAGCACATCCTCCCTCTTCCCCTTTTGTTTTCTACTATACACACAAACACATACACACACACACACACACACACACACACACACACATAAATTTAAAAAAAAGAGAATCCATTATAACATACCTCGTTTATTAGGAAACAGTTGTTTTGCACGGCTTGTTTGAAATGGTTATTTTCCTAAGCACGTTTGAAAATGGTTGCTTTGCTACGCACATTCGAAAATGATTGATTTGTCACGCACGCTTTGAAAATGATTGTTTGGATAGTGTTAAATGAGAGAGAGAGAGAGAGAGAGAGAGAGAGAGAGAGAGAGAGAGAGAGAGATTTAAAGAGACGGAGAGAAATAGATAAAGAGAGTGAGAGAGGGAGAGAAATGTTAGATAAAGAGAGGTAAATGTTAAATAGAGAGAGAGAAATAGATAAAGAAGGAGAGAAATGTTAGATAGAGAGATAGAGACAAAGAAAGAGAGATAGAGAAAGAGAGGAAGAGATAGAAAGAGGGAGAGAAAGAGAGAGATAGAGAGGTAGAGAAAGAAAGAGAGAGAGATAGAGTGAGAGAGGGAAAGAGGGAGAGAAAGAGAGAGATAGAGGGAAATAAGGATAGGGAAAGAGAGAGAGTAGATAGAGAGGGAGAGAAAGAGAGGAATAGAGATAGAGTTAAAGAGAGGGTGAGAAAAAAAGAGAGATAGAGAAAGAGAGAGAGATAGAGGGAAAAAGAGAGAGAAAGAAAGAGAGAGATGGAGAGGGAGAGAGGGAGAGAAAGAAAGAGAGGAAGAGAAAGAAAGAGAGAGATAAAGAGGGAGAAAGAGAGGTAGAGAAAGAAAGAGAGAGAGATAAGAGAGAGGGAGATAGAGCGAGAGAGGTAGGTAAAGAGAGAGAGAGAGAGAGAGAGAGAGAGAGAGAGAAAGAGAGAGATAGAGAGGTAGAGAAAGAAAGAGAGAGAGATAGAGGGAAAGAGGGAGAGATAGAGTGAGAGAGGGAAAGAGGGAGAGAAAGAGAGAGATAGAGGGAAGTAGGGATAGGGAAAGAGAGAGAGTAGATAGAGAGGGAGAGAAAGAGAGGGAGAGAAAGAAAGAGAGATAGAGAAAAAGAGGGAGAGAGGGAAAGAGAGAGATAGAGGGAAGTAGGGATAGGGAAAGAGAGAGAGTAGATAGAGAGGGAGAGAAAGAGAGGAATAGAGATAAAGAGAAAGAGAGGGAGAGAAAGAAAGAGAGATAGAGAAAGAGAGGGAGAGAGGGAAAGAGGGAGAGAAAGAGATAGATAGAGGGAAAGAGGTAGAGAAAGAGAGAGAGAGAGAGAGAGAGAGAGAGAGAGAGAGAGGGAGAGAAAGAAAGAGAGAGATAGAGAGGGAGAGAGGGAGAGAAAGAAAGAGAGAGATAGAGAGGGAGAAAGAGAGGTAGAGAAAGAAAGAGAGATAGATAGAGGGAGAGTAGATAGAGAGGGAGAGAAAGAGAGAGAGAGAGAGAGAGAGAGAGAGAGAGAGAGAGTAGGCTACTTAAAAGGATTACTACCAAAAAATAATAAGAGAGTTGGACAAGTTCAAAGTAAGAGGCACCAAGCCCGATTGGACCAGTCAAAACAGCAGCATCAAATTAGACTCATTAACCATGTGTGTTGTTGACCAGAGCTTTTTACAAAGGGGAGATGGAAGAGGAGGTAACATGATTGTGTAAATTAGGAAGAGACAAGTCCTGTTACCTGTCACCATCACCACAAAAACAACATGAGAATGTTAGTCTTTGAAAAGTGGAAGACAGGTGTCATAAGATTTGTCTATTTGTTATCAATGTCATTCTAATTTCTACAACAAATATTGACCTCCTACCTGAGTAGAAGACTCCATGCTAGAGAGGAAGAAGGTTGGTGAGGTATCCTTCAAGTAGTCTTGCAATCTCAAAAAGTGGATCCCTTGTCTTCTTTTGGTTTTCTTTTATAGTAGTCCCTTTTCAACCCTTCCTTTCCCAGGAAAGTATCCGGTTCATGGGAGGTGGGGGAGTGGTGGGGTACCCCATGCCTCTACTCTTTTGGGAGTTACATATGAGAGGGTGCCATGTTGGGTGTGATTTCCTTTCATGCTTCCAAATTGTCACGCTTTTTGCCTTAGGAGGGTCCTATCATAAGGCTTTTAATTTTGTGGTCTTCCTTTAGGCAAAAAGATTTTTCTTAGGGGCACTTATTTTAAAGGACAAGAGAGAGAGAGAGAGAGATAGTTAGAGAGAGAGAGAGAGAGAGAGAGAGAGAGAGAGAGAGAGAGAGAGAGAGAGGGAGCTTCCCACACTAGGAATGTGGTATCCCCTTTTTAGGGGGCACTAGGTCCCCCTAAATTGGGGTCCTAGTGCTCACCATTTCTTTGAAGGTCCAAGACAAGGTGATGGTCACATGTATGAGGGGACGTGGTAGCCTCTAGTAGGGATCTCCGAACTATTCTCCATAACTTTGCCCTTTCAAAGCCATTGGCACAAAATGAGTCTATTAGTGTTTTGATGTTGGTCGCAACCTCTTTTGGTAAGGTATTACAAAAGAGGATGGGTTTTATTTGGGATATGATGACTTTGTGGGCCCATTCCAAGGGTCTGTTGCTAGCCCTTTTGAGGTATTTGATGGGTGTGTATGGGAGATTTTCTTCTTTTTTGCGCAGAGTTTTGATTAGCTGCCCATTGTGGATGTGCAAGTTAAGGTTCAAGAATTTGACCTTGTCCCCAAATGTGGTCTCAAATGTGAGGCATGTAGGGTAGATACTATGATCTTCCATAAGATGTGGATAATCTGGTGTATCTATGAGCAGAATATCATCAAAGTATCTAAACGGGGTTCCAATATTTCTCAATATTGGGATGGGGTTGGGTTTATTGAGAGTTTGTGTAAGAAAGTTGAATTCAAGGGAATGTAGGTATAGGTTGCACCAGAGGGGGAGCATGATAGTCCCATTGGAATTCCATTGACTTGTCTATATACCACTTGTTGGCATTGGATGAACATGTTGTTGATTAGCCAAGAGTTGAGTGAAATCACCTTATCAAGATTAAAAGATAGTCCCGATTTGTATGTGTGTAAAGACCATCTTCCTTCCGTACAATTAGTAGGGA
Organism: Adiantum capillus-veneris; assembly: GCF_014529385.1. Classification (NCBI taxonomy): domain Eukaryota; kingdom Viridiplantae; phylum Streptophyta; class Polypodiopsida; order Polypodiales; family Pteridaceae; genus Adiantum; species Adiantum capillus-veneris. Next base: position 129,909,649 of record NC_140942.1, read on the forward strand.
AGCTCCGGAAAGAAATGTAGTTGCCTTCTGCAGCGGAGAATGCATATTCTATGAGGTTGTTGATATGAAAGATGAGGCCTTGTGTTCCTAGGTGTGGGATATTTTCATAGCATCTCTTGATGTCCCCTGAAAAAAGGTGTGTGGCCTTATTGGCGAGGTTGAGAATACAGTCATAGATGGAGTCTATTATCCACCATGATTGTAAGTGGAAGTTGTGACATAATAATGCCTTCTGGTTGAGCTTTCTAGCACGGGTCTTAAGTGAAGGAATACATGCCATGAGTAAGGAGATCTCCGAATAGCAGCAAGAGGCACCACAAGTAATCCATCTGAATGTGAGTTTGTGACTTTTGTAAGTAGCCGTTAAATAGGGTATGTTATGATGTATTGGGGAGATAAAGAGTTGTAAGAATTTGGTAATGTGTTGTGTTGTATCCTTAATGTTTTGTTCCCATATCATAAAGTCAGCTCCTAGAAGGCGTTTCCTGGCTTCATTTAAGATGTAAGCCTTGCATGTAAGTACAACATTATTTGGTGCTTTGTCTAAGTATGTTATTAAAAATTTGCTTCGGGTTGTATCTATGTCCCCTGAGATCACCGTATGAGGTTTGTGTTGCCTTTTATTTGGTAAGTTGACAAGGCAATAGTTAAACAGGAGTGATGCAATTTGACCTTCATTTAGGGTGTGGGGGAGGGTTATGTATTCTCTCTGAGCCAAATCCATTAGTACTCGGTATAGCTCATTGTAGGCATGTATTATGTTAGGTGGTTTGGGTGGGATATGTCCAAGCCCCTTCTTACATGTAAGTGTGAGCATTGGTGGTAAGAAGTTTTCCAGGCTAGTAGACACTATATGCCCATGTGTGGGGTTAGTTAGTCCAGGTGTGAGGTGACAAGTACATAAGGGGGATTCAATTGAGGTGAAAATGTCCCTAGCGTTACACACTTTTACTTTCAAAGGTGGGTCAAAAGACCAAGTAAATATGCATTCATCCCATAAAGGGGAGCTCATGATGTTCAAGCTGAAGAAAAATAAGTTAAAGAAGGACTTCCAACATGTGATATCCATAAGGGGGTTGACAAAATGAAGAGGGATAAAAATTCCGCTCTTCGGTTGCTTAGGGGCGAGGCGAGATCTTCCATGTAGGTCCGTACACACCTTTCAATCATATAAAAGGGATTTAGCACTAGCCATACAATCCGGAGAGAACATGGGGCGGATTCTAGGGGGGTGGGGGGAGGGTTGAGCGAGGTATGGGGGAAAGTTGGAGGTTGGTTGAGGGGTGCGGCTACTGCCTCATGAGACGGTAGGGGATTGAGGGGGCCAACGTGGTGGTTGAGGGGGGGTAGTGGCAGTCGGTTGTGGTGTGTAGGCTCTACCTCTACCCTTTGGTGGTCGATTGGGTTCATTGCGCGCTCTTTTGGGTTGTCGGGGATAATGATTAGGTTCCCGAAGTGGGGCAATAGCTTGTCTAATGTAGTTTTCCACCTCCGATTTTGCCATGAAAGAGGGGGGGGGGTTGGTTAAAGACAGTGGCATGTGTTACCGCATCCTTGAGCTTTTGTCGGTAGAGTAGGTGAACGAGTGTAGCTTTTAGAGCTTCCTAGGCTTCTTTGGCAATCCAAGTGAAGAATGCAATGGTTGACTTCTTGAGGGAGGATCCTGGGAAGAAGAGGGGGAGATGATGAAGGACAAGCCATAAGGTGTGGTCAAACCATAAGACGTTGTTGTCCCGACAATGATCCCCTTGTCCGATGTGTTCGTAGCCGCACTTCAAGAAGGGTCGGTGGACATTCCAGACTTGTGTAGTGTAGTTAGTATCCCTGTTGGAGGTTGAGATGATGCCTTTCACCCCTACCACACAGTCAAAAGAAGCATTACATCTTTTGCTCTCAAAAAAGGACATTGAGAAGGGGGTGGCCATTAGGATATTCTCAATGAGGGTGGAGGAATTAGTTTCCATAACCTGTTGTAGACCAAGTTTGGTGGCAGCTTTATCTAGATCATTAAGGAGAGTTAGTAGTAAGCTTTCTGTAATGGGAGCAAGGAGAGTGAAGTTACCAAAAGCCCAAGGCTTATGCCCCGCATCATTGAGGTACACCTCGAGTAGTCGGGTTGGGATGAAGGGGTCCGTATAAGTTTCATACGGTTTTTTTGACAGGCTCTTGCAAGGGCTGGTGACAGAGAAGTTTTGGCTTGTGATGACAAGCTCTTCATCATCTAATTTAGCTCGTAGGAGGAGACTATCCGTGTCCATAGGCCGGGAGAGTGTTACCTTTGAAAAACCGCTTAGCAGCTACGTTTTTCTTTGCCGGATTATGGGGTCGTTCCGGAGCCTTTTGCCATGTGATTCCATGAACCTTCTCATGATGCCTGGTGCCGCTTCCAGCCATTCTTTGGATTTGCGCTTGTCTGCTTCTGCGATGGTATGAATGCTTGCAGCCAGGTCTGAGAGCCTACTACAGGCAGCGCCTGGGCTTGCTCTGGCGGTTGCGTACAACCTGAACCATGTGGAGATGTCCAGCTGGTTCAGCAGCGCATGCTCCTCCTCTGTGGCCTGCAGTGAGACACCATCTAGTTCCAGCAAGGTATGGTGGAAGCTTTGTTCTACGACGCAGAGCAGTAGCCCCTGCACCACAGAGGGAGGTGCTGCCGCTACTACTGCATAGCCTTTCTGCACGAACTCGTCGGACCACCCTTCAAAGCTAACCTGTACACACAAGTCCGTTGGGTTAAAGTGGTCCCTTTTCTTTAGACCCGGGCGCCCTTTTGCCCATACTTATCCTTTCGTAAAAAACACACACTCCTCCACTTGGTATGTGGTCCCGACTCCCCATGTGTTGCAGCCTTTTCCATTTGGGCCTCATAAAAATTGCACAGAGATGCACCACCCAAATGTGCTTTCTAAAATTAAAAAATGCACACATGCTTTTGACAAAAAGAAGCCTTCCCATTATTATTTTTAAAAAAAACTGGCCCTACCACGAGGGTGGTGTTTCTTCCCCATCATAGCTAGCCTGTATCGTTCCTGGTGCATCTTTAGAAAAAATGGCAAAAGTGATGCCTATTATTAAAAGTACAGTCTTAAAGCCCTGAGGGTAGTCCCTCTAGAAAAACAGAGAGGTAGTAGGTATCCATGGTTTTACAGGCTAGAGGTGCTCCCTATTATTAAATAGAGACTACTCTAGCCACTAGAGAGAGAGTAGGCTACTTAAAAGGATTACTACCAAAAAATAAAAACAGAGTTGGACAAGTTCAAAGTAAGAGGCGCCAAGCCCGATTGGACCAGTTGAAACAGTAGCATCAAATTAGACTCATTAACCATGTGTGTTGTTGACCAGAGCTTTTTACAAAGGGGAGATGGAAGAGGAGGTAACATGATTGTGTGAATTAGGAAGAGACAAGTCCTGTTACCTGTCACCATCACCACAAAAACAACATGAGAATGTTAGTCTTTGAAAAGTGGAAGACAGGTGTCATAAGATTTGTCTATTTGTTATCAATGTCATTCTAATTTCTACAACAAATTATATTGACCTCCTACCTGAGTAGAAGACTCCATGTTAGAGAGGAAGAAGGTTGGTGAGGTATCCTTCGAGTAGTCCTGCAATCTCAAAAAGTGGATCCCTTGTCTTCTTTTGGTTTTCTTTTATAGTAGTCCCTTTTCAACCCTTCCTTTCCCAAGAAAGTATCCGGTTCATGGGAGGTGGGGGAGTGGTGGGGTACCCCATGCCTCTACTCTTTTGGGAGTTACATATGAGAGGGTGCCATGTTGGGTGTGATTCCCTTTCATGCTTCCAAATTGTAACGCTTTTTGCCTTAGGAGGGTCCCATCATAAGGCTTTTAATTTTGTGGTCTTCCTTTAGGTAAAAAGATTTTTCTTAGGGGCACTTATTTTAAAGGAAGAGAGAGAGAGAGAGAGAGAGAGAGAGAGAGAGAGAGAGAGAGGGGGGGGGGGGGGGGGGGGGAGCTTCCCACACTAGGAATGTGGTATCCCGTTTTTAGGGGGCACTAGGTCCCTCTAAATTGGGATCCTAGTGCTCACCATTTCTCAGAAGGTCCAAGACAAGGTGATGGTCACATGTATGAGAGAGAGAGAGAGAGAGAGAGAGAGAGAGAGAGAGAGAGAGAGAGAGAGAGAGAGAGAGAGAGATAGATAGTTCTATTATCGTCCTGGGAGGTCAAATATGACCTATGGGACCAAATGAACATGTCACGTGGTGTGAGTGGAGTTCATAAGTGAGAGAGAGAGAGAGAGAGAGAGAGAGAGAGAGGGGGGGGGGGGGGGGGGGAGGGAGAGGGAAAGAGAGAGAGAGAGAGAGAGAGAGAGAGAGAGAGAGAAAGAGAGGGAAAGAGGGAGATAAAGAGAGAGAGAGAGAGAGAGAGAGAGAGAGAAAGAGAGGGGAAGAGGGAGAGAAAGAGAGAGATAGAGGGAAAGGGGTAGATAAAGATAGAGAGAAAGGGGTAGAGAAAGACAGAGAGAAAGAAAGAGATGGAGAGAGGGAAAGAGGGAGAGAAAGAGAGATCAGAGAGATGGAAAGAGGTAGAGAAAGAGAAGGAGGGCAAGAAAGAGAGATAGAGAAAGAGATGGAGAGAGGGATAGAGGGAAAGAGGTAGAGAAAGAAAGAGAGAGAAAGAGGGAGAGGAAGAGAGAGAAAGCGAAGGGCAGTCCATCCCCAAGCTTGGAGGGTGTAGGTAGAAGACAATGGGTTCCACTTGTAAAACATGCTGATCTATGTTTTGCAATAATGGGATGAAGCGGCTGCCTCACTTTGTGAGGCCATTCTATGACATGGTGGATGTCCCTGGGGTTGCTCTTGTGGACGTACACGAAGCCGGAAAAAGTGGTGCCCAAGTCCAAAGCCACCATGACCTTAGCCGAGACCTCCATACCTTGGCAGAAGATGTCGTCCATGTTTGGCTTCTCATCTCTGAGAGTGTTTTCTTTACATAGAGGCACAAACATGACTATGGGATGGACAGAGATAGATAGAGTGAGAGAAATAGAATTACTTATTGCATTACATTAGAATTGCAATGTTACGATCAATTGATCACTTAGATGTTGAATTTAGGTGCAGCCAACACAAAACGATGGCTACATTTACAATATTAACATATATATGTGTGTGTGTGTGTGTATATATATATATATATATATATATATATATATATATATATCTATTTATGCATGTATGTAGGCACTAAGTGTGGGAGCATAGCATCCGAAGGTTAGACGCTTCCTCTTGGGTATAGTTCTTTTTTAATCGTGGCGTTCTCTTCATTGATCCACTCATGCATGGATTACCGCAATGTACCTTAGGTTTTACCACGGTTGAGACTGCAATGATATCTAAAGAGGTGTAGTTGACCTTTGGCACTACTAGCCTCTACTTAGGTGTACTAGTATGTAAATGTATCTACATTTTTGTGTGGTTATATACTTGTGTACGTATATTTAGATGAGTGAGTAGGGTGGAAAGCTTAATCTTATATTGCTCTTTGTAATGTAGATGTCTGACGACAGACCAACTAGTGAGGAGCATCCAGCTGGCTCTTCTTTTGGTTGGTTCACATCTTATGTGGACTCCCACCCAGGGTGGACATCGCCTCCAGTGGACCTGAGTCTTGAGTCAATGATAACAAGCAAAGAAATAAATAATGTTTCTACGTAGTTAACCATAAACCATGAGTGTCATAGGTTTTTTTTTGGTTATTTGCAAGCATGGCCATCCTACACCTACCCTTCTCAGATTCCTGCACCGGCCGTAGATCCTGACTTACAGCACGCTATCTCTTTACGAGAGTAGTACCTCCAATTTCCTGAGTATTTGTTTGTCCACTACACTCCACAGCAGCTTGCAACCTATGGCATTTCTTCGCAGACTACAGCATGGGGGAGTCAAGGAGGGACTCCTTACCTATAGAGCCTCGCACCGACGACACCTCCCTCTAATCTCCCTTCCATTCGTTCTAATCCTATTCCATCGCAGGGTCCTACTCCCCTTACATCGCAAGGTCCTACTCCCATGGCATCACAGGGTCCTACGCCACTCCATTCCACTCCGGGTTTGCCAGAGCATCGTCGACGGACTTCCTCTGGTAGCGCGCATCAACGCTTGTCTGAGGGCAGCGAGCGCGGTGAACATTATGCAAAATTTGGACTGACAAAGGGGCCCTTTAAGGAGTTGACTTTACCTCTCTCTACCAAAACTGGCGCATGAATAAATTTTTGCAAACAAAATCCAAAGTTGGCAGAGGTTTGACAGTTAGAATGGCCTCTTCAGGCTCTATCTTCTGATATATAGCACGCCATGAGATTCCTAATATTTTAGAAGATTATTTTTTTGATTCACTGAGATTCCGACAGAGTTGTCACATCATAGGTGAATCAAAAAAAGAATCTTCTTAAATATGAGGAATCTCATGGCGTGCTATATATCAGTAGATAGAGCTTGAAGAGGACATTCTAACTGTCAAACCTCCGCCAACTTTGGAGTTTGTTTGCAAAAATTTATCCATGCGCCCGTTTTGGTAGAGAGAGGTAAAGTCAAACTCCTTAAAGGGCCCCTTTGTGAGTCCAAATTTTTCCTAATGAGACGAAGCGGCGGCGGATCTTCTGATTTCGCAAGTTTTGGTAGTGGCGGGGGAGCGGAGTCCCCACTTTCAAAGCATGCCTCCCCTGACGCAGAGGACGAGGATACTGACGCGCCCGTGCTAGTCATGCATGGGTGCTACTACATGGCTAAATATGGTGGGGAGGTTGATTTCAGCACAGCACAGGACAGGGCATTTTGACGCCATCTACAAATTCTTATACATTCAATGTATAAGAATTATCTTATAAAGTTCAAAGACCAACTGCCCGATCATGCACGGTACATTGAGGGCGCTCTGTTAGCTAGATTTCCAAACGCCCCCGATCAACGTTTTTCACAACAATGGTTGGAGGGATACATAAAGACATTTCTAAAAAACAAGCAGTCCAGTGTGTGGCACGTAGCAACCAACCAGGTCAGAGATCTAGACAGGAGTTACCATGGTGGCAACATGGCAGACGCGGAGTGGGAGTGGGCAATTCAAGAGAAGATCGATCAAGATGTGATGGGCTCATCATATAGACAACAACGCGAGGCCCGTGCAAGACAAACTCCCACACACTATGGCTCAAGAGGCAAGGGAGCTTGGAAGGATAAATATGTAAGATTATTTGAATTATAATGTCGATCATTGATTATAAAGATTGTAGTTGATAATTTGGTATTGTTATTGCTAACATCGGAAAATGTCACTTTCTCTCGACTAACCAGAGAGATGGTCAAGTATCGAGAGCAACATACAGAATTTGATATTTGGCGATGGTTGTTTGAAAACAACCACATCTCTCACGAGCAATTCGACGCGGTGGTTGGACCACTACAAGCGGTAAGTTTAAACAAGTAGTTTGGTATCAATTGTTTTGAGCTGTGGATAATTATTTAATTTGGTTTGGGTTTATGTAGAGTCAAAGTGATCCAACATACGTGCCTCTGGACGACGAGCATTAGATAAAAAATGTTTCGTCAAAACTTTCGTAAAGTCAGAATGTGGCACAATGTATATACAACTATTTACATTTAATCGAGTGCGGAGAAGTGCAACGTGTTGCCCCCGACAAGAGCTACGCGCCAATACCTACATTGCGGGCGCACGGTCTGGCTTTGCGAGCTCGACCCACGAGCTTCATCTAGTGATTCGGTGATCATACGTTGTCCATTTTGCCATTGCAGCATATCCACGCGTTCGCATTGAGTAGAGCTACACCTTAGGCACTTTAGTTTTCGAAAATAACAACTTGCAAATTTCGGCCAAACATCCTACGTGATTTTGCACCAGGTGTTTAGGGTTGGGATTTTAGTTCACGGACCTTAGGGAGAGCGACCTATTGGTGTTAGTAGGGTCTCCTTCAAGTTTTGTGGTGTTTCGAGAATGTTTGATGGGTATTTGGCTCTTGGAAGCGTTGTAGGAAATCTCGTCTTATGCACTCTTGAAGGCTGTAGCCTAGACATTGGGTAGAGACCTCTGTAGGAATTAGTCGAGAGTCGGTCGAGTGTGGATTGATACCCTATGCTTACTTCCACGTGCCTGCGGGTCCAGCTTCGTCCTTAGCCGACAAATCTTGTTAGGTGAGTTCTCGCTGTGCTGACGTCCGTCGTGGCGTATCCGCCAACATTGGCGCCGCTGCCGGGGACGAAAACCCTAGGTAGGTGACCGAGACTAGTCCTTGAGGATAGGGATTCTCTGGCTTGTCAGAGTCTCGTTTTACATTTAGATAGGATCAGAGGGTGGAGGACTCTCTAGGTCTTAGGAGGAGTCTAGGGAGCGAGTGTCTGGCCTAGATCCTTCGACTTAGGTAGTTCTAGGTATTAGTTGAGTTGTGGTATAGAGAGTAGTATTTTGAGTGGTAGAAGCGGTGGGAGGAGAGCTTGAGAGTCCGGAGAGGCCAGGAAGCAACCAAAACACCATTATCACCATTTCACATGATGAGTAGGAGTAGGCTAAGTAGGACATCATGATTTATGATCTAGAGCACTTCATGCATGTTATACTTGCTGTTAGGTTCATCACAAGGTTGTAAAAGATGCAAAAGAGTGGTTGAAAGCTGAAGTGAAGTTCAAAAGTTGCTGTGAGTGGTTCTGAGAGAGCTGGAGAGCATCATGAGCATTTTTGTCATAAAAAAATTAAATTGTAAGCCAGGAGACATCCTACGCGTAGGATGTCTACAGACTGATCTGGTGGGAATTTTGAAATTTTGAGTTGACCAGTGTGTTTAGAAGGTAGGTTTTACCCTATTTTCACCTAGAAAGTGGAAATTTGACCATATCTTGACAGGATAAGGCCATTGACAGGATAAGGCCAGATAGGTAGAAATTGCCAAACATCTTACCCAAATTCTGCCAACGCATTATTTTAAGACCAAAACCATAGGGTGGCTGCATGAGCATGATCTGCATGATTTATTGAGTTCCTGAGAAGGGTTTCATCTCAATTGGGTGAGAAAATTGGGTTTTAAACAGATTTTAGCATTTTTGATTGAAAAGGGCTAGAACAGCTAAAATTGGGGTCTTTTAAAATCCAAAATAAGATCTAAGCATAGCACTGGGTTGCTAACATCAAGGGAAAGCTGTGGCTCAAGTCTGGGGTCAAAAAGGCCATATAGACATCCTACGCGTAGGATGTGTTCTCTGTGATTTGGCACTCCAAACCCAGCTGTGAGCATACCAAAGTGATCAGCACCTTAAGAGGAGTCTATTCTTTGCATTTGAAGCCATTTTGAGCAGCTAGACATGCTACGTGTAGAATGTCTAATGCATGAAATTGAAGCCAGAAACTGATTGTAAGCATAGTAGGGTGTTATATAGCCTCAGGCAAGCCTCCTAGTCAATTTTGGTCCAAATTTGAGTTGATTTTACTGGTTAGCAGACCAACATCATGCTTCTGAAACAGATTTTTGATCCATTGACCAGCTTGTAGGTGTCCAAATCAAAAAGTAAAAACAGCTATGGACTCAGCACATCAAGGGGAATCTACAGTGCAAAAACCAAGCAAAACAAAGCAGGAGACATCCTACGTGTAGGATGTCTACTGGGCTTAGTAAAGTGAAAAATTGACTGAGGAGATTGGGTGATGTTCCAGTTGACTTAAGAGTTCCAGAATTTCTTTCAGCAGTGAATTTGGACCTTGTTTGACCTTTAGATGAAGCAAAGACGGAATTAAGACTTTCCATGACCCACATCGGAGGGAAATACAGTTCCAGATTAGGAGACCTAATCCAGAACATTATAAGTGTATAAAGTACAGTAGTGGTTGAGGTTAACCCTCCAGTTATACCAATCATTACTAAGACCACGTCTAGCGGTTAAGTGCTTTGATTCGATTGCCAAAATTAAACGCTTGTGTGCTGGTATATTCAGCGGAAAGCAAGAAGTTGTGCAAAAACTGATCCTTTACTAGGTGAGTGGTTGGATTTGTGTTAAATTTCATTGCTAAGTTTGATGATTTAAGACCACGAAGACACATTCTTAGAGACCAAAAGGTGGCACGTGATCAGGGTAGCTTAGTGTCCACCGAAGAGAGTGTAACTCAGGCAAGGTTAGATCCAATAGCACCGATCATTGAGGAGGGTAGTGTTACCGACACTTCATCCGATAAGTGTTGAACTATATATAATGTCTCTATCTATAGCACCCTGGTCCCCTCTATATAAACTCATGTCGTGTAGTCATTGGAAACACTTTGGGGATTGCATATGATGGTGTTGTCTCTCTCTCCTCTCATCTACCTACGCTCTCTCCCTTTGATTCAACATGGTATCGGAGCACACGACCACAAAGACCATAAAGAGGAGATGTTAGGTCTCGACAAATCATGAAGATAAGTATATAGTTGTATAAATTATCGATCAATATTCTGCCTGAATTGCGTGAGATTCAAGAAGCTGTCTATTTTGGGTTTGAAACTTATGAGCAAGAAGGTGTTTTGTGTGAGAAAGCAGTTGCAAGAGGTTGTATGATCCCCGGACCTCCGCGGGAGTTCTCTCATCTATCCTATGTAAGGCCATAGGCATGCCTACGTAAGGCTATAGGCCTGTGCCAAGAGAAATTTTGCCATGGCTTCGTGAACAAGCTCGCAGACCTAAAGCAGTCCAATTTAGCACTTTTATTAATGTAAGCCGGCGGTGATATTGCTACTTCTTCATGATAAGTATGTGATTACCGCAGTACTTGTCGCTCTCCAAAACACTGGTAGCCCATCAATGTAGATAGTTTATTGTGAGGTCCCTGCCCCTTGTCGAGAGGAGAGGAGTACCTTTTATAGGTCTCCAATTCTGATAAGGAAAAACCAACGGACATTGCCTTAGCTACTACATAGCCACGGGCATGAACCGTTAGTGAAGGATTGGTCCTATCTCGCTATGGCGGAGCGTGACCACCATAACCCTATCTAAAAACTATCTATAATCAATTATACCTAAAAGTATAAATCTTAGAGTGACCAACCTGTGCGCTTTTTTCTTCATGTTTCAGAAGCACAGCCGCCAAAGTTTGTTTCTTTTAAGATTTATGACTAAAAAAGAATTCTAGCGCTGGAAAGTTACCTGACTCATCGGGTCCACCCGTCCATAGAATGATACCGTCGGGGTATCATTCTCCCACTTTCCACACCACACTCACCCTTCTTTTGTTATCTAATTACTAACACACTGTTTAAACATACATGTTCCTTTACTTTATTTATGATACTGGTTCGTTAAAACAGCCCTTCAAACAGTATTACAAACAATTGTCAAACAAGAAGTCGTCCAATTTTAAACCAACAACCCTTGGATTAGGTTCACTCAAGAATCGCTACTGACGCTATTATGTCCGATCGGTATATACATTATTTATAAAAACCCTTGTCCTCATGAGCGTCCCATACTACTCAACAAGTATTCGTTGTGCTAATCTGGACGTACTCCTGTCACAGCAACAACGGTGCCAATCTGGGCGTCATCCTCACACCACGACAAAACAAAACCGCAGTATCCAGCTGGGCTAATCTGGGTGTACTCCCACCACAGCATTAGCGGTGCCATCTTGGGTGTCATCTCACGCCTCGGAAACTGCCACATAATACCAGTGCTAATAAGTAGAGAGACTTGAGAGAAACCATACCGAAGGTTTTGAACAAACATTCTTTCCTATAGAAACCAGTTTAACCAGACAATATTTCCTACTTGTCAAACATATGACGAGTTTCTTGGGGTTAAGCTCCGTGGTTTCGGTCTGTGTTTTCTTTTCATAAGGTAAATAATATATTCCTATGGTTTCGCATATGCAATGATGCATAACTTGAAACTGCAATACTAACCAGTACCATAGCTCCGATTGGTCCGATTGGTGGAGACATATTATGTTCTGCAGGAGTTCCACTGTTACTTGTACCGGCTTCATGATCATTAGCGCCTTGTGTTCGAGCATGCTTTGGAGCCATTTTTTTGTACTACACTTATATTATACACTTAGAACTTTAAATTGGTCAATTTTCCTAGTAATCTCCTTGTTTCCAAAGAGAGTCTGTAATTTGAACCCTCGCCAACTCGGATTCACACTTAGTGTTGTTGTTTTATATCTAATTTCTATACATCAAATATTTGCTAATCGTAATTAATTAAAAATTAAATGTGTAAACTATGAGTGAAAGTTTAGGAATGCATTACTTTTATGCTTCAAATTTCTAATCCAATTCTAACTTCAATTTCTATACTTTAACTAAATCAAGTTTTTAGTATTATTCAAAATTCTATTTAATCTAATTGACAATAAAATTGGTGAATGAGAATTTCATCATGTATAATAAGAATATGATGAGTTCTGTTATGTATTAACTTTCAATTAACAATGTATAAGTTAATAGTGAAGATGTACTAACTAGAGAGAGTAGGTATACTTAGAGAGATTAGAGTAAGAGAAAACATACACACACATCTTTTTTAAAGTTAATTGAATCTTACTATCCATTAGAAAGATTAGAGTAAAAGATAGCACACACACACACACATATCTTTCTTAAAGCTAATTGAATCTTACTAATCTATTAGAAGATTAGAGTAAAAGATATCACACACACATATCCTTCTTAAAGCTAATTGAATCTTACTAATCTATTAGAAAGATTAGAGTAAGAGATAGCACACACACACACATAGCTAATTGAATCTTACTAATCCATTAGAGATTAGAGTAATAGATAGCACACACACACACACACATAACTAATTGAATCTTACTAATCTATTAGAGAGATTAGAGTAAGAGATAGCACACACACACACATAGCTAATTGAATCTTACTACTCCATTAGAGATTAGAGTAATAGATAGCACACACACACATAACTAATTGAATCTTACTAATCCATTAGAGAGATTAGAGTATATCCTTCTTAAAACTAATTGACTGCTCAATTAATACGCACCTTATTAGTCCACTAAAGTTTTTGCTCTCTTAGTGGTTTGTGGACGCCTTCTCTCTAAGAGAAGTGGCAGCACTTCGTGAGCACTATAGAGGCAATCTCTATGTCTAAAGTGTGAGCATGGATGCTCTATTTATAGCAGAAAAGAAAACGTCCAACCTTTTTTTTTCAAAAAATATAATTTTTTTTTCTTTTTTTTTCCTTCAAAAATCATATCCGCGTTTTTGGTACCCTTGTGGTACCCATGAGCTTGACCACTTTGTCATTATCATCAAAAGATAAGGCCACACAGGCCCCCCCTCATTAAGATTAGTCAAGAGTAGCCTCTCCTTTTTCATGTGACAGTGTGTCCCACTTTGTCCCCTCCTATGTGAGTCCATGTGCCTTCATTTGTCATCCCTGTGTATTCTTTTGTCTTTATAATTATTTTATTTATTTCCTTAATGATAATTTACTTTACATTTTTAAGTTAAACTTTACGGTCTTATATTAACTTTACAGTAGTAAAAGAAAATTCTACAATCAGTAAATAAGTCTTGCAATAAGTTAGTTAGTGATTCATATAGCTAAACATGTCAGAATTTTGTAGCATAAATTTTAATTTCTAGGTTTTCTCAACCTACGATTCATAATTTGAACTCGAATATCTTAAATAAGGAGTGAAAATGAAAATGCATAATAGAACTTGTGTGCAATTTGAAAGTAGAGACCTTACATGTATGCTGCACTTTATTCTTATGATCCTCTCGATTTTCATCTCAGATCTGCACGTAAACGGCTGTTTTCTTCTGGAAGAGGTCGCATACTTTTAGGCAGCTAGGGTGTAGGCGTTAATATATGCACGCAGATGCAAGCTTCATTAGCATGAGGCTGTGAGGTTTTACCTGATCTGTCGTAGGCATGAGTTGGTTGCAAATAAAACAGAGGAACCGATTGCAGAGACTAGTGTCATGTGTGCTTGGTGTTGACATGGCAACAAAGTCTTGTAGAGAGTAGGCAATCCAAAAATCGCATATGTAAAACTAGACTTGTCTGTAGCTCTATCGTACTCCATAGATCTTGTTGAGTGATAAAGCTCTATCGTGGGCATGCTGGACAGGTGGCGAGTTACGGTGCTTGCTTCTTATAATAGCTAGGCACTCAACGTTTGCTTTTCGCGCTGCTAGACTAGCGTTATTTTAAGAGCTGCCAAGGTTCTCTTAATTAAAGGGTCTCTTAATTATAGAACTGCCAAGGCTTTGCTAGTTATTTAGTTCCAGCAAAAATTCTTTGTTAATTATAGGGGACGCTAATTAACGTGTTGGACTGCTGATGGGTTTTTTTCTTACTGCACCTCTTTAGAAGTGAAGTTCATATATATATATATATGTGTGTGTGTGTGTGTGTGTGTGTGTAGAGAACCAGCTAGATTAATAAGTTGGGCCGCTACTATGACGAGCTTGAAGCCACCATGCCCATCGATCACGTCAGGTGCGCTCTTTCCTATAAGGTTGCAGAATCTGCGTGTTCTCAACCCATGCGCACACACACAAATTTTCAACGTTATTGCACAGAGAGAGGGAATTAGTTACCCTTGCGACTTTGAAGCCACTCAATGGGGTGCCTCACATTGCGGCTGGTGGCAACACATCAAGGAACAGGCTATTTTTACCTTGTCGAAATTAATGATCATGCTATTAATTTAAGAAGAAATCACATTATTTTAAGAGTAAAAAGCATGCATGACCAGTTTTATTACATTTCGCCTGGACGTGGTCCGTTACATTTTCCATCATAGAACAGACCTCTGTTAAGGCCTCTCCTTTGGGCTTCTAGGTATATCTTGATAGTGATCATCTCACTATTTTCTGCTATGGGCATAACGGTTGCCGCATCTTTCCTATCTAGCTTCATGGTTGTGAGACACTCAATGTTCATCACTTCCGTGTATCGATAGGACTCGATCTCGATTACTTTTCGTCACTTCTATGTGAAAATTTAAAAAGTCATGCTTATGTTATAGATTTGCTTCTGTCACTCCTATGTCAACATTTTAAAAGTGATGTTTATGTTATTTTATCGTTGATTTCTTATGGATTGTTTTCAATGATTATAGGTCTCTATTTGTTATCATCCATTGCCATGGTTCTTGATGATGCAAGGTGATATTACGTGATGCGTCTTTATTTTCTTCATCCATGGCTATGGTTTCTGGTAATGCAAGGTGATGTTACAATTATGCGTTTGCATCCTCTCTATTCATCGCTATGGTTAGTGAAGCCATGATTTTTATTTCGCCCACTTTGATACTTATCACATATTTTGTCATCTATATTAGCGTCTCATTTTGTATTTGACTTTTGATGATCAAATAAGAAATTTAAAAGAGCATCGTTGATGCCATAGAGAGTTCCATGATGCCATGGTACATGAAGCCATGATGATTATATAAAAAGAGCGTCTTTAATGCCATGGAGAGTTCCATGATGCCATGGTACGTGACACCATGATGATTACATAAAAAGAGCGGCTTTGATGCCATGGTGTGTGACACCATGATGATTACATAATTTGAATTTTTTTGGGCCCCTTCACATTTATTTTATGTCGACATTGTATATGTGTGTGCACATGTGATTTGCATCGACATTACATTTGTTTCTATGTTGTCTCCAAAGCGGCGTCGCGAACCGTCTTCAAGGACAATGTGATGTGGTTATTTCTAACCTTCACGTTTCGATATGTTTCTTGAGTTGATATTGTTACAAAATTTAAATCACATCAAGCAATATGCATGGGGGCTCAAGGATATTGAAGTTGCTCTACCAAAGAATTTGCAGTAGCTCAATCATCTATATCTTGGATTATAAGAAGACCTTTGAAAGGGCACATTGTAAAACAAGAGTGATGTAGCTCCTTTGAACATTGTAAATGTACATTTGAAATATTTTAATATAACCGTGGGTATATATAGAGCTGTGGGTTTTTCCCTTGAAGGCTCCAAGGGTTAGGGACCTTCATTTGAGTGGGGGTGTTGAGCTATATATAGTGTCTCTATCTATAGCACCCTGGTCCCCTCTATATAAACTCATTCATGTAGTCATTGGACACACTTTGGGGATTGCATATGATGGTGTTTTCTCTCTCTCCTCTCGTCTACCTACGCTTCTCTTCTACCTACGCTCTCTCTCTTTGATTCAACAATAAGTCCTTCTTCATGATGGGTAGTCAACAGCCAGGAGGTTTCTCCAAGGAAGGACCAATGCTAGGAGGAAGCACCTCCCTAAATCCTTTGAACGATTCCAAGTTCACTCTAATCTTCTTAGAAGGAACAAACTCGAGGGGAGCCCTAGTTTACTCTGACTATCGAGGACGCAAGTGTATTTGTATTGAAGAAAGGCCTGCTGAGAGACTAGAGATAATTTGAGTCTATGATGATGGAGATAGATTCCGAGACGAAAAGGGGAACCACTATCTGATAGTTAGTAACCCTGAGGATTACAATAGATATGGAGATAACATGGCAAAAGGAAAAATGGTTTCAGAAACTCAAGAACCGTCGGGAACCACTATCTGATAGTTAGTAACCATGAGGATTAGAATAGATATGGAGATAACGTGGCAAAAGGAAAAATGGTTTCAAAAACTCGAGAACCTTCTCCAAACGTTGATCGACCCGGAGCTCTTTTTATGTATGATAAGAAAACAACCAGGGTCTCAACCTATAATGAGAATGTGGGGATTTACAAGCATGAGAGCGAGGGAATAGTCTCTTACTTTTGTTGCAAAGAACCCTACCCTAATGAATTAAGCAAAGACAAGGTTCTTTACTTATTCTCTTATGAAATTTCTATGGGAAAGGATATTGTTTTTGTTGATAGGTACAGCCAAGAATACAAACGTATTCTCCCAGAGGAGGTAGAAAAAGAAACAGTTCTAAAAACATCAACATATGCCCCCAAAGAAGTGCCAAGAGTCACCTACACCACTAGCAAGTCAACAAATCCATTTTCAGAAGAGTATGATGCGACCTCACATTCTACCCGACAACAGACGTTCAACTATGAAAACCAACCAGCAACTCAACCATCGTTGCAGGCATGGCTTCGACAGAGTGCAACATTAGAGCAAGACCGAAATTGAGATGGTTATCCAGCCGCACGAGGGCTACGGGATTTACAAGAACCACCACTCTATTCACGGTATCAAGGCAAGAGTAAGCCAAAAACTCAAGGGTCAACAGAGCCTGGAAGACCACCCATAGAACGAGTTCGACCAGATGAAGTATCTCTTGCAAAAACCTTCAGAAATTATGGCTTAGGAGCACCATTGGGAGAGGAACCTGCCCACTACCAAAGGCGTGAGGAGGTATATAGATTGGGACGAGGAGATCCAATGATGAGATTTGTAGACCATGGTAGAATTAGACCTTCTCAAGTGCAAGAATGGGTAAACAAGAAATACACAGGAAACAGAGATCCTAGGGATCATGTAGCAGCCTTTGTGTGTGTAATTAGAGCCGAAGAGGTGCTAGACTTCCCTACCCAATTTGCAGGGTTTGGACTAACCCTAGAGGAGGATGCAGCTACTTGGTTTGACTCTGTGGAGCGTAGAGACTTTGAGTCTATGGAGGAGGTGTTTGACGAGTTTATTGACAAATTCTCACAAAGGGGGATAGCTCATAATACAGTCTCACAAATCCATAAATTCAAACAGAAAGAAGGGAAATTTGTGCGAAAGGCAGCCCTACAACTAAAACGATATGTTAAGTTATGTCCTGTGGAAGAACTGCCAACTCAGTCCAGATTTATGCTTATATTTATTCACGGACTAAGGAATGCAGATCTCCAGAAGGATTTACATATGAAGAGGAGCACGATGTTAAATGAGTTAACTAAGGAGTCTCTTTACCTTGTAGGCAATTGTGCGGTTTACAAAGAGGGTGAATTCAAGGATCTTGATGACGATTCATCCTCACAACAAAGTGGAAGCAAGTCCGCTAAGACAACACCAAAAGGAGAAGTATTTGTAAGCCAGGAGGAGCTTGTAGAAGAAGTGCTAAAAAAGATCAACCTGTACGCCAAACCTCACGCTAAACAGCCAAAGTGGTGTGCTATTGAACAAAAATGGACAAAACATGGGACGAAGGAATGTTATTATAACAAGGGATATGTGAGAGAGAGACCTTATGCTCCCAGGCTCAGGTAGCATCTCCTCAACTTCCACCAATGCCTAGGTATCAAGCAGGAAACTTACCAGGACCTGTAGGTGTAGAAAGACCACAACCAGTGTTGGGGCAGCAACCATCCCTACCACGATTACAACCAGTCAACATAAGATACACACCAACCGTAACAGAACCAGAAGAGAAGGCTTTGGTGCCTATGCATGCATATTACGAAGATCCCAATGGATATGCTGAAAATCTTGTCTATTATCCAACGGAAGAACCCCCAATGCTAGAACCACGGAGCATGATGGGAAGTGCAGGACCACCAACAGCTGCACAGGCAGCAGAAGAAGGAAGATATAGCTTGGATGAACGAACATTGATATTCATAGCCAACGGAGGCATGGGCGGGTAGAGACATGCATACCAACAAAGAGGAGATCAAGGAGCACCTCAACAGCCTAAGGAACCCTGCTACAAGTGTGCTAGAGACCATTGGCTAAGAGACTGTCCTCATGATGAAATCATTAGAGTCAACGCATATTGCACCGAGTGTGGAATTAATGATTTGATTCCTGATTGCCTTAAGAACCCGAGCGAAGGAGCAAAAACTACCTTGAACATGCTGGAAGCAATGCCTTCCAGTGGAGGGTCAAAAAACGAGACAATAATACCTATTCAGGCAGTGACACGAGCCCAATCAAAGAATGACGATGAACCCATAATTGAAGAGCCAAAAACCGATGCCCCAAGTTCAAAAATGAAAAATGAGAGAAGTACTTGGAAAGCTAGAAAGGCGCGTATGAAAGCCATGAGAGAACAAGAGCAAACGGCTCTATCCGAGGAGTTAAAACACACCAAGGATAGATTAGAGCGGTTAGAGGATCTAGCTAGTCTAAGCTCATACACTGCGGCAACCATAGTACCCAAGGAAATAGCAGAACCCAAAAGTGCAGGATCAGGAGGATCAGTGTTGGCAGAAAAGGTAAATGAGCAATTAGACGCACTTTTAAAAGCCTACAAAGCTAGACTCAAAAACAACCAAACCCAAGAGCAAAGATGGATGACTTATCCATATGCTGAAATAGAAAAACAGAGATTGAAAATGTGTCGAAAGATGATTGAAACAACTCAATCCTTGATAGAAAACGCGCTTGGTAAACCTGCAAGTTGGCATGAAGTACTAGGTCCAAACCCTATCAAACCAACTTTAGAGAAACAAATAGACATGAAGGAGAGACTCACAACTGCCTCTGAGTCTAGGGGAGAACCTATCATAGTGACAAATACAACAGATGGGAGAATTTATGGTTTTCAACCTAAAACATTGGTAGAAATGGGTAAGGATTGTAACGGTCTAGATGACCTGTGGAAGCAAATCCGTGATGCCAATGAAGCTAATAGGGTGAGTTACCAAATGAATAGCACAAGAAAAGAGAAAAATGAGATCTTACCTCCCATTGAAGAATTGAGCCAAGATCACAAATGAACTTTGATATGCATTCACAAGGGAGAGACCAAGGATTAATTAGTTCAGGGCACAGCCAACCAGACTCGCTAAAAACTCTACTCTCTTACCTAGGAGAGTACAAAGCAAAGTCTGAGGTGAGAGCAATCCCATCTCAAAGGCTTTCTTCTAACAGAGTGATGGATTCCTAAGGCTACGACTAAACATGTGGACCACTATAGGCAAATGCTTAGAAAAATTTGGAGTAAAAGACCCCACCTCGAAGCTTCAAGAAGGGATCTGAGAATTGGGCAAGCCTCAACTAAACAAAGGGCCAGTACCTTTAAACACGTTTGGAGAATATTGCGAGGGAGAGGATGGAAATACCACGCTACCAGTAGAATTCCAAGGAGTAGTTTTCAAAGCTATTCTTGACAGTGAAGCAGGAGTCGCTATCACCACCAAGGAAATCTAGAAAAAATGGGGAAAACCGGCTTTGAGATCTACCAGAATGAAATTGCAATTGACAGAGGGGCTCATGGAAAAGCCTCTAGGACTCTTAGAAAAAGTAATTGTCACCTTGTTCAGAATCGAGTATGAGCATATGTTTGCAATAGTCAATTTCGACAAAAATAATAATTACGAGATCATTTTGGGAAGACCATTCATGAGACAATTAAAGATGGTCCAGGATTGGGGTTATGGCCACATATAACTCACACATGGCGAGACTACAAGCAAAATACACCTGAAATACCATAGTTACAAAGATGTGAACCAGACACCAGTGGAAGAGTTTGATTCAACTACATTGGCAGGGTCCGAACTCCCAGCATGGTTAGGGCAAAACAAAGAGCTATGGATGTGCGGAGCTTCACATTGTGGGAGGTTAAAAAGAGAGGAATGAGTCTTAGAAAGAGCTATTCAGGACAAGGATTATATTCCGGAACCTTTTCCTAAAGATGCCCTAGAACCTCTGGAATGGAAACACATAGTAGCAACATTGGATGTCTGTACCATTACAAATAGCCCAACGACAAAATTTTGCGATAAGGACGGCTATGATGTGCTACCCTATTACATGGTATGCCTTATACCAGGAGGATATGAGATTGTAGAGCCACTAGAACAAGAAGATTTTTATAACTCCTCTCAGCATCTGGAGGTAAATAACGATGCAGATAATGAGTGTTCAGACAGCTCAAGCGAGCGTGAGGAGAAAACAACAAATATCAAGTTTTATGATTTTGCCAATCAGCACCCTAGACGTCAGGAACGCTATAAGAAAAAACGAGCAGAAAAAAAAAAAAAGAGAGAACCCTATGCCCAGGATAAAAGATAAAACTCAATATCTAATGCTTGTCAAAGCAGAGGATTGTGTAAAAGACCAAATATCAGGAAGATTCTGGAAAGTTTGAAGGGAACGAACGCAAGAGGAAATAAAACAAGTACGGAAAGACAAAACAGAAACAAAATCAAAAAAATCTCAACAATCAAAACAAGAAAAAACAGAAGACCCAGAGTGGACCAAATTGGAGCGTAAAAAGAAATACCAAGAACTAAAACTGTCATTACGAGAGGTATGGACGACTGAGGGAGAAAGTGATGGTAAGGAGGAGTCAAAAAAAGGAAACATGAATGTACCATCCCACTATCAAAAATTCACCATCGAGGATAGAAAATTCATAATGACACCACCAGTCAGAGAAAAAATAAACCAGGAATCTTACGATGGGCCAGAAAATGCAAAACGGATAGACCTCGTTGAGCCAGGTGAAAATCCTCAGCCGGTCTATATAGCAACTCATTTAGATCTTGAAGAAGAAGAACAACTAACACAACTTCTCAAGAAGTATAAAGATGTGTTTTCATGGTCCTACAAAGATCTCAAAGGAGTTGATCCATCGATATGCCAACATACAGTTCCTTTGAAATCAGATGCCAAACCTAACAAACAGCGTCCTTACACATATGATGACACATTTGCTAAATGAATCAAAGAGGAGATTGACAAGCTGATGGATGCTGAATTCATCTATGAAATCGAACATACAGATTGGGTGTCACCCATTGTGGTTATCTCCAAAAAGAACGGAAAGCTGCAAGTGTGTGTAAACCTCAACAAGGTAAATGCATCCACCATAAGGGATAATTATCCCTTGCCGATCACAGAACATGTACTTGAGAGGAGCACGACGATATGGTGAACTCGCTCTACTGTAATGTGTAGAGCATAGTGAGTTCTTATTAGGTTTTTACAAAAGAATATGTGTACATACCTGGCGGCCCGCCTACTTACCTGGGCGACCACATTGGGCTTTATACCCCAACAACCTCCCACTTAAAGTCCAATGTGGTACTTTAAGTGTGAGAGAAGCTACTATACAAGCTAATATACAAGAGATGTAGAGAAGTGATGTACTACCCTACACCTAACTGCTTGCAAAAATGCGCAAAGCTCTCTGAGGGAAGTCCTTTTGTAAGTAGATCAGCAGGATTTTTTGTGGTGTGAACTTTGACAAGCTGAAGTTGCTTATCCTCGAGCATTTCCCTGATGAAATGATACTTCACATCCACATGCTTTGTCTTTGAGTGATAAACTGGATTGCGAGCCAATTGTATAGCACTTTGACTATCACAATATAACACAGGCATCTCTTCTTTGATTCCCAAATCTGTTACTAGTCGATTAATCCAAAATGATTCTTTGCATGCCTGTGATGCTGCAACATATTCAGCCTCTGTAGTAGACTGAGTAACACAATCTTGTAATCTAGAACGCCATGATACTGCTCCACCAGCCAATGTAAAGACATACCCTGACGTAGACCTTCGGTTGTCTAAGTCACCTGCATAATCTGAGTCTGTAAAACCCTTTACACTTAGCTCCTGACTCCCATAGCATATACGCATACTCTTTGTATCTTTCAGGTATCTCAATATTCCTTTCACTGCCTCCCAATGTTTCTTGCCTGGGTTTGACATGTATCGACTTACTACTCCCATTGCAAATGCAATGTCTGGGAGAGTAGCAATCATTGCATACATCAAACTACCCACTGCAGACGCATATGGAATCTTATCCATTTCAGCCTGTTCTTCCTCAGACACAGGACAATCTTGTTTGCTAAGTTTCACATATGGTGGCAATGGAACACCCAGTGCCTTTCCCTTCTCCATATTGAAACGTTGCAAAACCTTGTCAATATACTCCGTTTGAGATAACCAAATCAACTTCTTTGATCTGTCTCTCTCAATGCGCATACCAAGTATATGACTTGACTCACCCATGTCTTTCATGTCAAACAATTTTGCCATCTTTGACTTCAAAGCTGAAATTTCTTCCAAGTGTTTGCCAGCAATCAACATGTCATCCACATACAAAATAAGGATCAGCCAACTACCATCCTTAGCCTTCTTTGTATATAGATAGTGATCGAACTCACTACGTTTGTAGCCTTGAGAAAGCATAAACTTGTGGAATTTATGGTACCATGCCCTCGGTGATTGTTTTAAGCCATAAAGATTCTTTAACAACTGGCATACCCAATCTTCCTTGCCTTTCTCAACAAACCCTTCTGGCTGCTGCATGTAAATTTCCACATCTAAATCACCATGCAAGAACACTATCTTGACATCCATTTGGTGCAACACCAAATCTAATATGGCAACCAATGCAAGAAAGCATCTCAATGTAGTCATCTTGACCACCGGAGAGAAGACTTCATCAAAGTCAATGCCTTGTTCTTGCTTAAAGCCCTTGGCAACAAGCCTCGCTTTGTACTTTGGCTGACTATCATGAGCGGTGATCTTATACCTGTAAACCCATACAAGGTAGAGCCTTTTTGCCCTGTGGTAATTTAACTAGCTTCCATGTCTTGTTTTTATGTAGAGCTGTCATCTCTGACTGCATGGCCAATTGCCAATTCCCGGAGTCCTTCATTTGCACTGCTTCCTTGTAACATGAAGGCTCATTGCAATCAATCAACATGACATAGTTCATAGATGGAACAAACCTATCAGGAGGTTGCGTGACACGTCCAGATCTACGCACAATAGGTGGCTTAGGCTCAACCACAACCTGTGGTTCCACTCTATCCTATCCTTGCTCCTCTTGAGCCCTGACATTTTGTCTTGTGCACATGCAGGTCCATCTTCTTGGAAGACAACTCTTCTAATCTCCTCAACCCTCTCTGGTTTAGAATGATATTTGGATTCATTAAAGTGAACATCATTGCTGCGGACAACCTTTCTGGATTCGAGATCCCAAAGTCTGTACCCCATCTCACCAGAATTACCATAGCCTAGAAAGATGCACTTTTTACTTTTTGGCTCAAGTTTGTTCCTAAATTCCTTTGGAACGTGAGTATATGCCTCACAGCCAAAGACTCTGAGATGCTTGTATGAGGGCATTTTGCCTGACCATACCATCTCTGGCACTGAATCCTTCTGCAAAACCTTGCTAGGAGATCTATTTACAAGATGAACAACTGTTGATACAGCTTCAGCCCAAAACCCATTTGGCAGCTGTGCATTAGACAACATACTTCTGACCTTCTCTTGTATGGTCCTATTCATCCTCTCAGCAACACCATTTTGAGGAGGATTGTAAGGAGCAGTAAGTTCACGTTTTATACCTTTTGACTCACAAAAGTCCTGAAAGGCCTTTGAAACATACTCTCCACCATTGTCAGTGCGTAAGCATTTAAGCTTCTTGCCACTCTGATTCTCCACAAGTGTCACAAACGTTTTGAAAACACTAAACGCTTCATCCTTGTGCTTGAGAAAGTAAACCCATACTTTCCTCGAGTAATCATCTATAAATTTCATAAAGTAAGAAGCTCCCCCTAGAGATAGGTTAGGCATAGGTCCACACAAATCACTATGAACAAGTGCCAACTGTGTATCTCTTCTCCTGCTTCTATGCTTATGTGGCTGCTGTGTTTGCTTACCATAAATACAATGTTCACAGAATTCAAAATCATTAAATGAAAAGCCAGGCAAATAACCAGAACGAGACAAGATTTCCATTCCCTTCTTGGACATATGTCCTAACCGGCTATGCCACAAAGAAACGTTCGGCTGCTCAGTTACATTGATTACATTTTTAGAGACATTTGATACATAAATCATGTAAAGTTCTCCAGACTTTACTCCATGTGCTACTGTCATAGAACCCTTGGATATCTTCCACATGTTCTGTCCAAAAGTGGTGACGTAGCCAGCATCATCAAGTAAACCTGTGCTGATCAAGCTCTTTGTAATTGCGGGAACATGTCTCCCATTCTTCAGCGTGAAAGAAGAGCCATTCTGAAACTTCAATTGAACATCTCCAACACCTAAGATCTCACATGTCTGCCCATTGCCTAGCCGAACATGATCTTTACTGGTCACATAAGAGGTAAACCACTCCTTGTTTGGAGACACATGAAGTGATGCCCCTGAGTCTATAATCCAGTCACTGAGTGCATTTCCATCAGATGCTATAAGAAGAGCTGAGTCCATTGTATTCTTCAAGAAGTAGATGTCTCCTGACACTAGACTGTCATCCTCTGCAACAGTGTTTGTCACATTTATTTCTTGAATCTTCACTGAGGACTTGTTCTTCTCACCATGGTCTTCAGCTTTCTCTTTGCCTTTTTCTGCTTTCCATTCTCTGCAGTCTCTTTTCATGTGACCCTTCTTGCCACAATGGTAGCATTCTATGTCACTCTTGCCTTTAGCACTGCGGGACTTGCTACGAGGCTGATTCCTCTTTCCACCTTTGTACTTTTATTTGATCCTTCCCCTGACAACTAAGGCTATTCCTTTGCCTTTGTCCATTGTCTTTCTATTGGTTTCTTCAGTAAGCAGACTTCCTTCTACACCTGCTACTACTCAAAGCTGTGCGAAAAGTGTCCCAACTTTCTGGCAATGTGATCAACAGGAACATAGCTCTAACAGGTTCATCAAACTTGACACCTTGAGCTGACAACTGACTATAGATTGTGTTGAATTCATTCAGATGATTGGACATAGGTGTTCCTTCTTTCATCTTCAAGTCAACAAGATTCTTAAGCCAGTATACCTGTGAAGCTGCACTCTGCTTCTCATAAAGATCACTCAGCTTTAACCATGCTTGATAAGCCGACATCTCGTCTGCTACATTGAAGTAAACGCTTTCTGCCAAAGTCAGCATAATGGTAGAAAGTGCCAATTCATCCATTTCGCTCCATTCATCTTCGTCCATATGTTCTGGTTTTATCCCCTTGAGCTGTATAGGTTTTATCTGCTTCTTTTGTACCAACACGTGCCAAATTTGCTTCTTCCACAATGGGAAATTGGTTCCATCCAGCTTCTTGATATTGTAAAGAGCAGTGTCCTGTGATCCAGCCATAGCTACGCTTCACAGTGGTTTACTTTCCTGGGAAAAATTCGGCAGAGTTTCCCCTGTAAACTGAACTCTGAACCAATATCAACCTGTCAAATGAACCAAGAAAGCTTCAGCTTCTGCAGAAATTTTGGCAGAGTCCCCTTTGTAAAATGGCTTTGGTGTACTAAAAAATAGACCAAAAAACAACTCAAAAAACCACTATCTCTCTAACACTGTAAGCTGTGGGTAAACCTGTCCTGCACCTGTACTGTCTCTGACTGTCCTGTCACTATCCTCTAAGCTATCCTCTAAGCATAGATTGTGACAATGCCTCAACGGCAGTAAAGCAAAGATGCAATCCTAGCTGTCTAACTCACATTCAATACATCCTAGCTGCCTATCTAAGGGTGCTCGAGGGATCGCTCCAAGACCTGTATCACCAAAAGGATCTCAAAATTCGAGAATCCCCCAGCTCGATAAAACCTCACTCGACCCTCAACAAAGGCTGCAGTAAATCTGACAGTACATAGACTTCCCACAAAGTCATACATCCACAAATTTCCCACTGTATGTTGTAACCGTTGCGGCGGTTGTTTGCTGCGTGACTCACAGCCAGCAAACCCTCAACAGACATACATCATCTCTGACAATACATCCCATGTGGAAGTATCTGCAATGTCAGGATGAAACTTGGAATATCAAGCAGCAAACACAAGCTACCTGATGAACTAGTGGATGTCGCCTACAGTCTGTGTGTAGATGCGCTCGTGTCGTATGTGACATGCCTCCAAGAACTGTGAGTCGTCCTTCGATGTGTAGACAGCCACAAATCAACACTCTGGGAGTGTCGATATCCTCAGCACCTGCAGTCGTAGGCCGAAAACCCCAAATTTGCAGAGTCGGATCTGCACCCGTTGAGACCACGTAGTCGAAAATGGCCTGCACAGACCTTTGTCGAAGCCGAATGATGGCCGAGATGACCTCAGAATGAAATGGCCTGCACAGACCTTTGTCTTCGCCTGTCGAATTTCACTCCAATCTGAGTTGGTGACTCTAGCCTCCTGCACTGCTGCCCCGAGCCTCGATCTGAGCTCTGATACCAGTTGAAGGAGTACGAGCGAAAGTGCGACGCGAGAGAGAGTGCGAGAAGAAGAGCACGACGATATGGTGAAATCGCTCTACTGTAATGTGTAGAGCATAGTGAGTTCTTAAAGGTTTTTACAAAAGAATATGTGTACATACCTGGCGGCCCGCCCACTTACCTGGGCGACCACATTGGGCTTTATACCCCAACAAAAAATACCTTTAGAACGTACATGCTATAGGTATTTCTGAAAGGTGGACCCCTTGTGCTATGGCCCTAGGGCCATATGGTGCCAATGTATAATCTCAAGTGCCATAGAATCTCTTATTAGAATAGAGGCTATGGCCCTAGGAAAATAGCTTAGGTGTCAATGTAAAAGCTCTCTAGTAGCACTTAGGTCATCCAAAGGCATCTACATGGGCACCATGGCAGCCCTAGGGCCATAGGATCTCTCATTAAATAGAGAGAAACCTATGGTCCTTAAGCTTCTACATTGGCACCCTATGGACCTAGGGCTAAGTTGCATTATACGTTATACGAAAAACATATAATACATCATATACGGGTGTATTTTTCTTGACCTCATACTATACGGACGTATTATACGGTGCCACATCAGCAAAAATGGACAGCATATTTTTTTTCCAGTTTTTCGATCGAAAAAACTTTCGATCAAAAGAAATTTAGGACAAAATATTTTTCAATCGAAGAATGTTTTGATCAAAAAATAAAGTATATATCTCGGCAACGCGCCTTGTTTACACTAGTATTCATCACAAAAGGTATTCCATGTCAATAGTAGACCATTTTTTTAAAATATAATTCGAAGATATTGGAATTAAAAGTAGTTTTAAAATTTTATGATTAAAATCAATTTAATGTTTTGTTAAAATTTGATCGATTATTTCTTTTTAAATCAAATTATGTATGCTTTGTATGTTGTGTAGAGCTCAAACTCTCACTCATACTGCTCAATTTATTAACATGTGGAAGTGAATTAGTGATATAATTTAGAGATTTCCGTTGTGTGCAGAGTGAACTCTCACATGAGGTTATCTGCCTATAAAATATAATAGAATAAAGGTTAGTTTTATTTAGGTAGGTTCGATTTTGACGTACAAATACTTTCTCACCTCAAACTGAATATAGATAGAATTTCTTTTGTCCTGTGTAGAGCCATCACACTATGCTCTCACAAAATTTAGGAATCTCATGTCCAATTACATTGACATTAAAATATATTTATTTGAATTGCTACATCTATCATACTGTGTGATCGTACACGTGCATCAACTGCAGATAGATAAGCTTTCAAAGATCTACCACGGAGTGTGAGAACTTCATGTTCGCACTTTAGAAAGATATGACAATCGTCAAGGTTTGCAAGTAATCCTCATGTTCCAATGAGAATCAATTGCAATATTTGATCAATATTATCAATTATCATAATGTGTAAAAGCTTTAAGCTTGCACTTTAGATAAATCTATATAGTGCAACGTGATGATGAGTTTTCTTTGTATTGTTTTAAATAAGTGATTAAGATTATCGATTATAATAATGTGTGAAAGCCAAAATCTTTCACTTTAGATGAATCGATATAGTGCAATGTGATTGAAATGTTTTGTTTGAAGCGATGAAGTTATTTAGAGACCTCACTACAAGAGGTCACTTTAATTCCGGCGCCACATTACCGGCGTCACTGACGTATTCGGTATATGTAAAGGTATGTATGGAGGGAGATCAAGTTTTTTTAAAATTTTGACGCCTATTCCAGCACCTGTTCCGATGTCAGCGCGCATGCACTTTGCGACACGAGCTCCAGCACGTTTTCGACATCTAAGCTGATTTTTGTACCGACGGCACCTGTAAAAAACAAAACCGCGGGCTTTCTCTGCGCATTTCTCTTCTTCTTACACCTTTTCTCAAGCTCTCTTCTTCCTCATTTCTTGCAGATCTAGTGCGAAACAAGCTGTCGGAAGTGCTAATCTTGCTTGTGGGTTAGCCCATAACACTAAGGTGAGGTTGTTTTCATGTTTACTTGTAAATTTAGGGTTTAACTTTGTGTTTGTGTGTGCGTTTTTGCAGGTTCCAGGACTTTTACAACATCTTTCATTGCTCAAATAGGACGAATATGAGTGCTCAAACCTTTAAATGCATATTAAATTTATTTAAATTAATTTGTATATTAATAAAAGAAAATTTCATGTTTTAAACTCTGCTTTAAAAGAAATTATGGTTTGTGATGTGAAATTTCATTTTGAATTATGAAATTTTTTTGTTTTGGTTTATGAAAAAAATCGTGTTTTGAATTATGTCATTTTTATGTTTTAGGTTATTTAAGTTATAAGTTAAGTTAAGTTTGGTTAGGTTAGGTTAGGTTATCTTATACGTTAGGTTAGGTTAAGTTAAGCTACCTTAGGTTAGGTTATACGTTATGTTAGGTTAGGCTAGGTTAGGTTAGGTTATCTTATACGTTAGGCTAGGTTAAGCTAAGCTACGTTAGGTTAAGCTACATTAGGTTAGGTTAAATTAGGTTAGGTTAGGTTAAGATACGTTAAGTTAGGTTAGGTTAGGTTAAATTAGGCTAAGCTACATTAGGTTAGGTTAGGTTAAGCTACGTTCAACAATACGGCAAGCCATAGAGCTTATCCACAGTATATATTAAAAAAAACACAATGGCGATCCGTTCGTCAATACGGCAAGCCATAAAGCTTACCCACAACGCATGTGCATTGTGGGAAAGCTCTATGGATTTTTGTATTGCCAACGGCTCGCCATTGTGTTGTTCATATGTCCGCGAGCGGTTTTCAAGTCCTAAAATAGCTAACTTGACTTGAAAATAACACCATCGTGAGCCATTTGGCAATACAGAAAGCCATAGAGCTTTCCCACAATGCATATGAATTTTGGGCAAGCTCTATGGCTTGGTGTATTGCCAAACGGCTCGCCATTGTGTTTTCTATATGTCAAGCGGTTTTCAAATCCTAAAATAGCTAAGCGGGCCTAAAAACAACATAATGGCAAGCCTTTTGGCAATACAGCAAGCCATAGTTCTTGCTTACAATGCATATGCATTGTGGGAAAGCTTTATGGCTTGCCGTATTGCCAAACGGCTCTCCATTGTGTTGTCTATATGTTTGCGAGTGATTTTCAAGCGCTAAAATTGCCTCGTGTCCCTAAAAACAACACAATGGTGATCCGTTTGGCAATACGGCAAGCCATAAAGCTTTCCCACAAGGCATATGCATTGAGGGCAATCTCTATGGCTTGCCGTATTGCCAACAACTTACCATTGTTTCCCTTAAAAACAACACAATGGTGAGCCATTTGCCAAATTGGCAATCCATAGAGCTTTCCGACATCGCATATGCATTGTGGGAAAGCTGTATGGCTTGCCGTTTGCTAAACGCCTCACCACTATGTTGTTTTTATGTTAGGTTAGTTAGGTTAGGTTTATGTTATAGCTTAGGTGAGATTATAGGCTAGGTTAAAGCTAGCGACAAATTAATAGTAGAAAGAAAGCAAACGGACTTCGAAAATGACTCATGTACTTATAAAAATGCAAACGGACTTCGGTTAGGGCTGAACTGGTAAACAGGGGATCTTCCTGCTTGCTCATAAATAAGCTCAAACACTTGAAACTTCCGATATTCGAGCACGGGGTCTTCCTGCAACACCAATGCAAGGAATTCGGATCAACTACCTATATACTTTCAGACAAATGTTCAAACAATACGACTTTATTTTCCCAGCCTAACCTAGGCTTTGATACCAGGTGTGAGGTCCCCACCCCGTCGTATCAAACAACGGATCTGATGGTAAACCTGGTGGCCACTAGATCTATAGCGGAAGCAAACAAAATGGTTCAGGGTTCAACTAGCGGACAATCTCTCATCACAAAGTGAGTCGAGTTCGAGCCTACTAGCAACGAGATCTAGCTCCACCTCGCAGGGGAAGCGTACTTAACTATCTAGCGATCCTAAGACCCACCTTCCAAGAGGAGAGAAACCCCGAGTGCCTTTTTCCCCATGTTTCAGAGGCACGTACTCTCGAGGATTCGCCTCTCTAGGGGCAATGAGTAATACCAATATCGAGTAAGCACTATGGGGACAGAGAGTTCCCGACCAATCGGGACCACCCATCTCGTAGGCATTGTCAACCCGAGCCAAGCCCCCACTTTCCACCCCCACACTCACACTTCCTCGTGTGACCTAATTACTACCACAAAGGTTGTTCAACATAGATATTCCTTGTTTAATTCCGAATCACATGGTTCGTTAAAACACCCCTTCAACCAGTATTGCAAACAACACCAAGACAGAATTCTAGTAAAAATTCTACTCAAACTTATTCATAAAAGTTCCAATGTTCTGGAGGTACAACATCCCCCCTCCAGCGAGAGTTCACTCCTCCCGTTGTCGCCTAGCTGCCCATACAACTAGGTATGTCCACCGCATAGAAAGCACGTCATGGACACTCCCACCGCATAGAAAGCAAGACGTGGGTTCCCACCGCATAGAAAGCAAGTCGTGGGTATCCACCGCATAAAAAGAAAGTCGTGGATTCAAGAGCCCTAACGAGGAACTCTGCCCCCTGTGATCAGTAGGGGGGTCAGGACTGATTCAACATTGGAAATAAAATGAACATATCGAGCTAAATTTTCCCTAGCAAACAGCATACCCATCATTTCTTTCCTACTTTATACTTAAATGTACTATGCATTCAATGCCGAGGTTTCTGTCGGATTTCTCCAACATGTTCGGGGATATGTTCATTCCTAACTAATCGTATGCAATGTTAATTAAACAACTTGAATAGAAATTGGGACCTACCTCTTCCATTTCTTCGTCAATAGCCCGTGAGATGGCCGGTATTTGCTCGTCCATGGGAGCCTTTCCTTTTCCGTTGACATTGCTTGTTCCTGCCTCGCGGTCGTGGGCTCCAGCGAAGCGAGTTCTCTTACTCGGGGCCATTTTTCTCACTACTTAAATGATAGACTTGAAAAAAAAGAGCTAAGGTCCGAGAGTAACATGACAAACCAATCGGCAGATTAGAATTATTAAAGACTCCTCCTTATGCACGAGGTTAGATTTTTCCCTTTTTGCCCTAGCAATTTTTAAGGGTAATTCTGTATCCACCCTATGGGAAACGACTCTAAGGTTAAGTACTTGGCTTAGATGATTAAGAAATTCAGAGTTTTTCTAATTGATTTACGAAAGATATGAAGTAAGCAAGCTCATTCATTTTCCTAGAGCAATATGAAGGTGCAGAGTGACCGCAAGCATGTGTGATGGAAATACCTTTTTCTTATTGGACTAATGACGGATTAATTTTCAGCCTTAATCGCATCTAATGTGGGAGAAGATTAAGTATAATTTAATTACAACTCTATTGAGTAGTGAAAGATTGAATTCTGACAAATCTACACTATTACTAGCTGACAATTTATTGACTATACCGCCTAGAGAGAGAATCTTTTCTAATCATGCATTAATCCTTGATTAAGGATGATGAATGGCTGAATAAATTAACTAAATGAATGATAATTATGTAATGAAGTATAGCTATGAAAACTTAGAGAGAAGCTATAGAGAATTATAGCTAAAAGTAGGCATAGTAGACAAGAATTATGAGTGGGTAATGATGAGATTAAGAAGAGCAGTAATTAAACCATAATTACCGTGATTAGGGTCTGAGAATCCTCTTAAATTTCTGATGCAATGAATCCTCGAGATGGGAATTTCGGCAGCACCTCCCTCCTTGCTTCTCCTTCAAAAGCTGTGTGTGTGCCGGCAGCACCTTCCCAGTGTGTAGGTGTGTGAGTATGCAATGTGTGTGTGTGAGCATATATGTCTGTGTGTGTGTGTGTAGGCCTTTAAATAGGCTCCTACAGGCTGAAAATTGATTTGTGTTGCTAATTGCATCTGGATGAGCACTCAGTCCTTGCATGGCAAGTCCAGTTGCCTACCCACCAAGTGTCCAGCTGGCTCAGTAAACTGACTCTCACACTGAGTTGCAGGCTTGGCAGCTTCCCCAAGACTCCCACAAATTAAGAGGGCGCCCCCTAGCTGCTAAAGCAGGTCTGGAGTGGGCTGGGACCTGTTCCTACACAGCCTCGGGCCCCCCGGTGCTTCCCGGACAATTTTGTGAAAAATTGGGCTTAGGCTAAAACGGGCCATACGAGTCGGATTTTGATGCCGTAAATTGCTATACTAAGCTCTAACTAAGACGTACGGGTCTGAGTACCTGTGATATTTAGCAGCCCCCCCCCCCGAGGTCCGAAAATGCATTTTTTTCAAATTCGGGGTACGGGTGCAGATTTTCGAGACGGTCGAGACTGGACGGGTCGGGTGACCAAAAACTTACTATTTTTAGAAATTTTTCACAAAAATTATTTTAATTCACATTTTGAAGCTTTATAACATTCTAAACATCATGGCACTGACAGAATCTGGAAAACTACTAAAAATAGTAACTTATTCCATTGTATTCATTTCGTGGTACAAGGGTGCTCTTGTGATCGGGTCAGAGACCTTACATGTAAGCACTAAGTGCAGGAGCATAGCATTCGAAAGTTAGATGCTTTCTCTTGGGTATAGTCCTTGTTTAATCGTGGCATTGCGGTCATTGATCCACTCATGCATGGATTACCGCAATGTACCTTCGATTTTACCACAGTTGAGACTGCGATGATATCTAAAGAGGTGCAGTTGACCTTTGGCACTACTAGTCTCTACTTAGGTCTACTAGTATGTATATGTATCTACGTGTTTGTGTGCTAATATACTTGTATACGTATTTATAGATGAGTGAGTAGGGTGGATGTCTGACGACAGACCAACTAGTGAGGAGCAGCCAGCTGGCTCTTTTGTTGGTTGGTTCACATCTCAGGTGGGCTCCCACCCGGGGTGGACATCGCCTCCAGTGGACCCAAGTCTTGAGTCGGTGAGAACAAGCAAAGAAATAAATAATGTTTCTACGTAGTTAACCATAAACCATGAGTGTCATAGTTTTTTTTTTTTTTTTTGGTAGGCATGGCCATCCTACACCTACCCTTCTCAGATTCCTCCACTGGTCGTAGATCTTGACTTACAATGGGCTATCTCTTTACGAGAGCAATACCTCCGTTTAACGGAGGATTTGTTTGGCCGCTACACTCTGCAGCAGCTTGCGACCTACAATATTTCTTCGAAGACTACACCATGGGGGGAGTCAAGGAGGGACTCCTTACCTACAAAGCCTCGCACCGACAGCAACTCTCTCTACTCTCCCTTCCTATCCTCCTACTTCTATTCCATCGCAGTGTCCTACTCCCCTTGCATCGTAGGGTCCTACTCCCATGGCATCACAGGGTCCTATGCCACTTCATTCCACTATGGCTCTGCAAGAACATCATCGATGGACTTCGTTTGGCAGCGCATGTCGACGCTCGTATCAGGGCAGCGAGCACCGTGAGAGACGAAGCGGCGGCGGATCTTGTGGTTTCGCATGTTTTGGTAGTAGTGGGGGAACGGAGTCCCCACTTTCAGAGCGTGCCACCCCTGACTCAGAGGACGAGGATACTGACGCACTCGTGCCAAACACGCATGGGCGCTACTACAAGGTGAAATATGGCAGGGAGGTTGATTTCGGCACAGCACAGGGTAGGTCATTTCGACGCCATCTACAAATTTTTATACATTCAACGTATAAGAATTGTTTTATAAAGTTTAGAGACCAACTGCCCGATCATGCACGGTACATTGAGAACGCTCTGTTAGCTAGATTTCCAAACGCCCCCGATCAACGTTTTTCACAACAATGGTTGGAGGGCTACATAAAGACATTTCTAAAAAACAAGCAGTCCACTGTGCGATGCGCAGCAGCCAACCAGGTCAAAGATATAGACAGGAGTTACCGCGGTGGCAACATGGCGGACGCAGAGTGGGAGTGGGCAATTCAAGAGAAGAGCGATCAAGTTGTGCAGACTCATTATATAGACAACAACGGGAGGCCCGCACAAGACAAACTCTCACGCACTATGGCTCAGGAGGCAAGGGAGATTGGAAGGATAAATATGTAAGATTATTTGAATTATAACGTCGATCTGTGATTATAAAGATTGTAGTTGATAATTTGGTATTGTTAAATTGCTAATTTAGGAAAATGTCACCCTCTTTCAACCAACAAGAGAGATGGTCAAGTATCGGGAGCAACATACAAAATTTAATACTTGGCGATGGCTATTCGAAACAACCACATCTCTCGCGAGCAATTTGACGCGGCGGTTGGACCACTTCAAGCGGTAAGTTTAAACAAGTAATTTGTATCAATTGTTTTGAGCTCTGGATAATTCTTTAATTTGGTTTGGGTTTATGTAGAGTCAA
The DNA here is from genome assembly GCF_014529385.1 of Adiantum capillus-veneris. Taxonomy (NCBI): domain Eukaryota; kingdom Viridiplantae; phylum Streptophyta; class Polypodiopsida; order Polypodiales; family Pteridaceae; genus Adiantum; species Adiantum capillus-veneris. The sequence continues at coordinate 129,945,047 of NC_140942.1, forward strand.
AGTGATCCAACATATGTGCCTCTGGACGACGACGAGGATTAGATAAAAAATGTTTTGTCAAAACTTTCGTAAAGTCCCAATGTGGCTTTTTATTGTAACTTTTTCGTAAAGTTACTTTTTATTGTAACTTTTTTAAATAGTTGATCCTCTACATTTTTAATTGTCAAGGTAAAGTAAAATTCAATTTCAATTCTTTGATATTTTTTATACTCTTCCAAAAAAAAATTCATGTCTTATTGTTTTATGCAGGTCAAAAGTAAAGGTGCTACCCAAATTTGGGTGGCCCAAATGAGCACCTTTATTTTTGAATTGGCGTTTAGTGGTAATAAGCGTGGTAATAACAGAGGCAAAGGTCGCGGTAATAGCAGCGGGTATATTGCCGCAACTATTACCGCTCTTATTGCTGAGAAACAACTACCGCGTTCATAGCCGTGGTTATTGCCGCCCCCGTAAATTTTTCTCTCCCCTTTTTCCTTTGTTTTTCCGCGGCAATGTTAGCGGTTATAGACAACTCCTCTTATAGTGTACCTGACATTATGCATACAATAACGCTATGAATTTGTCAATGCAATTATAAATATGAGAATCCTTTATACACCTCTGCAATTTCTAGATAATTAGACACGTCTATTTTCACATGCTATGAAGCTAGAATAATCAACTTCTACATTGAAACGATGATGACTATTTCTAAAACACAAACAAAAGCAATAATATATAATATCGGCCATCTCGTGCACTAACAATCTTTCATAATACACAATGCACTCCCTATGTAAACCAATGCATAAAACAAGACAATGAAATCTTCAAAACAATTACACAATTGAGGACTACTTGTACCCACCAATCACGGATTGTAACCCCCTTATGCACCCAATTCAATACATAAAAGCTATTTTCACCTAATTAAGGATTACAGCTCTCATATTGTGCAGTGACAATGTATATCATTTTAAACCTATAATGTGAAATGCAAGACTTCAAGGATTTTTATATATAACCAGTACAACTAGTACAGGGCATCTTACCCTTGACTATCAACTTGCTATTTAAATATGCTCATCTTTTAAAACCAACTTCGGCCCTTTCATAGACCAGTGGCTTTGTCGCAATGAGCACGACTCTCCAAAGATTCAATTGTTCTGGCTTTGTATCTTTGTATTCGGTGAAGGATTTCAATATTTTTAGAAGTGGTTATCGTTTTAAGAATTACGCTCATCCCAAAAAAAGGACCTATGACTCTATAATCTTAAGTCAACTCACAAGGAGATAATTATACCCGACGCTCGGATACACTCCTCAGAGATTTGCCTACTCAAAATACCAAAGTTAGTAGAGGTTTTACTCTATACAATTTAGCCTGCTAAGCTTTTTTATTTTTTCGACGGGCCAAAAAAAGACTCGGTGGGCTTATCGACTCTATTGGTTTATGTAGGTTACCATCAAAATCACATTAATAATTAATGTGATCACATCTTTTTCATGTGTAATTACTCACGTTATTATCGTGATCACGTCAATGAAATCCCTGCCACTATATAGGTGCAAAAACATGAGCTTGTGCTCCCTTAGGTTCTAAGGACATTATGGTCATATGATCATATAGAAAACATCCTACAATTCTAAGACCAAATTGAGCCAATGTAGAGGTTCTAGAGGGTATTAAATATCCTATGGTCCTAAGACCAAAGATTTCTTCCTATTTTGATTATCTATAAATAAAACTCTTTATGAACCTAAGATCATAGAAGGCATATTTGAAGCTCCCTCACAGTCTTCAAGATACCTACAAAGTTCACTCTATGACCCTTAGGCCATAGGGTAAAATGTTTTTTTCTTCAAAGAAACCTACTATCAACACCTTGTAGTCAAAGCTGACCATGCGGCCATAAGGCAACTAGGGTGGTCCTAGATTTTCTACAAGCTATATTGCAATGGCATCCTTGTTCTTATTAAATGTAATCTTAGATATCAACTTTTTCATTTGGACACGCTCTAATTTTCTTCTAAGAATGTGACACACAAGTATGCAAAAACCACCACAAAGGTGGTTCAAGGTCAAGACAATGCGAGACACAAGATATTCTATAACGCAAACATTCTCGAGAAGAATTTCTACAAAATTTCTAGAAGATACATGCATGTCACCATGTTTTTAAATCAAAGGTGATCAAATGAAGAATAAAGTTTTTGCCAACATAATAGTAGCACATATCTGTGATTTTTATGATTAGGTTTTTGAGTTTTGGAATCCTCTTGCATAAATGGATTGTACAAGCATTTTGACAGAAGTTTTTTTCAACAAAATCTATTATAGCATGTCAGAATGTCTTGGGATCTCACTCTTGGAAGATGCTTTGGCCTTGCAGATAGTAGACCTTAAACATCCTACCTAAAAGGTTGTGTTTTCCTCTTGCTGGCTTGTGCCTCATGCCATGCTAGTGAAAGATTTTCTTGGAGCTTTGCCTTCAAACACAATTTGTAGTGGATTTTTTATATTTTAATGAGATTTCCCTTCCCTTATCATGAGATTGGATTTTTTATATTTTAATGAGATTGCCCTTCCCTTATCATGAGAGAGAGAGAGAGAGAGAGAGAGAGAGAGAGAGAGAGAGAGAGACTAACCTACATGTATTGATTGCAAATTAAGAACGTTCACATAAGAATTGTATACATAGACCTCCACATGACCTCCAAATGAACAGCTAAATGAGTGAATTTTTTCACCATAAAACTGAAAGAAATTGCATGAAGGCCTTAAACACAAAGCTGGCCAATTGGAAGTAGCTTTTGCTAGAGGGGGTATGTTCCATGCCCACCCTTTTCTTCAATTCTAGAGAAGACAAGCCCCTTTTTTTTTAAGTTGTCTCTTTTTACTTTGTTAGCGATATATCTCCATTCAAAAATCTCGCTCCTCCTCCTCCTCCTCCTCCTCCCACATGGCACATGCCCCTTGCTCTCCATAGTCTCTTTGGTGGCTCATAACAATACTTGGAGGAACATTGGAAGTTGTCGATATATCTCCATTCAAAAGCTCGCTCCTCCTTCTCCCATGTGGCACATGCCCCTTGGTCTCGGAAGTTTCTTTTGTGGCTCATAAGTGGAGGAACATTAGGTATCCCTCCACTTGGGAGTTGGTCGCCTCTTTTGATTGATCAAGTGAGACTTCATAAGACGATCTTTCTTTAATTGATGCATTGAGTAATGAAAAAGAAGGAAATCACAAAGGCTCCAGGAACCCGGCGAGCCAGGGATCGCTCATGATCTGAGCAAGAGTGATTCGCTTTGGAGGGTGCGGGCAGAGCATTGCTGTGAGGAGGTCGCGGGTGCGAGGTTCGAGCTTGGGCCACAAATTCACTTTACCCAAGTGCATAGCCCAATTCATGCGCTGTCGTCTGGCGATGGCATCCCAGTTGCAGCAAGTCACAATGTCCTTAGGAGGCTCCTTTCCCGTCAGCATCTCCAACAGCACGGCTCCCAGGCTCCACACATCGGCCCTTGCCGAATATATCCTCTCTTTCACCACTTCTGGGGCGCAGTATCCCTTCGTGTCCCTCGGCCCCGTCTCATGATTTTCTTTCACAAACTTCGGCACCTGTGGCCACCTCGAAGAGTAGGCAGCTCTATCGCCAGCACGAACTCCGCCAGCTTAGCCGTCTCCAACCTCCCTTTCCTCTGCAGCAGAATGTTATCTGGCTTCACATCCAGATGCAACAGTCCGTTCTCCTCGTGGCAGAACCTGAGAGCGGTGACCATGGCCTTCACCACCAGCGGCCCCTCATGGCACGTTGTCAGGAGTTTTTTGGAGCAAGGGATTGCGCATATGTACATATACATGCATGGTGCATCAAATAAAGAATTGCCCATGTTTCAGAGCCAGGTGGTTACGTGGGGCCCACATGTGTACAGGTAGGACAGGGTGTACATAGTGCATCGATTTTCACTATTACCAGTACCACTCTGTTTTTTCTACAATAAGGAGGAGTTGGTAGCGCGTAAAAATTCTTGAGGTAGCTATCCACGGGCCAACGACATGAGGTAAGCAGGTGCGTCAGATGGCATCTAGTGGCGTCAAGAGGCCGAACGGGGTCGATATTTGCACGTGGATGAATACGGACACAAAGTGGTGTTTTCTTGTGAGAGTTATGCAGAAAGGTCATCATTAGGACCACTTTTTGGGGCCACTTCACGTGGTTGCGAGACGCATTATTGAAAAGAAATGAGTGCCAAGTGTGCGGATGATGCAAAAAAGGTGACAACTATGCATTGCGAGGTCAGTTTTTGGCCTGTTCGGGGTCCGTTTGAGGTCATCTAAAAGGCCAAGGGTGCCCAACTAATAAATCTAAGTGTGGGAACTGAAAAAAATGAGAGAAGACCAGAAAAAAGGTGGAGAAGAGAGGAGGAGCAGCCGCAGGTGTGTTTTTTGGGGTTTTTGGAGCCTGTTTTGGCCGTAAACTGCTCATCCGAGGTTAGATTTGAGCACTTTGACATTGTAGACTGGGGTTTTGGGCCGTTCCGGACGCGATGGCACTGTCCATTTTGCCAATTTCCTCACTCTTTTCCTGCTGTTTTTTTGTGTAAATTTCTCCTATGAGCGAAGTTTCTGCTCTAGTTTGTGATTGTATCTGGCTTATTTTACCCATATTGTGTGAGCTATTTGCCCCATTGGTGTTGGCCCAAGCTCAATTGTATCTAAACATAAGAAATTCTCCTCTTTTGAGCTGAGTTTTTTGGGTGTGTGTGTGTGTGTGTGTCTGTGTGGAGTGGGCAAGTGGATAGTCTCTCTCCTCTCACTCCAGAGGTGTGTTCCCTGTCTCGGCCAGGTGTGTTGTCTAAGCCGAGTGGTGCCCCATAGTGTGTGTGTGTATCTTCCCAAGAGTGTGTGTCGGATCGTTATAGAGGCGCTGTGTGTGTTTTCATCCCGCTCACATTTTTTTGGCGCCCCCACGGAGGATCTTCTTCAAGTACCTTCTACTTCGAGCTTCGGGATTACAGGTTGCAGGTTGCAAATTACAGGTTACAGGGACAGGAACAGGTACAGGTACAGGTGATTCACACAGGTACAGGTAGCTGGAGTACAGTGATATACTAGCAGTGATGTCACTTGCAGTTGTTGTGCGTATGCATCACTCGGCGCCTGTTTGAGCGCATTGTCTGCTGGATTGTACGTTACTTGTGGAAACTGCCATTGTATGCATTTGTGGAGCCATACTTGGTTGTATTTGGCAGTCCCAGCCATTTCTTAGACTTGTTCTGGAAGATAGTCATTTCTGAGACTTGACTATACGCGATTTGCATTAGCCTTCGTGTGAGGGTCGATAGCGTGAGGTTTTTATTGAGCTGGGGGATTCTCAAATGTAGAGATCCTTTCGGTGATACAAGTAGCTGGAGCACCCTTTTTGTGACCTCGCCATAGGCTATGTACTAGTGAGTCCTACTTGATGCTCGGGTTCTATTGTTGACAGTTTATGCATACATATACAGTCTATATTTTGGGTTCCTACTGCTCTATTTCTGGGGAAACTCTGCCAAAATTTTTCCAAGTTATGATGGCTGGTTTTTTGGTCTTTTGAGCCATTTATGCTGTTATGCTGCTGAAATTTTGGCAAAATCAGAGGTTAAGTCAGGTGTTCCTTCTTGGGAGCTTCATGGTTGGCTTTAATGGATGATCAAAATGGCCCTCAATTCACTCCATTTCATTTAACTCAAAGAATCCAGATAAATGTTCATGTGTCCAGGAAGATTTTTTTCCAGCAGCGCATAGTCTTTATGTTTTGGCCAAGAAGATTACGAGAGATCTTGGAATATCCTTTGCCTGTTGTAATTCCGATGATCAACTATGAAAACTCATTTGATGTGCATGTGTTTGTCCTTATCTAAAGTTGAGATCCATTGAAGTTTCTGAGGATTGGGTAGTCAAAAGTTTTGGGTTCTTGCACGTGTGTTCAAAGGGGTTCTCAAAGCATTGAAACTTGGGTAGCCATGGCTTTCTCTTATCCGGAGTTTCATGGAAGAAGTGATGAAGATGTGGAAGAATTTTTGGAAAAGATGGAGGTTGCCTGCATTAGCAACCAGATTCATGACCCTACGCAAATGTTACGCCTTCTCCAAATTTTTTTGAAGAGTGATGCACGAGTTTGGTCCAAGGCATTTGAAGAGGAGTTGCATGCAGCAGATCCACCTGTAAGATTGAGTTGGGACAATCTAAGGCATGGATTGGAAGTGGAGATTGTGAAGATAGAAGATCCTCACAAAGTGTGGCAAGAAGTACAAGGTTTGGTGCAGAAGGAAGGTGAGCCAGTAGATGCGTACATACGTAAGTTTTCATTGGCATGGGAGCGAATGTGCAAGGCCTTAGCACCACAGGTACCCCCGCCTGACATGATGAAGAAGGACAGGTTCTTGGCTGGTCTTTGGGAGAATATACGTTGGAGAGTGGAGCTAAAGAAGCCTAGGACATATGAAGATGCACGAGAGGTAGCAAGGAACAAAGAGTGGAAGTTGAGGAAAATGATCTCGTTAGGGGTGGAGTCTTTGCCAATGAGGTCTGAATTTCAGCCTATAGAATCTTTACAAGGCCGCATGTCAGGGGTTCATCACGAACCAGTGGTTCCTGTTATTACTCAGGTTATGCCAGCAGTGGTCACTACAGCAGTGCAAGATGATGGGCTAAGGCAAGACATGAGGCAAATGGTAGATTTGATGAAGAATCTCAGCCTAAACATGCTAGGTCAAGTGGGCAATAATCGAGGTCGAGGGAGGTATGCAAATCAGCCAGGAGGTGAAGAAAGACCTAGGAATGGTGTTGGACAAAGCAATGGTAGGTTTTGGAGGCAGACGCCCACATGTTATAATTGTGGAGATTTGGGTCACATCAGCCCGCAATGTGATAAGCCACCAAGGATGGGGGGAGACATGTATCCATTGCCAAGACAGGTGTTAACTAGGTCAAATGATTATGGCATCGAAATTAAGGGAGACGAAGGAACCAGTGGACTGACCCAGGAGGAAAAAGGAAAGACAAAAGTGCTAAGTGTAGTCACCTTGGAGAAGGCATCAAAGCTAGAGGATACATTAGTGATGCCTATTGGGAAGAGGACCACAGAGGAAAAGGAAGGAAGAAGTGCCCCAGGTCCTAGTAAGAAGAAAGGAAAGAGCCATGAAGGCGAGGATGTCAAGGCCAAGAGGAAAAGGAGAGCTCGTCGAAAGTTTCATGTTTCAGATTTTCCACTAGGGGATGGGCAATTAAGCTATGACTTGAAGGAGGATCTGACGAGCAGGAAGGCAGATGTTACTTTTGGGCGGCTTATAGAGATGGTGCCTAAGCTAAAGCGACAGTGGAAGAGAATGGTTAACCCAATGGAGAAAGAGCCAGAGAGAGGTTTAGTAAAGGTGTTGGCAATGGATGAGCTACCAGACATTTGTCCAATAGTAGATGTGTGGCATAAAAGGAAAAATTTGGGACAAGGTTATGTGGATGGCGGAGCCCAAATATGCGTCATAACACACTCATGCGTTGAGAAGATGGGTCTCACAGTGGCTAGGGTGTCAGGTTTTCGGATCAGATTGGCAAACCATCAAAAAGTAAAATGCTTGGGTGTTGTAAAGAGCTTAGAAGTGGAGGCATATGATGAAAAGGCAGTGGTTGATTTTCATGTGATGCCAGCAGGGTTGGGAGCATATCCTATTATACTAGGCAGACCATGGTTACGTGCAGTGGGAGCTGTTCAAGATTGGCAACATGGTACGATTAGCCTCTATGGAAAGACAGGTACCAAGAAGCTTTATAATATGGACACAAGGAAACGATTAGAGGAGCTTTATGAAGATGAGGATGAGTCTAGTGATGAAGACTCTTCCATGGTGACAGATGAGGACAGTGATAGCACTACCAGCAGTGATGAGGATGCTGATGTTGCATTTCTTTTGATGGACAAAGAAATCCAGGAGTTTGGTTTAGTTGCATTTGCGAATGAGGTTGAAGATGAAAGTGAAGGGCCTTATGAAGTGATTGAAGGGCTGATGCAAACCAAGGTTGAGTTGTCAAAGAAGTAGGAATTGATGACACAAATGATCAGTGGAGACCTCTCAACTATGGAGAAGGATATATATTTGCACATGCTGGCTAGTTTTCTTGATTTGTTCATTACTTCATATGAAGAGATCAGAGGGTTCAAGGGTGAAGAGATGCATATAGAGCTGAAAGAAGGTGCTAAGCCAGTGCGGCAAAGGCTAAGAAGGATGGGTCAAGAGAAAATGGAAGCCTTGCGAGAAGAGGTGGACAAGTTATTGAAGGCAAGGTTCATAGTCCCTGTGGAGACCACAGAATGGGTGAGTCCAGTTGTAGTCAGTCCAAAGAAGGATGGGAAGTGGAGAATTTGTGTAGATTTTAAACCCTTAAATGCAGCCACTAAGAAGAACCCATATCCTCTTCCATTCATTGATCGGATCTTGGATTCAGTGGCAGGTTATGAGAGGTACAGTGTGTGTGATGGTTTTTCAGGCTATTTTCAATTGAAGATTGCTCTTAAAGACCGCACAAAGACAACTTTTATTACGCCATGGGGCTGCTATTGCTACATAGTATTGCCATTTGGGTTGTCAAATGGACCTTCCTTCTATCAAGAGAGAGAAAATTGGGTGTTGGAACCATTCATTGGTAGTTGTGTTAAAGATTTTATGGATGACTTCTGTGTTTATAGCAGTAGGACTGAACACCATGAGAAGCTGCAGATGGTATTGGCTCGATATGATGAATGTGGAGGACAACTAAATCCAAAGAAATGTCATCTAGCACAGCCAAGGGTGAAGTTATTGGGCCACATGGTGTCAGAAAATGGCATTGAGGCTGATCCAGACAAGGTTAAGTCTATTATTCTTCTTCCATCACCTATGAGTACGAAGCAATTGGCAACCTTTATACACAAAGTGAAGTACATGGCAAGGTTTATTCCATTGTCTTCTCAGATTCTTTATCCATTACAACAAGTGGCAAAGCATGATCCATTGCAATGGGATGACAAGTGTGAAGAAGTGTTTCAAGAGGTGAAAGAGGTGTTAGGGGGTTTGTCAGCCATGCAGGCTCCTGATTGGGAGAAAGTTTTTTATGTAAATCCCTCAGTAGGGGATGATGCCATTGGAGCCATGCTATTGCAAAAGGGGAAGGGCAGCCATTATATGAGGCCAGTGTATTGTGAAAGCCGAGTGAAGTTGGTAGCGGAGAGAAAGTTCTCGGAAGTAGAGCTAGTGATGGCCAGTGTAATATTTGCTTCTCGACGATTTCGTCATTACTTGCTACCACGGCCTTTTGTTTTCTTGAGGAGTTATGCCTTTTTGCCACAGTTCATTAATGGTACTAACATGTCAAATGTGGTGAAGAAATGAGTAATTGAGCTGCAAGAGTTTGAGTTCTCTTTTCTAGTGGAAGATAGTACAAGGGCTACCCTAGCTGATTTGTTGACCTACAAGAAGAATCCCCTTATTATTAAGGAAGAGGTGGTGAGAAAGGTAGTTGAAGAAGTGCCACAGATCAGCAATGCACATGTGTTGTTCTTTGATGGTTCATACAGAAAGAGCCATGATGCAGCTTCAGGGGGTATAACACTTTATGATCCATAGGGGAAGCTAGTATGCAAGAGAGGGTTCAAATTGGATGCTCATAATAACAATGAGGCTGAATATGCTACTCTAGAAGCCGAATTACACATTTGCTTGAAGCATGGGGTTCGAAGGTTGAGCATAAAAGGTGATGCCTTGTTAGTGGTGAAGCAAGTGCTGGGTGTGTGGAAGAGCAAGAACACCTCATTGAAGGAAATGTGCTTTAGAATTAAAGGCCTGTTAAAAAAGTTCAAGGCATGGATCATCAGACACATTGAACGTGCTCTAAATGGAGAGGCACATGAAGTGGCTCAAGGCATGATTGGGGAGCATTTTGTGTTGAGGACCACTTTACCTCTTTATCATGGCCGGGAAAGTTTGGATCAAGAAGAGGAGTTTTTGCTAATAGGAATCATTCCAAAGGAGATTCAGAAGTCTAAGAAGTATGGCTTTGTGCGTAGAACATACAGGTACAAATTGATTGGTGATGTCTTATACACAAAAGGGGCTGATCTCGTGTTGAGACGTGTACCTTGGCGGGAGGAGCTTTACAGAGTGTTGGAAGAGAATCATGAAGGCGCATGTGGTGGCCATTTTTCTCTAAAGATCACCTTGCATAAGATCTTGCAAGAGGGGTATGTATGGCCTAGTTTGCACAAGGATGTTCACCATTGGTGTAGGTCTTGCAATAGGTGTCAAGCATTTGGGAAGAGAGTGTTGAAGCCAGAGCTACGAAAAACCATTATGGCGTTTGATGTGTTTGAAAAGTGGGGGATTGATGCAATAGGCCCGTTACCTATCACAAGCAGGGGCAAAAGCTATATTTTGACGGCAGTGGACTATCTTTCTAGATGGGCAGAGGCTATAGCAGTAAAACAGATCACTGCAAAGGATGTGGAAAAATTTGTGTATGATGAAATATGTTGCAAGTTTGGGGTGCCACTGGAGCTACTTTCAGATAAGGGGCCTGGCTTTAGAGCTAAACTGCTAGATTTTTTATGTGCAAAGATGAAGATTAGGCACCAGCATACCACTCCTTATTACCCACAGTGTAATGGCTTAAATGAAAGATTCAATGGTGAGTTGGTACAGATTCTTTCAAAAGTGACAGAGCACCAAGGAAAGAATTGGGATTTGGAATTGCCTAGTGCATTATGGGCTTACCGTATTTCGGTGAAGACAGGTACAGGGTTTACTCCATTTCATTTGGTGTATGGAAAGGAAGCACTATTGCCTGTGGAAGTAGAGTTGCCTGCGGTCAAGATGTTAGAGAAGTTGCTTGGGCCGCCTAGTGATGCATTCAAAGAGAGGCTCTTACAGCTACAAGAGGTTCAGCTGGATAGGATGAGTGCATTGGAACATTATGGGCAGATGCAAGATAGGGCTTTAGCAAAGATAGATAAAAAGGTCAAAAGTAAGGGTATCAAGAAGCATGACTTGGTTTTGCGCTACAACAGTAAGCTGGACAACACCTCCCAAAAGAAGTTTCAAATTAAGTGGGAAGGCCCTTTCAAGGTAGTGGAGTGTTTTCCAAATAGCACATATCAGCTGGCTAACCTAGATGGTGTTCTACATAAGTCAAGGGTAAATGGATTGCGTCTTAAATTGTATCATGCTAGATTGATGATGGTGGAGCAAGATGAACTGTCTGTGGAGCAAGCAATGTTGGTGAAGGATGAGGAGACCTGTGATGCGGCGAGTCTCATATCGCTCTTTGCTGCTGCTGATCATGAATGATCTAGCAGGTTAAGGGATGGGCAAATTATGTCAGGAGTTTTTTGGAGCAAGGGATTGCGCATATGTACATATACATGCATGGTGCATCAAATAAAGAATTGCCCATTTTTCAGAGCCAGGTGGTTACGTGGGGCCCACATGTGTACAGGTAGGACAGGGTGTACATAGTGCATCGATTTTCACTATTACCAGTACCACTGTGTTTTTTCTACAATAAGGAGGATTTGGTAGCACGTAAAACTTCTTGAGGAAGCTATCCACGGGCCGACGACATGAGGTAAGCAGGTGCGTCAGATGGCATCGAGAGGCGTCAGGAGGCCGAACGGGGTCAATATTTGCACGTGGATGAATACGGACACAAAGTGGTGTTTTCTTGTGAGAGTTATGCAGAAAGGTCATCATTAGGACCACTTTTTGGGGCCACTTCACGTGGTTGCGAGACGCATTATTGAAAAGAAATGAGTGCCAGGTGTGCGGATGATGCAAAAAAGGTGACAACTATGCATTGCGAGGTCAGTTTTTGGCCTGTTCGGGGTCCGTTTGAGGTCATCTAAAAGGCCAAGGGTGCCCAACTAATAAATCTAAGTGTGGGAACTGAAAAAATTGAGAGAAGACTAGAAAAAACGTGGAGAAGAGAGGAGGAACAGCCGCAGGTGTGTTTTTTGGGGTTTTTGGAGCCTGTTTTGGCCGTAAACTGCTCATCCGAGGTCGGATTTGAGCACTTTGACATTGTAGACTGGGGTTTTGGGCCGTTCCGGACGCGATGGTGCTGTCCATTTTGACAAATTCCTCACTCTTTTCCTGCTGTTTTTCTATGTAAGTTTCTCCTATGAGCGAAGTTTCTGCTCTAGTTTGTGATTGTATCTGGCTTATTTAACCCATATTGTGTGAGCTATTTGCCCCATTGGTGTTGGCCCAAGCTCAATTGTATTTAAACATCAGAAATTATCCTCTTTTGAGCTGAGTTTTTTGGGTGTGTGTGTGTGTGTGTCTGTGTGGAGTGGGCAAGTGGATAGTCTCTCTCCTCTCACTCCAGAGGTGTGTTCCCTGTCTCGGCCAGGTGTGTTGTCTAAGCCGAGTGGTGCCCCATAGTGTGTGTGTATCTTCCCAAGAGTGTGTGTCGGGTCGTTATAGAGGCGCTGTGTGTGTTTTCATCCCGCTCACAACGTCATGTAGAGCCCCTGCCTCGTCCTCCCATTCATCATGTCACGTAGCGTTCCACCTTCGCACAAATCCATCGCTACGAGGGCCTCCCATCGCCATCTGTCACATGCACGCTTCGCAGCCTCACTATCGGCATTACTGCTGTGGCCGCGTGAGTGGATAGGCGCCGCATGATGCGGATCTCTACCCCAGCCACCCAAAGACGGTGCTTGTGGCACGTTTCATGAGTAGAAAGCTCTTTGACCAAGATCTTGCAGGCCATGATATGCATTGCCCCACACGGTAGTAGCTCTAACTCGCCGTTGTTGTTACTTTGATGCTTCCTTCTGACTTTGAATACCTTTCCATAGCCTCCCTCTCCAAGAGATCCTGTTATCTCCAGATTGGATATGGTGGCCATGGGCAACCTCGTACTATCGGTATTGCTGCATGCTTTCTCCAAGGACGGCCATTCCTGCGCTTCTTTGGTTACAACCAAGGGACTCCTGATCCGCATGGCTGCCAGCTCGTACTGTTGCTGAGCATTATTACCCATCATGATCTCTCTCTCGGATTTAGGTTTAGCGCAACAATAAGATCGTCGCGATGAATACCAGCTACTTTAGCTGGCAGAGCTGGTGCAGCAGATGCTCTTGCTACTGCTGCTTGATGCACGATATGCAGCAGGAGAGGATGGCATCCGCCAGCTTGCATCGGAGTAGTATGTTGAGGATCCGGTAGACGCACTGCCTTTGTGTTATAATCAATGCTGCCTTTTTCATTGTTGTGCTTCACAATATGCTCCTTTAACGACGTGACACCGATGCCTCCCCTTTCTTTGGGCTTTGCATGCCTCTGTTGTGCATGCGCGGCTGCTGCTTGTTGTGATGTTGTAGTACTGTTTTGCAGAGCTGCAGCAGCTGGTGACCACCCAATATTGGAATACTCCACGTGCAGGAGTTGCTGCAGCTATGCGACCAACAGTCTTGGATTTGATTTGGTCGTGGACACGCGAACTGCGGTTGTTGACTGCAACTGGCCTTATATTGGCAGCGGCCGGAGAAGTATTGGACAGCTCGTTGTCAGAGCGGTGCTTATTCACCTTTCGATTCTGGCGGGTCATTATATAAGCTGGTCCTTGATCAGTAGTGATCAAATTTCTTACTGGAGCTGATAGTGCAGAGATGTATCTGATGATGGCAAGCTTATCTGATGTATCTAATACAGGTGCTACTCGCTACTAGCGACGTTGACTATGATGCAGGCTAATTAGCATGAGCAGCCACATCATCATCTCGCCCAGCGCAGCACTAAGCTAGCCAAAATGCTAGCTAGGAAAGGAGGCTGTCGAGATCAGGACGTTCAGGCTATATGAGCAGTTAAATAATTAGAGCGCCTGATCGAAGATACCTCAGCTGCATCTGGTAGTCCCTCGATCCATCATCCCTTTCGCTTTCATACCTTTGCCTACAACTTACCGATGTGCTAATTGCTGTTGCGACCAGCTATGATTTTGTAATGTTCTATTAACCTTGCCGACCAAGCTATTGCAATATTATGTCCTCATAAAGTAACATCAGATGCCACAAATAGTAGAACATATTTTCCAAAGGTTAAATCAAACAGCTCGAAGAGCACCCAAACAACCTGGTATTGTGAGACCTCTTAGGAAATCACCAAAGCATGAGACTTCTCAAGTATATAGTAGGTGGTTGAGCTTGTTCCTTGACATGTTGATCCCTTTCCATATTAGCTACTCATTCTCCGATCATTTGCTTCTTCTCCATATTAGCTACTCATTCTCCGATCATTTGGTTCTTCTCCATATTAGCTACTCATTCTCCGATCATTTGGTTCTTCTCCATATTAGCTGCTCTTTGTAGATCACACCGATATACATGACAAAGAAATTTTAGTGATCGGGCCATGGTTTTGTTATGTGATCAATGTATTTTATCATCCTTCAAAAACGTATATTACTATGATTATAATTATTTATTGCACGGAGTTTGATTTCGATAAAAAAACATTGATATCATGTTGATTATTATTTTATGATATGATATTCTAGAACGACTATCTCGAATATTCTTTAATTTATTGTAGACAAACGATGACTCTAGCTTTATGAAGCCAATTTTTAAAGCTTTATAGCGGTTTGTATGGTTATGATTTTATGATGTGTCATATTTTGTTTGTATACTACAAATCGACACCTTGATGTCGTATAGTCCATTAATATTGTGAAAATTATTTTTCCATAGGGTTGAACCATGATGACATAGTGTGGTTTCGTGATGATCGTTGGTTTTGTTATCAAGATACATATGATCTTTCATTACAAAATGTATATGGTAATTCATGGTGATAGATCATTATTAAGTGTATACGATATTTTATGATGATTTTGTATAGCTCATCATTATTAAGATGGTTATTATTCATGCTCCATTACACGACGGTGCGGTTCCATCATGATTACATTTTGTCATTTATCAAAGAGAGTATATATATATTAGCGACCCTAGTATATGGTCATTGTGCCAACATTATGTACGTGCGTAAAGGTTAAATGCATTTGATATTTAAATAATCTTATGTTTTGATGTATATAAAAGTATGTTTCATTTATTTCAATGTCAAAAGAGCGCAAAATTGTAAACTATCTCCAAAGACATTATTTTTGTGTATACTATGAGGATCGGACTATTAGATTTCTCTATGAGTATGAGACGTTGACAGACTACACAGACTTATTGTTGGAGCTATATATGGCTCACTCTACTCAACTTGGTCTCACCTATATATTTGTATCTTGTCCTCAATATCAATCAGTTTTTGGGAGCGTACATGGTGTGTCTCTTGTCTCGTCTCTCTCTCTCTCTCTTTCCATCTCCACATGGTATCAGAGCGGTAACAATCATGCGACGATTCAATTCATAGTGACAAAATAGAGTATGTGTATACGATTCACATGTAAGATTCAAAATTGCTACAAATTTTATTTTTGAGGATTGATTTTTATTAACTGTGATTGTTTTCTGTTAAGAAGAATATGATTAGTGTTTTGTGTAGCATTTATTACTAATCAATATAATGAATCATTGATTACGTTTTCTTGTTCATTTGTCTTGTGACACCCTCGACTTCGTCTCAATTTTTGGGGTCTTCTGATCAAAATTTGGAGAAACAAGAAAAGCGCAATGGAACTTTTTATCCAAAATGTTTGTCTCCTTGTGCTCTTCGATTTGAGTCCAGGGTTTGTTTCAATTGGAGTTTACAGCCAAATGTTATGTTAATTGCTTTTACTACAATCGAGCTTGACGCAGGTTTCATCCTCCTGCATCTTTTTGAAGCGTCCGTGATATTGTGCAAATTTAGCTTTTTTGGGCAAATTTAGCTTTTTGCTATTCATATTGCGGCCATCAATCTTGAGTCTCACATCACTCTATTTTAAGGACTCTTTTATTATTAACGTCTCCTTTTTCTTGCTTTTTTGGGTGACGTTCCTCACATCTTTGGACATTTATTGAGTATTTTTCTTGCGTTTATCATTGGTAGAACACAGTCGTCATATTTCTCTCGATCTCAATTGCAGCCTTCACCATATATTGTGTACAGATTCAGTGATCTTATCTGATTCGTCTTCTCACAACCAGATATGGCTATGACTATTCTTCTCAACGGTTTTCCTTCTGGCCAACGTTTTATTCCTCATTTCCAAGGTCAAGGATTTCCTGGTTGGAAAGCAAAGATGTTGTTAATTCTTGAAGGCAATGAACTCTCTGATATTGTCCTTGGAAATCGTGTATGTCCACCTCAGCCTGTTGATACGGATCATGACAACGTGCTTATCACCGAAGGACCTGTATTTGAAGACTAGCATGTTGTGAATACAGATTGGAAATGACGTGATAAAGCAACTCGTCGATATATTCTTTCTGCTCTTATGGATTCTCTTTTTCTGGATATGTATGAATTGCCTACTTCCCACGACATATGGAAGTACCTTATTGCAAACTTTCATAAGAAATTTGTTACATAAACACTTTATTTGAGAGGTTTGCTGAACAAATTACAATATTGTTGGGAGAAGGGGGAGACCGGTTGCTTAGAACAATTCAACACTTGCTCACATATATCATCATTAACCTGTCAACCTCTTTTCTCAATTTCCAAGCCCACACACACACACCTAGACTATGAGACACACATACACACATTCTAAAAGCATAGAATTGACAAAGACAAGCTGTAAGAGGGTATAATACTATGGAAGAGAAGATGTAGACTTAATTAGGGAGTAGACATCACTCACAAAATAGCTTAAGAGAGGGGGGATGGGAAAATTGAGAGCATCTATACAAGAAATGCGTAAAGATCATAGCCCCAAACTCAACGGCACCTCTTGTGGAGTTTGGTATTTGAAATTTTGATTTATTATTGGTATCAAAAATTAGAGGCCCCTCTTTTACACTTTAGTCCCACTTTAGTTATTTACTGGTATTGCATGACCCCCTTAGGGTGAGTCCTCATTGTCCTATTTACAAAGGAGCCATAATGGCTTATTTCTAGAATACTCTTCTAGGATCAAATAACTGAGAGAGTTATCATTTGTCGATGCCTTCTTGTCAACTCCCAGATTTCCAATCTACAAACCATCATGCACTCACTGTTAGTAAAATCCAAATAGTCAACACATAATTAACCATTATGCCAGCTATCCCAATTGCAGTTAACCACATGCAACAGGAGGGTGCCCAGTCTTGTAACATCCCTCCCACCAGGGATAGCAACTGTGCTCACTAAAGAATCAACTTGACTGTGAGTAATAGAAACTTTGGAGAAGGTTTGGGAACTTGCCAAAAAAAAAATCAGGCATCCATTTGGCATCCTCTCGAGGGTGGCCTTTGAAGGTCAAAAGATAGCGCTTTTAAACCATGCCAGTGCGTGTTGTGGTGGTCTCGTGATATTTGTGCAGGGATGAGTTTTTCTTCTTGGTCCACAAGTGAATGTGGATCCTTATAATTGTGATGTGTAGGTAGGGGTCCTCTGAAAGGTCTTAAAAGACTTATATGGAAAGCATTGTGAATGTGCCAATATGAAGGTAGGTCTAAATAATATGAAACATCATTGATCATAGCAGAAATTTTGAACAAGGAGAAAATTTAACAAAAACATTAGTATCAAACTTTTGATTCTTCGTTTTTCAATGTGAAGCATAACATAACCACCTTCTTTGAATTGGTGTACCTTGTGGTGCTTGTTAGCATGCTTAGTGTAAAGTTCTTGTGAGTGTTTAATGGCAGAATTCATGCTTGCATAAATATCATAAAAATTAGCAATAAAAAATAATCAGTGACAGGTACTATATTGGAAAGAGGTGAGGTAGGAGTAGGCAGAGAATGACCATAAACAATTTCAAATGGAGATTTACCTATGGCAATGTGAGTGGTGTTGTTATACAGAAACCATAGAATATGCAGGTAATCATCCCATTTCTTGGATTGAGAAAAAACATAAGATTTTAATAAGTCAATGATGGTGCGATTAGTGAATTTGGTTTGACCATTAGACTCAGTATGGAATGTAGAAGTAAACCTCAAGTGTGGTTCCAAGATTTCCAAAAACAGTAGTCCAGAAAACAATATAAAATTTGGAGTCTCGATCAGATATTATAACTTTAGGAAAACCATGATGTGGAAATACAATTTTAAGAAATAGAAGTGCAGCTTGATGTGTTGTGAGTGTTTTCTTACAGGGAATGAAGTATGCTTGTTTAGAAAAATGGTCAATGATAGTCCAAATTGTATCATGCTTGTGAACAGTGAGTGAAAATCTAGTGACAAAATCCATTGAAATATGTTTCCAAGGTTTTTCATGAATAGGGAAAGGGTGTATAAGTCCTTATGTCTTACATGTTGCCGATTTGACCTTTTGACAAACTAAACAAGTTGAGACATACTGTTTAACATCAGTTTTCATAGTAGGCCAAAAGAAATCACGACATAATTTATAAAAAGTATCAAAAAATCCTCTATGTCCAGCATAGGGTGGTTTATGCAACTCTTCAATGATCAATGTAAGAAAAGGTTTAGTTACACACAGTTTTTGTTTGAAATAAAGAAAGTTTTCTTGAATAAGTGGCAAGCATTGAATCAAATGAAGTACCCGTAATGATTGATAGACTATTAAGAGAGGGTCTTCGACTCAAAGCATTAGCTACAACATTCTCCTTACTAGGTTGGTATTGAATGTTGGGTTGAAAACTTTGAATAAAGGAATCCCACTTAATATGTCTATCATCTATTAAGGGTTGAGACCTTAAATACTTGATACTTTGTTGATCAATTTTAATGATAAATCAACACCCATTAAATAGCGTTTCCAAATTTTCAAAGCATGTACAATAGCAATCAACTCTTTGTCATATGTACTAGATTTTGCCTCAAATGGTTTAAAATTATGACTTTCAAATGCGAGTGGATGGTTATCTTCCATAAGGACTACACTGAAACCTTTTCCACTAGCATCAGTGACTATGACAAAGAATGGTATTCTATCAAAATCAGACAATTGCAGTACTAGTGCATTTATCAAAGCATTCTTGAGTGCATTAAAGGAACTTTCTTGAAAATCAGTCCTTGCATAAGGAGAATTTTTCTTTAACAGGAGAGTGAGGTAATGAGATTTGTAAGCAAAGCTATGTACAAACTTCCTGTAATAATTGCATAGACTAATAAAAGAACAAAGTTCATGAAATTTTTTAGGTCTAGAGCATGATTGAATGGCTTCAATTTTCTTAGGGTCTACATGTATTTCCTTGCCCGATACAATGTGTCCCAAATATTCAATTTCAGATTGGAAAAATGAACTCTTATAAGGATTGAGATACAAGTGGTTTTGTGCAAGCAGTTCCCAGATACGTGTTAAGTGCTCTTTATAGTCTTGTCTGATTTACTGAATACAAAAATTTCATCAAAGAATACAATCACAAAATCTTGGTGGTCAATGAAAATTCTATTCATCATACATATGAATGTGGTTGGTGCATTTGTCAAACCAAATGGCATGACAAGAAATTCATAGTGTCTCGTTTGTGTTCTAAAAGCAGTTTTGTAGACATCTTGATCAAACATTTTGACTTGGTGATACCCTGATTTGAGGTGAGTTTTACTAAAGATGTTTGCCCCTTTTAGTTTGTCTAATAGATCATCCACTCTAGGAATAGGTACTGGAGCTCCGTATGGTGAACTACTAGGTTTGATAAGTCCTCGATCAATCAAGTCAGTGATTTGAATTTGTATCTCCCTATGTGCAGTTGGATTTACACGATAAGGTGCTCTATAGGAGGTTCACTTCCCGGTATAATTTCTATTTTGTGGTCTTCTGGGCATGAAGGTGGTATTCTAAGTGTTGACTAGTGTTTTGTGGATATGTTATTCATTGGTGTAGACACTATTGAGGTTGTATAAAAGTGATATCATATATGTTGTAATTTTTATGACTTCTGTAAATGTAGCATTTTAATAAAGAAACAATGATAGATAAAGATTTAATGAATAGTTGATAGATGATTTATTTAATTTTTTGAATATGATTAGATAGTATAAATTTTGACAAGAACACTTAAAAATAACAATTACAGACATTTGTATATGAAATACTCTTCATGATCGTGTTACTGACTAAGTATTTCATAGACTTAATATTTAAAAAGCATAAAATACACATGTACGTACAAATTATATGGCATTCATAAGGACGGGTTAACGACTTGAATACCACATTTATGCAAAAACAAATGCTTCTAACAAACGACACTCTATAGCCACCCTACCGATCAAGTGCCGCTGATCAAATCTCATGAGCAATAATAGTTTGCATACGAGCATCATATGGCCGCGCTACTGACCGATGTCCATAGGTTTGTTTGGCAAGGGGAAGGGAATTTCACTCACCATGAGGATACCAATATGGCCGCGTTATCGACATAGTACCCAAATGGTGAGCTAATACTTACCACAAGGACATCATATTCCCCGTGTAATCGGGGTGATACCCCCATGGTAAGCACTTTCTCGTAGAATAGCTTACGCACATACTCACATTGTGGGGTAAGGTACCTTATTGCTGTCGTACAATACAATAAAAGGCACGCTATCACACAACGCACATACAACAAACACACTCAAGTTGTGTGGTTAGGTACTCTGCTACTGCTACGCACTGCACATTGAGCACGCTCCCAGACGACCCCCTCCATCCCTCTCTCCTTTTGACGTACCTATGTAGGATCTCGTCTCTCTCTCCATTAGGGAAATTTCGGACTCTCAAATGGGCCCTATCATGAATTTGACTTTCTCCCTCTTGTCCAAAACCGGCGCACGGTAAACTTTTTACAAATAAAATCAAAACTTGTCGGACCTTTTGGATTTAGAATGTACTCATGGAGATCATCCATTGATAGATAGCATGCCATCATATTCCTTATATTCTAGAAGATTCTATTTTTTGATGTGAGAACTCTGTCTTATAAATAGAATCTCTCCCCACATTTTAGCTTCAGTGGGATGCCATAATCTTTATAAATCAACTCCAAATTTGTCAGAGTTTGGGGATTTAGAACCTGCTTTTTAAGATCTTTCCAATGATATGTTCGTTGATGTAGTTCTGACAAAGCGTTTATGTACTTCACCGGGTTGCCCACTTTGGACAAGAGAGGCAAATTCAAACCTCGTTAAAGGGCCCCTTTGAGAGTCCGAATTTTCCCTAATGTCTCTCTCTCTCTCTCTCTCTCTCTCTCTCTCTCTCTATATATATATATATATATATATCTGTGTGTGTGTGTGTGTGTGTGTGTGTGTGTGGCTCACAAAACAACACCTAGTGGAAGAATGTTTTGATCAAAAAATAAAGTATATATGTCGGCAACGCGCCTTGTTTACACTAGTATTCATCACAAAAGGTATTCTATGTCAATAGTAGACCATTTTTTTAAAATATAATTCAAACATATTGAAATTAAAAGTAGTTTTAAAATTTTATGATTAAAATCAATTTAATTTTTTGTTAAAATTTGATTGATTCTTTCTTTTAAAACAAATTATGCATGTGTTGTATGTTGTGTAGAGCTCAAACGCTCACTCATACGTGCTCAATTTACAAACATGTGGAACTGAATTAGTGATATAATTTAGAGATTTCCGTTGTGTACAGAGTGAACTCTCACATGAGGCTATCTGTCTGTAAAATATAATAGAATAAAGGTTAGTTTTATTCAGGTATGTTCGATTTTGACGTGCAAATACTTTCTCACCTCATAGTGAATATAGATAGAATTTTTTTTGTCTTGTGTAGAGCCATCACACTACGCTCTCACAAAATTTAGGAATCTCATGTTCAAATACATTGACATTAAAATATATATGTTTATTTGGATTGCTACCTCTATCATACTGTGTGATCGTACACGTGCATCAACTACAGGTAGATAAGCTTTCAAAGATCTACCACGGAGTGTGAGAACTTCATGTTCGCACTTCAGAAAGCTATGACAATCGTCAAGGTTTGCAATTAATCCTCATTTTCCAATGAGAATCAATTGCAAGATTTGATCAATATTATCAATTATCATAATATGTGAAAGCTTTAAGCTTGCACTTTAGATAAATCGATATAGTGCAACGTGATGATGAGTTTTCTTTGTATTTTTTTAAATAAGTGATTAAGATTATCGATTATCATAATGTGTGAAATCCAAAAGCTTGCACTTTAGATAAATTGATATAGTGCAATGTGATTGAAATGTTTTGTTTGAAGTGATGAAGTTATTTAGCGACCTCACTGCAAGAGGTCACTTAAATTCCGGTGCCACATTACCGGCGTCACTGGCAGGCGTCGGTATATGTGAAGGTATGTATGTAGGGAGATAAAGTTATTTTTAAAAATTGATTTTCAAAATTTTGACGCCTGTTCCGGCACCTGTTCCAACGTCAGCGCGCATGCACTTTTCGACACGAGCTCCAGCATGTTTTCGACATCTAAGTTGATTTTTGTACCGACGGCACCTGCAAAAAACAAAACCGTGGGCTTTCTCTGCGCATTTCTCTTCTTCTTACACCTTTTCTCAAGATCTCTTCTTCCTTATCTCTTGTAGACCTGGTGCGAAACAAGCTGCCAAAAGTGCTAATCTTGCTTGTGGGTTAGCCCATAACACTAAGGTGAGGTTGTTTTTATGTTTACTTGTAAATTTAGGGTTTAGATTTGTGTTTGTGTATACATTGTTGCAGGTTCCAGGACTTTTACAACATCTTTCATTGCTCAAATATGACGAATATGAGTGCTCAAACCTTTAAATGCATATTAAATTTAATTTGCATATTAATAAAAGAAAATTTCATGTTTTAAACTCTGAATGCTTTAAAAGAAATTATGGTTTGTGATGTGAAATTTCATTTTGAATTATGAAATTTTTTAGTTTTGGTTTATGAAAAAAATCTTGTTTTGAAGAAATTTTGTTTTGAATTATGTTTTTTTAATGTTTTAGGTTTAGTTTAAGTTAAGTTAGGTTAGGGTAGGTTATGTTAGGTTATCTTATATGTTAGGTTAGGTTAAGTTAAGATACCTTAGGTTAGGTTATATGTTAGGTTAGGTTAGGCTAGGTTTGGTTAGGTTATCGTATACGTTAGGCTAGGTTAAGCTAAGCTACGTTAGGTTAAGCTACATTAAGTTAGGTTATATTAGGTTAGGTTAGGTTAAGCTATGTTAAGTTACGTTAGGTTAGGTTAAGCTACATTAGGTTAGGTTAGATTAAGCTACGTTCAACAATACGGCAAGCCATAGAGCTTATCTACAGTGCATATTAAAAACAACACAATGGCGACCCGTTCGTCAATACAGCAAGCCATAAAGCTTACCCACAACGCATATGCATTGTGGGCAAGCTCTATGGATTTTTTTATTGCCAACGGCTCGCCATTGTGTTGTTTTTATGTCCGCGAGCAGTTTTCAAGTCCTAAAATAGCTAACTTGCCTTGAAAATAGCACCATGGCGAGCCATTTGGAAATATGGCAAGCCATAGAGCTTTCCCACAATGCATATGCATTTTGGGCAAGCTCTATGGCTTGATGTATTGCCAAACGGCTCGCCATTGTGTTTTCTATATGTCTGCAAGCGGTTTTCAAATCCTAAAATAGCTAGGCGGCCCTAAAAACAACATAATGGCAAGCCTTTTGGCAATACAGCAAGCCATAGATCTTGCTTACAAGGCATATGCATTGTGGGAAAGCTTTATGGCTTGCCGTATTACCAAACGGCTCTCCATTGTGTTGTCTATATGTTTGCGAGCGATTTTCAAGCTCTAAAATTGCCTCGTGTCCCTAAAAACAACACAATGGTGATCCTTTTGGCAATACGGCAAGTCATAAATCTTGCCCACAAGGCCTATGCATTGAGGGAAAGCTCTATGGCTTGCCATATTGCCAACAACTTTCCATTGTTGCCCTTAAAAACAACACAATGGTGAGCCGTTTGCCAAATTGGCAATCCATAGACCTTGCGGACATCGCATATGCATTGTGGGCCAGCTGTATGGCTTGCCATTTTGCTAAATGCCTCACCACTGTGTTGTTTTTATGTTCAATTAGGTTAGGTTAGGTTTATGTTATAGCTTAGGTGAGACTATAGGTTAGGTTAGAGCTAGCGACAAATTAATAGTAGAAAAAAAGCAAAAGAACTTTGAAAATGACTCATGTACTTCTAAAAATGCAAACGTACTTCGGTTAGGTTAGGTTATAGGTTAGGTTTAGGTTATAAGTTAAGCTACATTAAGTTAGGTTAGGTTTAGGTTTTAGGTTAGGTTATATTATGGGTTAGGTTAGAGATAGCGACAAATTAATAGTAGAAAAAATGCAAACGAACTTCGAAGATGACTCGTGTACTTCTAAAAACGCAAATGGACTTTAGTTAAGTTAGGTTATAGGATAGGTTTGGGTTATAAGTTACGTTACATTAAGTTAGGTTAGGTTTAGGTTATAGGTTAGGTTAGAGCTAGCGTCAAATTAATAGTAGAAAAAATGCAATCAGAGTTCAAAAGTGCACACAGACTTCAAGAACCTTAATATATAGTCATTGACCAATACAGACGAGATTATTACCCTAGCTTGTAGTCCTAATCTCCGTACACCTCTAGAGTGAGGTGTGAGGGGATTGGACCTGGCTAGAGAATGTGAGGTTGTTAGAGTTAGCAGCAAATAGTTGAAAAAACGCAATCGGACTTCAAAAGTGTACACAAATTTCAAGAACTTTAATATATATTCATTGACCAATAAAGATGAGAGTATTACCCTCAGTTCACACCAGAGCAGATTTCGATGGCACAACACCTTTGGGCAGTAGATCCCTCTAGACCTACTAGTGTGGTCCCTACATCAAGCAGCCCCACACCTCACTCTAGTGTACCCCCTACCTAGGACTCATGTGTCCCCTACACCGACGGGTGGTTCATCCTCGAGATGAGGTAGTCATCGTTTTGGAGGTGGTGGTTGATGTGGTATCGGTTCTACCGATGTGTCCAAACCATCGAGAGAGCGTCCACCACTCTCTTCAGTAGATAGTTCGCCGATCCGCATACCACGTACACCTTGGGGATCACACGAGCATGATCCTAGCAAGGTGTACAAGAGTAGAGATGGGGCTATTGTGGCAGACAGGTTGAAAAGGCCATGTAGTAGAGGATTCAATAGCTCTGTGCGATTGAGTAAGTTGGTCACTTTGTGATGGAGGTTTGGAATAACCTCGATCTTGAAAGAAAGAATTACATCGTTGAGGCCATTCACAGAGAGTACACGCCGGCAGAGGGGTACGATCCAGTCTCGAACCCCTACATTTTGAGCGTGGCGAAGTCCACAATGTCACACCGGTCAGAGGCAAGAGACATGTACAATGACGGTAGTCCCAAGCCGGCATGGTTGGATGTGGAGGAGTGGGTGGGGATTGCACGAGAGACACAAGACAATCCTTAGAGATTTCAGTAGCAGAGACATGCAGCCAGAGCACGTTTGGAGTCTGCTGGAGCGTCACATCTTGGGAGTGGAGGCTACAATACGCTTTGACATGAGTTTGTAAGTAATATACATATGCTATTAATTATTGAAAATATATATGTTATTTGAAGATTATCTAATGATTAAACCATAATTTTATAGGAACTTACCGTGAAGCGCCTTCCAACACGCCAAGAGGAGAAGTATGGGTACAAGCATGGACTTGTGGCCCTTTTGACCCAGCTGCATGAGGAGGGAGAGGACGTCGACTGGGAGGCATTACCATGAGGGTCTTCTCACTCAGTGATTGTTTGCATATGTACATTTTTGTAGTGCTTATGTTTATGGTTTATGCTTATTTTTATGGTATGGCATATGTTAATTATGGTTAAGATTTGAAAGTCAACTTAAGGTTATGGTTTTGCTATGATGGTATGGCAATCATGTGATGGTTATGGTTGTGCAATGATTGTATGTCTATTATGGTTATGGTATGACAAGCAAGTTATGGTAATGGTTATGGTATGGCAAACAAGTTATGTTTATGGTTTTGCAATTTTTGAGTCATGTTTTAATTATGGTTATGAATTTTTTATGCCGTTATGCCGTGATTAAGCTTTGGAATTTGTGGTTATGTTATTCTTACAATTTTGCTAATTGCCATACACTCGCTCTTTAGCGTCAGCTTGTAGGTGGAGTGCGATTGCTTGTGCACTCTTCCTTTGGGTAGAGAGGGCTATTTTCTTTTGTTGTAGTACATGCAGCATCAGTTCCCAGTCCTCTCTGCCCAAAACATTTTTGCAGGTTTGGTTGTTGGTGCAGAATACGGTATGAGCATTGGTACAGACTTTCAAAGAAGCGTCGGAATATGCTATAGAAATACAGGTACTTATTTCGTAGTTCATTCCGATTCTCCTTTGGAAGCTTATTCCGACGCTAAGTATACCGATGCTCATTCCGACATTAAGAAACCGGCTTCTCTTTCGAGGCCTATTTCAATGCTTTTTAGTTTTAAAACTAACTTTATTTTGTCGGTATCTGCGCCGATTTTTGCACGACGTATTGTAGTGCCTATATAATCTGATTGACATGAGTTTATTGAAGAATGCTAAGACTATCATTGTTACTGTTAATTAATAATGTAACGCAAGAGTAACTGATAAATTGGATAGATTTTCATCAATAGAGCATTGCTTGTGTAGTTTGTTGCTTTGCATTAGTTGACCTCGAAATTAATAAGTGGATTTGTTGATCTGGTAGTTTAAATTTATCTGTCAGCATGGTGAAAGGACAATGGGTGGAGTTACATCCACGAGTTGCGTGCTAAAAAGAATAAATCTCAATTGAAATGCTAGACCTACGGCCACAATCAAAGAGCATTTGTTTAAAGTCCCTGGTAATGTCTCTGAGTGTACGGCTCTGCCTAGAGATATTCATGCTAAAAAGAAAAGTGCTAATGCCAAACAAGTTGCAACGGATGTTGAAATGTTTGTTGTCAATGAGAGGACAGAGCATGTGCCTACAAAATCATAGAACATGTCATCATAGAAAGACTTATCATAAAGTTAACAAGTTATCACTTTCAAATTTTCAAAGAAATAGACAGGATAACTTAATCATGCTGCAAGAAAGAGACATAATATTTATCACCATGTCATTGGAAAGAGACAAGATAACTTGATCAATTATATAATTTACAAGCGTGACACATGAGAACAATAATTAATTCATCATTTTAATCACAGCTGGTTGTAGACCAAAAATCATTACAATGTCATAGCCCACTGTATGGGCATTGTTTAGACAGAGAGAAAGATCAAAAGTGTTAGGTCAAGTTAAGGGATTGTTTTGCTTGCCACTTGCAAGGTGGGTAAGTGCATTGCTTAAAAATCTCTTTTGTTTTGCTCTTGTGGCACTTACATGCACTTCAAGAGTCGTTTATAAGTATGACACATGGAGTAGATATCCATGGCTTTATTCCAGGGAGGGGGATTAGTAGATATGCTTTTTGGGGTAGCCCATGGAAAATCTCTCTCGCTCTGCTCTCTAGTTTCAATTTACAAGTTGCGGAGATGAGGAAATCATGTCATTGTTTTGGTCTTTGTACATAACCCCCAATCCACAATGCCTGTATATTAGACCCCCTTCTGCCCAAAGTGAAGCATCATGTTGCAAGAGTGAAGGTCATTGTGGAGATAGTCGTGCACATGTAGATACTTTAGGGTCTGAAGAAGAGCATTTATTATATGCAAAATGTTATTTTGGAACAACTCTATTGTTCCTTCAGTGGTTACATAATCACGAATGGCAGGTTGACTTCCATCTGTAGTGCACTCTCTTATCCACTGCTCTGCATGGCTGCCATTCCAAAAACATGAAATGAGCATTGGACGCTCTATGTGGAAGACCATGGCAAGTGGATAAATAATGCCGTGATGAGTGATTTCCAAAACTGTGGCTTCGTCCATGACCTGCTGATCCACTGTGAGTCCATGCAAGTGGACTTTGAAGATCTTCTCCGCATATAGTGGCTCTTTAAACGTAGGATGTGTGACACCTACACGCTTCACGTGTGCCCATTTCGCTTCTCCCAGCTGTGGAGTCTGTATGTTGAAGATTGCAACTTCTGGAAAAAGATATAATACAGGGGGGAGCTGAGGCTGATTGAGAGCGAGAGTGGCACTAGCAACAGACTCTATTCTAATCTTATTTTTTGGCTCTTCTGTAACATTGTAAGAATTGACTTCCACTCTTCTCCACTTTGGTGATCTTTCTAGATTTCCCTTGCTATACTCAATATACAACTATTGCACAAGTTGTATGTGAGTAGCTACGCCTGGTAAAGTAATGATTTCAGGATTTTTTAGATCCTAAAATATCTTTACAATCTGTCCAATAGACCGCTTGACCATGTTCAACAATGAACTTGATGTCATTAGAGATATGTCAAAAGTAGCGGGCGTAAATGCGTGCTGAAGCTGCTCAAATACAGGCTTCACTAAGGCCTCTATGAACTGGTAATAATGTTTTGGACTAGAGGGGTTTAGGCAACGACAAATTTCAAGCTCTAGCATGTGATGAAAGTGACGTACTATCACTTTGAAGGTAAATTTTTGTTGATGTTTCTCTAGCTTAATATTTTCCATAACTGCAAGATATAATTTTAAAACATAAATGTTGTCAGAGGGGAGATGAAACTTTCAAAATCGTGTCATGATCCTAATCCATACACAATTGACATAATACATAGCAAACTATGATAAATTATGATTGCAATATATACATTGTACAACGGAGAAGAGAATACACAAAGAGAGAGATGGAGAGAGGTGAAAAGGCCACGAGTGTGAGGACGCTCATCACAAGAAGTGGACCTATTATGTGCATTATACAATACAAATAAAAAATCGGATCGTGACTATGAACAACCCAGCTTGTGTGAGTTATGCTCAACGCAAGTCCTGGACGTTGTTGTAATGTTGATTGATAGTTTAATCAATCTAATCCCTGATAAAGTGTGTGGAACGCACAACACAACCATCAGCGGATAATTTAAAAATCTTAGATTGTGGCCAAACATTGTACATATTTACACCAAGTCATCTACTGATGAGTGGCGTATCTACGGATCAGAAAGTATAAGAGCAAGGCGTGTCATGCGAAGATGAAGAGGGCATAGGTATGCATCTCTCTTCTCTTAGGTAGACAAACGTATCTCTCATATTTCTATGTAGTAAGAATGATGATATGACTTAATCCAATCCTTAATGAAGAGTATGGAACTCACAATACAAACGTCAACGGACAATTTAACAATCTCAGATGCAGGACAAATATCGTATGTATCTACATCCAAGACAACACCAAGTCATCTAGTGATGAACAATGATGTGTCTTTGGAGTTCTAAACAAAAGAGTAAACAGTGTGTCACACAGAAATGAAGAGGGCATAAATTATGCATCTCTCCACTCTCTATTTGACGAGCAGAACTCTTGCTTTTCTATGTGATACAAATGATGATTTGATCCGATCTCAGATTGAGAAACCTATAGGTCACTCTGAAGTCAGAGGTGTAGCATCATGCCTACTGCACTCCACGAGTCGACCACTAAATTCTAACTCAAACCTGTGGTGAGAGATAAGACTACTGCACCACACAAGTGAAAATCTTAGTCTGTCGTAAAACTCTTCTCTGCACTGAGCCAAGTGGCTGCATAGCACGAGAAAAGTGACTAGTTTCTATCCACTTTTGGAGTGAGCCGGATGGCTACACACCACAAAGTGGCTTATAACCTACAAGCCAACTTTGTGGTGAGATAAAAACAACTGCACCAACACATGAGTCTGGAAAAACACACAAAAACAAGTTAGAAAAAGTAGTAACTTCAAAATTATATCTCAAGTTGTACCTGTCTAATGCTCCTTCTCCTACAGTCGCTGGTTTCAATCAAAACCGATGACGGTGGTTATATGAATTTTTTTTCAATCGAAAAATATTTTGATTATAAAAAAAACGGCTATTCGGTGATTATTCAGGATTTTGGCGTCTAATGACATTTTATACATATGTATTTTTTATACGAGTGTATAAATGCAACGTAGACCTAGGGCCATTGGATATCTCATGAGAATAGAGGGAAACCTATGGCCCTAGGGTCAGAAAGTGACCTAGGTGTCAATGTAAAATCTTTCAAAGAGGATCTGGGCCATTCAAGGGAACCTAGATATACACCATGATAGCCCTATTGCCCTCGGGCCATATAAGCTCAAGGGCCATAGGTTTCCATCTATTCCAATGAAAGATTCCGTATCCCTAGGGTCATAGGACTACCTACCATGATGCCCATGTAAGTGCCCTTGAATGGCCTAAATTCTCTTTGAGAGCTTTTACATTGACTCTTAGTCCACCCTCTATCCCTAGCGCCATAGGTTCCCTTTATTTTGATGAGAAATCATATGGCCCTAGGGCCATAGGGTGCCAATGTATAATCTCAAGGGCCATAGGTTTCCCTCTATTGTAATGAGAGATCCTATGGACCTACATGGTGCCATGTAGGTCTTGATGTAGGTGTCCTTGAATGACCTAGATTCTTTTTGAGAGCTTTTACATTGACACCTAAGACACCCATTGGTATTAGGGCCATAGGTTTCCTTCTATTCTCATGAGAGATCCAATGGCCCTAGGGCCATAGGGTGTCAATGTAGAAGCTCATGGGCCATAGGATGCCCTCTATTGTAGCAAGAGATCATATGGCCTAGGGACATAGGGAGGCCATGGTGGACATATAGGTGTTCTTGAACGACATAAGTGATCTTTGAGAGATTTTACATTGACACCTATGCTATTTTCTAACCCTAGGGCCATAGGTTTCTCATTATTCTAATGAGAGATCGTGTGGCCTTAGAGCCATACGGTGCCAATGTATAAGCTCAAGGGTCATAGATTGTCATCTCTTCCAATGAGAGATCCCATGGTCTTAGGGTAGCAGGGCTGCCCTAGTACCCATGCAGGTGCCCTTGAATGGACTAAATGATCTATGAGAGATTTTACATAGACTCTTAGGCTACCATGTGCCCCTAGGGCCATAGGGTGCCAATGTTCACTCCATTGTAATAAGAGATCCTATGGCCCTAGGGCCATAGGGCTACCATGGTGCCCATGTAGGTGCCCTTGAATGACCTATATTCTTTTTGAGAGCTTTTACATTGACACCTAGGATCCACCTAGGCCACCCTCTAGCCCTATGTCCATAGGTTTCCCTCTATTCTCAAGATCAAATGGCCCTAGGGACATATGATGCCAATGTAGAAGCTCAACGGCCGGAGGTTGCCCTTTATTGTAATGAGATATCCTATGGCCATAGGGCTACCATGGTGCCCATGTAGGTACCCTTGAATGGACTAAGTGGTATTTGAGAGCTTTTACACTAACACCTAGATCATTTTATAGCCCTAGGGACATAGGTTTCTCTCTATTCTTATGAGAGATCATGTGGCCCTAGGGCCATCTGATTCCTCATTAGAATAGAGAGAAACCTATGGCCCTTGAGCTTATACATTGGCACCCTAGGGCCATAGGGTGCCAATGTATAAGCTCAAGGGCCATAGGTTACCCTCTATTGTAATGAGAGATTTTATGGTTCTAGGATGATAGGGCTCAAGGTCCATAGGTTGTCCTCTTTTCTAATGAGAGATCATATGGCCCTAGGGCCTTAAAGGATCAACATATAAGCTCAAGGGACATAAGTTGCCCTCTATTCTAATGAGATATCTTATGTCCCTAGGGCCATAGGGTGCGGCCATAAGTTGCCCTCTATTCTAATGAGATATGTCATAAAATCTAATATCTAACCAACCCATATTTTCTCATATTAAACTGATCACTTAATGTGGGAGAATAAACGGGAACAAGGGTTAAGATATAGACATGTGCTTATAGATATATCTCCACACGGGGCCAATGGTAAAGGGGCCCAAATGAAACATGGTCTATCAAAGAGCAATGCTAACCAATGGAGCATAAGACCTCAGGGTTAGCTTCATTGAAGACCTACAATAGTGTGTAAAAGTCCTTGGACCTTAGGTAAGCTAGGGCTGTGCTTAAGGTGGGAACCCGGTCCAAGCTTGAGGTGCTTTTCATGCTTGATGACTAAGGTGCTTGAGGTTCTTGATAACTGAGGTTCTTGAGATGCTTGAGGTTCTTGATGATTGAGATTCTTGAGGTGCTTGGCATGCTTGACATTCTAGGGCTGTATTTGAGGTGAGAACCCATCCCAAGCTTGAAGTGCTTAAGGGCCAAGCTTGTGGTGGTAATCAAGGCCAAGGTTGAGTAAATTGAGGTGTGTAAAAGTCAAATCTAATCCCTACGAGGAGGGGGCAAGCCCGACATGAGGGGGGATGAGAGAGAACATACATACACTCACACAAGGCATGCCTAGTACAAAGAAAGCAAAGGGGACACTTGTCAAGTTCCTCCCCATGTTGCCCTCATGGTGTGCCTGAAGCCTATTGGTTGGCCACCCAAGGGGTCCAATGATAATTTAGGAGATTTATTTAATTGTTTTTGCATTTATCAAGTCCTCTCTCTCAGAGGGGAAAGGGGAACACTTGTCCCAAGGCTACCCTTGTTGCCTGTAATGCCTCCTGCTTGTGATTGGCTAGGCATGGAGGGGTCCAATGAGCTTCAAGCATGAGCTACAAGGGGGGGGTCGACCCAAGAAAGCTACAGGGTTGCTTAGGGGGTATACTCTCCCACACACACCCACACACGCTCTCATAGCAATGTGTAGAGTGCAAGAGCTCCCTCCTCCTCTCCAAGCAAGTAGAGGTTCAGAGCCTACACCAACACTCTTGGCTATGGAGTGCAAATCCAACCAAGAGCTATGTGTTAATGCTTAAGCTTTCCATCTTCTCCATCTTCATTAATATGCTATTATGTATGCTAGCAAGAAGAGTTATGATAAGTGAGGAACTAATTCTTTCTCCTATGAAATGTTTCTTCTTCCTCTTCCCTACCCTCATTCACTGCTAGCTCTCTCCACCTTCGAAGGTGTTTGAGGTCTTGGGACTTAGGCTTGGGATAGTTAAAGCTTTCTTCAAAGTTTATGTTATGCTTGTGATGCATTAAGCTTTCCATCTTCATTGCATCACCTAGGTCACAAGGAACACAAAGATTGTATTGTAACAAGTCTCTCTTCATGGGAGAAATAATAATACAAATGCCTATTGGAGGGGGGACCGGCTCCACATAAATCGGGTCCTCAATTGTTGTCATGTTCTCTAAATTCTCTCTCTTGAAAAAGTATTGTTCATGCCAAGTTAACTAATTGCTATGATTATGATGATATCTTCAATTATGTTCACCCGCTATTCTCACAAAGTAATTTCTCAAAAGTACTCTCATTATTTTCCGCTACTCTCAAGTTAAATAGGCCAATTCCATTACATTGGTATCAGAGCATTTGGTTTCTCCTCTCTTGCTTAAGAAGAGAGGTCCTTAAGTAGCCTATAAATGGTTGATGTTGTTAATTATATTAGGGTAAGTGGAATTGGGATCTATTATCGATTTTGTTGAGCCCACTATGTTGGATATGGTGCACACCTCGGGAGCTTTGGACTTAATAATGGAGTCTTTTTAGACTTTCCTATGACTTTATCATTATTGAGCCATAAGAAGTCCAAAAGGAGCTATCCCTCGGCAACTCTGCTATGTTAGACTTACTCCACTACTCTCTATAATTAACCACTTCGAGCCATGGGTGTAGATACTTAAGAGCCGATTTTCAAAGGCTAAGAGGAGTGGCAACTAAGGTTTTGAATTGCCAAAGCATACACTAAGTACATACATAGAATTTTTCCCTCGGCAACTCTGCTATGTTAGACTTACTCCACTACTCTCTATAATTAACCACTTCAAGCCATGGGTGTAGATACT
Source organism: Adiantum capillus-veneris (assembly GCF_014529385.1). NCBI lineage: Eukaryota > Viridiplantae > Streptophyta > Polypodiopsida > Polypodiales > Pteridaceae > Adiantum > Adiantum capillus-veneris. The sequence goes on from NC_140942.1 coordinate 129,979,009, forward strand.
TAAGAGCCGGTTTTCAAACGCTAAGAGGAGTGGCAACTAAGGTTTTGAATTTCCAAAGCATACACTAAGTACATACATAGAATTTTGTTAACATGGCTGACAATAACCAAGAGAGTAGAATGAACATTGATAGCTTTGATTTTGCACATTTGATGCTCCCATTTTTGTGAATTATCTCGTAGCTAGGTTGCAGCAAGCTATGGGAAACCCTGCCTTGCAAGCCGAGGTTACTCAACAACTTCGCGCTTATGGGATCTCGCTTCCTCTCCAAGAGGAGAGATAGATTAGGAGGCCTCTTGAAGAGACCCCCAAAAGAAGACTCCCTCCCATACAAGAGGAGGAATCCAAAGAGCAAGAAAGCAATGAAAGTTTAAGTTCCTCAGAAGATGTGGCTCCACGAAGATGGCGGTCTAGACGATCACCCACTCCTCCCAAGAGGAAAAGATCAACACATAGTCCTTCTCCTTGTCATTCCAAAAAGGAAGAGAGTAACAAAGGAAGAAAAAGGCTAGGAAGAGGTCACCCTCTTCTCCTTCTTCTTCACCTTCCTCGTCTTCCGATGAAAGCTATGGCTATTGTCCTAGAGAATACAAGAGGGGAGGACATTGCAAATCGTACCCTGCATGGTGAAGGTCACAAAAGCTAAAGAAGTTCAAGGAGGGAGGAAAGAGTATCTCTTTTCTCACCTATGATGGCACCTTTGCTGCTACCAACAAAGTGTTGGCCTTCATCCAGCAATTTGATGCAGCTTTTGGAGACGAGGGCTTCACAGAGTCCTCCAATCTACGCCATGTAGCTATGCACTTTCAAAAATCAGCTCGTCAACGGTGGGCTAGCCTTCGTGGAAACAGTGAAGCCCCAAAGACATGGAAAACTCTACAAGTTTCCATCATGAAGCAATTTCTTGCAAGCGATGCAAAGGACAAAGTGCTTCCGAATGGTGCAGCTTGAAGCTTCTCCCTCATACACTTGTCAAGTTACTCTTCATGTTGCCCTCATGGTGTGCCTGAAGCGTATTGGTTGGCCACCCTGCAAGGGGTCCAAAAATAATTTAGGAGATTTATTTAATTGTTTTTGAATTTATCAAGTCCTCTCTCTCAAAGAAGAAAGGGGAACACTTGTCCCAAGGCTACCTTTGTTGCTTGTAATGCCTCTTGCTTGTGATTGGCTAGGCCTCGAGGGGTCCAATGAGCTTCAAGCATGAGCTACAAGGGGGGGGGGGGGGGGGGGGGGGGGTCGACCCAAGAAAGCTAGGGGGTTGCTTAGGGGGTGTACTCTCCCACACACACTCACACACACTCTCATTATGCAAGCAGTAGGAAAGATCAGGTGCAATTTCTCGGAGTTGATTGTAGATGAAAGTTCACATTTTGGAGGCCTCGGTTTGGGGGCTCAAGGAGTGTTGAAGTGCGGCAAGTACCGGGCACTTTCGAGTGGACACAATGAGCTTGCGGCCGGTTTTTTTGGCTTGGGAATTTGATCAGCTGGTGATAGTTTCCAGGTAGTGCTCTGGGAAGAAAAAGTGGGTTTTTTTGGGGGTTCCTTTTCTTTGGGAACAGTCAAATTTTTAGCATTCTTGGGAGGGCTTTTGGGGAACCGGCTGGAGAAATGGGGAGTTCTTTTGCTTGAGAACAATTGGAGAAGGCAAGGGAAAGGTGGGAGGAGCGTCTAGAGCATAAGGAAACTGGATGGTGGGACAGCTTGGGGAAGAATTCTAAGGCGAGGTTTGCAATTCAAAAGGCATACCAAGCGGACGTATGCAACATGATTGTAAAAGAGCAATGAGAAATCTTACAATGTATCTGCTGTCAGCATCTCTTGAATTTGGAAGCTTTGTTTCTTCATCGTATCAATAAATATTGTTCTTATTTGCAGTCTTCTCTCTCAAACTCTCTTGAATCATCAGTATTATGTGTATTAAACTATTAATTACATCTATCTGCACTCTGTTATCCTAGTTTGAGCGCCTGATAAGCTCCGATCTATAGCGAGAGGCCTGGTTATTTCCTGATCAACCTTGGAGAACAGCACACTCCGACAACGGTAATTTTGTTTATGGTCACGTGACACCAAAATCTACGTAGTTACAAATTGTAACAATGGGTTGAGATTCTCCATGCATACTTGTGTGGTTCAAAGCATAGTGGAATAATGACCCCTTGTCTGACCGTGCAAGACTATGGTTGCTCATTTAATGCTCTGTTTGGGCATCATGAGTGAGTGGGCTTCGATAGGCTATGGTCATACGAGGCTTCGTTATCATTTATTGATAACTAAGCGAACTATTCCCATATAGAGTATTAAATGAATAACTAAGCCTCTTGCATGTTTCTAACCAGGCTTCTCAATGCACGGGTCAGAACCATGTGAATAGGGGACTTAGTAATTTCCCAAGGGCTCCCTTCACTTGGTTCTGACCCTCTATGCCAAATGGACATGGATATACCGTGAATTGTAATGATATATTCTCCTGGGTTAGAACCAAGCAAAGAAGGGCCTCAAGAATCCTTCAAGCCCTCTATTCGTGTGGTTTTGACCCCAAATATGCGTGGGTGTAGCATGGATAGTATCGAGATGATCATGTTGGTCAGAACCAAGCGAATATGGGCCCTCAGGGATTCTTCACGCCCTTACTTGCTTGGTTCTGAATTTTACCACGTCATCACTTCTACTAAACAAGCGAGACAGAACCAAGAAAATAAACAAGTTTAGAGTACTAAATGAGTAAATAAGCCTCTTGCATGGTTCTGATCAGGCCTCTCAATGCACAAGTCAGAACCAGGCAAATAGGGGCCTTAAAGGGCCCCTTTGCTTGGTCTTGACCCTCTGTGCCAAATGGACACGGATATATCATGAATTGTACTGATATATTCTCTTGGGTCAGAACCAAGCAAAGAAGGGCCTGAAGAATTCTTCAAGCCATCTATTCACTTGGTTCTGACCCCAAATGGGCATGGGTACATCATGAATAGTACCAAGAGGATCACGTTGGTCACGGTCACTATATAATAGTAGCTTTGTCTTGCTGTTTATTTCAAACATGTAGGACATAGTACTAGAGATGGACAATGTAGTTGGAGGATACATGTGAAGAAAAATTGTTAACTTCCTATACATTGCCCGTGCTGATCACCGTTCACCAGACCTATCAAAAATGTTTAATGCAGAGTTTTTTATCCAGTGGATTGTTGATTGCTTAATGGAGTACTTACAAACGCATTTGCAATAGTACGAAGCAATCATTTGTGATAGCTCCCTAACAATTGATGGCAAGTGATTTGTGCACCAAAGTGATCTTGACCCTGAGAAGCGTGTTGCAAAAAGGTTGAATCGCTATCTGAAAAGTACCCCTCCAATGCATTACTTGTCAAAGAAAGATGTACTAGTCACTTTAAAAAGTGTCGCTTAGTGGAATTTCACCATAAGTTTGTGTGTTACTTATACCTGCTGACGGATGGTGAGTAAGAGACTTCCTAGTTGTCAAAGTTTGGTAGTTTCCCATTGGAACAAGAGGAAGAGGTAGAGGACGTGGAGCTATAGTTTGACCCAGAAGAAGAGCGGGTAGAGGTATTGAAGGAGACATTTGATGCAGGCTTAACTCTTGCTTCTCTTGCGAATGCAGCACTTGAAAGCAAGCTAGAAAGCCCAAATGAGGAAGGGTCTTTGCCTCTAAATTCTGTTCCCAATTTTGCTATGGCCAACAACATTCACTACATTCTCCTCCTCAATTCACTTGTGGGAAGATCCATGCTAGAAAAGGAGGAGAATCAGATGGAAATTTCTTTTAAGCATGCATATAGTTTTTCCCATGTCCCAACAATGATGCAATATTGAGATACATTTGATTTTTGATAGGTGCTTGTGTATGATGATAGTTTCCTTAGAAGAGCATGAGGCTCAAGGAAAGGACTTGTCAATAGAGTACAAGGCAAGGATGCGGCGTTGTCTCAGTACATCGGGCTTTTTAACCACAAAAGGTTTGTAGAAACAATTCAAGTACTTGACACTATTGTATGCATATCAATAATAACCCATGAATGTTTTGATATTGGTTTGTAGATCATAATATACCACAAGGAATACTCTTATAATGCAAATTTCCCTTTGTTTTCAATGAAAGTTATTACAAGATTGTGTGATGGGTATCCCGTTCCACTGAACGTAGAAAGAATAATCCTGAAACAATTTTCTCTATGTGTTTTTGGCATCGGGTATGGGTGCCAAGCACTTAGGGCGCCCTATTTCATGTCATACACAACTCATGTCCTGGCAATAGGAGTCAAATACCTGGAGAGCTTGGATCCATACAACAAAAGGCTATTTTTAAGGGGTAAAATATGTTTGATTCCCACGAGGATGCTGCCATCAACAAAGAAAAGAATTTGGCTAAGGGGTGTGCATGTCAAAGAGGTACACAGTGAGGAAGAAGGGGGTGTAGCAAAGAAAATAAAAACGATGGGATCAGGCTCATCTTCTCCCACTCCAGACTCATGATTATCACCACCTCGCATGGTGATCCCCTGCATTTGCGTTTCCTCAAGCCCTTCGGATTCCTCTCTTTGTGGATGAGTTGTAAAGAACGTGTAATTTTTGAACTCTTAAGAAGCTCCTTCCGTCTTTCTCTATGTATAAGGCGTCTATAAGTCCATTGGTGTAACTCTAATAGGCTATTGTCTCTATCTTTGCCTCCACCATGTCTAGTGTGCTTAAAGTAACCTGTTCTTGCCAGGTAGTGGGTCTTTTTCATGCCTTGTGTGGAACGTATTGACAGAAAGATGTATGTTTCGACAAAATGAGGACCATGGTTGAACAATATGTGCTGCATTGGAATAAAACAAAATGGTGTAGGGATTTATGGAGCATATGTTGTTTGCATATGGAACATGCTAACTCACCATGTAATGAGTGATCTGTTGCCCACCCCACCCTACCAGGTATGCCTTCTTCCAATCCAGCAAGGCTGCTTGAAATGATGTGAGCTTACTTTTGTGCCACGAGTGCTGGTCAACATAGTGGAAACTTTTATCAAGTGATTTCCACACATATGCCTTGTGATTTTGGATTGCCCCACCACAAGCATTGTCTTTAACCACTCTAAGTAAATGTTTCCATTTGTTGAGCATGTTTTTCTTCTCCTCTCTATCACACTCTTTGAGGCTAAACCCAAGAAACGTTCAGGCCTATTGATGCTTTCCTTGGTACCTTGTAACAACCTTGAGACATCTTAGGTTCCTCTTTGATTTTGAGATTTTCTCCATGCAAACCAATGTCTGAGAGAACTTATCTAATTATTTGATGACTCTTTTTGACTCACTCACTGGCTTTAAATTCCATGAAAAACATATGTACAAATAAACACCTTTTCAATTATTCGGTAGAGTGCAGGGAGTGTACAAATGTGAACTCTACACAGAGGAATATCAAGCACTAACCAAAAAGACTTATCTTGAAGATGTCTATTTGGATCTCTACTCCATTTCACACTCTCAAGAGATTGTGCATCGGCCATACAGTAAAAAAATGGATTTTCCACAGATGCACCGTGTGTTATGTTATACATGCACTTAAGAGTCTTTAAGTCACCTGCCATGTGCCATTTGACTTTGTAGTCACAAAATCCTTCCACTGAAAGAACACCTTTGTTTCTTTGGTCATTGATGATAGAAGGAATCTGGGTTTGACTAAAAACCCAATGGAGGATTTCAAAATTTTCTTTATTGACTTGTATGTAAAAAAAAGGAACATAAATCCAGAACCATACATGCAATATTTTTGTTATTATAGATTGAAACCAAGTGTACCTCAAATGAATTTAGCGTCAGAATATTATTTTTGGACTGCACGGTGAAATACCATGGGTCCTCTTTGGTTATTGATGGATCCAAAGCTCTGTTCGTGAGGGTAATGGTGACTCTCTCTAGATTCCTGCTCTTCAAGATCTCGCACTCGTCGAGAATCAAAGCAAACTTGAGAACCCCATTGCACTCCTCTTAACACATATCAAATAAGTGAATTGCATACCTTTGCAATGCTTCAAGATCATCAAAGAGGTTGTTATGCTCATTATACTGTACCTCTCTCTCTCCCTTGCCAATGAATGTTGCTTCAATATGGAATGGTGATCCAAGTTTCTCAAACACCTCATTGTTTACATGTCGACATGCAGCATTTACATGTGATGGCTTCCAAAGCAATGGTCCGCTCTGTAATTTATTTTGGGACTTTTTAGCTAATGATTTGAAGAGAGCCCTATATCCCATCTGCAAGATGCCGCTCTCATCAAGTATTGCTTGCACTTCCACTGGACTTAGCTGATTCTCCCTCATGGATGAGGTAAGGAACCTCCCTTTTAATTTCTCAAATTTAGTTTGAGTTATCATCTCTTCAAATGCATGTTTTTGAACTAGACAACTGTAATGCACATAGGCATTGGAACCTACTCCATTCGAGTTTGTAGTAGCAAAGTCCTGCAAAGAAAGCACCATGCGTCATGATCAGTAATAAGAAAGTGTAAAGCGTATAAATGATACAAAAGTAGAACCAAACTTTGAGTTACCTTAAAGCTCATATTCATTTTTTTAGGCCACCACTATCAATCTTCATATTCTCTAGATTTTACATAGATCTCATTTTCTTTTCCGACTCCCAAGTACAATGTCTTTCGTATGCAAACTTGTGATCTTCTTCTCAAGGCTTTGGATTGTCTCTCTGTTTGATGAAATCTTCTGAGTGCATGCGTCATTAAGTTTCTTCAGCTACATGTTCTCCACTGCTAGGAGGTTTATTTTCTTTTCCGGATTCAATACTTGCATTTCCAAATGTTCGATGTATCCAAGTAGATCATCCTTGCCATCTCCTATGAAATGTGAAAGGTTAGTGATATGAGCAAAGGGAGGTGGTGTATTTGTTGTAGGATCCTTTTGGTAAATAGACCCATCGGTCCACAAATCCAAATGATGTTCCCTGTTTGTCCTTCTAAGTTCTTTCTCCCATTGGGATAGGAAAGACTCCTTCCTATGTTTCTGCAATGGTGCGTACGCTTGCAATACATCAACTTGAAGATGATGTGTGTTCTTTCTTCTGATAAGTGTTGAAGATGAAGGGGCTGAGTATTGCAAGCTCAAATCGATGTTTCCACTAGGTTAAGAAGTGTTGTCCATTCCTCTGACTAACAAAATATCTCAAGTTTTGGGAGTGGAAGCTCACTTTTGAAATCACCGTAGTCCCATGTTTAGAGTTAATAGAGTTCTTGTAGCTTATGTTTTTGGAGGGAACGCTTGTAAATTGGTGTTTCAAATCATTAGTCATACAATTATTTAGATTCATGACAAGAGAATGAAGGACAAGAAAAGAAGACGGCAGATACCTAACAATGAATGCCATTTTGGTTGTTTGTTGGTGCAAAAAAGCATCACCTAAAATATACTATCTAACATTTTTATCTTCTCTCTCTAAGATGACATGGAACTTCTTAGAGGGCCCAAAAGTGTGTCCAAAGTTCTTCTAATGTCAATGCCTTCCAAATTCTTTCCAATGCACTTGATTTTGTATAGTAAAATGAGCTGCAAATTAGAAGTGCCATTCTTTTGTGCAATGATCCATTGCACATATTCCTTGGTGATCTTTGGAAGTGGTTGTTTCTCCTTCGCTTTTTGTAGCTGGAGATTTAGCCATTGAGCTTAACTCGTGAAGAGAGATTTGTAGATCTCATCCGTAAAGTGGGTAGGCTGTACCCCAAATTTAAAATAGTGTGCAATTCCAACGTATCCATCTAGCTCACTCTTAGAAGTCTTGGCATCTTCTTTATCAAGATGTTTTTCTTTGGGTTGTACAATACAATCTATCACAACTAAGGAGGCCGAGTTCATGACCACTACCATTGAGGGGGTTTCAAATGTGGGGGTTGCAAATATGCTAACATCTCCTGGTTTTTGAGTATATAAGGATATAATTGAAAGGTTTTCTTGGGTCACATTTCTATTGTTTTCTCAACAAGTGAGGGAGTCTCACTATCCTTGAGAGTCTTAGCTTGGTTTGCTTTATCTATGTCTTTATTATTTTTCTTCTTATTCTTCTTTGTGCAACCCAATTTATCTAAATACTGAGTGAATTTCTTAAAAACTTCAATATATATGGAGTATATACATCTATGGATTTCTCGCTTGAAGTGTCCTCTTTAAGCTCTACCCAACCTTCTTTTGACATTATCACTCCATCACAATCAAATTTCACCAAGTCTTGAGCAAAGTCCATAGGCTCCAACAAGTTGGAATCACCATTGAGTAGCTTTACTCTAAGATATGGTGACATGTCAATGTCTAAACAATCTTTCTTTAGCTCTTTAACAGTACCGCAGTCTTTGAAGCAAAATTCATCTTTATCTTAAAAGAACAAGTGGACTCTCCCATCACTTCCACCATTTGGTAAGTGAAAATCTAGATACCAGGAACTTGGTGTTGAGCTTGTTTCATCAACCGACTTTGATATTTTCTTATAAGACATTTTGTGTAAACATAACAACATACATTTAGACAATATGGATATTAATACACTCATATGGACCTAGGAGCACATAGTATCCTATATGTTATTGAGGAACCCTTTGGACCTAGGTCCAAAGGGTGCTAACAAAATGGTTCGCCAAGGGGCACCTAGGCCTTCTATGGCCCTAGGATCATATGATCTCTTATGACATTAGAGGAACCTTGTGGGCCTAGGGCCCTAGGATGCCAAAGTAGTAGCCCTTGAATGACCTAAATGCCCCTCTAGAGTCTCTACACTAGCGCATCCTATGGCCCTAGGTGCATAGGGTGCCCTATGATCAAATCAGAGTTCTTATGTACATGGTGCCCATGTAAGTTCCCTTGAGAGACGTAAATACCCTTTAGAGATTCTACATTGGCACCCAATCACACTTGGGCCACAAGGTGCACTCTAATCTAATGAGAGTTCCTATATATACATGGTTCCCATGTAGGTGCCCTTGAGTGGCATAAAAGTCCCTTTAGAGCTTCTACATTGGCATAGTGTAAACTACCTCACATTTTCTATCCATGTGCAATCCCCACACACCTCTCTCTATAGGTGCACAATGTTGTTTTGTGGCAGGTGCACAATGTCAAATAAAAACATTCACCCTAATTTTCATACCTTCTGATGCACGAGAATAAAATAAATCATGTACATACTGTGATATATGTTAAACTTAAAGCGGCTATTGCAGTCGTTATCATATACATATATATCTTTGAAGTTGTAGCCCTAGATGTGGAAATGTTGTGTGTTTTTCTACTTGGTAAGATGCTTAATTTGGTTTTGTGATGTACATATTCTAAGCATTTCATCGTGGTTGTGGGACGGGTGTCTAACCTCACTCCTATCTTATTGTAGATGTAGCGAGAACTACGAATATAATTGTCAATCCATGGGATGAAGCTGACTCGACTAGTGCATAGAGGCTACAAGAGGTTGTCAATCTCTTGGAAAACAACAAACAACTCGCATCTAACTCAAGCTACACTCAAATGATTGAATTACCAAAAGCTAGTCGCTCATTAGCAAACAAATCACATCCGTTACAACATCAAATGACATACAAACATAATGAAACTTCTAGGACATGTTTATAAGACCTAAGCACACATGCTTATGGTCTCAAATCTCACTTTAGATCAAGTGAAAAAGTCAAGATTATTAACAGCAGTGAGTTTTTGACTTAGTCTTTCTCGACCTAGAATGCATCTAAATGCTTAGTATTGATACCCCAATACCCCGCCTATACTTAGTTTTTGATTTTGAAGTGTAAATTCCTATTTATGATGAGATTAGCAATTTGGCAAGGCCAAAAGCTACAAAATACTGTGAAATACTCATGTCAATGCGTAGAGCTCTTACTTACAGTTGCAACGCAATCGATGCGACTGCAATGTCACAATCGAGGAGGGAGTAGGAAGTGCGCGAAGGAGAGAAGTGAGCGCAGTTAGCTCACACTGTGTTTCTATTATCCAAAATTTAATAATAAACTTTACAAAGTTGGTCTTTATACCTTAGCCAAGGTTTAAAATGTGTAATGTCCGACGTCCAAGACCTTTGCGGCTCCACACTTATTGTATATGAAACCTAGGTATCTTTACACCTTGGAACTCTTATTGAGCCCGTAGCATGTTACAATTATCACAATGTCTAAATAAATTGGGAAATTACAATACATGACCATTTTGGAAAAATGCGGAAAATGTGTAACTGCAATCTTAACTGCTTCTTCACTTTGATCTTCAATGTGGATTCGTATGTCTTTGGTCTTTAGCAGCGTCTGTTTACTGACGTCGGCTTAGTTAACATTCCTCCCTTCCAATTTTAGTGCCCTTCCTTGGGCATTGTTGAAAAGTGTCCGTGGAGTCTGTGGAAGGTTTTGATTGGTTGTTGATGGGTTGATCGTCTTCATTTGTCGTTGAATTTGTTGATGAGGTTCAATTTACTGCAGCATCTTCATTGGTCCTAATATGTTTGATGTGAGAAATGATGTTGCATATAATTTCCATTGTAATAGCATAATGATAAGGCTGATGTTTATCTATGAAAAGTATATACAAGGGAATTAGAATGATGAGGTTATAAATTAGGGTCTAATACGTGGATGACCAAAGGGAAAAAGCCCAGTGTAAAAAAGTGCCTTTGGGATAAGCGCATTATTGGAGTACTTATTATCATTGGAAATATTAATAAAGTACTCAAGGAATGATTTGCTGATAGATATGGAATTAAAAAGGCAGCAAATATGAGAGGGCAGCATGATGGAACATTGGTTGGCATGTTGTAGTTCAGTCAAGGTGCATAGGTGGAGGCAAAAAAGAGTGTCTAATGCATATGTCCAATGGTGGGACATCCTATTTATGCATACACAGAAATGCATGGAAAACAATATGCTGTGCAAGAAATATTTTGAGGGGTTCTTTATAAAGATGGTGTAGCTATAAAAGCACATGACATGACTTTGCAAGATGGCACCCCTTTAGGAATGGTTTTCGTTGTCGAGGATATGTAATCTCATCTTAGTGTGCACTGTATGTGAGTGTTGGACTCTACAACACTCCGCTATTTGTAAGTTAATAGACTTTGACTCTTATGCTCATCTCATCCAACATGAACGACATGACTTAGATATGCTCAACTCTTCTAGCTTGAGTGTAAGCCTAATAACTACAACTCTTAGCACAGAGTTTATTACGACTTGAAGCTTTGGGACTAATGATTTTCTCATTTTATGGCTCAACAACCTGACTCTGACTATGCCAAAGAGTGTTTTTTGCATCCTGGCGACTTGACTTTTTACATTCTTGTTCTTACTACAAACATTTCTTCAGTTAAAAGTAATCTTGAATCCTCAAAAGAGGAGTAGTGAAGGACCAAGTTGGCATTGAAGGTTTCTTTTGCCATACCTTCTTTATCATCTTTGAATCTGCATTTGCGTTGTTTGGGTGGTTCGTCTTTGACTGTGAAGACTCCATTATCTGTTTGATTCTCCAATTAGGCCTGTTGATAGGAGTCTTTGATGTTGTTGTATTCATCTATTCACTATCGGAATTTGGGTTTTGACTAGGAGCATTGGAAGACTTAGGAATCCAAATTTGTTGATGACCTTTGTATCTCTTTTGTTGACTTTGTAGAGATCTAGGTCTTGTTGAGTTCTTGAGATCTTCACGTAGGTCTGGTGTAGTTGTAGTTGGCTTGTGGTTGACTGGTAGCCAAATATTTATATAACCTGTGTAGAATCCTTGTCCAAGAGTAACATTCTTTGAGATCCATTTTTGTTCTGTATCCTCTTGAGAGTTGTGGTTGACTTTAGCATCTTTCGATGTTATTGATACCTTGTGGGCCTTCTTTCTTCGGAGGGAATTGAATTTTGGTACCCATATATGTTTGTTACCTCTATAGTACTCCTGTTCTTGTAAGCTCCATTGTGATGCTATCCATCCCATGTGTTTGTCTTTCTGCATTGATTTCCCATCTTTAATCCAAAATGGGTCATTGAATTTGACTAAACTGCTCTGAACAAACACTTGCTTGACTTTCTTTTGATTTCTTGAGTACTTTGGCTGAAATATCTTTGCTTTTCTGGGTATCTCCTTAGAGGTTTTAATTGAGTCAACAATTAACTTGAAGTTTATCATCTCTACCGGATCGTTGGGACAGCCTTGTGATGGCTGTAAGTAATTCTATCTCTGGCACAAATACTCTTAAGTTTGATGATGTTGTGGGTGTTCTCCTAAGAGAGGAAATGCGAAGGAGAAGCACAGAAGAATCATCAAGTGCTGCACTATCAGTGGAAACAAGAGGAAGGCTTAAGGAGAGGTTCAAAAAACCAAAAGGGTCGTGATCGCTCAAGGCGGAGCAAGTCACGCACAAAGTCAGTTCTTGAATGTTGGAACTGCGGCAAGAAGGGCCACGTCAAGAAGGATTGCTGGTCCAAGAAGAAGAAGGAGACCGAGTCTCAAGACAACAAGCCAACATCGGAGGCCAATGTGGCAGGTAAAGTAGAGCAAGATGCTCTAATTCTCTCATTAGACAATGTGTCTAATTCCTGGATAGTAGATTCCGGGGCTTCATTCCATGCGACACCACACAACCAACATTTCCAAGAGTACACCAAAGGTAATTTTGGGTATGTATACTTGGGAGATGATGAAGCTTGTGAGATTGTCGGAAAAGGTACAGTTTCTGTCAAAACTGCTAACGGAAATGAATGGAAGCTTAAAGATGTTAGGCATGTTCCTTCTCTTCGCAAAAATTTGATCTCTACAGGACAATTGGACGATGAAGGTCACAACATTGCATTCGGAAACAAATGGTGGAAGATCTCAAAGGGATCTTTGGTGGTTGCCAAGGGTGAAAAAGTCGGTACACTTTACTTGTGTACTGTTAGCACGCAACCTTTAGCTTGTGCAGCAACTATAGAAGTTGACAGTGCGGTGTGGCACTACCGACTTGGGCATATGAGTGCCAAAGGAATGCAAATCCTTCAAACAAAGAAGCTTCTACCAGGTTTGAAAGAAGTGGACTTAGAGTTCTGTGAAGATTGTGTTTATGGTAAACAAAAGAGGGTAAAATTTCAAAAATCAGGAAATGAAAGAAAAAATAAAAAACTTGAGTTGGTTCATTCTGATGTTTGGGGTCCTGCAAGTACACCATCACTTGGTGGCTCATTGTACTATGTAACATTCATAGACGATGCGACTAGAAAAACATGGGTTTATGTCATGAAGAATAAATCCAATGTATTTTCCATATTTCAAAGGTGGAAAGCCTTTGTGGAGAATGAAACAGGTACCAAGGTTAAATGCCTCAGATCCGACAATGGAGGCGAATATTGCAGCCAAGCTTTTGAAAGCTTTTGTGCTAGCAATGGAATTCGGAGGCAAAGGACAACCCCAAGGACACATCAACAAAATGGGATTTCGGAAAGGATGAACAGGACAATCATGGAACGAGCACAAAGCATGCGGCTACATGCAGGCCTACCGCTTGAGCTTTGGGCGGAAGCTGTAAGTACGTCTGTGTACTTAATCAATCGGTCACCCTCAACGGCATTGGATGGGGGAGTTCCAGAAGAGGCATGGACAGGTAAACCGGTGAATTATGCATTTCTCAAAGTGTTTGGGTGTGAGGCTTTCATGCACATAGATAGAAGCCTAAGATTAAAGCTAGATGCAAAGTCCAAAAAGTGTTTCTTCATTGGCTATGGAGAAGGAGACTTTGGGTATCGCCTAGGGAATCCTGAAGATGGTAAAATCTTAAGGAGTAGGGATGTAATTTTTAACGAACAAAATATGTACAAAGATTACTTGGAAAGATTACCTGAAGATGGTAAAATCTTAAGGAGTAGGGATGTAATTTTCAACGAACAAAATATGTACAAAGATTACTTGGAAAGAAAACAAACAAAAGAAACAGGTGATGAGTACATGGAGCTTGAGGACGGTGAAGACTCAAGGACTGCAAACGGTGACAATGTGCAACAACGTCAACCAAATGAGGAGCCTCAACCTATTCCCCGAAGATCTATAAGAGCAAGTAGACCTCCAGAAAGGTTTGTTCCTTCCTTCAACCATCTCTTGATCTCAGATTCTGGAGAGACGAAATCATATGAAGAAGCTATGCAACATGAATCCAAAGAAGAATGGACGAAGAGCATGCAAGTGGAGATGGACTCACTACATCGCAACCAAACATGGGAGTTGGTTGAGTTGCCTAAAGGTAAGTGGGCACTTCAAAACAAATGGGTGTACAAGCTAAAGGAAGAAGAAGGTGGGAAGAAACGGTACAAGTCTAGGCTTGTGGTAAAAGGTTTTTCTCAAAAGAAAGGTATTGACTTTAATGAAATATTTTCTCTTGTTGTAAAAATGAACTCAATTAGGCTTGTCTTAAGCCTTGCGGCTGCTCATGATCTAAATCTCGAGCAAATGGATGTAAATACGGCATTCCCTCACGGTGACTTAGAGGAGGAAATCTACATGCTTCAACCAAAGGGGTATGAAGTAAAAGGTAAGGAGAAAATGGTTTGCAGATTAAAGAAGAGCTTGTATGGTTTAAAGCAAGCATCAAGACAATGGTACTTGAAGTTTGATCGATGGATGTTGGATCATGGATTCACAAGATGCAACTCGGATCACTGCGTCTACACGGAGAATTTGGGAGATGGGAAATTCATCATCCTAATGTTGTATGTTGATGACATGTTGATTGCAAGTGCTAACATGCAGGACATCAAAGACCTAAAAGAGGAGTTGTCCAAATCTTTTTCAATGAAAGATTTAGGTGCTGCAAAGAGGATACTTGGTATGAAAATATCAAGGGACAGGACGAAGAAGACAATAAAGCTATCTCAAGAAGATTACATCAAGAAGGTACTAGAAAGGTTTGCAATGCAAAATGCAAAACCAGTTTCTACACCTTTGGCTGGTCATTTTAAACTAACGAAGGATATGTGTCCAAAGACACAAGAGGAGATAGCCTATATGTCTAAAGATCCATATGCTACATTGGTAGGTTCTCTAATGTATGCTATGGTCTGGACAAGGCCAGACATTGCACATGCAATGGGAGTTGTGAGTAGGTTCATGGACAACGTAGGTAAAGAGCATTGGCAAGCTGTGAAGTGGATACTTAGGTATCTAAAAGGGACAACAACAAATGCTTTGTATTTTGGAGGAACTGATATTTTTCTAGAAGGGTATGCTGATGCAGATATGGCAGGTGACAAAGATACTCGAAGGAGCACTATTGGCTATGTGTTCACGGTTGGAGGCACAGCAGTAAGTTGGGCTTCAAAGCTGCAGAAAGTGGTTTAACTTTCTACCACGGAAGCAGAGTATGTAGCAATGACGGAGGCAAGCAAAGAAATTCTGTGGCTTCACAGATTCTTAGAAGAGCTTGGATTCAAACAAGACAATTGTGTCTTGTACATTGATAGCCAAAGCGCTATCCATCTTGCGAAGAACTCAGCCTTTCATTCAAGGACAAAGCACATTGAGGTGAGATATCACTTCATACGCACTCTTTTGGAAGAGGGACAACTAAAGCTAGGAAAGGTGCATACAAGTGAAAATCCTGCAGACATGTTAACAAAGGTGGTCAACAAGGAGAAGTTGAGCTTTTGCTCATCTTCAATCGGCATTCAAGGATAAGAAGCCAGAATGGAAAGCAGTCAGAGGTTTGGTTTGGAGATCAGTCTCCAAGTGGGAGATTGTTAAGTATGGAGCCTGATTTACCCTTGTAATTTTCTGTGGTAAAAGCGCACATTTGTAAGGCCCCCATTATGAGGAGAAGCCATCGTGCGTGAAGGAAAATCACTCACCGGAAACCAAAATTTTCACGGACAAGAATCAGGGGCAACTTTATTCGCCGGAATATTCTTTTTTCGCCGGAATATTATGGCCGGACGGTGGCCGAAAAGTGGTCGGAAAACAGCCGATCGGTTGGCCGGTGGCCGGTAGTCAATGGCCGATGGCTAGTGGTCGGAAGTCAATGGCCGGTGGCCGGTGGTCAGAAGTCAATGGCCGGTGGCCGGTGGAAGAATTCAAAAGTGGACTTGTCTTCTCAAGGGCGGCCACACATGGGCGGATTGGATGGTCCGATTTGGACTTATTCGCACAAGGGCGGCTACACATGGCTATCTCTCATAAGAGAGGGCAGCCCTTTTGGCCTATAAAAGGAGGCCATTTCTACACACATTTCATAGTGTGAAGTTGATGCAACAAGGTGAGTGTGAGGTGGTAAGAGTGAAGCAAGGCGGGAGCTTCATTAAGGGTATAATCCCTTTGTAAACTACTTCTTGTTTTGAAGTACTAAAGCCATTGAGTGGCTGCTTTCCCGTGGACGTATCCCACATTGGGTGAACCACGTATATCGTGTGTACTCTCTCTCTCTCTCTACTCTATAATCTCGTGTATATAAATCTGTCTCTCTCCATTAAGTAATCTACTCAATTATCTATTTAGCTACGTCTTATTTTCTAACTTTTTGAGCTTCCTTGGCAAAATCCGGCCATGTATCGTCTATATGTTTGCAGCTGTATAGTTTGTAGGAATCTGTAGCACACCATCCAAAGATCTATTCTCCTCATGCCATGATGCTAGGGCAGTCATGGACTTACATTAAAAAGAAATGCTTGATGCGAGGAAGCTAAGGAAAATGTCGCAAAACCTTTTGTGGAATTTTTTGTCCATGGAGATCTACTCGATATCTCTCGGAATCACATTTTGGACACTTCTCCATGTCTATGTATTCCCCTTTGAAAATAGTGCAGTCGTTAGGACAAGCGTGAATCGTATTGTAATCCGTCCCCAAGTTTTGTAAGATCTTTCTTGCTTCCTCTCTTGAATCTGGCATCACATTATTAGCTGGCAGTATGTGCTCTTTGAGCAATCTACACATCGAAAAAAATGCGGTACACTTGTGTAAGTAATTTATCAAATTATTATACATCTAGAGTTTTCTATTGAAGTAAACACATTTTAATAGATCATCTAAAAAACTCTTTGATGCTAGTGTCACTCTATCCAAACTTTGCGCCTTCAATCTAGACACACGTGCTCCATCATACAATGGTGTATCGGCTTCACTTTTTATATCACCATAGATAAACCTTTTTGAATCCATGATCGTCTAGAACATTTCATTGATCTCGGGCTCAAACATTGCCTCGCTGGGAATGTGATCTGCATAATCATCCTCCGAGCTGTTAGAGGCTACAGAGTCTTGTGGCCTCACTTATGCTTCTTGACCAAAGCGTCTGCAAACACATCTATTGGGTTGCAAGATTGCTGCCTGTTGGCCAGTGTTAAAGTCCAATGAGTTATAATTGGCAATAACTCGATCTATAATAGATGGATCAAACTCTCAATTCGCAAACGTGCTGCAAAGAAACGTGTCTTGTCCATCACACAACATGTTTGCATTGATTACAAGGACATAAGATCCTTGTTGAGAGATAAGTGTTTCGGTTAAACTCCCCACATCGTCATCACTACTCATAATGAATGTAAAAATCTTATAATCTAAACATAAATTTAATCTTCTATTGGAATCCTTTTTCTTTTATCTCTCTCTCTCTCTCTCTCTCTCTCTCTCTCTCTCTCTCTCTCTCTCTCTCTCTCTCTCTCTCTCTCTCTCTTTGTTCACACTGTAAACTACCTCACATTTTCTAGTCATGTCCGATCCCCGCACACCTCAGTCTAGAGGTGCACGGAGATCAGAAACCACTAGTTTATAATCTCGTCTTTAATGCCTATATTTGTGGGTACGAGAAATCTACACACCCATGTCTACATGATATTGCATGTAATGGACAAAACCCCTTTGCCTCTTCTCTAGCTGTAGCAATTCACAGCATCTTAACATCTCTTCATAGCAAATCCTTGTTCGAGGGATTACTTGGCACATTACATGTTGGCCTCCAATCTGAGTATCGTGCCGTTGAAAGCTTTCCAACTTAAGGTCACATCCGTAGAGAGAAAGAGAGGGATCACCGTCCGCCTAACTCTATTTTTTTTCCCGTAGTCTCAAAGGTAGGATTTAATATAAAAACTAAATTCTTAATCTAATCTCAAATCTAACCTAATTGAATATATGGTGATTCTGAGCTAATTGAACATGGTTAGTGGGTGAGTTAATAGGTGTCAGATTCTGATGAGAATATACATATTGTTGTGTACCTAGTGTTTTCTCTTTGGGCAAAGCTTTCATTGACATGCCCTAAACTCTAACATAAATCTAATCTAATGCAATCTTAAATCTAACATAAATCTAGATCTAATCTAATCTTAAACTCAACATAAACCTAAATCTAATCTAATCTTAAATCTAACTTAAACCTAAATGTAATCTAACTTAAATCTAAATCTAATCTAATCTTAAATCTAACCTAGCTAATTTTAAATCTTACCTTAATTTTATATCTAACATAAATCTAATCTAATCTTAAACTCAACATAAACCTAAAACTAATCTAATCTTAAATCCTAGACCTAAATGTAATCTAACTTAAATCTAAGTCCAATCTAATCTTAAATCTAGCCTAGCTAATTTGAAAATTTGCGCTAATCTTAAATCTAACGTAAATCTAAACATAATCTAATCTTAAACTCAACATAAATCTAAATCTAACCTAGACCTAAATGTAAGCTAACCTAATCTTATATCTAATCTAAATCTTAACATAATTTAAAATTTAGCATAAATTTTAAATATAAGTTAAATGTAATCTAACTTAATCTTAGATCTTAATCTAACCTTATCTTAAATGTAATTTTAAATTGGACCTAACCCTAAATCTTAATATAACATTTCATTTCATATTTTCTTTAATTTTTTATATATCTCTCTCTCTCTCTCTCTCTCTCTCTTTGTTTTCTGCCCTTACCTCTCTCTTTTTGTCTTCTCTCCCTTTCTCTCTCTCTCTCTCTCTCTCTCTCTCTCTCTATTTTCCTCTCTCAATGTGTGTGTGTGTATGCATTCTTTGTTTATGCATGTGTGTGTGTGTGTGTGTGTGTGTGTGTGTGAGAGAGAGAGAGAGAGAGAGAGAGAGGGAGAGAGAGAGAGAGAAAGAGGGGAAGGGAACATGAGAGAGAGGAGAGGGAAGGAGCATACCTGGGTCTCCTTCCTCTCCTGGTGTGTGTGTGTGTGTGAGCGGGGAAGAGAGAGAGAGAGGGAGAGAGAGAGAGAAAGAGGGAAAGAGAGGGATAGAAATAGAGAGGAAAAGAGAAGGAGAGGGAAAGAGATATAGAGATAGAGAAAGAGAGGGATTTAGTTTGTATATTTAAGTTTAGCTAGAGGATTATGGTTTAAATTTAGAGTTAGATTTATGGTTATGTTTGCAGTAGTTTGCATGTAGCTCAAATGAGTTTAGGTATGTAGTTGCTTGCAAGATCACATGTGCAAACGGCTCGCAGATTGATCATTTGTGCATGTGAGCTTGCAAGTAAGTAAAGAGCAATTATTGTAAGTGATGGCCACCGTTTTGTGGGGTGCGCCATGCGAGAGTGCAGAGGCTTCTATAGAGTGCTTTGAAAAAGATCTTTTTTACGTCCCCAAGATGGATTTCAAAAATGACTTTCTACGCTCTTCTCTTTACCTTCTCTCTCTTTCTATCTATTCCTCTCTTTCTCCCTATGGGTGCGGCATTAGGTTGGAAAACTTTCAATGACATAGTACCTCAGAATGGAGGCAGGCATGTAATGTACATAGTAATCCCTTGAACAAGGAGCTATTGTGAAGAGATTTTGTGCAATAATCACAATAAAGAAGCTCTCTCGCACTACGTACAACAAAAAAAATGGCTACATTTACAACCATAGCTCTTTATCTCTACTAAAAATGATGGCTATATTTACGTAATTATATATACTTAAATTATACTTAATTGTAGAGATGACATAATTGTATATACTTAAATTATAAGGGGGTGTACGTATATATTTGTTTATGCATGTATATAGGTACTAAGTACGAGAGCATAGCACTCGAAGGTTAGACGCTTCCTCTTGGGTATAGTCGTTTTTTAATCATGGCGTTGCAGTCATTGATCCAGTCATGCATGGATTACCACAACATACCTTTAGTTTTACCACGGTTTAGATTGTGATGATATTTAAAGAGGTGCCACTTGATGTATATGTATCTATGTGCTTGTGTGCATATAAACTTGTGTATAACTTACCCACGGTGGACATCGCCTCCAGTGGACCAAGTCTTGAGGAGATGAGACCAAGCAAAGAAATTAAGATTATTTGTGGCTAGTTTTTTGTGACCATGAGTGTTATAGGTTTGTCTTTGTTATTTGTAGGCATGGCCATCCTACACCTACTCTACGTAGGTTCCTCTACTGGTGGCAGATCCAGACCTACAGAGGGTGGGGTCTCTTTACAAGACTAGTACCTCCGTTCGACGAAGGGATTGCTTGGCCGGTACACTCCGTAGCAGCTTGCGAGCTACGATCTTTCTCCATAGTCCACACCATGGGGGAACCAAGAAGGGACTCCTTACATCCAGAGCCTCGCACCAAGGGCACCTCAATCTACGGCCCCTTCTTACCGTCCTACTCCCCTTCCATCCCACGGTCCCACTCCCATGGCATCGCAGGGTCCCACACCACTTCATTCCACTCCTGCTTCGCCCAAGCACCATTGACGCACTTCTTCTAACGGTGCACGTCGATGCTCGTCTCAAGGTAGTAATTGCCGAGAGAGACGGAGTGACGGTGGATCTTGTGGAGTCCCTATTTCAAAGCGTGCCGCCCCACACGCAGAGGATGAGGATACTGACACACCCATGCTAGACATGCATGGGTGCTACTATAGGGTAAAGTATGGCGAGAGGTGGACTTCGGTACCGCACAGGGCAGGGTGTTTTGACGCCATCTTTGGATTCTTATACATTAGACATATAAGAATTTTTTTGTAAAGTTTAGAGACGAGCTGCCCGATCATGCATGCTACATTGAGGACGCGTTGTATGCTAGATTTTCAAATTCCCCCGATGAGCGTTTTTCAGAACAGTGGTAAGAATTGTTTTGTAAAGTTTAGAGACCAGCTGCTCGATCATGCATGCTACATTGAGGACGCGTTGTATGCTAGATTTTCAAATGCCCCCGATGAGCGTTTTTCACAATAGTGGTTGGAGGGCTACATAAAATTTTTTTTGAAAAACAAGCACCCAGTGTACAACGCGCAACGGCCAACCAAGTTAGAGATCAAGACAGAATCTATAGGGGTGGCAACAAGAAAAGAGCAATGAGGCTACAACAGGCTCATCATACAGACAATAGCGCAAAGCTCAGTCTAGACAAACTCCCACGCACTATGGCTCGAGAGGCAAAGTAGCATGGAAGGACAAATATGTATGGTTAAATTACAACCTAAATCCGATGATTATAAAGATTTTAGTTGATGATTTGTTGTTGTTATTGCTAACTTAGGAAAATATCACTCTTAGTCAACCAACCAGAGAGATGGTCAAGTTTTGGGAGCGGCATTCAAAATTTGAAACTTGGCGATGATAATGTTGGAGTACAACCACATCTCTTTCGAGCAATTCGACGCAGCGGTTGGATCACTACAAGCGGTAAGTTTAAACAATCAATATTGTATCAATTGTTTAGAGTTGTTGATATTTGTTTAATTTAATTTGGGTTTATGTAGAGTCTGGGCGATCAAATGTACGTGCCTGTGGATGACGATGAGGAGGAGGAGGATTAGATAGAAAATTATTTGCCTAAATTCTCATAAATTCCCAATGTGGCGCAATGTATATACAACTATTTTCATTTTATTTGTAACTTTTTTTAAAATATTTTATCTTTTGCACATTAAATTGTCAAGGTAAAGTATATTCAATTTCAATTTTTTTTTTCTAGTACACTCTTTTAAAAAACAATTGATGTTTCATACGTTTTATGTTTTATGCATGTTCCTCGTAGCCAATACTTTTGATGTGATGCAATATTCTTTCATTGCAAAACATGTAAACTAATTTTTTCACTGTGTTTGTCACTATGTTTTCCAATAATCTGTTTCAAATAGTGTTATGAACATACTTCTACATACTCTAGTTTCTCTCTAAGCTTGAGTTTTCTACACATTGCGCCAATACTTTCATTGACGCAAGGCCGAGTAATGCTCTCCACCATTCATCATCCACCACTTCCATGCACGTTGATCTTTTGCCACTCCTTCTCTGCTACAGTCTCTTTTAACTCCTCAGGATTTTCCAGACATTGTTGGACTGACCACCAGGTCATCCACATTTTGCCCATATCTGGCACCTTCTGATCAAGGTTGCGAATTACGAAGATAACAAGCATCATTACATGGTATGCATCCATTACACTCCTCCACCAAGCAGGCTTGTTTATGGACCCACGTAGACACTTAATTTTCTCTTTCACTTTTTTGGTATGCTCAAGCTACCATTTGTCAAAGGCCGTACAATTGAAAGTGTCAATCACTTCGTACTTATTGCGTGGGAGTGATTCCAATGTATAAAAATGCGTGCAAAATTGAGTTTCAATAGGTAATTTTAACATAATTGACATGCTCATCCTGTACAAATTGAGCACTCTATCGTTTCAAGACGAACTTCACAACTTGTCATGCCATTCCAATTTTTTTGGAAAACCATGTGGTTTCTTCACTAGTATCTCAATCCTTTAGCACTAAGTTTAAACTGTGTGTATTTCAACCATTGGTGAAAATTTGTGGAAACTCGGAAAGCATTTGAATGACATGTTCAACACCAATTTCTTTATTTACTTGCTAGTATTTTACAATTCTTTGCATTGTCCATGACTACTTGTATGACATGTTCAACACCAATTTATTTATTTACATTAATCAAGCCCTCAACAATGTATTTTCTACTTTTAACTGCACCAAAACTGTCAACCACCTTTATAAACATTTGTTCCCTTGGAAAAACCAGCATCACATTGATCAGTGGTCTTCTTTGCACATTAGACCAACCATCACTCACAATTGTGCATCATGATAGCAATATATTTCCATGTATTATTTTGGAGACACGCTCTTTGACTTTGATGTAACTTTTGTCCAAGAGATCATTTTATATCGTGTGATACGAAGGGGCTGAAAATCTTGGGCTGAAGTCACCAATTTTCTTCCATGCATGTTTTCAATGATTGCTATCTACCATGACTAGATTACTCCTATTGAAAAAAAAATCTTTGGCGAGTGCAGTTTGTACTTCTTCTAGCGACTACATTCGAAAGTTTTGATGCAATGATTTTTGACGCATTTGCCCGAGTCCACCTTCATTGTGGCGCTTAAAAGAAACACTGCTTGGAATTTCCTCTCCTTGCACACGTTGTTCTACGGGGTTGGTTGGTGTCACCATAGGATTAGGAGAGTTGATATTTAACTCTATTTGCTCTTGATATACATCCCATAACAGACTTATGTACCCGTGTGTCTCTTGCCACCCTTTTTGACAAGCTCTCCTCTCAAACACTTCGCAATTGCAGGCGCCTAAGGATGATCATATTTCTTACAATTCTTTGTAAGGCTATCCAAAAAATGGTCCCTAAAATGTGGTATGCCACCTGATTTTGTGGTGAAGCAAAATTTTTATTGCCACTCTATATAGAGTCCATATAAATATTCCATATGTTGTGAGCATAATCCCACTCTTTTCCAGGGGCTTTTTTTATTCTTTGCCTTCTTCATACCACTTGTGACGACATTTTGCTCCATTGATTTCAATTTACTGTTGAAGGAATAAGAACTAGATGTTTAGTTATAAAAACATATTTCAACTTTTCAATATCTATTTGAAAAAACTTCATTAAGAAAGCAATCAAATTTACACAGCGTGCGATTTGCAATGCACTCTACCTTCATTAAAAAAGCAATCAAATTTACACAATGTGTGATTCGCAATGCACTCTTGTCAATCCACATATCGATCACATATCTTGTGAAAAAATATACACATTGCAATGCACTCTCTACCACTATGAAAATCTCCAAGTGTTTACCGCGCTATTTTACCGCGTTTTGTAGAGAGAAGGTATAAATTCAATGACAAAAACAAGAGAGAGGAGGGCAGGTTTTGTTTTTGTGTTTAAAGTATTACCACGACTTTATCCGTTGTTATTACTGTGCTCATTATCATCGTTATATCCGCTGCCCAAATTTAGCGCCTAAAATTTCAAATTCTGGCTTAACCCCCCCCCCCCAATCAAACTTTGGTGTTTCCCTCCTCTCAATAAAAATAATTGAGCATATTCTCAAATCTAAAGAGAGGAAGAGGAGGGAGAGAGAGGTGAATGGATTACACAACCAAAAAGCTTAATAACTGCAAAATGTTTATGAATCATCTTCCAAAAGATCTCTACATGAAGCATCATCCAATTCTAAGCCCATGGCTCCTAAAACAATAAAGAGAGAAACGGAATTTTTGTTTGTGGATGCATTGCCAGCTTCATCATCTTCGAGTTTGTCATCCTCCATCTCATCATCTTCATCATCATGACAATCATCCTCGCTAAGACTTGCTGCCGCCGGACTTGATTCATCGACCTCCCTCTCCTCTGTTTCCACCTCATCCAAAGTCAACAGTGGAAGAGGGTCGAAGAT
Organism: Adiantum capillus-veneris; assembly: GCF_014529385.1. Taxonomy (NCBI): domain Eukaryota; kingdom Viridiplantae; phylum Streptophyta; class Polypodiopsida; order Polypodiales; family Pteridaceae; genus Adiantum; species Adiantum capillus-veneris. The sequence continues at coordinate 130,003,656 of NC_140942.1, forward strand.
AGTCTACACTTCATTTGTGGAAAAAATGGTTCTCCCCCCAGGTGTTACGGGAATTACGAACCAAAGTTTTGGTTGGTGGATTACTAAGATATAGATGACCTATAAAATAGAAGCTCAAAGTGAGTAACATTGGTATAACTAACACTACAAGTAAATAAGAATAAAAAAGGTACATGTCACTCATCTTCTCATAATTGCACTGTAAAACTAGATTGTCATACCTTTCTGTGTGATGCACAGTAGAGTCCACCATGTACAGGCCATTCTCATGTCCTATAGACACATTTGCAAACCACTTGCACTCGAAGATGAAGCTATGAAAGGTTCTAAAATTAACCTTTAGTATCCTTTCAATAGTTCCACAGTACCTCGCTTCATCACTGTTTGTGTCAAAGTTGCCCATGATGGCACAATCCATGGTGGTTCTACGCTCGTCAATGTGGCGCGTACGAAAGTGACGACCCTTTGACCACATAGAGCTAAATGAAAGGCACTACAAAATAGAAAAATATATTAATTTATCAAATCATATTAAAGATAATTTCAAGAAATAGTGAGACAATATGGTTTAGGTATATGAGTACTCTACCTTTGGTATGCAGCCTCGTGCATACCCCTTTCTTTGTTGGTGATGTCTTCTCCGCGTGCTTTTGCCTCGGTCATTCTCTCATCAATCCACTCTGCACTAATGAGATCTAGGAAACATGCAAGGTGTCTAGGCACTGGGGTGCCTTCTTTCCTCCATGTGCTTGTTTCCATGCTTCCCTCTCTTGAAAACGCCTGGCCTTTGCCACTGTCCATAGGTCAACCCACTTGGTCATAATCTTTGCATTGAGAATGAAAAAGTTATCGACCACTTGGGATAGATTCATATCCATGTTAAGTAGTTTCCCCTTTCCACTTGTCAAGTGTGAAGTCATCCTTGCATCTTCCTCATCTGACCACATGCGAGGCATTGAAGGATCAACTTGTGCCAAATAATCTGATATGTAAACAAATGCCTCTTGAAAAATCCACACTTCGGCCATACATGCCTCTGATTGAGACCGTAGCCACACAAAATCTTTGAGAGTCTTTAAAAACCTCTCTAAGAATAACATCCATCGTGCGTGCACTACTCCACATATAGCTATCTCCTCCGACACGTGAACCAAGAGTTAAATTTGACTAAGAAGGATGGATCAAGGAAATGCATCTTCAATGGCACACACAGTTTTTGTTGCAAGTGTTTGAGCAGCAGGGATAGCATCTATTTTGATTTCCTTGGAGCTCACAAATCTGCAAGAAAACACATAAGGATACACTAAGTGCTAGTTGAAATTATTGTGTACATAAAAAAGGTGTAGTTGAGTGGCGTCTTGTGGTGTACCTTACTAGCTCTCCTAATTTGAAAATAGCATCCTTGACTTTCTTGTCCCGACATATACACATACTCACCAGCAGAATGAACTACAATGTAAATCAGGGAAAGTGAAAGTGAGTGATAGTCATACACACAAACTATAGATAGAATAGGGAGCATGAAGATTAACTGAAGCATCGTGTTCCAATCGTGGGACTTCAACCCATACAATTGAATGCTTCCACCCTTCTTCGCTTTTGTGAAAGCTCCCTTTAGCGACCTCATGTATCCTGTTGGTGTGCGAATAGAGGCTATGGTACCCTTCACCTTGTCTAATTCTTCTTTTGCTAGCATCCATGGTGCTTTAGGAAGCACAATCTTTCCATTAGGGGCACTTCGTGGAGTGACAGAGGCGTGGAGACATTTTAGAAGCCTCAAATCCTCCATCGCACCCAAAGAGTCGTTCTTGACAATAGTGTGGTCCCATAGTGTGTGGGCTACATTCTTGCATATGTGCATGGGATCCAAGAGATGTTGTATTTTTAAGTCCTTCCAATGTGGAAGCCTTAAAAATATGGAATACCTTGACATACCTTTTGGTGGAGGATAGGGAGCCGGATTGTTGTTGTGGTGTTCCTCCCAAATGGTTTCCCAATCTGCCATCGTGAGTTTTAGAGGAGCCCTTCCATTTTTTGGAGCCTTGTGCTTGTTATGCCCTTGGGCTAAGAAACGATGGTTGTTTGGATAGATTACCTTGGGCAAGGAATCTGCCCTCTCTGTCACCAATGATGGCCCGCAAGTAGGACATGCATTGTGCCCCGATGTGGAAAACCCTGCATACATATCATATGGTTAGAGAGATGAGTGAAATAAAGTGAGCTAAAGGGAGAGAGCGAATGAGGGAAAGAGACATAGAGGAGAGGGGTTACCAGAAATCTCTTCATGCCATGGATACTCGTGCATAGTCCACATAAGGATTCCCCTCACTTGAGCCTCTCTCGCCCCATTTGCAAGTGAGACATCGACAACAGGAATGCCTCTCCATAACTCCTCCAACTCCTCAATGAGGGCCTCGAGGTAAATGTAAATATTTGACACTTTGTACTTCCCTGGAACAAGCAAGGAAAGAAGTATATTTCCCTTCTTGGTTGTCTCCCATGGTGGAATATTATAGTTGACGATCACCACAGGCCAAGTGCTCCATGAAGTAGAATTAGTGCCGAAGGGGTTGACCCCATCACTTGCTAACCCAAGCCTCAAGTGTCGAAGCTCCAACCCAAACTCTGGCCATTGAGTTTTGATGTGCCTCCATGTAGGTGAATCGGCAAGGACACGCATCATTCTATCATTTGACCGATGCTTTGCATGCCACGTGAGAAGCTCCACGGTAGACCTCCTTTTAAACATGTGTTGGATGGGAGGAATTAATGAAAAATTTCTTAATACCTTGCGGGGTAGGTGTGCCCCGCTCACACTTGTCTTGTATCGTGCCTCCCGGCACACGGGACATGAGGTAGCATGTGCATACTTATTGCGGCATATCATGCAATCATTGACGCACGCATGGATGCACTCATACTCCATTCCAAGTGCAGTGACATACAATCTAGCTCGTCGACGATCTGGAGGCATCACTATAAGAGGAGTTGTCTACAACCGCTAACATTGCCTACAACTGCTAACATTGCCTACAATGATCTGGAGGCATCACTATAAGAGGAGTTGTCTACAACCGCTAACATTGCCACGGAAAAACAAAGGAAAAAGGAGAGAGAAAAATTTGCGTGAGCGGAAATAACCACGGCTATGAACGCGGTAGTGGTTTATCAGCAATAAGCGCGGTAGTAGTTTATCAACAATAAGCGTGGTAATAGTCGCCGCAATATACCCTCTTCTATTACCGTGACCTTTGTCGTTGTTATTACCGCGTATATTACCGCTAAACGCCAATTCAAAAATAAAGGTGCTCATTTGGGCCACCCAAATTTGGGTGGCTCAAATGAGCACCTTTATTTTTTATCTGCATAAAACAATAAGACATCAATTGTTTTTTGGAAGAGTATAAACAATACCAAAGAACTGAAATTGAATTTACTTTACCTTGACAATTAAAAATGTAGAAGATCAACTATTTAAAAAAGTTACAATAAAAAGTAAATAGTTGTATATACATTGTGCCACATTGGGACTTTACAAAAGTTTTGACAAAACATTGTTTTATTGAATCGTCGTCGTCGTTCAGAGGCACATATGTTGGATTACTTTGACTCTACATAAACCCAAACCAAATTAAACAATTATCCACAGCTCAAAACAATTGATACAAAATTACTTGTTTAAACTTACCACTTGTAGTGGTCCAACCGCCGCGTCGAATTGCTCGTGAGAGATGTGGTTGTTTTCCAACAACCATCACCAAGTATGAAATTTTGTATGTTTCTCCCGATACTTGACCATCTCTCTGGTTGGTGGAGAGAGAGTGACATTCCTAAGTTAGCAATAACAATACCTAATTATCAACTACAATCTTTATAATCAACAATCGATGTTATAATTCAAATAATCTTACATATTTAACCTTCCAAGATCCCTTGCCTTCTGAGCCATAGTGCGTGGGAGTTTGTCTTGCACGGGCCTTGTGTTGTTGTCTATATGATCATGAGCCCGTCGTAGCTTGATCGCTCCTCTCTTGAATTGCCCACTCCCACTCCACGTCTGCCATGTTGCCACCGCGCTAACTCCTGTCTAAATCTCTGACCTGGTTGGCTGCTGCACACCGCACACTGGACTGCTTGTTTTTTTAGAAATGTCTTTATGTAGCCCTCCAGCCAATGTTGTGAAAAACTTTGATAGGGGGCGTTTGGAAATCTATCTAACAGAGCGTCCTCAATGTACCATGCATGATCGGGCAGTTGGTCTCTGAACTTTATAAAACAATTCTTATACGTTGAATGTATAAGAATTTGTAGATGGCGTTGAAATGCCATGCCCTGTGCCGTGCCGAAATCAATCTCCCCGCCATATTTAACCCTGTAGTAGTGCCCATGCATGTCTGGCACGGATGCGTTAGTATCCTCGTCCTCTGCATTAGGGGCCGCACGCTCTGAAAGTGGGGACTCCATTCCCCACCACTACCAAAACATGCGAAACCACAAGATCCACCGTTGCTTCGTCTCTCACGGCGCGCTACTAGAGGAAGTCCGTCGACGATGTTCTGGCAAAACCGGAGTGGAATGGAGTGGCATAGGACCCTGTGATGCCATGGGAGTAGGACCCTATGATGCAAGGGGAGTAGGACCCTACGATGCAAGGGGAGTAGGACCCTGTGATGGAATAGGAGTAGGACGATAGGAAGCGAGACTAGGTAAGGAGTCCTTCCTTGACTCCCCCATGGTGTAGTCTGCAGAGAAATGCCATAGGTCGCAAGCTACTGTGGAGTGTAGCAGCCAAACAAATCTTCCGTCGAACGGAGGTACTGCTCTCGTAAAGAGATAGCCCATTGTAAGTCAGGATCTACGAATGGTGCAGGAATCTGAGAAGGGTAGGTGTAGGATTGCCATGCCTGCAAATAAGAAAAAAAAAACCTCTAACACTCATGGTTTATGGTTAAATACGTAGAAATATTATTTATTTCTTTACTTGTTCTCACCGACTCAAGACTCAGGTCCACTGGAGGCGATGTCCACCCCGGGTGGGAGTCCACCTGAGATGTGAACCAACCAAAATAAGAGCCAACTGGCTGCTCCTCACCAGTTGGTATGTTGTCTGACATCTACATTACAAAGAGCAATATAAGATTAAGCTTTTCACCCTACTCACTCATCTCAATATACGTACACAAGTATATTACCACACAAACACGTAGATACATATACATACTAGTAGACCTAAGTAGAGGCTAGTAGTGCCAAAGGTCAACTGCACCTCTTTAGATATTATCGCACTCTCAATCGGGGTAAAACCTAAGGTACGTTGTGGTAAACCATGCATGAGTGGATCAATTGAAGGAGTACGAGCGGAAGTGCGACACGAGAGAGAGTGCGAGAAGAAGAGCACGATGATATGGTGAACTCGCTCTACTGTAATGTGTAGAGCATACTGAGTTCTTATTAGGTTTTTACAAAAGAATATGTGTACATACCTGGTGGCCTGTCCACTTACCTGGGCGACCACATTGGGCTTTATACCCCAACAACCTCCCACTTAAAGTCCAATGTGGTACTTTAAGTGTGAGAGAAGCTACTATACAAGCTAATATACAAGAGATGTAGAGAAGTGATGTACTACCCTACACCTAACTGCTTGTGAAAATGCGCAAATCTCTTTGAGGGAAGTCCTTTTGTAAGTAGTTCACCAGGATTTTCTGTGGTGTGAACTTTGACAAGCTGAAGTTGCTTATCCTCGAGCATTTCCCTGATGAAATGATACTTCACATCCACATGCTTTGTCTTTGAGTGGTAAACTGGATTGCGAGCCAATTGTATAGCACTTTGACTATCACAATATAACACAGGCATCTCTTCTTTGATTCCCAAATCTATTACTAGTCGATTAAGCCAAATTGATTCTTTGCATGCCTCTGATGCTGCAACATATTCAGCCTCTGTAGTAGACTCAGTAACACAATCTTGTAATCTAGAACGCCATGATACTGCTCCACCAACCAATGTAAAGACATACCTTGACGTAGACCTTCGGTTGTCTAAGTCACCTGCATAATCTGAGTCTGTAAAACCCTTTACACTTAGCTCCTCACTCCCATAGCATATACGCATACTCTTTGTAGCTTTCAGGTATCTCAATATTCCTTTCACTGCCTCCCAATGTTTCTTGCCTGGGTTTGACATGTATCGACTTACTACTCCCAATGCAAATGCAATGTCTGGGTGAGTAGCAATCATTGCATACATCAAACTACCCATTGCAGACGCATATGGAATCTTATCCATTTCAGCCTGTTCTTACTTAGACACAGGACAATCTTGTTTGCTAAGTTTCACATATGGTGGCAATGGAACACTCAATGCCTTTCCCTTCTCCATATTGAAACGTTGCAAAACCTTGTCAATATACTCTGTTTGAGATAACCAAATCAACTTCTTTGATCTGTCTCTCTCAATGCGCATACCAAGTATATGACTTTCCTCACCCATGTCTTTCATGTCAAACGATTTTGCCATCTTTGACTTCAAAGCTGAAATTTCTTCCAAGTGCTTGCCAGCAATCAACATGTCATCCACATACAAAATAAGGATCAGCCAACTGCCATCCTTAGCCTTCTTTGTATATAGATAGTGATCGAACTCACTACGTTTGTAGCCTTGAGAAAGCATAAACTTGTGGAATTTATGGTACCATGCCCTCGGTGATTGTTTTAAGCCATAAAGACTCTTTAACAACTGGCATACCCAATCTTCCTTGCCTTTCTCAACAAACCCTTCTGGCTGCTGCATGTAAATTTCCACATCTAAATCACCATGCAAGAACGCTGTCTTGATATCCATTTGGTGCAACACCAAATCTAATATGGCAACCAATGCAAGAAAGCATCTCAATGTAGTCATCTTGACCACCGGAGAGAAGACTTCATCAAAGTCAATGCCTTGTTCTTGCTTAAAGCCCTTGGCAACAAGCCTTGCTTTGTACTTTGGCTGACTATCATGAGAGGTGATCTTATACCTGTAAACCCATTTACAAGGTAGAGCCTTTTTGCCCTGTGGTAATTTAACTAGCTTCCATGTCTTGTTTTTATGCAGAGCTATCATCTCTGACTACATGGCCAATTGACAATTCCCGGAGTCCTTTATTTGCACTGTTTCCTTGTAACATGAAGGCTCATTGCAATCAGTCAACATGACATAGTTCATAGATGGAACAAACCTATCAGGAGGTCGCGTGACACGTCCAGATCTACGCACAATAGGTGGCTCAGGCTCAACCACAACCTGTGGTTCCACTCTATCCTGTCCTTGGTCCTCTTGAGCCCTGACATTTTGTCTTGCACGTGCAGGTCCATCTTCTTGGAAGACAACTCTTCTAATCTCCTCAACCCTCTCTGGTTTAGAATGATATTTGGATTCATTAAAGTGAACATCATTGCTGCGGACAACCTTTCTGGATTCGGGATCCCAAAGTCTGTACCCCATCTCACCAGAATTACCATAGCCTAGAAAGATGCACTTTCTACTCTTTAGCTCAAGTTTGTTCCTAAATTCCTTTGGAACGTGAGTATATGCCACACAGCCAAAGACTCTGAGATGCTTGTATGAGGTCATTTTGCCTGACCATACCATCTCTAGCACTGAATCCTTCTGCAAAATCTTGCTAGGAGATCTATTTACAAGATGAACAGCTGTTGATACAGCTTCAGCCCAAAACCCATGTGGCAGTTGTGCATTAGACAGCATACTTCTGACCTTCTCTTGTATGGTCCTATTCATCCTCTCAGCAACACCATTTTGAGGAGGATTGTAAGGAGCAGTAAGTTCACGTTTTATACCTTTTGACTCACAAAAGTCCTGAAAGGCCTTTGAAACATACTCTCCACCATTGTCAGTGCGTAAGCATTTAAGCTTCTTGCCACTGTGATTCTCCACAAGTGTCACAAATGTTTTGAAAACACTAAACGCTTCATCCTTGTGCTTGAGAAAGTAAACCCATACTTTCCTCGAGTAATCATCTATAAATGTCATAAAGTAAGAAGCTCCCCCTAGAGATAGGTTAGGCATAGGTCCACACAAATCACTATGAACAAGTGCCAACTGTGTATCTCTTCTACTGCTTCTATGCTTATGTGACTGTTGTGTTTGCTTACCATACAGACAATGTTCAAAGAATTCAAAATCATTAAATGAAAATCCAGGCAAATAACCAGAACGAGACAAGATTTCCATTCCCTTCTTGGACATATGTCCTAACCGGCTATGCCACAAAGAGATGTTCGGCTGCTCGGTTACATTGATTACATTTTTAAAGACATTTGATACATAAATCATGTAAAGTCCTCCAGACTTTACTCCATGTGCTACTGTCATAGAACCCTTGGATATATTCCACATGTTCTGTCCAAAAGTGGTGACGTAGCCAGCATCATCAAGTAAACCTGTGCTGATCAAGCTCTTTGTAATTGCGGGAACATGTCTCACATTCTGCAGCGTGAAAGAAGAGCCATTCTGTAACTTCAATTGAACATCTCCAACACCTAAGATCTCACATGTCTGCCCATTGCCTAGCTGAACATGATCTTTAGTGGTCACATAAGAGGTAAACCACTCCTTGTTTGGAGACACATGAAGTGATGCTCCTAAGTCTATAATCCAGTCACTCAGTGCATTTCCATCAGATGCTGTAAGAAGAGCTGAGTCCATTGTATTCTTCAAGAAGTAGATGTCTCCTGACACTAGGCTGTCATCCTCTGCAACAGTGTTTGTCACATTTATTTCTTGAATCTTCACTGAGGACTTGTTCTTCTCACCATGGTCTTCAGCTTTCTCTTTGCCTTTTTCTGCTTTCCATTCTCTGCAGTCTCTTTTCATGTGACCCTTCTTGCCACAATGGTAGCATTCTATGTCACTTTTGCCTTTAGCACTGCGGGACTTTCTACGAGACATATTCCTCTTTCCACCTTTGTACTTTTCTTTGGTCCTTCCCCTGACAACTAAGGTTGTTCCTTTGCCTTTGTCCATTGTCTTTCTATTGGTTTCTTCAGTAAGCAGACTTCCTTCTACACCTGCTATGTTCAAACCATCTGGAGGTGCAAAATTACTCAAAGATGTGAGAAAAGTGCCCAACTTTCCGGCAATGTGATCAACAGGAACATAGCTCTAACAGGTTCATCAAACTTGACACCTTGAGCTGACAACTGACTATAGATTGTGTTGAATTCATTCAGATGATTGGACATAGGTGTCCCTTCTTTCATCTTCAAGTCAACAAGCTTCTTAAGCTAGTATACCTGTGAAGCTACACTCTGCTTCTCATAAAGATCACTCAGCTTTAACCATGCTTGATAAGCCGACATCTCGTCTGCTACATTGAAGTAGATGCTTTTTGCCAAAGTCAACATAATGGTAGAAAGTGCCAATTCATCCATTTTGCTCCATTCATCTTCGTCCATATCTTCTGGTTTTATCCCCTTGAGATTTATAGGTTTTATCTACTTCTTTTGTACCAACACGTGCCAAATCTGCTTCTTCCACAATGGGAAATTGGTTCCATCCAGCTTCTTGATATTGTAAAGAGTAGTGTCCTATGATCCAACCATAGCTACGCTTCACAGTAGTTTACTTTCTTGGGAAAAATTCGGCAGAGTCTCCCCTGTAAACTGACCTCTAAACCAATATCAACCTGATGAACTAGTGGATGTCGCCTACAGTCTGTGTGTAGATGCGCCCGTGTCGTATGTGACATGCCTCCAAGAACTATGAGCCGTCCTTCGATGTGTAGACAGCCACAAATCAACACTCTGGGAGTGTCGATATCCTCAGCACCTGCAGTCGTAGGCCGAAAACCCCAAATTTGCAAAGTCAAATCTGCACCCACTGAGACCACGTAGTCGAAAATGGCCTGCGCAGAACTTTGTCGAAGCCGAACGGTGACCGAGATGACACGAGATTTGGGGCCGTGTCTTTGCCTGTCGAATTTCACTCCAATCTGAGCTGGTGACTCTAGCCTCCTGCAGTGCTGTCCCGAGCCTCGATCTGAGCTCTGATACCAGTTGAAGGAGTATGAGCGGAAGTGCGACGCGAGAGAGAGTGCGAGAAGAAGAGCATGAAGATATGGTGAACTCGCTCTACTGTAATGTGTAGAGCATAGTGAGTTCTTATTAGGTTTTTACAAAATAATATGTGTACATACCTGGCGGCCCGCCCACTTACCTGGGCGACCACATTGGGCTTTATACCCCAACATCAATGACCGCAACGCCATGATTAAAAAATGACTATACCCAAGAGGAAGCATCTAATCCTCGGATGCTATGCTCTCGTACTTGGTGCCTACATACATGCATAAAGAGATATATATGTTAAGGTTGTAAATGTAGCCATCGTTTTGTGTTGGTTGCACCTAAATTCAACGTTTAAGTGATCGATTGATTGTAACATTACAATTCTCTCCTTGAGGATATATATATTAGCACACAAACACGTAGATACATACACATACTAGTAGACCTAAGTAGAGGCTAGTAGTGCCCAAGGTCAACTGCACCTCTTTAGATATCATTGCAGTCTCAACCGTGGTAAAACCAAAGGTACATTGCGGTAATCCATGCATGAGTGGATCAATGACCGCAACGCCACGATTTAAAAAAGACTATACCCAAGAGGAAGTATCTAACCTTCGGATGCTATGCTCTGTACTTAGTGCCTACATACATGTATAAACAGATATATATGTACACACATATATATATGTTAAGGTTGTAAATGTAGCCATCATTTTGTGTTCGCTGCACCTAAATTCAACATCTAAGTGATCAATTGATCGTAACATTACAATTCTAATGTAATGCAATAAGTAATTCTATTTCTCTCACTTAGTGTCTCTCTCTCCATCCCAGAGTCATGTCTGCGCCTCCATGTAAAGCAAACACTCTCAGAGATGAGAAGCCAAACATGGACGACATTTTCTGTCGAGGCATGGAGGTCTCGGCTAAGGTCATGGTGGCTTTGGACTTGGGCACCACTTTTTCGGGCTTCACCTACGTCCACAAGAGCGACCCCAGGGACATCCACCATGTCCTAGAATGGCCTCACAAACTGAGGCAGCCGCTTCATCCCGTTATTGCAAAACATAGATCAGCATGTTGGACTCCCTGAGTTAAATAGCAAGGTGGAGTTTACATTAAGATAAGTCCTTGGCATTGCAAAGATAGAGTTCCACAAGGAAATCATTGATATCATGAGAAGAAAGTTGTTACCATATACTTGTGGTAGTGATGTGTGTGAACACACTAGGACCACCGAGGCATTTTTCCCCTCTTTAGGATGTTTTTTCCCCCGAGCATTGTATATATGCCCATCACTCTAGGGCTATCTATCTTACTATTGCACACTAAGGAACATACTCTCTATTTTGTGTGCCTTGAGCTTCCTTCGTCTTCTCTAAGTTGTGTGTGTTTCTCTGCAACCCTAATTCCAAAAATTAGTATCAGAGCAGGTTACGTCCTCCCGGGCTTAGTCGCCAGCTGCTCCAGCACACGCCTGCTCACTTTCTCTCATTACAGTGAGGTTTGGTGAGCATTCACAGGTCGACAAATATTTTGGGAATGCTCTTAGAGCTCAGTCTGCTCAAATTTCTGATCAGGGCTCATTTCGGCCTCCGTTTCCACTACAGACAAGTATGTACAGGCAATTTCATCATTTTGTGCAAAATTTTTGTCAGTGCCATTTTTTTGCGTAACAGGTGCCTTAGAGTCTTCTCCGGTTTGTGCTATAAAGCACGTGTTGTTCCCGCTCCGTTTCTCCTTTTTTGGGCAGTTTTCACATCAGGTGCAGCATTTATCATGGCTAACAACAACACAGACGTCCTCAAGATGTTTGCTACTGAGGACAGGTTGGATGGGGACAATTACCCTATGTGGGCTTATATGATGCAACACGTTCTTGTGTCAAAGGGAATCTAGAATATTGTGCAGGGCATTGATGTACGTCCTGGTTTTGAGGATGTAGGTGATGTTGAGGATATTGCAGGACTTGCTGCAAGCATTGCTACTATTACAGTGGTTTTGCCTATGGTAGAACAAGATCATTGGGATGTAAAGGATGCATAGGCTCATGCATTGATTGCATTATTTGTGAAGCTCACCATTGTTCCTCACATCCATTCAACAAAATCTACAAAACAGGCTTGGGATATTCTAGCAGGTCTTTATGCAAGCCGCAATTTGGCTAAAATTTCTTTGCTGCGTAAAGAGCTGGAGTCGACGATTATGCATGAGGAAAATGATATGGAAACTTTTCTTTGCTGGGGTCAAGGATATCAATGAGCAGCTTATTTCTGCAGGTGAAGTCATTTCAAACAATTCCCTTGTGCAGAGTGTTCTTGATACCTTACCAGATTCTTACCAGACTTTTGCTAGTACTTGGAGACTTATGCCCCAAGGAAATCCAGAAGTTGTCAAGTTTGATGCATTGTGCACACTGCTGTTGCAAGAGTCACTTTCCAAAAAAAATAGGAATAAACAACGTGCAGCTGAACATGCTTTTATTGCTTCTCAAACAAAGGGTAATAACAACAATGCAGCCATTTCTTATTGTTCTGCTGCGAGTGGAAAAACTTCTGTTCCTAATGCTTCTACTGGCAGCAATTCATCTGGAAATTCTGGTGATAAGGGAAAAAAGAAGATGCACTGCCATTATTGTAAGCTAATGATCACTTGATCAAGCACTGTCCTAAGTTGAAGGACAAAGAGGCTAAGAAGAAAGAGGGTGGTTCCACTGCAAATGCATCCATTGTTGAGTCTTTTGTTAAAGGAGACTATGTTGCTGATATTGATGCAGAATGGGCTTTTAGTGCAGAATGCACTTACAATCCTGATGTCCATGATGCATGCTTGTCAGTTGCTGCAGATACACATGTGTGGTATTTCGACAGTGGTGATACAAAGCACATTACCTCACATCGTGAATTGTTCACCTCTCTCGAGTCTGTCCCTCATGGGAATTAAGTCACTTGTGCCAACAATGCCTCTTATCCGGTTCAGGGAGTTGGAAAGATTGTGCTTACTGCTGCAAATGGTAGTTCCTTCACACTTGTTGATGCACTTTATGTACCTGGGATCAAGAAGAATCTCTTGTCTGTATCCACACTTGCTAGACCTAGACTTGTAGTCAAATTTGTGGATGACAGATGTATAGTTCATGATCTGAGTCTTGGTGATGAAATTGTTGCATCTGGTCTTTTGTGCCATGGGCTGTATAAGCTCACTTTGTATGAAAAGTGTGGAAATTTTTGCAAATGTTATTGCAAATTCAAGGGCTATTTCAGATGCAGAGCTTTGGCATTCATGTTTTGGTCATCAGAATTTTGCCAGGTTGCTGCGTTTACAAAAATCTGACATGGATGCTTCTTTGCCGCCTCTTGAAGCACCTGTCAAACATGTTTGTGAAGGCTGTATTTTGGGTAAGATGCAGCGTTCTAAGTTTCCAAAGGATGGTTCAGTTCGGGCCACATGCAGGTTGCAGCTTGTGCAGAGTGATGTTTGTGGGCCCATGCAAACCCCATCCTTGGGCAATTACCTTTACTTTGTGACTTTCATTGATGATTACTCCACGCATGCATGGGTATTTTTTCTTAAAGTGAAGTCCGAAGTTTTTATTTGCTTCAAACAATTTCTAGCTATGGCTGAAAATGTCTCGAAATGTACTATGGGCACCCTCCGTTCCGATCGAGGGGGGGAGTATATGTCTCATGAATTCAATGCATTTCTAGCTAGTCATGGGATAAAACACCAATGTGCAGTGCCTTACACAACTCAGCAAAATGGTGTTGTTGAGAGGAAAAATAGGTCACTTACGGAAACGGCACGATGTATGGTCAAAAGTCAATCTTTGCCGCATTCTTTTTGGCTTGAGTCCATCATGTGTGCCATTTATGTACTAAACAAGTGTCCTACAAAAGCTTTGCAGTATATTACTCCATATGAAGCATGGCATGATAGAAAGCCTTCTATTGAGCACATGCATGTTTTTGGTTGTTTGGCATATGCTTTGGTGCCACAAACACATCGCAAAAATTTGGATGATAAGGCTATCAAATGTATTTTTGTTGGTTATAGTGTTGAAAGAAAAGGTTGCAGGTTGTATCATCGGCAAAAAAAATGTATTCTGGTTTCACGGGACGTAGTGTCTATGGAAGATTCTGTTTACCCCTTGCTATCATGTACTAGAGATAGTAATGTAAGCTCACAGGACATTTACAATTTGTTGCCTCTTTTCAGTGGTGGAAATACAAATATAAGTTCCAATGAGGCAAATGTATAGCCTATGGGGGTTTTTGAAAATGTTACAGATCAGCGTATTACAGATGCAGATGTACATGATGTACTTGATGAGGAAAGGGCTGAAAATGAGTAGGCGAGAGGTATGCCAAAATGACTGGTGCACAATTTGCATGACTGTAAATTGGATGCACCTTTGTCTAGTCGTAATCATTCAAGATCTTGCCATGCATCTTATGCATCAGATTGTTATTCTTTGGCTGTGTCTAGCTTACATGATGTTGAGGAACCTTTGTCTTTTGATGAAGCACAGAATTCAAAAAATTGGATGGGTACCATGCAATCATAATATGATGCACTTATAGAAAATGACACATGGACTTTATGTGATTTGCCTCCTGGCAAAAATGCCATTGGTACGAAGTGGGTTTACAAGTTGAAATGCAAGCCAGATGGTGAGATCAATCGCCATAAGGCTTGACTTCTTGCAAAGGGTTATGCACAGCAAAAAGGCATAGATTATGAAGAGACTTTTGCTCCCACTTGTCGTATGACTACTGTGCGTTTTCTATGTGCATTGGCAGCTCATTTTGGTTGGGATGTACATCAATCAGACATTGTTACTGCTTTCTTGAATGGTGACATATTTGAGGAAGTTTATGTAACGCAGCCTCACTGTTTTGTCAAGAAAGGACAAGAGGACAAAGTGTGCAAATGTAACAAGGCTTTGTATGGGTTGAAGCAATCTCCTCGTGCTTGGTATGAGAAAGCTGACACTCATTTGGTCAAACAAGGCTTTTATAATAGTCCAACAAAAAGCACATTGTATGTAAAGTGTGAGGGTGGTGTACTTCTCATTGTGGTTCTTTATGTAGATGATTTGCTGATCACTGGACCAAATGAGAGACATATTGCTGAATTTAAGGATGATTTGAATGCTACTTTCAAGATGAAAGATTTGGGGTTGTTGCATCATTATTTGGGCATACAGTTTAAGGAGTGTGATGGTGGTATTACTTTGTGTCAGAAAAGTTACATGGAGACATTGATATGTAAGTTTGGACTTGAGGATTGCAAACCTATTGCCACTCCTATGGAAACAAGTTTGAAGCTGAGTCTACATGATGCTGGCGATCCTGCTGATGTTACTCTTCACCAAACTATTGAGGGTTGCCTCATTTATGTATGCAACACGAGGACAGATATTCAATTTGCAGTCTCACATGTCAGTAGATATATACATATCCCAGGGTCTAAGCATTGGTAGGCTGTCAAGAGGAGTTTTCACTACCTTAGTGGCACTTTACATCTTGGCTTGTTTTATCCAAGGGGGGATCATTGGCGCCAGACTTACATGAGTTTTTGGACTCAGATTGGGCTGATTGTTTTGACACGCGAGTGTCCACAAGTGGTTTTTGTTTCATGCTTGGCAGTTCATGTATATCATGGTTGATCAAGAAGAAACCTAATGTGGCCGCTTCGAGTTGTGAGGTTGAGTAGAGGGAAATCTTCAGATCTACGGCTGAGTGTGTATGGCTCAGATGCCTTATGATGGCTGATTTGGGTGTTGGACAGGACACTGCCAACACTCATTGGCAGTTGCGAGGAACCCAATTTTTCATGCTCGCATAAAGCAGATTGAGGTGCATTACCACTATGTCAGGGAGAGGCTCTCAGCAGGAGAGATTAGCTTGGCTTATGTGCCAACACAAGACAACCTTGCAGATATTTTCACAAAGGCATTGTCTCGTGAGAAGCTTGAAGCTTTCCACAAAGTTTTGGGCTTACTCCCCTTTGTGGACTGATCATGTCCTCAGGGCATGGAACTTCCCTTTACTCATGTGTCAGCTCTCGTTCACCACATCACTCCAGGGGGGATTTGTTACCATATACATGTGGTAGTGATGTGTGTGAACACACTAGGACCGCCGGGCATTTTTTCCCTCTTTAGGAGGTTTTTTCCCCCAAGAATTGTATATACGCCCATCACTCTAGGGCTATCTATCTTTCCATTGCAAACTAAGTAACATACTCTCTATTTTTTGTGCCTTGAGCTTCCTTCGTCTTCTCCAAGCTGTGTGCGTTTCTCTGCAACCCTAATTCCAACAAGAGCGATAAGATTTATTGTAGTTTATCAATAGAATTTGAAGAGAGTCCTTTAAAGAGCCACTATTCTAGAAACCATTGGGCAAGGGCTACAACAGAAACCTTGGTTAAGGTGGGAGATCTCAAGGAGCCTCATGTGGCCTTGATAGACCGTGGTTCATGGATTAAGCTCATGTCCAAGAGTCTCTATATGAAGGTAAAGTGGACAATTGATATTGACTACGAGTGGATGATTAGGGCTGCAAACAACTCATCTACGGATCTATATGGTGCTTGTCCAAATGTTAATGTCAGTGTGAATGGAGACAAAAGTATTGGATGATGGATCTGTCTATGCTAGGGTCAAAAGCAAAGATGGAAAACGAGCTATTCAATTCTTGACAGTTTGCGTTGAACATGAGAGAAATTGTGATAGCCTAAGGGACCATTCTCTACCAAAACCAACAAGGAGTTTGGAGATCAAAGGGAGATTAGGGGTTTTGGTTGAGTACCATTGTAAAGCAGGGGTGCAGGTGCTCTAGTAGCAAAGAATGGATCGGTATCTTTTACAATGCTTCAAGATTTAAAGAAAGGACAAAGACAACATGTAAATAGTGTACATAGAAAATACCAAAACCATGATTTTCTAGACTAGGATGAGTACATGTCAGGTATTTTTTGAAGAGATTTGTTTTGTAGACTCTATGGGTGATCTCAATGCTATAGCAGTTCTAGTTTTCAACATGGAAATGACTTGGTAAAGTAGTCTCCATGGACATCATGTATAGAATCATTAAAGCTTTCAAAGATGGGGAATGCTTCAATGCACAAAAAGATCTAGACGTGCGAGTGGAGACAAAGTACAAGACTGCAGCAAAGAAAGTGAAACCATTGGCACTGCCTTTGCCTATAGATAACAAGGAAAAGATGGAGCAAGCTTCTTTGCAACCTACTCTTTGAGATCCAAAAAGAACCGGGCATAAATTTACACAAGATTCATAAGAGATGTTAAAAGTTGGATGCAATGACTCCTTGGCACATGTTGAAAGGAAATTCTTTGAATAGATGCTCTCCATGCATGGAAAAGCTTTTGCATTTGAGCCACATGAGATAGGATGTGTGGATCTGTGGGACGGGTGTCTAACCTCACTCCTATCTTATTGCAGACATACCGAGAACCACGAATATAATTGTCAATCCATGGGATGAAGCTGACTCAATTTAGTGCATAGAGGCTACAAGAGGTTTTCAATCTCTTGGAAGACAAAAAACAACTTGCATCTAGCTCAAGCTACACTCAAATGGCAGAAATCACCAAAAGCTAGTCGCTCATCAGGAAACAAATCATAATTGTTATTGCATCAAATGACATCCAAACGTTATGAAACTTCTAGGACATTTTTATAAGACCTAAGCAGACATTCTTAGGGTCTCAAATCTCACCTTAGATCAAGTGCACAAATTGTGATTATTAACAACAATGAGTTTTTGACCCAGAATGCATCTAAATGCTTAGCAATGATGCCCCAATACCCCGCCTATACTTATTTTATGATTTTGAAGCTTACATTCCTACTTATGATGAAATTCGTCTCGCGGCCAGTGATGCCAAAAGCTACGGATTACCATGAAATGGTGAGGTCAATGCGTAGAGCTCTTACCTACGGTTGCAATGCAACAAACGACATTGAAATGTGACAACCGAGAAGGGAGTAGAAAGCATGAGAAGGACAGAAGTGAGTTCTGTTAGCTCACACTATGTTTGTATTATCCAAAAACTTCTAAAAAACTTACAAAAATTGTCTTTTATACCTTAGTGAAGGTTTTTGTGGTCACAACTAATAATCTTGGAGCTCTAAGTAAAGACAGGCTGATACAATCTGGAAGCTTGTAGCCCCGACTCATCAATTACACTGTTTATCTGAAAAGTAGGAGTTACAACAGTCTTGATTCATCAAAATAATTAGTGTTTTTACAATAAGAGCTTTAAAAAATGTTATCAGAGTATGCTTGTTGCTAACATTCCCCCCTCCTCGACTGTGTCGTCCCTTGACACAAATTCATGGACTGAAGTAGTCTTCGGGTTGATGGCTGAGGCGGTCTTTAAGTGTAGGTAGTGCTTTTTCATATCTGATTCTGCGTTCTTTGTTAGGAACTTGCAAGAACTACATGGTGACTCTGTTTTTAAGTTCAATGGTTGAATAGCCAACAAAGCTCGATGTAAGGTTGCTTATCAATGGCCCAAATATCTTCGTTCGCCAAGTGAAAAAACCTGTAAAGAAAGCCTCCTCAAATGCCAACATATTGTTAGAGGGAAAAAACATGCATTTGGCATAGAAGCTGTAAAGGACTTCCTCTGAAGATTGGCCCCCTTAAATCATAACCAAGACCCTTATTGCCTCTGAGAAAAGATATCCATGGTGCTCCGGCTTGCTCTGGCTCTTGAAAATCTTGAATGCAAGTGAGCAGCCTTCTACAAATCTTATACAGCATGGCACATGAGAGGTCAGGGAGGCTCTTGAAGAAAGCCATGGCGCCCGTTAAGGTTTTCACCATGTATTCTTCCGTTGTTGATCCCTACTCTGGAGCTGGTAGTCATGGGTAGTTCAGCCATGTTGGCCTCTTCTTTTTGAGTGTTTCATATGCCTACCAAGTCCTTACCCTTGGTATAGGACAAAATGTTGGGTCTTTCTGTAGTGCTGCAGGTGCTCTTGTGAATAGAATTAGATATCTCGACTTCTTGTTCAGCCAACTCTTTCTCCACTTGGGGTGGATATCCTTTGAGCCTTCTGCCTGCATGTCTTTGTATAGTCTTGCATTTAACCTGTAATAGCTCCACTTTGATCAAGGGGTATGACAGTGATTGTTGATGACACTGTGTATTGATTTGGTTGGGAGTGAGTTGAGTTACATTTACCGAGTAGAGAACTCTCAACTCCCAATACATTGCTACTTTCTATTTAGCATCTGTTTCTTGGGAAATTTTCTCTTTTAGTGAATCTTCCTCAGCTTTAGAAAGTTGGACCATGGGCACTTGCTCAGCTTCAGTGAGTGGTACTTGAAAGTCCGACTCCGACTCTCTTGCTAGCCCTTCTGACGGTTGTGTTTCCATCTCAACAAATGTAACTGAGGGTATGCCGATAGTTGGTTATTCAAATGTTCCTACTTCTTCCTGATGTTCTGGTTGTCCCTCTCTCAGCAGATGATTGACTCTCTTTAATTTGGATATCTCTTTGAGAAGTTTCTCATCTCTTTGGACCCACATCAATGCAAGGTCTCGTCTTTGTGATTGTTCTAGCTTCAGCTCTAGCTCGAGACCCGTTCTCTCTTATCTGTCTCAAAAATGCTGCCTGATCATTGATCCTTTGCTCAGAGTACTACAGAGACGTGTTTGCTACATCGAGCTGCACTTGGAGTTTTTGTACTGGCAGAGTAGTGGTTAGAATTTCATTTGTTACTTCTATCAGTTGTTGATCTTTGCTTTTGTAGGCATCAAAAAATTTAGTTAGAAGCTCTCCCAGCTCTTCCATTTCATTTTTCTACTTCTCTTTTTCAAGCTGGTGTTGTTCTGCTTCATCTTTCAGCTCTTTGATCTGTCTTTGGAGATCTAAAATGATGTTCATTTGGTAATCTAACTCTCCTTATAGAGCATCAATAACTAACTCAAGTTCCCTAGCCTTAGCACTGTGGCTAAGTGATGTTGTTCGCACTTTAGCTGTCATCAGTTGCATCTACTTGGCATATTCATTGACCTGTATGATGAATTCATCATCTGTTTCCCAATCTTCGGGTTCTACCTGAGTCTATCTAGAGGTTTCATCCATTTTTGTTTGTGGCTCTTTAGGTGGTGTTGTGGTTGCTGCTTGCGGTTGTGGCAGTTCTACTTCTCCTCCTTAAGGCACTGTGATTGCCTCAGTTGCTTTTGCTTCTTGAGGCTTTGTGAGTGCCTCAAATGATTTTGGTTGGGTGGTCGAAGAAGATTCAACTTCGATTTGTTCTGCTTCTTTTGGCTGTTCAAAACTTGTTGTTGCCTGTTGCTCATGCTCTTTTTCCTTGGCTTCCTCAACCTCATTGGGTTTAGCTATTGGTGAAGGGTTCGGGATTGGCATTGGGTGGTCTTCTTGCACCGTAGTGGGTGAAGTGGTTTTTGGAGACACATCCTCTGGTCGTGATGTGACTCACCTTGTTCAGTAGCCTCTGCTTGTCTTTGTCGTTCGGCCGCTTCTTCCTTTGCTTTTCTTTTAGCTTCTTGAGATTCTTTCAACTTTAAGGCTTCTGTCTCTGCATACATGAGCTCAAGAAATTCCTGGGGATCCTCTGCTCCTTTCCTTGCAGGGTTCTTGGTTCTGGGTCCCCTTATATCTCTTGGAACCCATCTTTCTGGGTCCTCACATTTAGCTTGATGGCTTCTTTCATAAGTCTGCTTTTCTCTTTCAAACCTCGCCTTCTTTTGTTGAGGTTCCTCTTGGTCTTCTGCTACTGCTTTCTTTTTCATTTTTTCAATTCTTGCCCGTGTTTCCTCGTTGTCTGAGACCTCACCACTATGAGCTTCATGGGAGCTTTCTGTAGATTCTTCGTCTCACTTATATACTCTCTTTGATGAACGCGTGGTTCTTGGAGAAGGTTGAGCAGACACAATCTAGGTGTTCTAATCTGGGGCTGGCGGAAAATTATCGGCCATTCCAATAGCATGATATGCTATTCTTGTCAGTACTTCAGGGATGCCGAGATAGGTGATCTTGCCTTCTTTATTTGTGCCCTTCAGTGCTCTCAGCATATACTGTGCATGATCAATTGCCTACCTGGTTGTCGACTTCAACACTTCGGTGAAGGTGGTCGCAACCCCATGGTTTGGGGTGGTGTATCGTGGCGGTCTCTTTGATAAGAAGTGGAAGTGTTGATGATATAGATGAGCTGGTTCTTCCACTTGCCTTTGGATGAGATCGAAAAAGGTGGCAACAGTAGTCTCTTTGGTAAAAGTTCCTTCTATCTTTCTATCTCTGGCACGCATTGTCATACCTTCATCGGTAGCTTCAGTGCCTTGGGCACGATCTCTTTAGTGATAACCACTTCTACTTTTTTCCGTTGTTGATCAGCGATTTGGGCTGACCCATCTTCTTTGATCATAGACAATAATTCATATGCCTTCTAGAAATCTATGTCGTATGGTTCCTGGTCGTAGAAGTCTCTTAGGTCTAGCCTTTTGTTGGCTTCTTTGGTGTCTGGCTTTGCAGCTACATCATATATCTCATCCGGTAGCATTTGCAGTTCTACTTGGCGTCCTTATTCACTCTTGAACTTGCCAATGAAAACCGTGGTGTTGTTTTCATCCAACTGTTCTTTTGACAAGTACGTTGCTTTTTCCGTCTTCACTGAACTTGGGTCTAATTGGTAGGGTGGAAATTCTTGCAGCTTTTCTTTCTAGGACACCCTTTTCTTTGCCTTCTCCTTTTCTTGCATTTCTCCTGTTAAGTGAGTACAGTGCCAAAGTTAGAAAATTCAGCAAATTCTGCTATGAAATACCCTGAGTTTGAATTGCTGATAAATGATGTCCATTTTGCTTCAAATAAATTTTGGTGCATGCATAGATGCATAAAAACATGTAAAGATCAAAATCATACACTTTCAGGCAAAAATTACAACAAAAGTAAATAATCGCGATTATTTACAGCTGGGGATTTTTTCCAACTTTTTGCATTTTTGACATAATAGGCTTGAAACATATGGCATTTAGGTGCTCTTGTCGAGTCTGAAATCACCGATTTTTGTGACTAGGTGGCATGTGGAGTTGGATAGTCACTTTTGAAGCTATGGACTTGTCCGCTACATAGTCCTGATGTTATCCATCTAGTTTTGGCCCATTTTGGGCCAGTTTGACTTCATATGTCAAATTTGACGCTTTGTAGCCTTCAAGCTTTTTTTTTCTATTCGAGAGCTTGCCTTGACTATTTTCATGAAACCATGCATGTACATTGTGTATAGACCCAGTTTATAAGCTATCTGTGAGAGTCAGAACCCAATTCTGGCACATGGTAAAAACCTAGATTATTTACTTGGGACCCCCCTCGACCTGCCAAATGGTCATCTGGTGATATAAAAGTATTCTATTATATAGGGGCATGCTACAGTTCAAGTTTTGTTGAATTTGGTGGAGATTATAGGCCGCTATGGTCAATTTTGGGTTGTAGGACTTGTGCGCTGCTGGGTTTCTAGGGTTTTTTTCCTGAGCCTAGACTTGCTACCCACGCATATAGAATTGCTCATTGAAAAGTTTAGAATTTACCCTTCATGTCTCATGTGAGACGGCGCTGTAAAAGGACGACTATGGACTCCGGAAATTGCACGCAAAGAGTCGAGAGCTCTCTCCTCCAAGAGTGACTAGTGGAAATGAGGTGATTTTGGGCTACCTTGGATATCTATACTCGGACTTCCCAAATTATTTTTCCCCAAATACCCCTGTTAGTCCTACTAGGCCATGAAATCTATGTTAGACTCAAAAATTTCTTCAATCGAATTTCGTTAGCTTATTCTGCAAGAATTTGCAAAAGTAGGTCTTGGCAGCCTAATTTAGGCTTCCCGCTTCCATCTGTTAATTCGATTGAAATTTTTTGTGTCTATCTTCCTTGTCCTTTTGATCATCAGTGTATCTTCAATTTCTCCATCTGAGCTCATTTGCTATTTATTATTAATTTTTGACACGTTTATTGAAAAAATCAAAGAAAATAATAAAATGCGCTAAAAGAAACAAAGTGAAAAATCAATAATTAGGAAAATCCATTTAAAAACACTACTTTATTGTTTTATGGTGGAGTTCTCCATTTTTATATCCTAATATCAAGAAAAATGATAAAACTAACAAAAAAAGATCATTTTTTGATGATCAACATCACGGTTAGGCGGTAACTATGAAAGTTCTTCAAGAAATACATAATCAAATTCTATTATCCATTTGGGTTCAGGTGAATCTAACTTCTTCTTTTAGGGTTAAGCTTTATTGATTAAATTCTTTCATTCTTCCTATGACTCTTCATATGTTTGGTAAAGTTCACTAGTATGAGTTTAGGCTTCCCCCGTTTCCCAGTAACTAATCCTAGAGTTTTGATCATTTTTGAAATTCAATGAGACGTCTTTACAATGTATGTGAGCATCATTCGTCTTAAGCCAATCCATTCCTAGGATTCCATCATCGACTCCTATGGATAAGACTCTGAAGTTTGCAGAAGTATTATGACCATCCAAAACAAAATTCAAGTTACCCACTGAAGTAGAAGATTTAACCTTCCTATCTATAGCTAACTCCATTGTAAGGTCTGTATCAGAGTGTTCAAAAAAATTAAGATTTCTGATGCACCTAGGATATAAGAAAGAATGTGTACTCCTTGAATCAATCAATAAGGTAAAATGGTTACCTTGATACTCCGTTGGGGTTTGAATTACTAAAAATTGTCCATTCACTCCCTGATGTTCAATTGTAGCATGAACATACGTGTTTGCTTGATTTCCTTCTCCTCTAGCCCCTTGAGCCCTGTTAACTTGAGGTCTTCCTTGAGGCCTTGATTTTCTCCTCCTCTTAGACGAGGTTGACGGTTAACATTTCTATTGCTTTTATTGTTGGAAAGCGGTCCATTCCAGACAAAAGGTGGATTGCCTGGTCTAAAGTTCCCTTGGTTTTGAGATTGTCTCTGACTTTGGTTAAAGTTATGGTGATTGAAGTTCCTCTAAATTGTAGACGGTCTAGGTCTAAAATTTCCAAAATTTTATTTTGGGTTGAAGTTCCTCGGTTCATAATTGTCCACCAATCCTGTGAAGCTTGAATTGTCAAATGGACGACCTCTAGACTGATGGTCAGGATGAAGACACAAATGATCTTGTCTGGCCTTCATACATAATAAGATCTCTCTTCTTTGATGTGGGTTTCCAGAACTTTGTTCCTCCTTGAGATGAGGCCTTTTGATTTCATGAAGAAGAGCAGGTTCTGGTTTCCTCTTTTTGGTAATAGATAATTCTAGTTCAATGGGTCTACCTACATCAAGGACATCTGTAAAGTTGGTAAGATGAATACTCTGGAGTCTAGTCTTCATAGGATTATGTAACCCTGACACGAATTGCGCTACCTTGACCTCTTGAGTCATCCCTGCAGGAGAATACTTGACAAAGGTCAAGAAATGTTGATAATATAATTCTAGATCTCTGGTTCCTTGAGTACAATCAAGAAACTCATTCATAGGGTCTAGATGATAAACTTTGTTCTGATAGTTCTTCTTGAGCTGTTTCTTAAGATAATCCCAAGTTGTTGTACTAGGATCAACATTGTTTTCCAAGCAATGGTCTCTCCACAAATGCTTGACGGTTCTCTCTAGTTTGAACTTAGTAATGATAGCTTTGTTTACTGTAGATGAATGAGCCAAATCAAAGTAGTTTTCATAAAAACTAATATCTAATTCTCCCAAATGATTTTATCATGTTGAATTGATCATTTAATGTGGGAAAGTACGAGGGGAGTAAAAGCTAGAATATTGGTAAGGCTGCAAGATTGTTCTCAGAAGGGATTCAAAGGAGAGAAAATAGGGATCCAAAGGGGGGACAATCTGCATGAGTAATGTGCTTCAATGGGGTTTAAAAGACCTAAGGCTCAACTCCATTAAGACCTCCATAGGCTAAAGTTCCTAAATTTGAATTGTTCAATGGCCAATAGTAGGGGGAAAATTCGATGGTAATGGGAAGACTAAAAAGTCTTCCCACATCCCTAGGAAGGAGAGGGCGAGCCCTAATAGTAAAGGATAAGAGAGAAATACACACACACACACACAAAACACACACACACTCCAAAGCTCCACCTTTACACAAAGGGAATACTAGGTCTACATGTCAGGCTCCTAGGCAAGTTGTCTCCCAATCTCCCCTCAAATTCTATTGGATGACCATAGAGGTGGACCAATGAGAATTAGTCTAGAGTAAATTTAGTCTAATCAATTTAAAATGCTTGATAAAATAACCAATAGAAATTAAGCTCCCTAGAAGACTATTGGACAGTCTACCAGGGGGTCCAATGAGCATCCAACAGCCCAATGGCTTGTCTGATTCCTATTGGCCAGAAGACAAATGAGAGTTTAAATAAATTATTTAATTACCTAAAGCTCTCACAAAAGGGAAAAAGGGGACACATGTCACAAGGCTATCAATTATGCTTCTAAGTTGTGATTGGCTAAGCTTTGCAAGAGCCAATAGGATGCCAGCAAGAGAAAAAAAGCAAGAGGGGTCGACGAATAGAGGGAGAGCTTGGCATTTTAGTCTATCTTTTATGCTACACACACACACACACACACACACAACTCATGTGTGCAAGAAGAACTCCATCTCCTTCTCCAAGCATTGAGAAGTAGAGACCTACACCAATAACTCTTGGCTATGGAATGCAAATCCAACGAAGAGCCAAGATTCAATGGAATGCTCATTTCCTCTACCATGCTAATTACTAAGCTAATCTATGCTATTAGAGTGATTATGTGAGGAGAATACTTCTTTATCATAAGATATACCTTCTTCCTCTAAATCTATCCTCATTCCTGCTAGCTCTCACCATTTTTGAAGGTGTGTGCGGTCTTGGGACTGATGCTAGGGACACAAGGTGTGTTTTTCAAGCATAATTTGGTGCATGAAGCTTCCATCTTCATTGAACCAACGAGTTTTGTCAAGGAACACAAGAATTGTATTGTACAATAGCCTCCTTTGATGGGAGAAGCTTTAATACAAAGCCTTTATGGAGGGGGGACCGGCTCCATGTAAATCTGGTCCTCAACTGTTGTCAATTGTTCTATTTCTCTCTCTTTTGAAGTATTGTCAATGCCAAATTAGCTAGGTGTAAATTGCTATGTTGCTTTCTCAAATTAAGTACTCTCTCTATGCTCATTAGGAGATTGTTCTTAATGAAATGCTCACTATGTTATCAACTTCCGCTACACACTAGTTACTAGTGCATTAAATGCTACATTGGTATCAAAGCTACTGGTTGCTCTTTTCTTGCTCAAGAAGAGAGGTCCTCAAGCTTGTTACAAATGGTTGGTGTTATTAACTGTAAAAGAGTAAGAATAATAGGGATTTTTCATCCTTGAAGCACACCTGCTTTATGCAGTTAATGGGGACACCGTCGAGAGCTATGGTCTTAATAATGGAGTCCTACGGGGCTCGCCTTTGGCTTAACCATTATTGAGCTATTAGAAGCTTGACAAGAACCGGTGTTTTCTTGGCTCTCTTGGACCCTCTCGTCTATTCCTTACAATTAAGAATATTTGAGCCACAAGTATAGATGCTTGAGTGCTTATCTTTGAAGGTAAAGAGGAGTAGCAATTAGGGCTTCAAGTGCCAAAGTACAAGTGAGAATTTACACCAAAAATTTCCTAGTATGGCTGACAAGGGAAAAGAGATTGAAATGAATGTTGATAGCTTTGATTTTGCTAATGAAAGAGAAACTAATGATGCCCCTATGCTTGTAAACTATCTTGTTTCTAGGCTTCAACAAGCCCTGGGCAATCCATCCCTCCAAGGTGAAGTGCTACGGCAATTGCGCACCTATGGTATTCTCCAAACTCCCCACCAAGAAGAGAGAGTACCTAGGAAGCCTCCTAGTGAGACTTCCAAAAGAGCACTCTCTCCGATAAGGGAAGAAGAGGAGGATCCGTACGAAGGGCTCAAAAATTTACTACTCTATGAGGCATATCCCTCCCAAACGAGAACCCAAGTTTGAACATAGAGCCCTCACCAAAGAACGAGAAAGAAGCAAGTCTTCTGCCACCTTGGTGGAGATGGCTCCATGAAGAAGGCGGGCAAAACGCTCTCCAACACCCCCTGAACAGAGAATACCATTGTATACTTCTCTACACCATACTTCAAAGAGGGAAGAGAGAAAACAAGAGAAGAAAAAGGCAAGAAAGAGGTCACCCTCTTCTCCATATTCTTCATCCTCTTCCTCTTTTGAAGAAAGTGATGGTGCAGACAAGGAAGAACAAGGGAAGAAAAAGGCGAGAAAGAGGTCACCCTCTTCTCCATCCTCCTCATACTCTTCCTCTTCTGAAGAAAGTGATGGTACAGCTCTGGAACCACCCAAAAGAAGAGGCCATAGGAGATCCTATGCCACTCGGAAAAGGTCATCCAAGCTCAAAAAGTTCAAAGAGGGAGAGGAAAGAACATCTCTTTCCTTACCTACGATGGCACTTTTGCTGCTACGGACAAAGTCTTGGCCTTTATTTAACAATTTGATGCGGTGTTTGGAGGTGAGGGATTCACGGAGTCCTCTAAGCTATGTCATGTAGCCATGCATTTTCAAAAGTCCACTAGACAATGGTGGTCTAGCCTACAAGCAAACGGTGAAGCTCCACGAACATGGAAAGCTTTAAGAGGTTCCATCATGAAGCAGCTTTTGGCTACCCATGCCAAAGACAAAGTACTCACCGAATGGCAAATCTTGAAGCTCTCTCTCCCTAAGAATCTATCCACAAATATTTAGAAAAGTTTTGGGATTTACACCTCAAAGACACCTCGAAGCAAAAACAATAATTTTGTGTGGGTTTAACTGAGGATATGGTAGAGTATGTCAACTCCCAAAAGCCACGCACCATATTTGCGTTCATACACCATACCATGGTGGCTTCAAGAGTCAACTTCCAACAAGGGGCTAAGAGAAATCTTAAGCCCACGGAAAACAAGGACCGTAATGAGCCTAAGGGGAATGACAACATCTAAAAGTCTCTTAAAGGCAACGCGAACAACAAAAAAGCTAAGGAGAAGAGAGTTTTAAAGGCAAAAATAAACTCTCTCTTGAAAAGCTAGAGTGTTATTGAAAAGATAACCATTGTTTCAAGTGCGGAGAGCAAGGGTAGACCTATCGTGCTTGTCCCACAAGAATACACGTAATGAGCCTCCTAGAGTTACCTTGGTCGAAATTCAAGAAGAGGATGCTCATCACAAAGGATCTTCTCTATGCCATGCATGGGGAAAGGTAAGAGAACATTATGCTTTCATTCTCTTTGACCCTAGATCTACTCACAATTTCATGTCCACAAAGTTGGCCACCAAGCTAGGCATCCAAGCCTATGAGATGGGATATGTCCTACCTACCAATGGTGCTTTCAAGGGATAGGAAGCCTTAGTCACTCCCTTAATTGGGAAATTGAGGCTCCATGTCCAAATCTATGTGGACAAGGAGGATTTCTTCATCTCTCCTCGCAAGCATGAGGATGTAATCCTAGGGGCACCATGGTTTGATTGCATGGCTGCTAGTGTTAAATTTCTTGAAAGGCAAATCTACTTTAAGTTCAGGGAAAAAAATATTTACAAAGATGCTAAGGAGTTGGGTAGTACCATACCCATTGTACATAAGAAAGCTTTCAATAAGTCAATAAAGAGCTCTATTTTTGTGTACATGATTTTTGTTAAAGATTCTCAAAATGAAGCTAATGTTTTAGCAAAAGAAGATATAACCAATAAAAAGAAATTAGAGTTATCCAGGTTCCTCAAGGGATTTAAAGATGTTTTTATTGATGACATCCCTTGTGATCTACCTCCCAAACGAGGGGATGAAGACCATGCAATTGAGTTTTTTCCAGGAATCTCACCGCCTAATAAACCTCCTTATAGAGTTTCTCAAGCTCAACAAGAGGAGATTATGTGGAAAGTGCATGAGTTAGTTGAGAAATGCATGGTTAGGCCTAGCTCATATCCATTTTGTTCACCAGTGTTATTAGGGAAAAAGAAAGATGGCATGTATCGTATGCGTGTCGACTATAGAGCACTAAATAGGATCACTATCAAGAATAGGTTTCCCGTTCCACGGGTAGAAGACCTATTTGGTAAGCTACAGGGGTCAACCTACTTCAGTAGGATTGACCTAAAACGTGGCTACCATCAAGTAAGAATAGTTGATCAAGACATTGTAAAGACCACATTTCGCCAAAAAAAAGTTCTTACAAATTGCGGGACCATTACATGACCTAACAAAGAAAAACAATAGGTATATATGGTCCACCAAGGTCGAGAACAATGCTTTCAAAAATCTTAAAAAGAAGCTTATCTCTCAACCTGTGCTTACACTATCAGATCTCTCAAACCCATTTGAGGTCCAATGTGACGCTTGTGGTGATTGCCTTGGAGCTGTTTTGCTCCAAGAAGGGCACTCCATAGCCTATGAAAGTTGAAGGCTTGACCCTATTGAGCAAGCTCTAGGAATATATGAGAAATAACTCTTAGCAATACTACATGCTCTATACTCGTGGAAGCACTCTTTATTGGGGACTCCTTTCATTCTACAAACGAATCACCAAAGCCTTAAGTACTTCCTGACAAAGACAAAGCTCTCCAGCAAACAAATGAGGTGGGAAAATTTCCTTTCACATTTTCATTTTCATATTACTCATATTGCTAGAAAGCATTATTAAGTGGCCGATGCACTCTCAAGACGACCGAGAGTGAATGTGATATCCATAGAAGCTCACGATGATCTATCTTCTATGATAGATTAGTACGCTATTTTAGAGATGTGATTTTTGTCCTTGCATTAGGGAAGAAGGAAGAACCATTTACCCTACAAGATGGTTATCTTCTCTATGGCAATAGACTATGCGTTACTAACTCACTATGTGAGAAATTAATGTATGAATCTCATGCTCCTCCCTATGCGGGGCATAGAGGGATTCAGTCTACCTTAAAAGGGATAGAAACATATTTCTATTGGCCTGCCATGAAAGAAAACATACAAGAGTATGTTTCAAAATGTGTGGTATGCCAAAAGACAAAGTTTGATAGAGGGAAGCAACCTGGATTGCTTCAACATTTTCCAATCCCTAATTCACCATGGGAGAGCATATCCATGGATTTTATCTTTGGATTGGCCAAGTCTATCCATTGGAATACAAGAATCTGGACGATATTAGACATGTTTAGCACACAAGCACATTTTATACCTATCAAAAAGACTATCAAGGCCCATCAAATGGAAACCCTCTTTATATCACAATTCTTCAAATACCATGGCTTGCCAATGTCTATAGTGTTGGATAGAGATCCTAAAATGACCAATAGTTTTTGGAAGAGTCTCTTTGAGAATTTAGGTACAAGGATTAACTTCTCTTTGGCCTATCATCCCCAAACGGATCGCCAAAGTGAAATAGCTAACCTAACAATTATTGATATACTAAAAGCTTATGTCACAGAAGTAGAGCAAAAGTCCCAAGGGGGAAATTTCTTACCTTTAGTGGAGTATGCTTACAATAAGACTATACATACTTCCACGGGAAAAGCACCTTTTGAGGTGATAGAGGGAAGATCCAAAAGTTCCCTTCTACTCAAGGTACATGGGAAGATCTCTGTTGTAGATGAATATAGCCGAGACCTGCAAGAATCTTTCCAAAAGATTAAGGATGCTATATCCATATCTCAGCAAAGGCAAAAGGCTGCTACTGATAAGCACAGAAGATCCCTAGCCTTTAAACAAAATGATTGGGTCTTGCTTAAGTCTTCCAAGGCTCGATCGACATGAACATCCATGTACTATCACATATAAGTTGACTACTCCCAGTGTCGGTGTGGGTTCTTGTTGCATCCTTTAATAGTCGATATTCCTGTTGTCAAAGACTGACTTGTTGCTTTCTTGTACGTGGAATAACTGACTACATTTACTCAAGCTCTTGTATTGACCAATGCATTTGTGCTATGATTGTTCAGTTGTACTTTGATACGAAGGTCCATTCCATCTAACCATTCATCATCTGTTGACATTGCATCTTTCTGTAATTCCCATAGTCGTTCATCTAGTTCTAGAGTGTTGATGGGAATAGTTATTTGTTGATTTTTGGGAGAAAATTTCCTTTTGAGTACTCAAAGCCGGGCTTCCTCTTGGGCTTCATCAATGACCTACTCTCATTTTATCTTTCTTTGCTTTGCTGCATGCATCTTTTCTAGCAATTCATTGGTTAGTGGAAAATTGTACTTCTTTAAACGGCATCCACTAATCTAATTAGCGATTGGTTCGCCATCTAGGGTAGACAACTTAACTACTCCACTTGGAGATACATCTTCAATGATAAATGGTCCGTTTCCCTTTTTCTTAAACTTGGGAATGTGTTGCTTAAGGGAATAGACTAAAACTAAGTCCACTTTTTTGAAGATTTTCGTAACTAGATGGGATTCAAAAAATTGTTTTTGTTTTCGCTTTTGTGCATAGATGTGAGCTACAGTTGTTAGTCTTTGCTCATCAAGATTTTCTAAATCTTCAAGCCTCTCTGACAGTTCATGTCCAATCCACTCAAGATCCTTAGCTACCCTTAGTGTCGGCAATAGAAATTCTATTGGCAGTATGGCATCAAGACCATAAACAAGGTTAAAGGGTGTAGCATTTAAAGCTATCTTGAATGAAACTCTATGAGCCCATAGAGCGATGGAGATTCATTTCCCAATTTGTCTGTCCTGAACCAACCACTTTAGTCAATACCGAGCTAAGAATTTTATTCGTATGCTCAGCTTGTCCATTTGCTTGTGGGTGATACGGAGCCGATTTGTTATGGATGACCATAAATTCATTAAGCAGATATTAATTTACCTCATTAAAGAAATGAGTTCCCCTATCACTGACAATTTCTTTTGGTAGTTCATATCTTGTGAACATATTCTCATACAAGAATGCAGCTGTGGTTCTAGCATCATTCTTTTGAGTTGCTTTAGCCTTTTCCCACTTGGTCAAATAATCCGTAGCTACAATGATATAGTGAGATTGGGTTCTATAAGCAGGTGGTTGTATTGGCCCAACAAAGTCTATACCCCATTTTGCAAAAGCTCTAGACCCATCATTGGTCTTAAAGCCATGCTATCTACACGGGGTGGCATTTTAGCTTGTTGACATGCATCACACCTTCAAACATATTCTTTGGCATTTGCAAAAAGTGTTGGCCACCATATGCCTACCATTAAAATTTCCCTTGCGGTGATTTCAATCGAAAAGTGACCTTCAGCTAATCCAGCATGGGGATATATTTGTCTTCATTTGCACAAAGACACAGATGTTGATATTTCCTCTCCTATACAATTGGTTTCCAATAAAATCATAGTCTCTTGCTTCAGTTTCAATTTCTCTTTGGCAGCGTTTGCTCATATCCTCCGGAAATGTTCGGCTTGATAACTAAGTCACTAGATAGTCACTCCACTTAGGAACAAGTGATATCTGGAACAATATCACATGAGGTATGGGTGCTTGTTTTTGGCATTGAGGATATTTTTTTACAAATGAGTGGACATCACTCTTCATAGTCGGCCAAAATACTCCAAGTCTCAAGATCCATTGCATAGTTTGGTCTTTCGCAAAGTGAAGCCCCACTATGGTAATATGTGCTTGACTTAGGTTTTGGGTTTTCTCCTTAGGATTAATGCACAAAAGAAATATTCCATCTTGATTTCTTTTGTACAAACTTCCAGCTAGTAATTGATACATAACCGTTCTCAATTAATCCGATTGTAATAGGAAGTGGTATTTGCAAATCCACTTGAGCTATGGTCATCAAGGATATCATATTTTTCGACCATTGAGGTATCATTTCTATGGAGAACAGATATGCATCTGGTAGATCATCGTCTACTCCCTTTGGTGGTTCTCCTAATATAATCCTTGACAAATGATCTGCTCTTTGATGAGTGGTGCCCTTTTTCACAACTACAGTGAAATAAAATTTCAAAAGAATGATGAACCATCTCACTATTCTTCCTGTGTTGCATGGCTTGTTGACCAAGTACAATAAGGGTTGGTGGTCCACAAAGAACACAAATTTGTTAGCTAATAGGTAATTTCTATACTTTTTTATTGCATAGATCATTCCTAATCCTTCCCTTTTGGTCGTTGTATAGTTTTTCTTTTCCATATTCAATTGTCTACTAGCATAGGAAATAGGAAAATCAATTTTCCTGTCTCCTAGCTGAGCTAGTATACACCCAATGGCAGAATTGGAAGCATCTACATGTATGTGGAATATCTTATTCCAATTTGATGCTTTCAATATTAGAGTTGAAGTGAGAGCTTGCTTAAGCTTCATTAAGGATTCTTCACACTCATCAGTCCATTCAAAGAGTGCAATCAAGTTGTACATGGATTTTGCAATTAAAGAGCACATGTAAATGAATCGTCTGTAACATCCACAATGTCCCATGAAATCTTGAACCCCTTTGACTGTTGTTGGTCTAGGCAAATCAACAATAACATGAATTTTATCCATATTGGTAGCTATGCCATTTTTAGACACTATATGTCCAAGAAATTTTCCTTGTTTGCCCATAAACGTGCACTTTTCAAGATTTAAGAAAATCCTATAAAGTCTACATTTTTCAAATACTTTTTTAAGGTGTTCAAAATGATCAGCCCGGATTGATGAATGTACACATAGATCATCCATATATACTTCCAAGAAATTCCGAAGATATTCATTAAAAGCATGGCTCATCAATATTTGAAAGGTGGCAGGAGCATTCGTTAACCCAAAAGGCATAGCTTGATAGGCAAAAATACCCCATTCAATTGCAAAGGTAGTTTTATGCTAAACTTTGGCAGCCAAAAGTTGATTATATCCCAAAAAGCCATCTAAAAAGCTGTAAGCTTCTTTTCCTGCAACTCGTTGCAAAGGTAGTTTTATGCTAATCTTTGGGGTCAACCAAAAGTTGATTGTATCCCAAAAATCAATCTAAAAAGCTGTAAGCTTCTTTTCCTACAACTCATTCTAAAACATGCTCAGTGATTGGAAGAGGAAAGTTGTCTCTAATGGTAGCTGCATTCACTTTCTTGAGATTGACACACACCCTTAATTTTCCATTTTTCTTGGGTACTACCACAATTGGACACTACAAGAGGTTGTGTGCTCTTGTGACATTGTTAGCGACGGAAATACATTGGGTTTTTATAACCCCCAACGTCGCTAAGATTGTCGCTAACAGAATCGACACGAGAACGTCGCTATAAGCGTTGCTATATGCATCGCTATAAAGGTCGCTATATAGAGACGCCTATAGCGACAATTATAGCGACATTTGCAGGCCATCTATTGTGACATTTATAGCGACGCTATAGAGCCTTATATAGCAACGGTCATAGCGATGCCCGAGAGGAATAAAATTTGGTGGCAGGGCATCCACCCATCAACCATATTGAATGTTTCATTTATTGATTCACCTTTGAAAAAAAGTGCAAAGGTGGATATAGACCCAAAATAGTCACCCACAAGACAATATAACCATTAACTCCATCATCCATAGTACGTATTGTTTGCAAAATAAAGATACAAAACTAAATAAAGATACAAAACTGACAAGCGTGAATTGATGAAATTAAATCAATGACAATTGTACACATCATAGGCAAAATCACTTGATTGTTAAACTTTGCAAATG
Source organism: Adiantum capillus-veneris (assembly GCF_014529385.1). Taxonomy (NCBI): domain Eukaryota; kingdom Viridiplantae; phylum Streptophyta; class Polypodiopsida; order Polypodiales; family Pteridaceae; genus Adiantum; species Adiantum capillus-veneris. The sequence goes on from NC_140942.1 coordinate 130,038,440, forward strand.
TAATAGTTACAACACCATTGTCATTATTGAAAAAATATACATGGTTTTCAAAAAGACGTATAAAAGTCGTCTCATGATATATAAGCTATGACAAAAAGAAACTAATGCTATCTAGCTACGGCTAGACTGACGTCGTCTAATCAAATGTCTCATCACGTCCAAGCAGCATATCTGTCGGATTTTGCAAAAAAAAAAACAATAAGACAGCTTTTTGTAAGTATAAACATATAGCGACATTTATAAAACAATACAACAAATAGAAAAGAGTAAATCCTAATACTAAGCATGTCGCCACGAGAACTCAAATGTCCATCACGGCGTTTAAGCCCTTCCTACCTGCGTACTCGCACTCGTACGGTGTGGGATCACGTCCTGTCATCGACCACTGTCAAAACATACAAAGAATCCATTGTGTTAGAATTTAAAAACCCATAAACCTTAAACTATCAAACATAAAGAGCAATGCAAAAACACTTACAAAATCGGCCTCGAATGATGTCCACCCGCCGCTCCCCAAGTGGTGCGAGCTCCCAACCTCTACCCACGCTCTGTCTTCCTCCTTTTGTTTCTTCCACTTGTTGGGATTCTCGCGTGCTGCTTTCTTCGCATTCTTCCAATCTTCTTTGGCCAGCCAATCTGGTCTGTTCCACCCATGTTGATTGCTTTTTGCACTTCGGAACGCTTGTGCTTGCAGTATTCGTGCATTCCAACCTTCATGAGGTCTTCATTGAAGTGCTCATCTCGTGTTGGAACGGGAAACTCGTCATGAAGCATGCTGATGACTCTGTCTTTTAAATCACTTGGTACTTCACTCTAGGTGTTTAGTATATAGTGTCTAAACACCTGAGATCAAAGACCGCGTATGCACAAAATCACCTTCTTGCCTTCATCATCCAAGATGATTCCGTCGTTGAAGTTGACGGAGTAAGGCGAGCCCTCTCGCCACTGACGCGTGAATCTGGGTGTCTCGGCACGGGTCTCTAGCGGCGTGTCAATAGGGGTACGGACGTCAGGTGTCTCCACTGGAGTCTGGGCCCGAAGCGAGGAGTGTCCACTGGAGTGACTCTTGGAGGAGTAGCTAGTGGTGTGTAGCCCCTAGGAACAGTCGTCAGCCGTGCAAAACCTGGTGTCGATGGAGATGCCGTGGCTGGTGTCGGAGCGGGAAAAGAAGGGAAGGGTAAAGAGCCTCATCGAGCACGAGGCGGTGTTTAAGCATCAGCGGCGTCATCTCCACAACAACCACCACCGCCACCACTAGAGCGCCGACGAGTGTGAAGATTGTCTTGTCGACACCGAAGCTTCGGAGCATGTTGAATGCTCCGAATGTCATAATAATGAATATCTAATTCTCCTAAATGATTTTCTCATGTTAAACTGATCATTTAATATGGGGAAGTGCCAAGGGAGAAAAAGCTAGAATATTGGATAAGCTAGCAGACCGGCCAGAGTAGGGATCCAAAGGGGCGGCCATCTTCAAAAGAGCCATGTGCAACAATGGGCTAAAAAGACCCTAAGGTTCAGCCCATTAAGACTTCCAAAATGCTAAGGTTCCAAAATTCAAAGGTTGTGTCCAAAGGTCAGCCATGGGGGAATTGGATGCTTTGTGTGTGACCCAAAAAGTCTTTACAAATCCCTACATAGGAGGGGGCGAGCCTTGGGAGTAGGGGATGAGAGATAAAGTCACACACACACACACACACAAGCTCCCTTTACACAAAGGGAATGAGGGACACATGTCAGCTCCCTAGCCCACATGCCCACAAGGTGTACCCAATTCCTATTGGATGGCCTTGGAGGTGGACCAATGAGAATTAGGCTAGAGTAAATCTAGTTTAATTAATTTAAAAATACTTAATAAAAGAACCAATGAGAATTAAGTCCTCTAGAAGACTATTGGACAGTCTCCCAAGTGGTCCAATGAGCATTCAGCAGCTTGCCTAATTCCTATTGGCCAGGAGGCAAAGGGTTCCAATGAGAGTTTAGTTGAATTATTAAATTACCTTAAGCTCTCACAAAAGGGGAAAGGGGGACACATGTCAGAAGGCTATCACTTATGCTGCTTAATTGTCATTGGCTAGCTCTAGGGAGGTCCAATGGGAGGACATCAAGAGCAAATAGCAAGGGGGCTCGCTCAAGAGAGAGGGGGGGCTGATGTTTGCAAGGCATTATCACACACACACTCACACAATCTCATGTGTGAAGTAAAGAAGACTCTCTCTGCTTCTCAAGCTTTAATGGAAAGCTTACCACCTACTCCAAGCTTGTGAGAAGGAAGGCCTACACCAACAACTCTTGGCTTTGTGATGCAAATCCAACCAAGAGCCAAGCTTCAATGCATGCTCATCTCCTCTACCATGCTAATTACTAAACTAAGCTATGCTAATATGAGTGATTATGTGAGGAGATGTACATCTTTCTTGTAAGATACTCCTTCTTCATCTCAATCTACTCTCATACCTTGCTAGCTCTCACCATCTTCTAAGGTGTGTGAGGTCTTGGGTCTGAGACTGGGGATAATTAATGTTGTGTTTGCTAAGTGTTTTGCTTAGTGCATGAGTCTTTCATCTTCATTGCACTAGCTAGTCTTGAAGGAACACAAAGAATTGTATTGTACAATGTCTCTCTTGATGGGAGAAACCATAATACAAAGCCTTTTGGAGGGGGGACCGGCTCCATGCAAATCCGATCCTCAACTATTGTCAATAGCTTAATTTCTCACTCTTTTGAAAGTATTGTTCATGCTATCTAACTAGGTGTTATGCTTTCTGTTGCTCTCTCCACCCAAGCACTCTGGTAATTCTCATTAGGAATCTATTCTAATGAAATGCCCACTATTTCATGCTAATTTCCGCTACACACAAGTTTTTAGGCCATTAAATGTTACACTGGTATCAGAGCACAAGGTTTCTTATTTCTTGCTCAAGAAGGGAGATCCTCAAGCTAGCTATAAATGGTTGGTATTATTAATTGCCTGTGAGTAAGCAGAATAGGGATTTTTCAGCCTTGCAGTGCGCCTACCTTCGTGCAGTTAATGGGGGATCACCGTCGAGAGCTATGGTCTTAATAGTGGAGTCCTACGGGGCTTGCCTATGGATTAACCACTATTGAGCTATTAGAAGCTTGACAGGAGCTGGTGCTGTTTTGGTGTCGAAAGACCCTCTATTCTATTCCTTGCAATTAATGGTATTCGAGCCACGGGTATAGTAGCTTGAGTGCTTTTTCTAAATGGGTAAAGAGGAGTAGCAACTAGGGCTTGAAGTGCCAAAGTACACCTAAAAAGTTTACACCTAAAAGTTGTTAGAATGGCTGACAATAGTAAAGAGAGTGAAATTAATGTTGATAACTTTGATTTTGCTAATGAGCAAGCTACTAATGATGCTCCAATGCTTGTTAACTATCTTGTTTCTAGGCTTCAACAAGCCATGGGAAATCCATCTCTCCAAAGTGAAGTGCAACGGCAGCTCCGTGCTCACGGGATTCTCCAAGCTCATCACCATGACGAGAGAACACCTAGGAAGCCTCCTTGTGAGACTCCCAAAAGAGGTCTCTCTCCGATTCGGGAAGAAGAAGAGAATTCATACGAAGGGCTTAAGAATTTACTTCTTGATGATGCATCTCCTTCCCAAAGGAGAACTCAAGAGCCTCCACCGAAGGAACGAGAAAGAAGTGAGTCTCCCGCCACCTCGGCGGAGATGGCTCCACGAAGACGGCGGGCTAAACGCTCTCCATCACCACCAAAGCGGAGAAGACCATCACACTCTTCTCCACACCATAATTCAAAGAGGGATGATAAAAAGCAAGAGAAGAAAAATGCGAGAAAGGGGACACCCTCTTCTCCATCTTCTTCATCCTCTTCCTCTTATGAAAGTGATGGTGAAGACGACGAATATCAAGACAAGAAAAAGGCGAGAAAGAGGTTACCCTCTTCTCCACCTTCTTCAAATTCTTCACCTTCTGAAGAAAGTGATGGTGCAACCTTTGAACCATCAAAAGAAGAGGCCATAAGAAATCCTATGCCGCATGGAAGAGGTCATCCAAGCTGAAGAAGTTCAAAGAGGGAGGGAAGAGCATCTCTTTCCTTACCTATGATGGCACCTTTAGTGCTACAGACAAAGTCTTGGCCTTTATCCAACAGTTTGACACGGAGTTTGGAGATGAGGGCTTCACAGAGTCCTCTAAGCTACGCCATGTATCTATTCACTTTCAAAATTCCACCAGGAAATGGTGGTCTAGCCTACGAGCCAACGGTGAAGCTCCACGAACATGGAAAGCTTTAAGAGCTTCCATTATGAAGCAGTTTTTGGCCACCGATGCCAAAGACAAAGTACTCATCGAATGAAGAAGCTTAAAGCTCTCTCCCTATGAATCCATCCACAAATATGTAGACAAGTTTTGGGACCTACAACTCAAAGCCACTGTCTTCAAAAATTTGGATTTTGGAGAGAAAAACCAACAATTTTTTGCGGGCTTAACCGAAGAAATGGCGGAGTATGTCAACTCCCAAAGGCCACGTACCATATCAGCGGTAATACACCATACTATGGTGGCCTCTCGAATCAATTTCCAAACGGGGGCTAAAAGAAATAATAAGCCCACGGAAAACAAGGGTTCCAACGAGCCTAAGGGGAAGGACAATGTCCAAAAGTCTCGTAAGGGCAACTCCAACAAAGCTAAAGAGAAGGCAGTTTACAAAGGTAAAAACAAACTCTCTCCTGAAGAGCTTGAGCGTTATCGCAAGGATAACCAGTGTTTCAAGTGCGGCGAACAAGGGCATGCGTACCGCGCTTGTCCCCAAAAGAACAACCGCCAAGATCCTCCTAGAGCTTCCCTGGTTGAAATCCAAGAGGAGGAGACTCACCAAAATCACCACAAAGGATCTCCTCTATGCCATGCTTGGGGAAAGGTAAGAGAACATGATGCTTTTATTCTCTTTGACCCTCGTTCTACTCACAATTTTATATCTATAGAGTTGGCCACCAAGCTAGGCATACAAGCCTATGAGATGGGAGATGTCCTACCCGCAGACAATGCTTTCAAGGAGCAAGAAGCTTCAGTCACTCCCTTAATCGGGAAATTGAGGCTTCATGTTCAAAGCTATGTGGACAAAGAGGAATTCTTTATCTCTCCTCTCAAGCATGAGGATGTAATCCTAGAGGCACCATGGTTTGACCGCCTGGCTACTAATGTTAAATTCCCTGAAAGGAGAATCTCCTTTAAGTTTAGGGAAAAAGACATGTATATAGATTCTAAGGAAATGGGTAACACTATCCCCATTGTACATACACCAACTTTCAACAAGTCAATAAAGAGCTCTATTTCCGTGTACATGATTTTTGTTAAAGATTTTCAAAATGAACCTAATGCTTTAGCAAAAGAATATAAAAGCAACCAAAAGGAATTAGAGCTATCCAATTTTCTCAAGGGGTTTCAAGATGTTTTTATTGACGACATCCCTTGTGAGCTACCTCCTAAACGAGGTAATGATGACCATGCAATTGAACTTCTTCCAGGAAGTTCACCACCTAATAAATCTCCTTATAGAGTTTCTCAAGCTCAACAAGAGGAGATTATGCGGCAAGTGCATGAGTTAGTTGAGAAGGGCGTGGTTAGGCCTAGCTCATCTCCATTTTCTCACCTGTGCTATTAGTGCAAAAGAAAGACAGCACATATCGTATGTGTGTCGACTATAGAGCACTAAATAGGATCACTATCAAGAATAGGTTTCCCGTTCCACGAGTAGAAGACCTATTTGATAAGCTACAAGGATCAACCTACTTCAATAGGATTGACCTAAAAAGTGGCTATCATCAAATAAGGATAGTTGATCAAGACATTGTAAAGACCGCATTTCGCACCACATTTTGTCTTTACGAATACATTGTCATGCCTTTTGGCTTGACCAATGCACCAGTCACATTCAACCGCTTGATGGAGAAGCTGTTCAGGCCTCATCGAACCTTCATCGGAGTGTTCTTTGATCATATTATCATCTACTCTAATTCATTAGACGAACACAAGCAACACCTCCAGGTAATATTTCAAGTTTTAAGAGAGAATAAACTTTATGTTAATCGAAGAAAGGTGAATTTTTCTTGCAAGAGATTCAGTATTTAGGTCACATTATCTCTCAAGATAGCATCCAAATGGATCCATCAAAGTTGGAGGTAATAAAAGGATGGCTTAAACCAAGGAATCTTCATGAACTAAGAAGCTTTATAGGTATGTGTGCATACTATAAACGCTTCATAGAAACGTTCTCACAAATTGCGGGACCATTACATGACCTAACAAAGAAAAGCGTTAAGTATACATGGTCTGCTAAGGAGAACAATGCTTTCGAAAAGCTTAAAGAAAAGCTTATCTCTCAACATGTGCTTACACTACCGGATCTCTCAAAACCATTTGAGGTCCAATGTGATGCTTGTGGTGATTGCCTTGGAGCTGTTTTGCTCCAAGAAGGGCACGCCATAGGCTATGAGAGTCGAAGGCTCGACCTTGTTGAGCAAGCTTTAGGCATATATGAAAAGGAACTCCTTGCAGTTCTACATGCCTTAGACTCATGGAAGCACTATTTATTGGGGACTCCTTTCATTCTGCGAATGGATCACCAAAGTTTTAAGTACTTCATGACGCAGACCAAGCTCTCCGACAAAAAAATGAGGTGGGCAAATTTGCTTTCCCAATTTCATTTTCATATTTCTCACATTTCTGGCGAGCATAATCAAGTAGCTGATGCACTCTCAAGACGGCCGAGAGTGAATGCGGTTTCCATAGCAACTCACAATGATCTATCTTCAATGATAGATGAGTATGCTATTGATCCCGATTTTAGAGATGTGATTTCAGCCCTTGCATTAGGGAAGAAAGAAGAACCATTTACTTTACAAGATGGTTATCTTCTCTATGGCAATAGACTATGCGTTACAAACTCACTATGTGAGAAAGTAATGTATGAATCTAATGCTCCTCCTTATGCGGGGCATAGAGGGATTCAATCTACCTTAAAGGGAATTTCTACTGGCCTACCATGAAAGTGAACATACAAGAGTATGTTTCTAAATGTGTGGTATGCCAAAAGACAAAATTTGATAGAGGGAAGCAACTTGGATTGCTTCAACCCTTGCCAATCCCTAATTCACCATGGGAGAGCATATCCATGGATTTTATCTTTGGATTGCCTAAGTCTATCCATGGGAATACGGGAATATGGAGGATAGTAGATAGGTTCAGTAAACAAGCTCATTTTATACTCGTCGAAAAGACTATCAAAGCCCATCAAATGGCAACCCTCTTCATTTCACAAATTTTCAAGTACCGTGGCTTGCCAATGTCCATAGTGTCAGATAGAGATCCTAGAATGACCAGTAATTTCTGGAAGGTTCTCTTTGAGAATTTAGGGACAAGGCTAAACTTCTCTGCGGCCTATCATCCACAAATGGATGGCCAAAGTGAAATAGTTAACCTAACAATTCTCGATCTACTAAAAGCCTATGTAACGGAAGTAGATCAAAGATCCCAATGGGAGAAGTACTTACCCTTAGTGGAGTATGCTTACAATAACAATGTACATACTTCCATGGGAAAAGCACCTTTCTAGGTAATTGAGGGAAGATCAAAAAGTCCCTTGCTACTTACACTAGAATGGTAACCTAACAGGACATAAAAGTGTCCTTTCAGGGTTTTGGGAAAATTTTCCAAAACCATAGTAGATCCACTCAATTGGAAAAATCCTTTCATGAGCTTATAGTTCAATAACTACTACATATGGAAAAAGTGAAAAACTTGTAATTTTTCTCATCCCTTGGTCACTACAAGCCTCCAAAGTTGATGGACAGTGCATTTTGCCCAAAACAGCAATTTCTTACAGTTGATTGCATATAAATAAGAGTGGAGATTTTTGTAGGACATGAGATAAAATGCCCCGTTAACTTCAATGGGTTGGTGACCAAAACATATGGTTGCTTTTACCTCACTAATGTTTTTTTGGGCAAAAAAATAGGTACAAAAAAGTTATATTTTTGCCATTCTGCGGACCTATCATCAAGTTTCTATAGTCACGCTCAATACAAATAATATATACATGTTGACTTAGTTCCCTTTGGGCCTCTGGATTCAAAAGGAGCCATGGAGCATGTCAAAAGGATAATGGATCTCTTACAATTGGAACCTTGGGGGCAATGATAAAGTGCTAAATATAGCAAACATGAAAAAACTGGGTTTAGCATTATGACCTCTAGAAACCCATAGAAACTACTCAATATCTACCCAAGTTTGTAGTCTATGATTAGATATGGTCACTACCTACAAAATACACACAATTGGCCTAAGAAACTAGGAATATTGAGAAAGTTATACTCGCTACTCTAAAATGTATCGTATTCTTTAGCAATCAAAAAACTCAACCATCATCATATACTATGCTATATAGAATATTAGGTCCCCCAAAACTCAAGCAAGATTAGCTTTATGTTATAAATTACACTTACAAAATCAAAATTGAATTTGGATATCAAGAAAGCCACCAAAAAAATCATAAAAGTGCTAATTTTGGCCAAAAAAACAGGATTATGCAATTCTTGTAAATTGGTCATAACTTTCAATTTTAACACTTAGCTCTCCCTACAAGCATCAAAACATGTTGAGAACTATGAAGGCCTAACCTCTAGCCATCTAAACCTCACAAACATGAAGTTTAGAGTGTTATAGTTGCCAAAAAATTGAGAAAAAGCCAAAAACAGGACCCGTTTTTTCACACAGTTTAGGTTCAAAAATGTTGTGCAAGAGTAGGTTAATGGTGAGATCTATACTCAAAAAATAAAATGCTAAGTTTTTTTCAGCTCATAAGGCAAATTTGTGGATATATAGCACCTAGAAATTCATTTTCATACTCTTCAAATAATTCAAGCAAAATGGTCACTTAACAGGACACAAAAGTGTCCAAGGACATAAAGTGTCATGTTACCATTCTAGTGTTAAGGTACATGGGAAGATCTTCGCTGCAGATGAGTATAGCCGAGACCTACAAGAATCTTTTCAAAAGATTAAGGATGCTATCTCTATCTCACAGCAAAGGCAAAAGGCTGCTGCTGACAAGCACAGAAGAGCCCAAACCTTTAAAGAAAATGATTGGGTCGTATTAAAGTTTCCCAAGGCTCGATTAAGGCACACGACGGGAAAGAATCCTACGGGACACCAAAAGTACTATGCTAAACTAGCAAAAAGGTACTGTGGTCCCTTCCAGATTCTTAGGCCGATCAATGAGATGGCCTATCAACTCAAGTTGCCCAATCATTGGCTCATACACAATGCTTTCCATGTGAGCCTATTAAAGCCTTACAAAGGAGAGCCACCTCAAGAACCAACTATTGAAGACCCACCGGAGATTGAGGACCAAGAGGAGATGCTGCAGACCGAGTCCATTCTCCTACATGAATACAAGGTACTAGGCGGTATGACTATCCGACGATATCTTATTAAGTTTAAGAATTATCCTTTTGAAAATGCTAGATGGATGCAAGGCATACAATTGAAGGATAACCTAAACCTTGTCAATGCTTACAATGCTTCCCAAGAGTAAGCAAATGTACAAAATGTTAAAAATGAACAGAGTTTTTATCTTATAAGACTCTCTTTTCTTTATTGTGCACAAAAATGAAGTAATATGCATGCTTAGATCAAGTTTGCGGAGACGACGTCTCCCAAACACCAAGTAGAGCTTGTCACTCTACTATGGAAGATTGATAGGACTAATGTGCAGACATGCTTGCGGTTACCTCAGGCTCTCAAGTGCCAAATGGACTAGTCATCCATTGTGGAATGATGTCGTAGGGTAACATAGGGATCCTCTACCCTCTAAGAAAAGGACTCATGAATATGCTTTATCTTCTCTACACCATAGTCGAGGAAGACTATGATTTCAAGAGAGAGGTAATGTCATAATAATCAATATCTAATTCTCCTAAATGATTTTCTCATGTCAAACTGATCATTTTATATGGGGAAGTGCCAGGGGAGAAAAAGCTAGAATATTGGTTAAGCTAGCAGACCGGCCACATTAGGGATCCAAAGGGGGGGGCATCTGCAAAAGATCCATGTGCAATAATGGGATAAAAAGACCCTAAGGTTCAGCCCATTAAGACTTTCAAAATGCTAAGGTTCCAAAATTCAAAGGTTGTGTCCAAAGGTCAGCCATGGGGGAATTGGATGCTTTGTGTGTGACCCAAAAAGTCTTTACAAATCCCTACATAGGAGGGGGTGAGCCTTGGTAGTATGGGATGAGAGAGAACTTCACACACACACACACACACACAAGCTCCATTTACACAAAGGGAATGAGGGACACATGTCAGCTCCCTAGCCCACATGCCCACAAGGTGTACCCAATTCCTATTGGATGGCCTTGGAGGTGGACCAATGAGAATCAGGCTAGAGTAAATCTAGTTTAATTAATTTAAAAACACTTAATAAAAGAACCAATGAGAATTAAGTCCTCTAGAAGACTATTGGACAGTCTCCCAAGTGGTCCAATGAGCATTCAGCAGCTTGCCTGATTCCTATTGGCCAGGAGGCAAAGGGGTCCAATGAGAGTTTAGTTGAATTATTAAATTACCTTAAGCTCTCACAAAAGGGGAAATGGGGACACATGTCAGAAGGCTATCACTTATGATGCTTAATTTTCATTGGCTAGCTCTAGGGAGGTCCAATGGGAGGACAGCAAGAGCAAATAGAAAGGGGGCTCGCCCAAGAGAGAGAAGGGGGGGCTGATTTTTGCAAGGCATTATCACACACACACTCACACAATCTCATGTGTGAAATAAAGAAGACTCCCTCTCCTTCTCAATCTTTAATGGAAAGCATTGCGTAGAGGAGGGATTCTTGTGTAGAGATTTTTCGTTGAATGAGGGTGAATTTGTAAAAGCACTGCACTCTGGGTGCGATGGAGACTAAAGCTACAATCGCGAAGGAAGTCCGTATCTGCTCATAGATGTTGCTTACCCCACCACTAAATCTAGTGGAGCGGGTGAAAGAGACACTAAGAATCAGTAGTAGTGCTTCTTACTGTCTCTTTCACCACTAAATCTAGTTGATCGGGTGAAAGAGACGCTAAGTAAGCAGTAGTAGTGCTTCTTAGCGTCTCTTTCACCCGATCAATTAGATCTAGCGGTGAGACGAGTTGCATCTATGAGCAGAGATAGATCACTCCCTTTGCGATTGCAGCTTCAGTCTCCATCCCACTCGGAGCGCAATGCTCCTTGTCCCTGCTTATGAGAACATACCTAGAGCATACGTACCTGGAGTGGACACAAAGACCATTAAATACAATGACGCTTATAAATAGAAATGGACAAAAAGCCACGTGAACACAATATATATTATGAAACGGAGCAAAATTGTTCGAAACGGAGAATCCTACAAGAATCCCAACCATCTCTTTCTTTTTTGATTTAGAACTTGAAGGTGCATATCCCGGGCTTTATCAAATCTGTCTAGCCACTCTCCAATGTACACTAGGGACTTTGATACCAGCCAACCTTCTGCCATGCTACCCTCCGGATGTGCCTTCTGATGCACGTATCCCTTGAGCGTTTTCATGAAATTCTCTAAAAAGAACATCCATCTGGAATGTACTGTGCCAGCTATCTCCACCTCATCAACTATGTAAACAAGAAGATGCACCTGAATGGTTAGCATGGTAGTAGGAAAATGTTTCTCAAACATGCACACAACCTCCGCAGCATTTAGGTTGTCGTATGGTATGGAATCTACGTTGATCTCCTCTTGTGACATCCATTGCACCAACTTCGCAAGTTTATAGATTGTGTTACGGATGTCAAGAGACAAACATCCCTCAATGGCAACCGGTAAATAAACTGCAAAACATGTGCAGAAATGATATTACATTCCACACACGGATTTGTTACACAATTCCCACTATGATATATTCCACTATGAACATACCTGACACATTTTATGCCAGTCGTGTGACTTCAAACCGGTAAGTTTTCCTTCTTTAGTAAAACACGTTTGGAGCGAGTGCATTACGCCAGTGGGGGACTGTAAAGATCGAATGGTCTCTTTTACTTTGCATTCTTGGGCTCCTGTTAAAATCCATGGTGCTTTAGGGAGTTTTATCGATCCATCGAACGCTGTTTGTGGCCAATATTTCTCCATACGATCCACATTTCTAAGGTCAACCCTGGCTCCCAAAGTATCTTTCTTGCCGGTTAGATGGTCCCATAGTAGATTACCCACATTCTTGAATATGTGCATTGGATCGAGCAAGTGATTGATCATGAGTCGGGTCCAGTACGGTAACTCGTACCATAGAGATAGTCTCTTCACCCTTGGGGGCAATCCGTCATCACACATCTCCTTCTGCTCTAACCATGCTTGTGCAGACATCCTCGGTGTCTCTCTTTCCAAAAATCCGTCGCGTAACACATGATTCTCTAGAAGATACGCTTGATGACCTTCGTAGATTTTCTTCTTCAATGAGGGCGCCCTTCGTGCATTCAGTCTAGGTCCACATGTGACACATGCTCTGTATCTGCTTGTTTGAAGCCCTGCATGTACACACATGATAATAGATTAGCTTGAGAAAAACCAAGATTTACAATGTTTGAGTGAGGAGTATAAATCACCTGAGCATTCTGTTAGTCCGGGATAGTCATGCATGGTCCACATTAGAATGCCTCTGATCAAAGCATTCCGTCGACCTATGTGTCGGCTCATATCCACTACTCCTATGCCAATCCACACAATTGTTGTAGCTCTTCCAATAGTGGACAGAGATACACATCCATATTCTTCACTTTATATCGCCTCGGCACAATCAAGCTTAGCCATAGGTGCCCCTTCTTCGTAGTCAACCACGGGGGAATGTTGTAGTTGACGATGAAAATGGTCCATACACTGTAAGATGTTGATCCTTGACCAAATGGGTTTACGCCATCCATACCCAGGCCTAAGTGCAAATTTTGAGCTTCCCTGGCAAAATCCGACCATGTTTCATCTATATGTTTCCAGGCTGCGCAATCTGCAGGAATCCGTAGCATCCAAAGATTTATTCTCCTCATGCCATGATGCTAGGGCGGCCATGGACTTACATTCAAAGAAATGCTTGATGCGAGGAAGCAGAGAAAAATATCGCAAAACATTTTGTGGAATTTTTGTTCCGTGGAGATCTACTCGATATCTCTCGGAATCACATTTCTGACACTTCTCCATGTCTATGTATTCCCCTCTGAAAAGAATGCAATCATTAGGACAAGCGTGGATCGAATTGTAATCCATCCCCAAGTTTTCCAAAATCTTTCTTTCTTCCTCTCGGGAATCTGGCATCACATTATCAGCTGGTAGTATGTACTCTTTGAGCAATCTACACAACATAAAAATACGGTACAATTGTGTAAAAATCTATTAGATCATTATACATCTAGAGTTTTATTAAAGTAAAGTAATTGTAATAAATCACTTAAAAAGCGCTGTGACGCTAGTGTCACTCCATCCAAACTTTGTCTGCATGTTGAGAAGAACTAGGAGTGCTGTCAATCTAGACACACGTGCTCCATCATACAATGGCGTATCGGCTTCACTTTTCATATCATCATAGATAAGCCTTTCTGAATCCATGATCGTCTTGATCATTTCATCAATCTCAGGCTCAAACATTGCCTCATTGGGAATGTGGTTTGCATGATCATCCCCCGAGTTGTCAGAGGCTACATCTTGTGGCCTCACATATGCTGCTTGACCAAAGCGCCTGCGAACACGTCTAATGGATTGCAAGATTGCTGCCTGTTGGCTAGCGTCAGAGTCCGATGAGTTATAATTCGCAACAACTCAATCTATAATAGATGGATCGAACTCCCAAATTCAGGAACGTGCTGCAAAGAAACGTGTCTTGTCCATCGCACAACATGCTTGCATTGATTACAAGGACATAAGATCCTCGTTGAGAGATAGGTGTTTCGATCACTACAAGAGGTACTTAATATTAGCGACGCTCGGAGTGCGATGCTCAAATGTGAAAAACCACGGCGTCGCTATGGGCGTCGCTAAATGACAAGTAACTTAGCGACGCCGTCAGGGCTAAAAAAATAAACGAGAGTGTCCGAAAACTCAGATCTGAGATCTGAGTTTTCGACGCGCGCTCAACCAAGAAAGGTAACGTGCTCTCCCTTTCTCTCTCTTTCTTCTCCACACACACACACACACACACACACACACACGAGGAGAGGAAGGAGAGCCAGGTATGCTCCTTCCCTCTCCTCACTCTCATGTTCCCTTCCCCTCTCTCTCTCTCTCTCTCTCTCTCTCTCTCTCTCTCTCTCTCTCTCTCACACACACACACACACACACACACACACACACACATTGTGTTTGAGAGAGAGAGAGAGAGAGCACAAGCATAAACAAAAAACACACATGCATAAACAAAGAATGCACACACACATTGAGAGAGGAAAAGAGAGAGAGAGCATGCATAAACAAAGAATGCACACACACATTGAGAGAGGAAGAGAGAGAGAGAGAGAGAGAGAGAGAGAGAGAAGAAGAAGAAGAAGAAGAAGAGAGTCTTAACATCGTAGGAAACTATGCCAAGAGACCTTAAAGATCTAGTCGACAGGAGTTGAACTCAAGACCTGTTATTCATGAGGGAAATGGCATAACCAATCTATCACACTTCGGTGATAGAAAAGTTATACCATTTTTCTCCTTTTTTTATTGACGTGCACACACACCCGAGAAGAAGAGAGTTTAATTTAGCGTCGTAGGAAACTAATTAAAAAGACCTAAAGATTTAGCCGAGGAGGAGTTGAGCTCAAGACCTGTTATTCAAGAGGGAAATGGCATAACCAATCTACCACACTTGGGTGATAGAAAGGTTATACCATTTTTCTCTTTTTATTGGCACACACACACCCACACGCACACACACAAGAAGAAGAGAGTTTTAACGTCGTAGGAAACTATCCCAAAAGATGTTAAAGATTAGGTTAGATGTAGACTTACGTTAAATTAGATTTAGGTTTATTAAGAGAAATTAGATTAGATTTAGGTTTATTTTTAGTTAGATTTAGATTTACGTTATATTAAATTAGATTTAGGTTTATTTACGTTATTTACCTGTTATTGAAGAGGGAAATGGCATAACCAATCTACCACACTTGGGTGATAGAAAGGTTATAACATTTTCTTCTTTTTATCGTTTAAGATAAGGTTACATTTAGATTTTTGTGTAGGTGCAACTCAGAGAGCCGCAGACGCTTTGTTCTCAGATTAATTATGTTGGGAGAGACCACCTCCCTGATGGGCAAACTAGAGAAAGCTTGCAGATTGTCAGAGGAGGAGCACTCTAGATCTCGCATTGCAGCTCTAAAAGCTGAGAAGAAGAGTTTGGTATGTCTTTTACCCTTCAATGGAGCGAATCACCACATGTTCAATTAGGTTAGATTTAAGATAAGATTTTGGATTGAGTTTTTATATTAGATTCTAACTTTGAGATTACCGTAAAAAAATTAGAGTTAGATGAACAGTGAAAAGATGTTAAGATGCTGTGAAATGCTACAGCTAGGAAGAGGCAAAGGGGTTTTGTCCACTACATGCAGTATCATGTAGACGTGGGTGTGTAGATTTCTTGTGCCCACAAATATAGGCATTGACCAATAAAGACGAGATTATAACCCGGTGGTTCTGATCTCCGTGCACCTGTAGACCGAGGTATGTAAGGATTGGACATGACTAGAGAATCTGAGGTAGTTTACAGTGTGAACAAAGAGACAGAGAGAGAGAGAGAGAGAGACAGAGAGAGAGATAAAAGACGAAGAATGCCAATAGAAGATTAAAATTTTTGTCCAGGTTATAAGATTTTTACCCTCATTATGAGTAGTGACAAGGATGTGGGGCCGTCCAACCGAAACACCTATCTCTCAATGAGGATCTTATGTCCTTGTAATCATTGCAAGCATGCTGTGCGACGGACAAGATGCGTTTCTTTGTAGCACGTTCGCAAATTTGGCAAGTTCGATCCATCTATTATAGATTGAGTTGTTGCCAATTATAACACGTCAAACTCTGATGCTGGCCAACACGCAGCAATCTTGCAACCCAATAGACGTGTTCGTAGGCGCTTTGGTCAAGCAGCATATGTGAGACCACAAGATGTAGCCTCTGACAGGGGGGATGATCATGCAAACCACATTCCCAACGAGGCAATGTTTGAGCCCGAGATTGATGAAATGATCGAGACAATCATGGATTCAGAAAGGCTTATCTAAGATGATATGAAAAGTGAAGCCAATACGCCATTGTATAAAGAAGCACGTGTGTCTAGATTGAAAGTGCTCCTGGTTCTTCTCAACATGCAGGCAAAGTTTGGATGGAGTGACACTAGCGTCACAGCGCTTTTCAGGTGATCTATTACAATTAGTTTACTTTAATAAAACTCTAAATGTTGTTGGGGTATAAAGACCAATGTGGTCGCCCAGGTAAGTGGGCGGGCCGCCAGGTATGTACACATATTCTTTTGTAAAAACCTAATAAGAACTCACTATGCTCTACACATTACAATAGAGCAAGTTCACCATATCGTCGTGCTCTTCTTCTCGCACTCTCTCTCGCGTCACACTTTCGCTCGTACTCCTTCAACTGGTATCAGAGCTCAGATCGAGGCTCGGGGCAGCATTTGCAGGTAGCCAGAGTCACCTGCTCAGATTGGAGTGAGATTCGACAGGCGAAGACACGGCTTGGTGTTCTCAAAATTTCATTCTGAGGTCATCTCGACCACCGTTCGGCTTCGACAAAGTTCTGCACAGGCCATTTTCGACTACATGGCCTCAGCGGGTGCAGATCCGGCTCTGCAAATTTGGGGTTTGGGCCTATGACTGCAAGTGCTGAGGATATCGGCACTCCCAGAGTGTTGATTTGTGGTTGTCTACACATCGAAGGACGGCTCACAGTTCTTGGAGGCGTGTCACATACGACACGGGCGCATCTACACACCGACTGTAGGCGACATCCACTAGTTCATCAAGTAGCTTGTGTTTGCTGCTTGATATTCCAAATTTCATCCTGACATTGCAGGTACTTCCACATGGGATGTATTGTCAGAGATGATGTATGTCTGTTGAGGGTTTGCTAGCTGTGAGTCACGCAGTAAACAACCGCCGCAACAGTTACATCATATAGTGGGAAATTTATGGATGTATGACTTTGTGGGAAATCTATGTATTGTCAAATTTACTGCAGCCTTTGTTGAGGGTCGAGTGAGGTTTTATTGAGCTGGGGGATTCTCGAATGTTGAGATCCTTTCGGTGATACAGGTCTTGGAGCGATCCCTCGAGCACCCTTAGATAGACAGCTAGGATGTATTGACTATGAGTTAGACAATTGGGATTGCATCTTTGCTTTACTGCCGTTGAGGCATTGTCGCAGTCTATGCTTACAGGACAGTGACAGGACAGTGAGATACAGTACAGGTGCAGGACAGGTTTACCCGCAGCTTACAATGTCAGAGAGACCGTATTTTTTGAGCTGTTTTTTGGTCTGTTTTTGAGTACACCAGAGCCATTTTACAAAGGCGACTCTGCCGAAATTTTTGCAGAATCTAAAGCTTTCTTGGTTCATTTGACAGGTTGATATTGGTTCAGAAGTCAGTTTACAGAGCAAACTCTGCCGAATTTTTCCCAAGAAAGTAAACTACTATGAAGCGTAGCTATGGCTGGATCACAGGACACTGCTCTTTACAATATCAAGAAGCTGGATGGAACCAATTTCCCATTGTGGAAGAAGCATATTTGGCACGTGTTGGTACAAAAGAAGCAGATAAAACCTATAAATCTCAAGGGGATAAATCCACAAGATATGGACGAAGATGAATGGAGAAAAATGGATGAATTGGCACTTTCTACCATTATGCTGACTTTGGCAGAAAGCGTTTACTTCAATGTAGCAGACGAGATGTCGGCTTATGAAGCATGGACAAAGCTGAGTGATCTTTATGAGAAGCAGAGTGTAGCTTCATAGGTATACTGGCTTAAGAAGCTTGTTGACTTGAAGATGAAAGAAGGGACACCTATGTCCAATCATCTGAATGAATTCAACACCATCTACAGTCAGTAGTCACCTCAGGGTGTCAAGTTTGATGAACGTGATAGAGCTATGTTCCTGTTGATCACATTTCCGGAAAGTTGGGACACTTTTCGCACAGCTTTGAGTAATTCTGCACATCCAGATGGTTTGAACATAGCAGGTGTAGAAGGCAGTCTGCTTACTGAAGAAACCAATAGAAAGACCATGGACAAAGGCAAAGGAACAGCCTTAGTTGTCAGGGGAAGGACCAAAGAAAAGTACAAAGGTGGAAAGAGGAATCTGTCTCGTAGCAAGTCCCGCAATGCTAAAGGCAAGAGTGACATAGAATGCAACCATTGTGGAAAGAAGGGTCACATGAAAAGAGACTGCAGAGAATGGAAAGCAGAAAAAGGCAAAGAGAAAGCTGAAGACCATGGTGAGAAGAACAAGTCCTCAGTGAAGATTCAAGAAATAAATGTGACAAACACTGTTGCAGAGGATGACAGTCTAGTGTCAGGAGACATCTACTTCTTGAAGAATACAATGGACTCAGCTCTTTTTACAGCATCTGATAGAACTGCATTGAGTGATTGGATTATAGACTCAGGGGCATCACTTCATGTGTCTCCAAACAAGGAGTGGTTTACCTCTTATGTGACCACTAAAGATCATGTTCGGCTAGGCAATGGGCAGACATGTGAGATCTTAGGTGTTGGAGATGTTCAATTGAAGTTTCAGAATGGGTCTTCTTTCACGCTGAAGAATGTGAGACATGTTCCCGCAATTACAAAGAGCTTGATCAGCACAAGTTTACTTGATGATGCTGGCTACGTCACCACTTTTGGACAAAACATGTGGAAGATATCCAAGGGTTCGATGACAGTAGCACATGCAGTAAAGTCTGGAGGACTTTACACAATTTATGTATCAAATGTCTCTAAAAATGTAATCAATGTAACCGAGCAGCCGAACGTTTCTTTGTGGCATAGCCGGTTAGGACATATGTCCAAGAAGGGAATGGAAATCTTGTCTCGTTCTGGTTATTTGCCTGGCTTTTCATTTAATGATTTTGAATTTTGTGAACACTGTCTGTATGGTAAGCAAACACAGTAGCCACATAAGCATAGAAGCAGTAGAAGAGATACACAGTTGGCACTTGTTCATAGTGATTTGTGTGGACCTATGCCTAACCTATCTCTAGGGGGAGCTTCTTACTTTATGAAATTTATAGGTGATTACTCGAGGAAAGTATGGGTTTACTTTCTCAAGCACAAGGATGAAGCGTTTACTTTTTTCAAAATGTTTGTGACACTTGTGGAGAATCAGAGTGGCAAGAAGCTTAAATGCTTACGCACTGACAATGGTGGAGAGTATGTTTCAAAGGCCTTTCAGGACTTTTGTGAGTCAAAAGGTATAAAACGTGAACTTATTGCTCCTTACAATCCTCCTCAAAATGGTGTTGCTGAGAGGATGAATAGGACCATACAAGAGAAGGTCAGAAGTATGTTGTCTAATGCACAGCTACCAAATGGGTTTTGGGATGAAGCTGTACCAACAGCTGTTCATCTTATAAATAGATCTCCTAGCAAGGTTTTGCGGAAGGATTCAGTGCCAGAGATGGTATGGTCAGGCAAAATGCCCTCATACAAGCATCTCAGAGTCTTTGGCTGTGAGGCATATACTCACGTTCCAAAGGAATTTAGGAACAAACTTGAGCCAAAGAGTAGAAAGTGCATCTTTCTAGGCTATGGTAATTCTGGTGAGATGGGGTACAGACTTTGGGATCCCGAATCCAGAAAGGTTATCCGTAGCAATGATGTTCACTTTAATGAATCCAAATATCATTCTAAACCATAGAGGGTTGAGGAGATCATAAGAGTTGTCTTCCAAGAAGATAGACCTGCACGTGCAAGAAAAAATGTCAGGGCTCAAGAGGAGCAAGGACAAGATAGATTGGAACCACAGGTTGTGGCTGAGCCTGAGCCACCTATTTTGCATAGATCTGGACGTATCACGCGACCTCCTGATCGGTTTGTTCCATCTATGAACTATGTCATGTTGGCTGATTGCAATGAGCCTTCATGTTACAAGGAAGCACTGCAAATGAAGGACTCCTGGAATTGGAAATTGGCCATGCAGTCAGAGATGACTACTCTGCATAAAAACCCGACATGGAAGCTAGTTAAATTACCACAAGGCAAAAAGGATCTACCTTGTAAATGGGTTTACAGGTATAAGATCACCGCTCATGATAGTCAGCCAAAGTACAAAGCAAGGATTGTTGCCAAGGGCTTTAAGCAAGAACAAGGCATTGACTTTGATGAAGTCTTCTCTCCGGTGGTCAAGATGACTACATTGAGATGCTTTCTTGCATTGGTTGCCATATTAGATTTGGTGTTGCACCAAATGGATGTCAAGACAGCGTTCTTGCATGGTGATTTACATGTGAAAATTTATATGTAGCAGCCAGAAGGGTTTGTTGAGAAAGGCAAGGAAGATTTGGTATGCCAGTTGTTAAAGAGTCTTTATGGATTAAAACAATCACCGAGGGCATGGTACCATAAATCCCACAATTTTATGCTTTCTCAAGGCTACAAACGTAGTGAGTTCGATCACTGTCTATATACAAAGAAGGCTAAGGATGGTAGTTGGCTGATTCTTATTTTGTATGTGGATGACATGTTGATTGCTAGCAAGCACTTGGAAGAAATTTCAGCTTTGAAGTCAAAGATGGCAAAATCGTTTGACATGAAAGACATGGGTGAGGCAAGTCATATACTTGGTATGTGCATTGAGAGAGACAGATCAAGAAGTTGATTTGGTTATCTCAAATAGAGTATATTGACAAGGTTTTGCAACATTTCAATATGGAGAAGGGAAAGGCATTGAGTGTTCCATTTCCACCACATGTGAAACTTAGCAAACAAGATTGTCCTGTGTCTGAGGAAGAACATGCTGAAATGGATAAGATTCCATATGCTTCTGCAGTGGGTAGTTTGATGTATGCAATGATTGCTACTCACCCAGACATTGCATTTGCAGTGGGAGTAGTAAGTCGATACATGTCAAACCCATGCAAGAAACATTGGGAGGCAGTGAAAGGAATATTGAGATACCTGAAAGCTACAAAGAGTATGCGTGTATGCTATGGGATTCAGGAGCTAAGTGTAAAGGGTTTTATAGACTCAGATTATGCAGGTGACTTAGACAACCGAAGGTCTATGTCAGGGTATGTCTTTACATTGGCTGGTGGAGCAGTATCATGGCGTTCTAGATTACAAGATTGTGTTACTCAGTCTACTACAGAGGCTGAATATGTTGCAACATCAGAGGCATGCAAAGAATCAATTTGTCTTAATCGACTAGTAACAGATTTGGGAACCAAAGAAGAGATGCCTGTGTTATATTGTGATAGTCAGAGTGCTATACAACTGGCTCGCAATCCAGTTTATCACGCAAAGACAAAGCATGTGGATGTGAAGTATCATTTCATCAGGGAAATTCTTGAGGATAAGCAAATTCAGCTTGTCAAAGTTCACACCACAAAAAATCCTACTGATCTACTTACAAAAGGACTTCCCTTAGAGAGCTTTGCGCATTTTTGCAAGCAGTTAGGTGTAGGGTAGTACATCACTTCTCTACATCTCTTGTATATTAGCTTGTATAGTAGCTTCTCTCACACTTAAAGTACCACATTGGACTTTAAGTGGGAGGTTGTTGGGGTATAAAGCCCAATGTGGTCGCCCAGGTAAGTGGACGGGCCTCCAGGTATGTTCACATATTCTTTTGTAAAAACCTAATAAGAACTCACTATGCTCTACACATTACAGTAGAGCGAGTTCACCATATCGTCGTGCTCTTCTTCTCACACTCTCTCTCGCGTCACACTTCCACTCGTACTCCTTCAAATGTATAATGTTTGATAGATTTTTACACAATTGTACCGTATTTTTATGTTGTGTAGATTTCTCAAAGAGCACATACTACCATCTGATAATGTGATGCCAGATTCCCAAGAGGAAGCAAGAAAGATTTTGCAAAACTTGGGAATGGATTACAATTCGATCCACGCTTGTCCTAATGACTGCATTCTTTTCAGAGGGGAATACATAGACATGGAGAAGTGCCCGAAATGTGATTCCGAGAGATATCGAGTAGATCTCCACGGCACAAAAATTCCGCAAAAGGTTTTGTGACATTTTCCTCTGCTTTCTCACATCAAGCGTTTCCTCGAATGTAAGTCCATGGCCGCCCTAGCATCGGATGGTGTGCTACGGATTCCTGCAGATTGTGCAGCCTGGAAACATATAGATGGAACATGGTCGGATTTTGCCAGGGAAGATCCAAAATTTGCGCTTAGGCCTGGCTATGGATGGCGTAAATTCATTTGGTCAAAGATGAACATCTTACACTGTATGGCCGTTGTCATTGTCAACTACAACATTCCCTCGTGGTTGACTACGAAGAAGGGGGACATATGGTTAACCTTGATTGTGCCAGGGCAATATAAAGTGAAGAATATGGATGTGTATCTTCGTCCACTATTGGAAGAGGTACAACAATTGTGGATTGGCATAGAAGTGGTGGATATGAGCTGACACACAGGTCAACAGAATGCTTTGATCAGAGGCATTCTAATGTGGACCATGCATGACTATCCCGGACTAACAGAATGCTCAGGTGATCTTTTTACACTCCTCACTCAAACACTGTAAATCTTGGTTTTTCTCAAGCTGGTCTATTATCATGTGTATACATGCAGTGCTTCAAACAAGTGGATACAGAGTATGTGTCACATGTGGACCTAGACTGAATGCACGTAGGGCACATATTCAAGAATGTGGGTAATCTACTATGGGACCATCTGACCGGCAAGAAAGATACTTTGGGAGCCAGAGTTGACCTTAGAAATGTGGATTGTATGGAGCAATATTGGCCGCAAGCAGCGTCCGATGGATCGATAAAACTCCCTAAAGCACGATGGATTTTCACAGGAGCCCAAGAACGCAAAGTAAAAGAGACCATTCGATCTTTGCAGACCCCCACTGACGTAATGCACTCACTCCGAACGTGTTTTACTAAAGAAGGAAATCTTACCGGTTTGAAGTCACACGACTGGCATAAAATGTGTCAGGTATGTTCATAGTAGAATATATCATAGTGGAAATTGTGTAGCAAATGCGTGTGTGGACTTTAATATCATTGTTGCACATGTTTTGCAGTTTATTTTACCGGTTGCCATTGAGGGATGTTTGTCTCTTGACGTCCGTAACACAATCTACAAACTTGCGAAGTTGGTGCAATGGATCTCACAAAAGGAGATCAACGTAGACTCCATACCATTCGCCAAACTAAACGCTACAGAGGCTGTGTGCATGTTTGAGAAACATTTTTCTACTACCATGCTAACCATTCACGTGCATCTTCTTGTTCACATAGTTGATGAGGTGGAAATAGATGGCACAATACATTCCAGATGGATGTTCTTTTTAGAACGTTTCATGAAAACGCTCAAGGGATATGTGCGTCAGGAGGCACGTCTGGAGGGTAGCATGGCAGAAGGTTGACTAGTATCAGAGTCCCTAGTGTACATTGGAGAGTGGCTAGACGGATCTGATAAAGCCCGGGACACGCTATGGCAAACCATAGATGATGAGCGCATATCTGGGATTGTCATGTGCAATCTCGGTGTTGAGAGGAAGATGACGGAAGATCTAGAGGCTAAAATCAACTCATTGTATTTAATGGTCTTTGCGTCCACTAAAGGTATGTATGCTCTAGGTATGTTCTCACAAGCAGGGACGACGAGAACCTCCTCCTCCTCTCTCTCTCTCTCTCTCTCTCTCTCTCTCTCTCTCTCTCTACTTGTCCATGTTTTCTACTCCATTCATTCAATATTAAGTTTAAATATTTGTGTGTTTAATGCAGGTATGTATGATGAGGAGTTTCTTTCTTCTTTGTCACCCCAGCATAGACAGTGGTACGTGGAGCGTCATCGCTCTGGCGCACCATCGTGTGCTCCTACTCCATCCGCATCTCCCTCTGTTTCGGAGCATTCAGCGCGCTCTGAAGCTTGGGTTTCGACGAGACGATCTTCACACTCGCCTAGGCAACGGCGCTCTAGTGGTGGCGGTGGCGGTGGCGGTGGCGGTTGTTGTGGGGATGCCACCACCGATGCTTTGACACAGCCACGTGTTCGACGAGGCTCTTTACCCTCCCCTTCTTTGCCCGTCCCAACACCAACCACGGCATCGCCATCGACACCAGGTTTTGTGCGGCTGACTGCCGCTCCTAGGAGCTACACACCACTAGCTACTCCTCCAAGAGTCATTCCAGTGGACACTCCTCGCTCTGGGGCTCAGACTCCAGTGGAGACACCTGACGTCCGTACCCCCATTGACACTCCGCTAGAGACCCCTGCCGGGACACCCAGGTTCACTCATCAGCGGAGAGAGGGCTTGCCTTACTCCGTCGACTTCAGCGGCGGCATCATCTTCGATGATGAAGGAAAGAAGGTGATTTTGCGCATGCGCGGTCTTTGCTCTCAGGTGTTTAGACACTACATACTAAACACCTGGAGTGAAGTACCGAATGATTTAAAATACAAAGTCATCAGCATGCTTCATGACTAGTTTCCCGTTCCAACATGGGAGGACCGCTTCAACGAAGACGTGATGAAGGTTCGAATGTGCAAATACTGCAAGCACAAGCATTCCGAAGTGCAAAAAGAAATCAAGCATGGGTGGAACAGACCAGATTGGCTGGCCAAAGAAGATTGGAAGAATGCAAAGAAAGCAGCACGCAAGAATCCCGACAAGTGGAAGCAACAAAAGGAGACAGCCAGAGCGCGAGTAGAGGCAGAGAGCTCGCACCACTTGGGGAGTGGTGGGTGCGCATCATTTGAGGCCGATTTTGTAAGTGTTTTTGCATTGCTCTCTATGTTTGATATTTTTGGGTTTATGGGTTTTTAAATTCTAACATAATGGATTCTTTGTATGTTTTGATAGTGGTCGATGGACGTGATCCCACACCGTACGAGCGTGAGTACGCAGGCAGGAAGGGCTTAAACGCCCTTATAAACATTCTAAGTTCTCGTGGCGGCATGGTTAGTATTAGGGTTTACTCTTTTCTATTTGTTGTATTGTTTTATAAACGTCGCTATATGTTTATAATAACAAAAAGTTGTCTTATTGTTTTTTTTTTTTGCAGAATCCGACAGATACGCCACTTGGGCGCGATGAGACGTCTGATTAGACGACGTCAGTTTAGCCATAGCTAGATATCATTAGTTTCTTTTTGTCATAGCTTATGTATCATGAGACGACTTTTATACGTCTTTTTGTAAACCATGTATATTTTTTAAATAATGACAATGGGTTGTAACTATTACATTTGCAAAGTTTAACAATCAAGTGATTTTGCCTATGTGTATAATTTTCATTGATTTATTTTCATCAATTCACGCTTGTCACTTTGTATTTTTATTTGCCAAACAATACGCACTATGGATGATGGAGTTAATGGTTATATTGTCTTGTGGGTGACTATTTTGGGTCTATATCTACCTTTGCACTTTTTTTCAAAGGTGAAGAATATGTATGAAACATTCAATATGGTTGATGGGTGGCAGGGCATTCAATTCCCTGCCACCAAAAAATTTTCCTCTTGGGCGTCGCTATATAAGGCTCTGCAGCGTCGCTATAGATGGCTCTGCAGTGTTGCTATAATCGTCCCCATAGGCATCGCTATATAGCAACGCATATAGCGACTGGCATAGCAACGCTTATAGCAACGTTCCCGTATCGATGTTGGTAGTGCTCTTAGCGATGCCGGGGGTTATAAAAACCCAGTGTATTTCCGTCGCTAAAAGCGTCACAAGAGCACACAACCTCTTGTAGTGGGTTGGACGGCCCCACATCCTTGTCACTACTCATAATGAGGGTAAAAATCTTATAACCTGGACAACAAATTTAATCTTCTATTGTAATTCTTTGTCTTATCTCTCTCTCTCTCTCTCTCTCTCTCTCTCTCTCTCTCTCTCTCTCTCTTTGTTCACACTGTAAACTGTAAAGAATGAGGATGCAAGAGAGCTACACAAGACAAGCACAAAGCACACAGAGATGGAAAGCTTCTTCTTCTTCTTCACAGAAAAGAGAGTACAAAATGACTAAGTGCTAAAGCTGAAAAGTAGCACATATGTACATGTGGTCACTAAGTGTGAACTCGCTAGAAGCGTACTAGGCTGGCACTATAAGTGTAGTCCAGCTGCAGAATCACTGGCAGAGATCCTCCGTGTCGGTCGCCTAACGCGCCAGTGAGTAAATGCCGTAAGCGGCCAAGACCCGTAGTGGATGCCAGCTCAAGGTGTAGAGCTCGACATCTCAACACTCCCCCTCGAGCTCTGCATGTCGCAGAGTCCAAGCATAGTCCGGAAACGTCGAAGCTTCTCAGCTCCGAGAGCCTTGGTAAAGATATCCGCTATCTGCTCCTCTGTGATAACGTAGACCAAGTCGATGTTGCCCGCCAACACTCGCTCTCGAACGTAGTGGTAATGGACCTCTATGTGTTTGGTACTAGCATGGAACACTGGGTTCCTAGCCAACTGCATGCTGCTGAGGTTGTCACAATGAATGAAAATCTGCTGGTCCACCTGCACTCCCAAGTCCTCATGTAATGTGCGTAGCCAAGCTACCTCGCATGCCTCAACTGCTGCACCTCTGTACTCGGCCTCTGTGCTGGATAAAGCAACCGTAGGCTGCTTTTTGCTGCTCCAAGTAACAACAACACTCCTAAAAGAGAACATGAAGCCACTCGTAGATCTCCTATCAACAATGCTACCTGCCCAATCTGCATCTGTATACCTATACAATGCTAATGGTGCATCTGCTGCATAGAACAATGCATAGTCAAGAGTCCCTTGCACATACCTAAGTGTGCATCGTACTCCATCCAAATGTGGCTTCCTCGGAAGCTGCATGAACTGACTCTCCAAGCCTACTATGTAGCTCAAGTCTGGCCTCGTGATAGTCAAGTAGATTAGACTACCCACAATCTTCCTGTACATGTTGACATCCTCAACAACATCACCCTTCTCTGCACTCAGCTTTGCATTCACATCCAAGGGAATAGAAATTGGCTTACAATCAGCCATACCATACTTTGACAACATGTCCAAAGCATACTGTCTCTGTGATAGCCATACACCCTCTGGAGTCTTGATCACCTCAATGCCAAGAAAGTAGCGCAACTCGCCTAAATCTTTCATTTCAAACTCCTGTTTGAGAAGACCCTTCACATGGTCAATCTCCATAGCATTGTCACCAACAATAATAAGGTCATCTACATATATGGTAATGACCACAATCCCCACATCACTCTCACGTACATAGAGTGAATGATCAACATGAGCTCTCCTAAAACCAATACTGACAAGATACTTGGCAATCCTGTCATACCATGCTCTAAAGACCTGCTTCAAACCATACAAAGCTTTGAGAAGTGCATACATAATCTGGGTAACCTGGATCGACATAACCAGGTGGCTGATCCATATACACTTCCTCTTGCAACTCACCATTCAAGAAGGCATTCTTTACATCCATTTGATGCATAATCCATCCTCTAGATGCATCCACTGCTATGACAGCTCTCGTCATCTTTGCCACTGGAGCAAAGGTCTCCTCATAGTCTATGCCATACGTCTGTGCATAACCCTTTGCGACCAACCTTGCCTTGTGACGCTCAATGTTACCATCAGCCTTATGCTTGGTTTTATACACCCATCTACAACCAATAGCTTTCTTGCCACTTGGCAATGGCACCAACTCCCATGTGTCGTTTGCTTCCAATGCAGCCATCTCTTCATTCATTGCATCATCCCAATGCACATTTCCAACTGCATCCTCAAAACATGTGGGCTCCACATCCTGTATCACCTTAGCCATGTAGGCTTGGTGATGCGCTAGATACCCATCATAAGTCAATTTCTGAACTGGATTTCTGACTCTATTAGATTTGTGCGGTCCTGGGTCACTCCTTTGCCCTCTAGCATCTTCTTGTACTTTCCTTACACCAGGTGTCCTAACAGTCGGAATTCCAAATTCCTCATCAAGACTTTGTTCAGAACCATCTGAATCCATGTCTACATGTGAAAAACCTGATGATGCATCAGCCATAAAGGGAGGTTCATCAACCTTTTCCTTTCCTTTTCGTGATACATTCCCTGTACCTGTTGGTGGAGTAACCTGCGTACGTAGTCTACCATTCCATGGTTTCTCAACAGAGCCACCAGAAGAGGACTCTTGTGGTCCACTCAAAACCTGTGACTGTGGCCTCACATTTTGTACAACCACATCATCTTTTACATCAGCCCTAATAGTGCCATGTGCATTACTGTACCAGCTACTCATGTCATCAAAGACTACATCTCTGCTCACTCGCAATTCTCTTGTAGTAGGATTGTAGCACCTGTACCCCTTTTGTTCAAGGGAATATCCCACAAGAATACATTTCTCTGCTTAAGGATCCAATTTCCTACGCAACTCATCTGCTACATGCACGTAAGCTATGCAGCCAAACACTTTCAAGTGTGCCAAATCAGGCTTTGTACGTGTAAACTTTTCCTCAGGTGTTACATCATGCACCGCAACTGTAGGTGACCTGTTCATAATGTACACAGCTGTATTTACGGCTTTAGCCCAGAAATGATGAGGCAAGTTCTTCTCATTCATCAATGCACGTGCAACCTCTGCAATGTGCCTGTTTTTCCTTTCTGCGACCCCATTCTATTGTGGAGTATATCTGCATGTAAACTGCCTGTGTATACCATGCATTCGCAGAAAATCTGAAAAATCATTGGAGAAGTACTCTCCCCCTCCATCTGACCTCAATGTCTTGATTTTCATATCTGTCTCCTTCTCAATCATGACTTTGAAGTCTTGAAAGTGACCAAACACTTCACTTTTGTTGTGCATGAAGTAGACCCATACTTTCCTTGTATGGTCATCAATGAAAGAGACATAATACCTGCAGCCATGTATACTTGCAGTATCGGTTGGACCCCAAACATCTGTGTGCACCACCTCAAGTGGCTTTTTACATACATTGCGCTCATGTGGAAATGAGCCCTTTTACTGTTTTCCAAACTGGCATGCTGCACACACTTTATGCATACCATCCACCTTGAATTTGGGCAAACCTTTTACAATCTGTTTTGATTGCATACTGCGCAATCTCTGCTCATTGACATGGCCAATGCGTTTGTGCCAAATGTCAACATCAGCCACAACACCTGTGCCCTGTGCAAATAATGCATCTTTTACCTCAGGCATGTCTACATTCAGCGTAAACATTCTGCCCACACATTTGCCCTCTATGATCAGCTTACAGCCATTCTGGAAATCTTCTACATAACAGCCATTCGGATTGAAGCGAACCTGCAAACCCTGCTCAACCATTTGTCCAACAGAAACAAGATTCTTTGTAATGTTTGGGACATGAAGTACATCTGCTAAGTACTTTGATTTCCCACTCTTCGTATTTAGAGGTATGTCCCCTACATGAGCAATGGGGTGAGCTGTGTCATCTCCTGTCTGCACATAGCCTGACACATCTCGTTTGCGCATATCTCTAAACCACTCTCCACGAGACGTCATGTGATTAGAGGCACCTGAATCCACATACCAAACATCATCTTGGGTGGAATTCTCTGCAGTCATTGTATTCATTACATGCTGCATAACAAACATGTGTCGTTTTTGTTGTCATCTGTATCTCTGCTAGTAGATGCATAGTTTCCCTGTTCTCTCTTTCCACTTGCTTTTCCCTTTGGATAGTCACGTAACATGTGACCTCTTTCACCACAAGTCCAACATTCTTTGCTATCTGGAGTATGTTGTTGCATGCTTGATCCTGCACCACGACCTCTTTGACTCCCCCTGCCTTGAGACTGGTTTCCCCTGCCACCTGTATTGTTTTGATTTGATTGACCTTCCAGACATTGGCCCCTGCAACCCCTTGGGCCTCGACCACGACCTCTACCTCTACCTCTGTTGGAGTTAGAATAGAAGGCATGTTCAGAATTATTTCTACCATGAGAAGAAGATGTGTCAAGGTTCTTCTCCTCAAGAATAAGCATAGAAATCAAATCTTGGAACATGGGGATGTCGTCTCTTGTATTCATGGAAGACCTGAAATATACATACTCATCTCCTAGACCATCCAAGCATGCACGGACAATGTCATCATCTTCCACTGAGACTTTAATAGATCCAAGAGCCTCAATGATACTCTTGATCTTCAAGGCATAATCATTGATTGAGAGGTTGTTCCTCTTAACCTGATTTAGCTCCGACTTTAGTTGAAGCTTCTTGGCCTTGGTGTTCACCTCGAACACTCTGCCTAAGTTTCTCCATGCAATGGCGGGGGTTTTAGCATCATGTAGATAGCCCATCATGCCATTTGTGATGCTCATAGAAAGCCAATACATCACTTTGTTCTGGCCTTGTTACCAGTCCCTCAAAGCTTTCCTTTGTTCTGCTATAGCATTTGCCTCTGGAATCTCTGGTTCCTTTTCATTGTCTCCTTCTACATAGTCCCAATAACCTTTTCCTTTTAGGAAATTTGTTATTCTGAACTTCCATGCAGGGTAGTTATTTTTCTCAAGCTTCTCAGTAACAATCTGACTGAAACCGTCAGACATCTTGAAGCACTAAGACAAAATAGCTGCAATCTGCAAAAACCTGCAAATCTGCTGAACCTGCTATCGTGGTACCTGTAACTCTTTCTACACTCAACGAGTGTCCACAATCAAGCGTACATACAACCACTGTACTTGTACAGTAAATCTCTGTATACTGCACTTTGGAGACCTGTTCAGAAACTTGTGCGAAAAACCCCTAAAATTTCGAACGAAGGGATTGTGATGCTCTTGCTCTCTTAGCCTCTCTTGCCTGCACCAGGCTCTGATACCATGTAAAGAATGAGGATGCAAGAGAGCTACACAAGACAAGCACAAAGCACACAGAGATGGAAAGCTTCTTCTTCTTCTTCACAGAAAAGAGAGTACAAAATGACTAAGTGCTAAAGCTGAAAAGTAGCACATATGTACATGCGGTCACTAAGTGTGAACTCGATAGAAGCGTACTAGGCTGGCACTATAAGTGTAGTCCAGTTGTAGAATCACTGGCAGGGATCCTCCGTGTCGGTCACCTAATGCGCCAGTGAGTAAATGCCGTAAGCGGCCAAGACCCGTAGTGGATGTCAGCTCAAGGTGTAGAGCTCGACATCTCAACATAAACTACCTCACATTCTCTAGTCATGTGCAATCCCCGCACACCTCGATCTAGAGGTGCACAGAGATTAGAACCACCGGGTTATAATCTCGTCTTTATTGATCAATGCCTATATTTGTGGGTACAAGAAATCCACACACCCACATCTACATGATAGTGCATGTAGTGGACAAAACCCCTTTGCCTCTTCACTAGCTGTAGCATTTCACAGCATCTTAACATCTTTTAAAAGTAGATCTTTGTCTGTAGCATGCAGGTATGCCATTCTTGCAATGTAGCTGATGCCTTCTCAAAGCACTTAATTCTTACTCTAGATTTGATGGGCTGTGGTGTGTGTGTGTGTGTGTGTGTGTGTGTGACCCTTGGAATCGTCATCTTGCATCACTAATTTCTGTGTAGGCTCAATTTTCTCTTCCATTGCCTGATCGTGACGGCTTATTGTATGGTAGCAGCAGTCGAACATGCAGGTGGAATTGCTGATCCGCATGGACTGTCGAGGCTGTGAGCGCAAGAAATTTTATCATGTAGGAAAACGGAGTCTTTTTCAGTGTTTTTCATATGAGCAAGTGTTTTTCATACAATGCTTACCATCATGAGCACACCTTCATTGACATGCACTAAAATCTAACCTAAATCTTAAAAAATATAGTCCATCGAACATAAATCTAGATCTAATTTAATCTTAAACTCAAAATAAACATAAATCTAATCTAATATAATGTAAATCTAAATCTAACGTAAATAAACCTAAATCTAATCTAATCTAACTTAAATAAACCTAAATCTAATCTAACGTAAGTCTACATCTAACCTAATCTTTAACGTCTTTTGGGATAGTTTCCTACGACGTTAAAACTCTCTTCTTCTCGTGTCTGTGTGTGGGTGTGTGTGCCCCAATAAAAAGAGAAAAATGGTATAACCTTTCTATCACCCAAGTGTGGTAGTTTGGTTATGCCATTTCCCTCTTGAATAACAGGTCTTGAGTTCAACTCCTCGTCGGCTAGATCTTTAAGGTCTCTTGAATTAGTTTCCTACGACGTTAAATTAAACTCTCTTCTTCTCAGGTGTGTGTGTGTGGGTGTGTGTGCACGCCAAAAGGAGAAAAATGGTATAACTTTTCTATCACCCAAGTTTGATAGATTGGTTATGCCATTTCCCACATAAATAACAGATCTTGAGTTCAACTCCTCATTGACTAGATCTTTAAGGTCTCTTGGGATAGTTTCCTACGATGTTAAGACTCACTTCTTCTTCTTCTTCTTCTTCTTCTCTCTCTCTCTCTCTCTCTCTCTCTCTCTCTCTCTCTCTCTCTCTCTCTCTCTCTCTCTCAAAAACACAATGTGTGTGTGTGTGTGCATGTGTGAGAGAGAGAGAGAAAGAGGGAGAGAGAAAGAGGGGAAGGGAACATGAGAGTGAGGAGAGGGAAGGAGCATACATGGATCTCCTTCCTCTCCTCATGTGTGTGTGTGTGTGTGTGTGTGTGGAGAAGAAAGAGAGAGAGAGAGGGAGAGCGCACGTTACCTTTGCTTGCTTGAGCGGTTAATTTTTTACCCCTGTCGGCATCGCTATGGGTGTCGCTCAGTTACTTATAACTTAGCGACGCCCATAGCGAAGCCTATAGCAACGCCGTGGGTTTTCACTGTGAGCGTCACTAATATTAAGTACCTCTTGTAGTGGGAGCCATTCAATCTGTGTGTTCAATTTCATAAATGAATTCAGTCTCCTTTAACTTTTCTATCTCTTCTTTGATCTTCCTGGAAAATGTCTCATTATAAGTGTATGGCCTTTGTATGCTTGGTTTCGCATCATCTCTCATAGGTATAATATATTGACAAATTTCTCGATCAACACCCTTGAGATCCTTATAAGACCAAGAAAATATATCTTGGTATTCTTTCAGTAAGCTTAACAAAAGCTCTTCTTCTTCTTGTATCGGGTCATTTGCAATGTAGGCAAGTCTAAGCCCTTCTCCTAGTTCGGCCAGATCTATCTTTTTTGCGTTTTTAGGTCCTTCATGTGCATCTATTTGCATCAGAAACTGTGTTCTACTAGAGACTGATGGCATAGGTCTAGATTTCATGTTTCTTGTATCTCTTTTTCTTCTATACCATTTCTATCTTCTCGGTTTCTGGTTTGAAAAGTCAAAAAAACTTTTCATCCTCTCCTTTCATGAGTAGTTTAGCTCTCACATGTTCTTTTTTTGACCCTGAAACAGTTGAGGTAGCTGAATGTTCTTCTAACTCGTCTATTGCATCATAGTAGAGGTCTGAAAAGACTAGTTGAGCTTTGATTAAGTCCTTGAATTCTTGAATTTTGTCTTCAATGTAAAGGATTGAGATCATTTGTATGGGAATTATGTCATAGATTCCTCATTGCAAAATTGAGTAGGCATAGATGTATTTACACATACATCCATTGTTGCTAAAATTTGAGTCCACTCAAACGGCTCAAATAAATGCTATAGAAAGGGTTTAGGTACATAGGCTTCGTCTATGCAATCCCGTTCTAAGATACATTCTTCTCGTTTTAAGCTCTCACTTTCTGAGGCTCCGCACATCCAAATAGGTGTGTCTTTGTTCAACCAAGATGGAAGCTTAGTTTCAACCAAAGAGACTAAGTCAAATTCTTGTATGGGCATTTTCACGACATCTTTATAAGTGTAATATTTTAGATTAACCATTGTTATTGATCCCACTTGCTTCAAGTACAGACAATTGTTTCGCCAATCCTGGATGAGTTGTACTTGTCGCATGAAAGGTCTTCCCAAGATGATTTCATAATTGAGTTTCTTTCCAAAATCCAGTATTGCAAAAGTGTGTTGATAATCAATTCCATAGGAACTATCACTTTTTCAAGAAATCCTAAGGGTTTTTTGATGTGTCCATCAACCAATTGCAATTTCATTCAAATTTGTCTAATGGCTGGTTTTTCCCATGATTCCCATACTGCTTTCGTGGCTATGGCTATGCCTGCCCCACTATCCAGTATTTCCATGGCTTCTATATCACTATATCTCATTCGAAGAGTTGTGTTTCCTTCTTCCCCCTCGTAGTATTCTCCAACTTTGTTCATTAGAACGGATCTAATCTCTTTATTATCCAATTCGTGTTTCAATTTTTCCAATTTTTTTATGATCAGCCCTGTTATCCCCACCTTCTCTAGAGTTTTCTATAGATCATTCCATAAATATGGTCTAATTTTTAACATTGAATGGATGTTGTCTACCTCTAGGGTCTGTTCCGCTCTTTTTATCTGAGTGGTTTTACACACTATGGATTCATCTTTGTTATCTCCCA
The DNA here is from genome assembly GCF_014529385.1 of Adiantum capillus-veneris. Classification (NCBI taxonomy): domain Eukaryota; kingdom Viridiplantae; phylum Streptophyta; class Polypodiopsida; order Polypodiales; family Pteridaceae; genus Adiantum; species Adiantum capillus-veneris. The sequence continues at coordinate 130,073,100 of NC_140942.1, forward strand.
AGTAAGGGGTAGTGTTTTTAGAGTCATTGGTTATTGGTTTAGACATTCGTGAAGCTTCAAAGCCACAAATCCCCATACAAGGATTGTACATCCATATCCATATCAAGAGGTAGAATGTCTAGCCATACTTTCTCTATAGGAGTTGACTTCAGAGTTAGGCTCCTTCACTATCAGGCACTATGAGTTCTGGTTCTTTAGTTTCAAGGTGGGGTTCTACCACCGCTTTGGATTTCTCTTTACTGGTTCTTACCACAAGCTCCTTAGGTTTTTCCATACTCTCAAGCTTGGGTTTTTGTTTTTCCAGCATCTCTTGAGTAATCTTACCAAATTTTGATAAGCTTTAAGCTTATCTGCTTCCATATTCGGACAAGGATAGTTTTTTCATTTGTTTTCCATGTTTTGGCTTGCTTGGTAAGCTTCCAAGGTTGCATTGATTGGCTCAAAAATTTTGTCTACCAATATTGATCCTCCAGATTTCACGGTGGTTTCCTTGATTTCCAGTTTCTTTCACTTTTTCCAGTATTCTCTGAATCATCAAAGGAGTTGTGTTTCTTTTTCTTAGCATGGGCTCTAGTGATTACCTTGATTGGAACAATAGGTTCACTCTCTGATGAGCTACTAGGTATCACTTGGAATACGTTCACTACTGTTTTGCCCTTGTTTAAAGAAATTTTTGGAAAATCTTCAGGGAAGTGTCCTCCCTTTTTGCAACATTGCATACAAAAAGCTTCAACTGGTTTAATGTTCTTATCAGGCTCTAGGCATTCATTTATCCAGTGATCATCTACACCACATTTATGACAGTTTTCAGTTCTTGGCTTAATCATGGGTCTTACCATCGGAGGTCGAACACCTTGATTAGCTCCATAGTACATTGGTACAAGCTCTGGTGTAGTATAATTCATAGGTTCTTCCATTGGTGGTGGATGTGAACTATACCAATCTCCTTTTACCATTACTATAGATGGACTAGGCTCAACATAGTGTGTAGCAGGCACTAGTGCTTGTTCATCTACGACTCCCTTTGAATGCACATACTTTACAGGCACTGCATTATGTCTAGGATATGGAGATTGTTGACCCAACACGGGTTGAGGTCTTTTCATACCCATTGGTGATCTTTGAGCTGGGACCATATTAGGCTGATATTTGTACATAGAATGTCCCTGTGGCCTCATACGCACATATTGACATTTCCATCATACTTCGGTCGGTAATAGCACTCATTGGTCTCATGGTTGGTCCATTTACCCTCGCTTGCACACCATTTTTGTGGCCTAGTTGTTTGTCCCTGTTGAGGTATCCCTTGCCCTGGTCCCCTCATTGGTGCTTTTTGCATGTTATTCATCATTTCATTCATCCTTTTGAGCATGTCTTCTATGGCTGTAAGCGGGGCTGCAGCAGTCGTTCCCACTTGTGCTAGTTTGGTGGATATTGTTTTCTCACTTTGATTATCCTTAGGGATATCTTCATCATTGAAAATATCACAATTATCTCCTAAGTCAATAGCATCTGACACACACTCTTCTAGGGTTATATATTTCTTGCTATACAATATAGCATGAAGTTCTTTGTTTAGCAGTCCCTCTAGAAACAATGATACTAATCTTTCTTCTACAGGTATCTCTAGTTCCGGGCATCTTGCAATGTATTACTTCATTCTAGTTGCACAATCCCTAAGTGACTCACCTTGTTTCTATTTGAAGCTATAGATTTGAGCTACCGTATTATGTTTGATCCCTGTTTTGGAACATACAACTACAAATCCTTGAGCTAATGTATTTAAGTCCATGATTGACCTTGGTGGAATGTTTTAGAACCATGTCAATGCTTTTCCTTCTAGTGTCATTCCAAATCCCTCGAACTGAGTATGGAAATCAAATATGCATTCTGCTCTTAACATTTGCTTAAAGCTTGCTAAGTGGTTATATGGATCCCCATATCCACTATATTTTCTGACCCATTTTTGAAAATCAGGTGGTCTGACACGTCTATTTGGTTTAACTCCCGGACTCCTAGTAGTTGGTCATGTTCCGAGTCCTTCAAACCAGTCTGTTGGAAATAGTGACTCATGTAGCATTGGACTGGCTTTAGTGTCACCCAGTTTTCTTTGTGATGATGTAGTTTTGGGTTTTTTAACATTTCTCTCAGAAGATCTCTCCTGGAGTTTATCTCTTGGAATAGTGTCTGGTCCTTGGCCCAATATCCAATCCCTTATGGAGTATCCTTGGTATCTGGTTTGTTCCACCTCCTCAGGACTCATCATAACAAAGTTATTGTTATAATAATCCCCAAATAGGTAGTATGGTAGATTTGATGAACCCTTGTCTTTGATTTTGAAGATATAGATGATTCTCATGGGTGTTAGCTGTCCTGATTTGGCATGGGAAGTCCATAGAAGATCTTTGACATTTCTATCCTCCCAACAATAGACTCCAATCCTAGGATTACTCAAAGTCTTCAAATCAACTTCATCGTATCCCTCAAATTCTAAAGTCGGTGGTCCTTCTTTTGGTGCCATATCTCGAATTATGGTATTTAATTCTAACCCCCATTTGTCTATCACGTCAAGGTTTTCAACTTGTAAATACTGAGTTCCATTGTTAGCCATATACATTTTTTCTTGTTTGTTTTCCATGATTTCCTCTTCAAACTTTATGTCATGGTCATCAATGCAAATAGCATACTCTTCATAGGATCCAGGGAAACCTAAGCTCCATGGTGATTAGTCTTATAAAAGGTGAGTATGTGCTTATACTGCACTGTCATTCGGGCTTCTGAGTGAGTCGAATAGGAAGACATTTCAGATGTTGATTTTGAAAAAGTGTCTGGGACTTCTTCAAAGATAGTATCCAAGTAATCTCCTTGATTCACACTCTCTTCGGTGGATACTCTACTAGCGGTCTCTCCAAATATGCCTTGGTCTGCTAGTATATGACCAGATCTAAGGTTCATATAGACTTGTAAAGCCCAGGATAGAGTACTTACCATCGGATTGACTTGTTATCAGCTCCTTCCACTTGACTCGATTGCACTTCTATCAAGCTTTCAATTCCTTGTCTACAACCTGATTCCTGTATCAGTTTTAATCAAGTTAGCTCTTCTTTCACAAAGACTGTGCAAATTTTGCTAACTATTGTGGCTGGTCAATGTGTATCACTTCCAATTGAGCTAGGTGATTCAGCATTTGAGACTTTTAGATTTTACTTTTGCAAAAAGCCAAAGGACTAATTTACAACCTAGAAACTAAGTGAACATGTATCAATTTGGATCCGATTGAAACCAAAATTTTCCGGTAGCCTTGTATTATGTTGGTCTAACACTGTACAAGCTCAAAAGTTCAAAATGGTGTCTCTGTGTATCAGGAGTAAATAATCACGATTATTTACTTTTCTCAATTTTTTGCACTTTTTGGCTTGATTTGCCAAGTATTCAACTTGTTAAGGTCCCTGGACAAGTTTCAGTAAGTTTGAACAAAATTTGTTCAAGTTATCAATAGTTTTGTGTCCACAGACTCAGTTTTCTAGAATCTAGCTTAGGTCTCACTTTTGTGATCCAAATTTCACCAATTTTTATTTGTGTGGTCTACTTGATATGCTTGACCTTGTGGTATACTCAAATGTGCAAAAATGACCAATTTTCTAGCAGATGTAAATAATCACGATTATTTACTCCTACTGTTTTTATGCAAGTTTTTGCCACAATATTGACACAAAATGGTTAAGCAGCTCAACTTAAGCTCCCTAGCCAGGTTTTATCAAGTTTGGATAATCCCTGTTCAAATGGTCAACAATATTGTATCTATAGACTGACTTTACAAATTTGGCCATAGTTTTCACTTCAATGATCCAAATCTTGCTAAATTTGATTTGCGAACTTAATATAACATGCTAAAACTAGTGGTATGCTGGGTTGGTCCAAAAAGTTGAAAAATAGGACAAAAGTAAATAATCATGATTATTTACTTCTGGCAAATTTTTGCATCATTTTGGTCAACTGTGCATGTACACTTGTTTAACACATCAATATAAGCCTATGAGTCAAGTTTCAGTGAGTGTGAACAAAATTTTCCCAATTTACACTCAAGTTCTCGATAATCAGTACAGGTTTTAGTTTTTACCAAGGTTTTGGTCAGTTTGGTGATCCAAATTCTATGGTACTTTACAAAAGATGTTTGTACACATGCATGGAGTCTTTGGTATCAACCTTGGCCACTTTTGAGCTGAAAGTAAATAATCACGATTATGAACATTTTTTTCAACTTTTTCAGTGGACAGTCTTTTTATGAACTATTTAGCATAAGTGTGTGTGTGTGTGTGTGTGTGTGTGTGTGTGTGTGTGTGTGTGTGTGTGTGTGTGTGTGTGTGTGTAGTTCTTTAAATAGGCTCCTACAAGCTGAAAATCGATTTGTGCTTCTATAAGCATCTTGAGTGAGCACTCAGTCTCTGCATTGGCAAGTTCAGTTCCCCTACCCACCAAGTGTCAGGTTGGCTTGGTTAACTGACTCTGAGACTTAGTTACTGGCTTGGCAGCTTTCCCAGGACTCCCACAAAGCAAGAGGGCGCCCCCTAGCTGCTAAAGCTGATCTGGAGTGGGCTGGAACCTGTTCCCACACAATCCCGGGCTCCGGTACCTCCCCGAGCAATTTTTAGGAAATTTGGTTCTAGGCTAAAACGGGTCATACGAGTCGGATTTTGATGCCGAAAATTGCTATACGAAGCTCTAACTAAGACGTACTGGCTCGAGTACCTGCCATATTTAGCAGCCCCTGGGGTTTGAAAATGCATTTTTTTCAAATTTGGGTTACGGGTGCAGTTTTTCGAGGCGATCAAAACTGGACGGGTCGGTTGACCAAAAACTTGCTATTTTTGGAATTTTTTTACAAAAATTATTTTAATTCACATTTCGAAGATTTAAAACATTCTAAACATCATGGCACTGACAGAATTTGAAAAACTGCTAAAAATAGTAACTTATATCATTATATTCATTACATGGTACAAGGGTGCTCTTTTTGATCGGGGTCAGAGACCTTAAAACCTTGATGACGATTCATCTTCACAGCAAAGTGGGAGCAAGTCTTCCAAGACAACACTGAAAGGAGAAATAGCGGTAAACCAGGAGCAGCTCGTAGATGAAGTGCTAAAAAAGATCAACTTGTACGCCAAACCCCAGGCTAAACAGCCCAAGTGGTGTGCTATTGAACAAAAATGGACAAACCATGGGACCGAGGAATGTTATTATAACAATGGATATGTGAGAGAGAGACCTTACGCTCCCCAAGCTCCAGTAGCTTCCCCTCAAGTTCCACCGATGCCTCGATATCAAGCAGGCAACTTACCAGGACCTGTAGGTGTAGAAAGACCACAACCGGTGTTGGGGCAACAACCACCCCTACCAGGTTTACGACCAGTTGGTATAAGATACACACCAACGGTAACTGAACTAGAAGAAAAGGCTTTGGTGCCTATGCATGCATATTATGAAGATCCCAATGGATATTCGGAAAACCCTGTCTATTATCCACCGGAAGAAGCCTCGACACCAAATTCATGGAGCATGATAGGGAATCAAGGACCACCAACTACTGCAGAGGCCACAGGAGAAGGAAGATATAGCTTAGATGAAAGAACATTGTTGTTCATAGCCAATGGAGGCATGGGCGGACAGAGACAGGCTTACCAGCAAAGAGGGGCTCAAGGAGCACCTCAACAACCCAAGGGACCCTGTTACAAGTGTGGAGGAGACCATTGGCTGATGAAATCATTAGAGTCAATGCGTATTGCCCAGAATGTGGAATTACTCATTTGATTCCCGATTGCCCTAAAAACCCAAGCAAAGGAGCAAAAGCCACCTTGAACCTGTTAGAAACAGTACCTTCCAGTGGAGGATAGGAAAATAAAACAATCATACCTATTCAGGCGGTAATACGAGCCCAAGCCCACAAAAGGACGACCGAACCCATAGTAGAAGAACCAAAAACCGATGCCCAAAGTACAGAAACGAAAAATCAGAGAAGCACTTGGAAAGCTAGAAAGGCGCATAGGAAAGCCCGGAAAGAACGGGAGCAAACAGCCCTATCCGATGAGTTGAAACATACTAAGAACAGAGTGGAGCGGTTAGAGGATCTAGCTAGCTTAAGCTCACACACCACAGTAGCCATAGCACCCAAGGAAATAGCAGAGCCCAAAAGTGCAGGATCAGGAGGATCTGTACCTGCAGACAAGGTAAACGAGCAGCTAGATGCATTGCTAAAAGCTTATGAAGCTCGACTTAAAAAGAACCAAACCCAGGAGCAAAGGTGGATGACTTATCCATATGCAGAAATAGAAAAACAGAGGTTGGATATGTGTAAAAAGATGATGGAGACGGCTCAACCATTGATGGAAGACTCGTTGGGTAAACCGGAAAATTGTCATGACGCAATAGCTCCAACCCCTATCCAACCAACAATAGAAAAACATGAAGAGACAAAGGAAAGACTCACTAATGATTATGAGTCCAGAGGAGAGCCTATCATAGTGCCGAATACCATCGATGGGGCAAGTGACGGGGTCCATCCTAAAATATTGGCAGAAATGGGTAAGGATGGTAACAGTCTAGATGATCCGTGGAAGCAAATCCGAGAGGCCAACGAGGCTAATAGGATGAGTAACCACATGAATAGCACGAGAAAAGAAAAGAACGTGATCTTACCTCCTATTGAAGAATTTTAGGCAAGATCACAAATGAACTTTGAGATACATTCACAAGGGGGAGACCAAGTATCTATTAGTTTGGGGCACAGCCAACCAGACTCTTTGAGAACTTTACCCTCTTACCTGGGAGAATATGAAGCTAAGTCAGAAGTGAGAGCAATCCCATCTCAAAGACTTTCTTCTAACAAGGTGATGGATTCACAAGGATTGATTGAGTTGTTATCCACCCCGGTGGCATGCACAATCACATTAGCAGAACTCCTAAGGTTAAGGCCAAACATGTGGACCACAGTAGGAAAATGCCTAGAAAAATTTGGAGTGAAAGACCCCACCTTGAAGCTCCAAGAAGGAATCAGGGAGTTGGACAGACCTAACCTAAACACTAGGCCGGTACCATTGAATAAGGTTGGAGAATATTGCGAGGGAGAAAACGAAAACACGACGCTGCCGTTAGGAGTAGTTTCCAAAGCTATTCTTGACAGTGGAGCGGGTGTTGCTATCGCCACCAAGGAAATCTGGAAAAAATGGGGAAAACCAACTCTGAGGGCTACCAGAATGAAACTGCAATTGGCAGATGGGTTCATGGAAAAGCCTCTAGGACTCTTAGAAAAAGTAACTGTCACTTCGTGCAGAATCGAGTATGAGCATACATTTGCAATAGTCGATTTTGATAAAAAGAACAATTATGAGATAATCTTGGGACGACCATTCATGCGAAAAGTGAAGATGGTCCAAGATTGGGGTTATGACCACATATACCTCAGACATGGCAAGACGACAACTAAAATACACCTGAAAAACCATAGTTACAAAGATGTAAACCAAACACCAATGGAAGAGTTTGATTCGGCTACAGTAGCATGATCGGAACTACCAGCATGGTTAGGGCTACCAAAAGAGCTATGGATGTGCGGAGCTTCACATTGTGGAAGCTTAAGAAAAGAGGAGTGCGTCTTAGAAAGAACAATTGAGGACAAGGAGTATATTCTGGAACCTTTCCCTAAATATGCCTTGGAACCTCTAGAATGGGAACACATACTGGCAACATTAGATGTCTGTACCATTACGGACAGTCCAACAACAAAATTTTGCGATAAGGATGGCTACGATGTGCTACCCTATTACATGGTAAGCATTATACCAGAGAAAGAGACGGTAGAACCTCCAGAACAAGAAGAGTTTTACAACTCCTCTGAACAATTGGAAGTAATTGATGATGCGGATAATGAGTGTTCAGACACCTCAAGTGAGCGTGGAAATGAAGCAGAGAATATCAAGTTTTATGATTTTGCTAATCAACACCCTAGACGCCAAGAACGCTATATGAGGAAAAGAGAAGGAAACAAAGCGAGAGAGAGCCTGATGCCCAGGATAAACGGTAAAACTCACTATTTGATGCTTGTAAAAGCAGAGGATTGTGTAAAAGATCAAATATCAGAAAAATTCTTACAAAATCGAAAAGAAAGAACGCGAGAAGAAATAAAACAGCTAAGAAAAGCTAAAACCAAAACAAAATCTGAAAAATCAAAAAAAGAAACAACAAAAGACCAAGAGTGGACCAAACTGGAGCGTAAATAGAAATACCAAGAACTGAAATGGTCTTTTGAGAGAGATATGGACTACTGAAGAAGATAGTGATGGTAAAGGAGAGTCAGAAAAGGGCAACATGAACGTACCAGCACACTATTGGAAATTTACTATCCAAGATAGGAAAATCATTATGACACCACCAATCAGGGAGAGAACCAACCAAGAATCTTACGATGGGCCTGAGAATGCAAAAAGAATAGACCTCGCAGAACCAGGTGAAAAGCCTCAGCCGGTCTATATAGCTAATGATTTAGAGCCTGAGGAGGAAGCACAGCTAACACAACTTCTCACGAAGTATAAAGATGTGTTCGCTTGGTCCTATAAAGACCTCAAAGGAGTTGATCCATTGATATGCCAACATACAATTCCTTTGAAATAGGATGCAAAACCTAGCAAAAAACGTCCTTATACATATAATGACACATTTGCTAAACGAATCAAGGAAGAGATTGATAAACTGATGGAAGCGGAATTCATCTATGAGATTGAACATACAGATTGGGTGTCACCCATTGTGGTAGTTCCCAAAAAGAATGGAAAATTGCGGGTGTGTGTAAACCTCAAGAAGGTAAATGCAGCAACCATAAGGGATAATTATCCCTTGCCAATCACAGAACATGTACTGGAGTGAGTGGCTGAGAAACGGGCTTATTCCTTTCTGGATGGGTTTTCAGGATACAACCAACTGGCAATAGCAAGGGGGGATCGACACAAAACAGTGTTTGCCATAGAATGGGGGATTTATGCATATCGAGTTATGCCATTTGGCTTAAAAAATGCACCAGCCACTTTCCAGAGGTTAATGACTCATGTTTTCAAGGAATACCTAAGAATATTCTTAGAAATTTACATGGATGACCTGTGTGTACACTCTCTTCTGCGAGAGGAACATATTGACCATTTGCAAAAGGTCTTTGAAAATTGCAGAACATATCGAATCTGTCTAAACACGGAAAAGTGTGTATTTATGGTTAAGCAAGGACGAATCTTAGAACACATTGTCTCAAGAAACGGCATAACCACATACCTAGACAAAGTCAAAGTCATTGTAGACCTGCCCAGGCCTACTAATGCGAAACAAGTGCAATCCTTCATGGGGCACTGTGGATACTATCGAAGATTCATATACATGTATGCAGTTATCGCACAACCTCTGTATCGTTTGCTAGTCAATTTTGAATGGACCAAGGAGTGTGAAACATCATTCCAAAAACTGAAGGAAAACCTTATATCAGCATCTGTACTAAAGGCACCAGATTGGGAAAAGATATTCCATGTGCACATTGATGCTTCAGCATATGCCATTGGAAGTATTCTAGCTCAACCTGGAGACGGAACAATGGATTTTCCGGTTTGCTATGCGAGTCGACAATTCAACAGTGCAGAAAAGAACTACACAACCACCGAGCGGGAAGGGTTAGGAATGATTATGTTGTAAAGAAATTTTGGCATTATTTGCTTGCAAACAAATTTGTGTTCTTCACGGATCATCAAGCTCTTTTGTACCTAGTAAATAAACCTTGCAATACAGGGAGAATCATACGCTGGTTTATTATATTGCTAGAATTTGACTTCACAGTGGTAGTCAAAAAGGGCAAAACCCATCTGCGAGCAGATCATCTTTCAAGGATACACAATGGGGAAGCTCCTGAAGGAGTAGATGATGACATACCAGATGCTTATCTTTTCAACATTGAAATGGTACCCAAATGGTCTCAGGAAATTGTCAGCATTCTTTCCTTCGGAAGTGAATTTGATAAAACGGAATGCAGATCCAAATAGCAAACAATTCGACAAACGAAAAACTTCCAGTTGATAGCAGGACTGCTGTATCATCTTGAATCGGACCTAATCCTACGATTATATATAAATCCTGAAGAATTCGAGTGCTACCTTGAAGAGGCACATGTCCAGGGTTGTGCATTTCATTGTTTAACAGTGAAAACACACCAGAGACTGAAACAGTTAGGGGTTTATTGGCCAACTATGTATGCGGACACACATTCTTATGTTACCAATTGTACAATATGTAGTGCCAAATGCCCAGTGGATCACGCAACTTTGTTTCAGGTGAGCATAGCATTTGCATGGAGTTAATATATCATTGACTTCTTAACCACTAGGACGTTCCCTGAGAACATTACAAGAGCACGGGAAAAAGTTATAGAGCTAGAAGCTCTTGACTTTCAGTTAATTGGGAATCAACTCTATAAGCGGGGAAAGGACAATCAACTTAGAATCTGTGCAAGTGAAAGCGAATACCTGCTGATTCTAGAACATGCACATAGCGGAATAAGTGGAGGCCATTTTTCAGGCGATAAGACGGCAAAAATTGTCTTAACCACAGGAATTTGGTGGCCTACATTGCACATGGATGCCGACGAGTTTGTAAAGTGTTGTGATGCGTGTCAACACACCAAGATACCAATAAAAAGAGATGAGATGCCCTTAAGGCCAATGATGGGGGCAAGGGCATTTGCAAAATGGGGCATTGATTTTGTGGGACCTATATCACCCCCTGCATATCGCACCCATACTCAATATATCATTGTGGCTACGGACTATCTCACAAAATGGTTCGAAGCCAAAGCAACACAAAAAGCTGATGCACGCACCATGGCACAATTTTTGTATGAGTTTTTGTAAGTTACGGGTTACCAATAGAAATTGTCAGTGACCGTGGAACACACTTTCTCAATGAAGTCATTGAATATCTACTAGAGGAATTCATGGTCGTACATAGGAAATCAGTACCATACCATCCACAGGCCAATGGGCAAGCTGAGGCCACAAATAAAACACTATGCACAGTTCTCACTAAAATAGTGTCAGAACCAAGAACACATTGGGATCAGCAACTACACTCAACATTATGAGCATACAGAGTAGCTTGCAAAACATCAATAGGAACAACACCATACAACATGGTGTTTGGCCTAAATGCTATACTACCCATAGAATTTTTGATCCCGACTCTACGAGTAGCAACAAGCTTGGAATGGACAGGACATGAACTCTCTTCAAGGATTAATGATCTTGAAAAGCTAGATGAACTCCGCTTACGAGCTGTCGCTTCAATCTATGCTAAAAAGAGAAGACAAAAGGAATATTTTGATAAACATGTGCGTACCAAAGAGTTCAAAACAGGTGATTACGTACTTGTTTATACCTTGAAGCAACATGCCAAGAAACTGAAAAAGCGAGGGATGGGACCATTTGTGATTCATGATCTATCACAAAGTGGAGCTGTCAAGCTTGCTACATTAGCAGGTGAAGAAATGCCAAACTGGATTAGTGGGTGTCAACTAAGGAGATATAATCTACCACTCACACAGGAGATGCTCCAACAAATTCACCAAGGAAAGCAAAGAATGCAAGAAAAAGAGAGAGTACGGGAGGAGGCTCAAGCCGAAGCACAAGAACGCATTGCAAAAAGATGGCTTCTGCAACAACAACAACAACAGAGTAAACCACCATTGAGAGTCAATGCCATTCGACTGATGAACTTGGAGGAGGAAACAGTAGAGCCAATAATTATAGTCAAAGTGGGCAACAATCAAGTTGAATCAACAGCCTTTCTTGATTCGGGTGCTCAAGCAAATTTGATCTCTAACGGATTATACCAACAGCTCAAAGTCACAGATCAACTTCATCCTACTCCCCAAGTGCTAGAAAGTAGCACATCGTACCCATTGAAAACCTTAGGATGGACTATATTGCATGTACAGCTACATCAATATATTTACCCACACAAGTTCTATGTGGTGACAGATGAAAGCACACAACACCCAATGATGCTAGGGCAACCTTGGCAAAAAGCATACAATGTCCAGATAGATTGGAAAGCAAAGGCAATCACAATTCAACATGAACATGAATAACAGGTGATAGCTTTTGCTCAGCAATACCATCATGATCAACTACAAGCCATGCAATCAATGGCAACAAAAACAAAAGCACAAAGTCCATCAAAGATCAACATGAAACCTGAGACCAACAACCAGGTAAAAGCCAACCATGCTAATTACAGACAGTTGAAGTCACCGGCCACAATGCAAAAATCTAGACTACCAAAACAAGGTAAACAAGTATGGATGCGGAAGGATAGAAATGCCATGGCGGGAAAGAAACAATGTAACAACCGGATTCCAACAAAGCAGACGGTTCAACCCAAAACAAAGGTCATAAAATAGATATGGATCTTAAAGAAAATGCTTAACCATAACCCCAATGTCACTCACATTTGGATACCAAAGCAAAATCCCAAGGAACTCCCTACGGTACAAGCAACAATGGAAAGCAGACATCTGCATGTCAACAAGGAGGACCGATATATGTGGATGCCGATGAAAGACAAACCAGTGGCAAACAAGAAAGTGCCAAATCTTCTACAAAATTCGATGGCAACAAAATACCAATGGAAAGCCAAGGCCATCAGGCCAATAGCTATTACATCCCAGCCAATTCTATCATTGGAACCAGAGACGACTCCATCAACAGTGTCGGCAAAGCAATTGCCTCTTGCCAAAAGGACAATTAAACAAAGAGCAGTAGAGTTACAGCTGCTACTGGCAAAGAAAACAGGAAGCCTCGACGGCGAATGCCAACAAGCACCTTGCTTATTCCCTTCTCTTGCACAACATTAATTTTTCCATGCATTGATCGAGTATGCATAAAATAGGGCCACATTAATTGGCCAGGCATTAGCACAACTTTTTCAACCTATGCACGGCACATACTCCGAGGCGAAACCCTGTCGTCCGGGAGGACTCCGACTAGGAGGGGGGGAGGCATTCTCAAATGCGGAACCAATAACAGAAACAGCAGAAAAGGGCATGATTTTCGACTATCTTAAGGGTTGACGTTTGATTGCGAAATTTTCTGGAGTAACCCAAGTATATATGCCCTTATACAAGATGAAGCTACAGGTATAGGGGGCCAAATGCCAAATCAAGCCCCTAGGTGTGTGTATATAAGTATAAATAGCTATTTTTCAGGCAAAATATTGGTAAAACGGAGAAATCCGGCCATAAAAATTGCATGTGAGTGCATATAATGTGGTGCGGTGATGTTTGTGATCTATTATGATTTTTGGGAATTTTTTGGGTTTGATTTGCTATTTTCCTTTTAATTTTGCTAGTTTTCGGCAAAAAAACTTCAAAAATACAAAAAGCGGGTGAAAAACAGTCGTAATGAAAAACAAAAAATATGGGGATGACCAGTGACTAAAGGACAACCTATGGTACAGTGGGGGTGCAATTATGAGACTGGAGCGGAAAGCGTGTTTTGGCCAGGTTTTGACCGAAATGACAAATTTCTGGTAAACAGAGCAAATGAAGTCCAAATCAAGAAATTTTTGAGCCTAAACCGCATCTCGCAAGAAGATAGGAGCACATGTCAAATTTCATGAAAAGTGGTTCGGGGACCTCCATTATAAGAAATTTTCACCCCATTTTTTAGCTCATTCTCACTATTGACTTTGTGGAGAGAGCTTCTGCCACCTAGAGCGGATCGACCTTCCAGCAGCTTCTACGACGCGCACGTCTATCCGACCAGCTCCAGACATGAGAGGTAGGCTCACCACCTTGAGCTTTTCGTGCATATTTGTCATTATGTCGCGAAAACTAGCGTAGAGGTCATACACAAAGCGAGCGGTAGAGACCTGCAAGTAGAGACAGCGGCCTAACGCCTAACGGCTAACCCGAAAGCAACAAGACTTCATCGGTAGCTTGCCCTAGTCTAGGAGACCAGTCCTGGATAGCCAAAGCCAGTGGGAAACCATCGGGAAAAACCCTATTTCCCAGAAACCCGCAAGAGGCCACCAAATGGGAAATCGGCGAAACGGCAACCAAATGCTACCAAAATTTATGGGTAGGAGCATCTCGACATGCTCGACAAGTCCATATGACCCGCATGACCAAAAAGTGACCCGAAGCGGCACTAAACCTCAGAAACAGCATCAGACACACAAAGCGTCAAATTGCGCTTGCGGCCAAACCGCAAGTCCGTTTGCCACCAAACTTCACGAGCGGCTTTCCTAGACCATCAACAACCAAGTCCTATGGTGGTAGACCACCACAAATCATTAAAGATATGTAAATGCAACCACGGGTGCTACTAGAGCGACAAATTGCCAAATGGAGCTCCGGTGAAGCCAAAGTCGGCAAAAACCATACGGCAAGGATCCCCAAGGGATTGGGAAGCTATGGAGACCAACATCGTGAAATTTCATCGCTAAAAAGCACTCCAAAAGTCAGAAAACGTCTCGGAGGCTCTGAAGTCCACACAGGGAGTTATACTCTATCCATTTGACTTTTTTGTTTAAATTAGGCTCAAAAGGGACTTAGAGGGGCAAAGGGCAAGCACTGGGAGCACTAGCACTGAAAAATCACCAGGAGACATCCTACTCGTAGGATGTCTCAAGGGCACTTTTTGGCACAAACCTCATCAATTTTCGTCATGCACATGTTCTGAATGACATTTACAAGCCATACACCAAGTTTCATCACATTTGGACCAAATTTGACCTCATATGCATGGAAAAACGCAAAGTTAGAGCATAGAGTCAATAATGGGCCATTGACCTACCAGATCTTGTCCAAATCTCATGAAACTTGCACAACACATTCACATACACATCAGCAAACAATCTGTGTGGTCAGGGAGTCAAAATCATGAAAAAGACATCCTACGCGTAGGATGTCTAATGGACCTTTTTGGCATGGAAGGGATTTTTTGTCATTCCAGATCTAATTACCTCATCATCAAGAGCCCATATGTCAAGTTTGAAGCCATTCTAATCACTTTTGACCCCCAACACCTTCAAGATACACTTTTTGAGCCCAAAAAAAACACATAGAGCCCTACAAGCATCAAATCTGATCCAAATTCAAATCCAAGAACATGGCCATGTTCCATAGGCCAAGGACAACCCACATAACAAGTTTCATGCAATTCTGAATAAAAAGACATCCTACGCGTAGGATGTCTTAAGCATAAATTTAGCCTTTTGTGCAAAGAATGACATCATGGGAGCCAATACCATGGTACACTGAGCCCATATACCAATTTTCAACCCATTTGGACATCAATTGCTACCTATGATAGACATTCTACCCAAATTGTGACCTAAAGTCTGAATCAGCCCAAAAATCCACTTTTTGATATCCAAGTTCAAATCCAAGAACATGGCCATGTTCCATGAGCCTTACCCAAATTGTGACCTAAAGTCTGAATCAGCCCAAAAATCCACTTTTTGATATCCAAGTTCAAATCCAAGAACATGGCCATGTTCCATGAGCCTTACACTACCTGCATGTCAAGTATGAACCAATTCTGAAGAAAAAGACATCCTACGCGTAGGATGTCTAGATAGAAATTTTTGGCCAGATTTGCACTGTGAGCACATGCACAGCTTCACAAGTTCCTTTTAAGCTATAATTTCAATTTTCAAGTCATTTGGATGCGGAATCATGGCCACACCCCCATTCTCATTGGTGTAGAGAGTATATTCCAGAAGCATCTTTGGCCCTAAAGGACCCTTTTAGGGTTTGTATTTTTCCTAATGCCAATTGAACACTAAATGAAAGATTAGTGAAAAACACATTTATCCCCTTGGAAAAACCAACATAACATTGATCACTCGTCTACTTTGAACATTTGACCAACCATCACTAATAATTGTGCATCTTAAAGGCGATATGTTCCCAAGAATTATTTTGAAAATACGCTCTTTACTTCAACGTAACATTTGTCCAAGAGATCATTACGTGTCATGTGATACAAAGGGGCTAAAAATCGTAGACCATACTCACCGATTTTCTCCCATGCATGCTTCCAATGATGGCTGTCAACCATGACTAATGCACTCCTAGTGAAAAGTATTTCTTTTACGAGTGCATTTTGTGACTCTTCCAGCATCTGTGTTTGAAATATTTAGTGCAATTATCTTTGTCTCATTTCTCAAGCCCAACCTTGTTGTGATGCTTAGAAGAGACATTGCTTGGTATTGTATCTCCTTGTGCATGTTGTTGTGTAGTATTTGTTGGCATCACCATGGGATTATCATGATTAGTATTTAGCTTTGGCTGCTCTTGGCATGCATCCATAATAGATTCCTCTACCCGTTGTCTGTTACCACCCTTCTTCACGAGATCCTCTCAAATGCTTTGCAATTGTAGGTACCTGAGGATGATTGCATTTGTGACAATTCTTTTTAAAGCTACCCAAAGAATGGTCCCTAATATGTGGAGCCCCGCTTGATTTTGTGGTGAAGTATAATTTACATTTCCACTCCACATGTCCACCACATATGTTGTGAGTAAACTCCCTCTCTTTATGAGGGGCTTTTTTTCCACTAAAAACTTCATCAAGAAAGCAATCAAGCTTACATGTTTTGTAATTTGCAATGCACTCTCTATTTGACATTATGCATAAAACAAAAGTATAAATATTTCAATGCAACTACACACTTGAGGATTACTTTTACACACTCTTTGATTTGCAAACAACAAGATATATTTAAAAATATCACATTGTCTATATGTAGTGGCTTAGGGTTTTTTTATTCGCTCACTTATTTTCACATGCAACATAGGATAATCAACTTAAACATTGGAACGATGATAGTCATTTACAAAGCACAAACAAAAGTAGCAGTATACTCATGCACCAACAATCTTTCACAATACACAATGCACTCTCTATGTAGCATTACACATAAAACAAAATATGAAATCTTCAGTACAATTACACACTTGAGGACTACTTTTACCCAATCAAGGATTGTAACCCCCGTATACATTCAATTGAATATACAAAAGCTATTTTCACCCAATTAAGGATTGTAGCTCTCATACTGTGAAATGACAAACAGTATACATCCACTACAACCTATGATGGTGTGAAATGTAAGACTTCAAGGATCTTTATATGCCCAGTACACTAGTACCAGGCATGCAACCCTTGACTAACAACTCACTTCTTTAACATGCTCATATTCTAAAACAAACTTCAAACCCTATATGTTCTAGTGGCTTGTTTCAATGAGCATGACTCTTAAGAGATTCAATTTGTTTACCATCGTATCTTTTCCTTCGGTGTAGGATTTTAATTTTTAATGTTTCAAGGCGGTTATTGTATTTGAATTTCTTGATGGGTCCTTCACGAAAATAAAAAAGCTCGGCGGGCCCACCACGAAAATGAAAATGCCCGACAAGCTTATCGGCCCAAGTGGTTTTTGCAGGTTACTAGGTCTAGGAGGGTTACATTAATATTTTATGTAATCATGTGTTTTTCATGTGTGATCACTCAATGTTATTAATATGTTCACATGTTTGTGATCACGTTAATGAAATCCCTAATTTTGTCATCAAAGATGTAGAAGTGGGTCATCTTCTGGATGGCATCAAGTGCATCATGTAAGTACAAAATGTGAACCAAGATTGTCACACTAAATACCAATGCATTGATTCAATCTCATTTTGCACTTTGAAGGAGTAATTCTCTTCAAAATCCACCACCAATACCACTACATCATCAGGAAATTTATCCAGCACTCCTTAAATTGTTGAGCTTTCCATCTTTACTTGTAATTGTGTTGGATAAAGTCTTCTAATTAGCCTTCAAGCAAGAAAGTGAAACTCCTTGGGCTGACTTGGTGAGCTACAAGATCTTTTTGATTTTTTGTTTGACCTTCCACATCCACTTTCTACTTACAAACATCGTCAAAAAGCTTGACATTAATCGTAGAGATGCCATCGCTTTTTTGTGTGGACACAATGAGAGATATTTGATGCCACAATGTTTGCATGTTCCCAAAAGACATTTTCTATAGTGATAAGAAAATTCAATGGGTTTTGGGCACAAGACAGACTCCCATAGGTTTGCTAAGCTTGGAAATGTGGAATCGGATATTGTGCATTGTGCCATTCCATCATGAGGACTGCAAACAAGGCACCTACAACTGCATAGCTGGCCATGTAGCCCATATCTTCCAAGGCACAAATAATTGCGGGCTTCCGTGAAGTATACAAGCTGCACATGGTATTCACATAGTATTGTGGTCCTTCAACTTTCTTACAAAGTATAGATTTAGAATCTTAGAACATCTGAGGGAGATGTGTATGTCTCAATGAGCCTCTTGGAACCGCATATAGAAGTCTTTTTGTGAAATAGAAGATGCATTTAGAAACACTATCAAGCATTATAAATCACTTTTAGGCAATCTATAACATTGTTAATCATTATGATGCACTCTCAAGCAGTATAAAGCACTGTCAAGCATTGGGTCCCACTAACAACCTTGATGTGGAAAACTTAGAATTACTTGTTAAGGTATTGGACCCACTTTGATGCACTTTAGAGCACTCTGCAACACTTGGCAACACTTAGATGAGCTCGGAAGAACCACGAAGCATTTATATGCACTTGGAATGATATGGAATGACTTGGAAGCATTAGGAATCACTAGGAAGCACTACGAATCACTCAGAAGCTAAGTCGGTCTAAAACACTTCTCTAAAGTGATCCATGTGGCTGCACAAAACAAGAAGAGCAACTAAATTCTACTCACTTCTATAGTGAGCCGTATGGTTGCACACCAAGAAGCGTCCTATAGCCTGCAAGCCAACTTTGTGGTGAGAGGGAAACTATTACACCACATGACAAGTCTGGCACAACACAGAAAAACAAGTTAGTACGCATAATCGAGTGAAAAAGTATACCTCAATAATGCTCTACTTGTTGTGGTGATCACACTATAGCTTAGTGACCTCCTATCCATAGTCTCTCAAGATCTAACAATGCAAGAGGCAGTTGTGCGGATTTCAATTGAAATCGATGACTGTTCATTTTATAAGTATTTTTTTTATCAAAGTTGTTTTTAAATAAAAAGTCTTCAATCAAAATATCTTTTCAACGAAAAAGAAAAATACGAGTATTTGAACATTATTCGGGATTATGATGTATAATAACATTTTGTACGTATATATTTTTTAAAACGGGCATATAAATGCAACCCAGTATCCAATAATCAATGTGCTCCAAGAGATATCCCAAAAAGGACACCCCTTGCTAGGCATATCCTCCTCTTGCAAGAAACCTCATTTCATATCTCAACAAAATAGACCAAGGCTTCCTCGTCCCAGCCATGATCAACATATCTTGCAACCAACTCACTGTAGCAGACGACATCCTTACCACATCCAAGTTAGGCATATCCTACAATCAACATGTCCCAAGAGACAACATTTCAAATAGAAATCCCATCAAGAAAGTCTTTCACGCTTTCATAAGGGAACCACATTTGCTATACATAACAACTTGCACCTTGCCACGCACAACATGTTTCTTCAATAGCCCCCTCATAGTGCATAACTACATAGGTGATTGCATTTGAAGAAAGGCCTTTTCTTTGCATCTAGTAAAATAATCTCAATGCTTCCTTGCCACAACGATGTTGGGAAAATATGGTGACAGCAGCTTAGCCATCAAGAAAGGCCTTTCCTTCGCATCCGGTGAGAACATCTTATTGCTTCCTTGCCACATCCATGTTGGGCATATCGTGCACTGAATACATTCCAAGAGATGACATTTTGGAAAGAAATATCATCAAGAACTTTATGTGTTTCCATAAAGATCCGACATTTGACATACATATCAACCAAAGCATTGCAAAGAACATGTTTCTCCAACATGCCTTACATAGAAATCTCATCACTGATTCTCTTCCCAATGTGAAGATCTTACAGAAGGTGAAAGTCCTTCAAGATGTAAGCATAGGAGATTGCATTTAGAGAGAAACTATCCCTACCAAGAACAACATGTTTATGAACAACCCTTGACTAGCACTCTCATTATGAATTCTCTCACCCATGTCGACATCTTAGGAAGGGTGAGGCTTTCAAAATGCTTGTCTATATAATGGTCTTTGCTTCACATCTGGTCCTTGCCATAGATATGTTGGGCATATCCTGCAGTCAACGTGCTCCAAGAGACATCCCTGAAAGGATGCTCATCAAGTGCAAAGGAAAGTACTTTCATCATGTCTTGCTCAACAACCTGCTTGTAAAATCTTGTAATAATCAGCCCTACTACGTAACAGCTCACCCAACAACAATGCTAACTTGACCCTCAATGAGAGGGATCGGTATCATAGCCCACTATGGGCACAAAATCTCAAACCAAATGAGAGAAAGGGATCAATTCCTTGCTGCATTGAATTGCTCCCGAAAGCTGCTTGGTAGTGCACCCCCTTATTGGGTCAGCTCGTGGCATAAAACAGCCCTCACATAGCATTGATGGAACCAACCAACAAAGGGGCATCATGTACCCTAGTGTACACACCTACACCACCGAGACCTACATTTCTTTCTCACTTGTGACCTATTTTCTACACTAAAACCTGCAAGTTCCTTCATATTCTTCTCCCTATCTCTAAAGACTTCCATTGGGGTAGCTGCCTTAGCTACTCCAAATTCATTCTCGCATTTGTCTCTTTCAGGTCTACCACTACTTGTTGCATCAGTAAGGCAAGAGACTCATCAATTTTTTGTATATCACCAATATTGCTAAAGACGCATGCCTGCCATGGTGTCACCAAGAGAGATAATGGGTTGCACAAATAGCAAAAGTTTATGAGCCTCCAAAACATCTGAAGAGACATTTGAAGCAGTGGAAAAAAAATTCCAACACAAACGACTAACTCTTGTATAGAGGCATACGTATTGACAAACTCACTCTCAATCATAAAATGTTTCCCTAACATATTTATGATCAATAAAGCGCATGGGAAGATGAACACTATAAGTGGAGAAATTGAGAACCGCTTCTATTACCGCGGAATAACACATGAAAAAGGAGAGGAAAAACATTTGTGTGTACGGTAATAGATACGGTAATAGCCCCGTGGCAATGATTTGTCAACAATAAGCACGTTAATAGGTGCGGAAATATTATTGTGTTTATTACCGTGCCTATTACCACTACACGGATATTCAAAAATAAGGTGCTCATTTGGGCCACCCAATTTTGGGTTGCCCAAATGAGCACCTTTATTTTTGACCTGCATAAATCATATGAAACATCAATTAGTTTTTGAAAAAGTGTGAACAAAAAAATAAACAATAGAATTTGAATATTACTTACTTTGACAATTTAAAGTGCAAAAGACCAACTATTTAAAAAAGTTACAAACAAGATAGATTTTAGTTTAGTTGTGTATATATATGCTCATAAAGTTTTTATTTTGCCACATTGGGACTTTAAGAGAGGACTAACAATAATTTTGTATATGTCCAAGTCCTCCTCATCCTCGTCACAGGCACGTACGTTTGATTGCCTTGACTCTACATTAACCAAAACCAAATTCAACAAATAAACAACACTTGAAAAAAAATTAATATAATATGATTTGTCTAGACTTAGCGCCTATAGAAATGCAATTGCTAAGTCAAATTGCTTGCGAGAGATGTGATGGTTCTCCAACAACCATTGCTAAGTTTTGAATTATGTGTGTCACTCTCGAAAGTTGACCATCTCTTTGGTTGGTCTACCTAGAGCAATATTTTCCTAAGTTAACAATAACAAAAGCAATTCATTAAGTAAAACCTTTTTTGAACCAGTTTAGGTTCCAATTTAACCAAACTTACATATTTGTCCTTCCAAGCTGCTTTGCCTCTTGAACCATAGTGTGTGGGAGTTTTTTTGGCCCGAGCTTCATGTTGTTGTCTGTAGGATGAACCCATTGTAGCTTGTTTACCCTTTTCTTGCATGGCCCACTCCCACTTTCCATCTGCCATGTTGCCTTCACAATAGCTCCTAACTGGATCTCTAACTAGGTTGGCTGCTACGCATCGTACACTCGACCACTTTTTTATCAAAAACATTTTAATGTAGCCCTCCACCCATTATGATGAAAATTGCTCATTGGGGATGTTTGGGAATCGATCATGCAACGTGTTCTTGATGTAGCATGCATGATTAGGCTTCTGATCTCTGAACTTAAAAAAATAATTCTTATACATCAAGTGTATAATAATTTGAAGATGGCAGCAAACGCCCTACCCTGTGTTGTTCCAAAGTCCACTTTCTTGCCATAGTTTACTATATAGTAGCTCCCATGCATGTCTGGCATGGGTGCATTTGTATCCTCATCCTATGCGTCTAGGGAGGCACACCCTGAAATAGGGGACTTTGCCCCCCCCCCCCCCCCCCCCCCCCCCCCCACACACACACCACTACCACCACCAAAACAAGCAAAGCCACAGGATCCCCTGCCGCTCCACCTCTCTTGGTGCTCATTCCCTTGAGACGAACGTCAGCGCGCGCTACCAGAAGAAGTGCATCGACAATGCTCGGGTGAAGGAAGAGTAGAATGGAGTCGGGTGGGTCCATGTGATGGAAGGAGGGTAGTTCAGTAATACGGGACCGTAGAAGGAGGTGTCATTGATGAGAGGCTCTGGACATAGGGAGTCCATCCCTGGCTCCCCTATGGTGTAGACTACGTAGAAAGGCCATAGGTCACAAGTTGTTATGCTAAGTGTAACGATCAAACAATCCCTCCATTGAATGGAGGTACTCATCTTGTAAAGAGAGTACATGTTGGAGGGCTGGATTTACCATTGGTGGAGGGACCTAGGTAGATGGACCAACACCTTTGTAGGTGTAGGAGGGCCATGCCTGCAAACATCAAAGAGAAACCTACACTCATGCTCACAAAAAACTAGCTACAGATGATCTTAATGTCTTTGTTTGGGCTTACCGCATCAAGACTCCATTCCATTAGTGGAGGTGATGTCCACCCTGGATGGGAGCCCATCTAGATGTGGACCAACCAAAAGAAGAATGTAATAGCTGCTCCCTACCAGGTGGTCTCTTGTGTGACATCTACATTACAGGTTGATAAGTATCAAGACCTAACGCTATATCTAATCTGCATTACCGCTAGATGCGTACAACCAATCCTCTCTTTACACATAAACGTATGTATAGAGAGGGTAGAGATAGATAAAGATTAAAGCTTTGGTTACTACTTCTCTTAGCCTTCAAAAAAATGCACTCAAGTAACTACAAACATGGTTTAGAATAATGTTTATTGCAAAGAGTAGTAAAGTGGGTTTAATAGTGCTAAGCTTGCATCGATTTCTATTGAGCTTGCTAATAGCTCAATAATGGTTAAGTCGTAGGACATCAAAAAACATGATCATAGCATACTTGGTATCATTGCAAGAGACTATAAACAAGCAAGGTAAAGACTTACAGACACTTTCAATGGAGAATGGCATGCTAAGGTTTTTTGTGGTTGAGAATGAGAATCTCAAGGGGACACTTGAGATGCAAAAACCACGTTTGATGCAACTTGAAGAGGAAGTTAAGGAGTGTAAACGCTCTCTTGTGCACTTGAATGCTTTGAAGAAGCGCATGAGCAAAGTAGAGCATGACCATGCATTGAAAGAGGAAAAATTTGACACCATAAGCCGGGATGTATGCGACATGAAAAATGTATGCACAAACAAGTCTTGGGCTGATGTATGTGGTAGCAATGTGGTAATCCCTCATGCAAGCTATGGCTCAAACAAAGAATAAATTTAAGAATGTGGATGTGGAGGAGTTGAAGGAACGGGAGCAACATTTTAAGAACGTTGTTATTTTTGGAATTCCCAAAAAGAAGTTAGAGACACCTCCTTATCTTGCCATTGTTATCAAATATTTCTTCAAAACCCACTTTGGCATGTCCAAAGTTATGGTCTATGGAGCACATAGAGTGGGTAAGCAAGGAGCTCCTTGCTTGGGAGAATGGACAATTGTATGCACCATGCCAGATGAGACCAAACGAAAGATTATCCTTGATAATAGTTGGATCTATTTGAGGGATATAAAATGTTTTGTATGTGAAGACCACACTATTAAGCAACAAAGTATAGGTCACCAAGCATATGAAGAAAAGAATAAGAAAAACAAGGAGATATCTCAAGAAGAAAATGTGACCAAGGAGGAGGAAAGTTCCTCAAGAAAATAGGGATGCACAACCTATGAGTCTGAGTTACAATTGAAAATATGCTTTTGGAACTGCCATGGATACACATGGAATGCGGGGGCTATCATTGATGAACTAAAAAGAAAAGAAAATGTTGTACTTTTGTTGAAACTTGG
This sequence comes from Adiantum capillus-veneris, assembly GCF_014529385.1. NCBI lineage: Eukaryota > Viridiplantae > Streptophyta > Polypodiopsida > Polypodiales > Pteridaceae > Adiantum > Adiantum capillus-veneris. Next base: position 130,097,540 of record NC_140942.1, read on the forward strand.
GAGCATGATACACAAAGGATTAACGGCTTGGAGGATTACAATGTACATTCATTGATGTGGTCAAAGAATCTCAAGCAACAAAGAGGGCAAGGAGGGGTAGCATGTATGGTTAAGAAAGGATTGGAAGATTTTGTATCAATTGTGAAAGATGACAAGTACAAATGTTATGTATGGCTGAAAATTATGACACCAAGAAGAGCACTACATTCCTCATCATGATTCTTCCTTTTATGATTGCATAGATAGAGATCAAGCATTTCTTGATTTAGAAGAGGACACTGCTTATTTCAAAGGAGAAGGTTATGTTATTGTATTTGGGGATATGAATGCTTACACAAAAACATTGCAACATGATACTCAACAATTTGATATGCCATACATTGCAAGCGATTTGGAGGAAGTTCACTTGTATGATTGTAACTCAATGGATGAGAAAGAGCTTGATCACTATGGAAAGTTACTTTGACAATGGTGTATCTTTGTAGAGTAAAACCAATGAATATACATATAGAAAACATAATGGGGATAGTGTGATTGACTATATGCTACTCTCCAAGTCCATCATGTATTGTATAAAGAGTTCTATGTTTGGCCAATGGACCTTAAAATCATACCATCGGTCCTTATGTATTGACTTTGCATGTGGAGAAGAAACTAAGCATGATAATCTCAGCCAAAGGTAAGAGAAGTTATCACTATGTATGGATTTCAAATGGTCACCAATGTACATTGAAATGGTTGAGCAAAAGTTATGGATGACAAATCTTCAGTATGATGCACCATTCAAAACTAAATGGGAAGGTTTCAAGAAAGTTATTTGTTCTTGTGAAGAAGAATGCTTTGCCATAAATAATCTCCATGTTATCAATAAAGATAGATCACACAAAAGGTGGTTTGATAAAGAATGTCAAGATGCCCGAAAGTCCTTGATAAAGCTTGATGCAACTATGGACAAAGACAACTATCAAAGTCATTTGCATACATAGAAGGCATTGATTCAAAAGAATATAAGAGTATGGTAAGTAAAGCAACAACTTTTACAAGTCCAAGAAAAGGCACGTGCATGTGGAAGATTTTGGAGAAACTTGAAGGGCAAGCGGGTAGAGAAATTTTGTAACTTGAGTCTTGTGGATATGTACACACATTGTAGGAAATCATATGAGCAACCGAATGCTAAAAAAATATCATTCTATGGTTCACTCCCATGTATATCCTCTGTTTTTTCTATTGAGGATGTATGTGGTGGGCTTGACAAGAGATTTTACCCATGATTCGATGTGTGATATGTTCAACCTTGCACTTCAACATGGTATGCCTTATGGTTGGAGTACTAACTGGGTCAAGCCAAGGGGATATAAAGAATGTAAATAAATACCAGACTATAATGATTGGTTCTCTTATGGAAAAGTTGTTTGGGTGCATAATGGAGATGAAATTGAGTGATTGGGCCAAAGAGAATGACAAGCATGCAAAAGGACAAGCTAGTTTTTGTCGATGCCAGAGCACCATCGATCATCTTGTCTCTCTTCGTGTTCTCATGGAGGAAAGTTGGTTGAAAGACAATTTATTGTATTTTTGCTCTATGGACTTTAAGAAATCTTTTGATATGATTCCACATAAAAATTTGTGGAGAAGGATAGAATAACTCCAACTGCCAAGGGAGTTTTGCTTGCGGTTTCTCAAATCTATGAGAAGGTGATGTGTCAATTGCGCATGGGAAGAGGAATTTCAAAAGCATTTGTAAGCACTATTGGGGTTAAACAAGGACGTCCATTTTCACCAACTCTCTTTGGTCTATGCATTGATCAATTGGAACAAATGGTACTTGACTTTATGCAAGAAGAATGCATTGAAGAGTTCACTATTTGCAATGTAGTAATCATGCTTTTGTTGTATGCGGATGATGTAGTGCTTTTAGCACACACTTTAGAAGATGAACAAAAGCTTATGGTTGTCCTTGAGAAATTTTTCTTGCATAGTGGGCTGATTGTGAATGAATCCAAAACAAAGGTTATGCTTGTGAAAACCAACCATAAGGAGAAGCCATGCATTGTGTACAACAATGACACACTTGAAGTTGTTGAGAGCTTTAAGTACCTTGGCCTTGAGGTTACGTCCAATCACAAGTGGTATGAATGTGCTATGCATCATTTGGAAGCAAGAAAGAGAGAATGTTATGCATTTGAGAACATGTGTAATGCGGAAAACATCAAGTGTTGGGTTCTCAAGAAGTACCTTTTTGATGCATTGGTGACACCGGTTCTTCTTTATGGAGTTGAAGTGTGGGGAGGGAGCATCTCAAAGTCTACTTGGGAAGAGTTTGAGAATTCCCAAAAGAATTTTCTTACAAAATTTCTCCACGTTAAGACACAAACACCATATATGTTCGTACTTCTTAAGTCGGGATCTCTATCAATTGAGGTTATGTCCATGGAAAGGGTTGTCGAGTACATGATAAAGATGAGTCAAAACCCCTTACATCAACTTCCTAAAATTGCATTGGAAGAAATAAAAAAAGTTCAAAAGATGCATAAAAGCAAGATCTTGTGCATGGGATGGATAGAAGACATGAAGAAGTGGTTTTGGTAGATGGGATGCATAACACTTGCTACATGATGCTTCAATTGACTCCCAAGTGAATGAAGCTTTTCTACAACATCAATGTATTACGACTTGGGAGAAATCCAATGGGTCACGCTTCATACATTACACCACCCATATTGCCCCCAACTATAGAACCATGTTCTTTGTTGAAAGAGGAAACTGTACTCACACTTCATGCTTGAGCCTATCCCCTTGTCAGATATACGCACTATTGCAGCCATTCAGCTTTATCTCCCATTCCCTTTGATGCAAGACAGGGCATTGGGGCAATGGAGAAGAGTCAAATTGAGTGTTCACATTATGCTCACTGCAAGTTCAAGAGTCTGTGTACCACACACTACTAGAGTGCTCAGCTATTGGTCACATCCAAACTTTCTTCTCTCACATTTTCAGCCATGACTTAGACCTACACACTTTCCTCTCCCTGTCACAGTGTGGGCTCTCCATTGCGACTCTCATCACCACAATTTTGGAGCATTGAGAGTCACTCATCAGCCAGACACATACTACATCACATGTACCTTTGGTCCCATATGTCATATTTGATCTCCGAGATGATAAGAAAATTTATATATCTATCTCTCCCTTTCTCTATCTCTCCCTCCCTCTTCCTCTCTCTCTCCTTGCTATCTCTATTTCTCTCTCTTCTCTCTTTATATCTCCCTCTCTTCTCTCTTTCCCCTATCTCTCCCTCTCTATCTATCTCCCTCTGTTAGCCTTGCAAATTCTTTTGTAAAATGTTATTGAACCTTAGTAGTTTACTTTCTAGTTTGTAATTAGTGAAGAGCTTTGTGCCTCTTCATTCTTCCTAGTAGTTAGCCTCGCACCTGATGGTAGGGAATTGTAAGAGATGAAGATAATGAATGCAAGACTATGGCTATGAAGATTCTATGTTTCTCTGTGTATTCTGTCTTCAGTTTCCATTCAGTACACTGATTCTGTTCCGAACCTTGCACATGTACTGAAACTGTTCTGAATCTGTAATAAGATGATGGTTAATTTAGTTGTTATTCCCAGTCCCCTATGTCTCAATAACACTTGGCGATCCTGTTGATTGTGGAGCAAACCTTGATCAAAGCCTTTATGGGAAATGGGGTCTAGTTGGGGCATATGGGGTTGTGAACCTAAAGATTTCCTGCAAGCATTCTCCAATTGGAGGTCAAAGGAGGAAGAACAGGAGGAAAGTGGAAAATTAAGGAGTGGAAATTTAGTTCTATTCGGGGCGTTTTCGATTTACAAGGCGTTTTTAAAAATCAGGCATTTTTCAGCAAATGGGGTGTTTTCTTGATGTTTTCAGGATCGTTTTTGCAACCTGATGGCATTTTTAAGCAATGCGGGTGTTTTCCTAACAATATTTTGTAGGAAATTCAGGTAGTTTCCTGACAATTTAAGGAAGTTTACAAGAAATTCACGCAGTTCCGTGATAGTTTCCTGACGACAGTTTCAGGCAGTTTCCCTATCAGTTTGCAGGAAATTTAAGTTTTATGTAGTGTAATGCTGATTCTTGGAGTATGGGTATTTTATTTGTCTCTTTTTCTTTAATGTCTACTCAATGGCAAAGAAGAAGAAGAAGAACCAATATCTTATTTGTCAAAAGCATGGCCATTCCGTTGAGAAATGTCCTTCTATGTGTATGCTTTGTCAGAAGAAAGAGGTATGTGTGAAGTATTGCATGCCAAAACTATGTAAGAGCCTCTATCGCATCATAAAATCTTTCCAGGATGCATTAAGCAATGAGGACTTTGCTGAAGCTAAAGAGGATTTGGAAGAATTCTTTGATTTTCTTGATGAAGCATGCGAATGGCATAAATGTCGTAATGGCAAGAGAAGGAATTCATGCTCTAGTGAACGACGGATCCGAATGGTGCAAGTAGCGGCTGAGAATGTAATTGAGGAGTATGAAGATGATTTTGTGGACAATGCAAGCAATGATGATGATTCTCAATGGTGTTTTCAACAACTTGTTACTATTTCCAACCTGAAACAGCCTCAAGTTGTTGGTTTTCACTTACCAACAGTTCTTCAGGCACCTGCAGTTTTGAAAACCTCATATTTCAAATCCTGAATCTGATTTGTCAGCACTTGAAGTTTTTCAACCTAATTTTGATGTTCTTGAATATGGGATCAAAGTTGTCGATACTCAGATTTCTGAAGAGAAGAAGTTGATTCAAGAAGGAGCGTTTGTTCAATGCAAGGGAGATGAATTTCAAAAGATGATGACGGAAGAAGGAGGAAGCCAGGAGCAGCTCGTGAGCCAAAGGAGAGAAGAGGATTGCCAGCTATCCCCAAACCTCACATTGAAGAGACTCACCTCTTTGCAGGAAGAGAACAAAAGTTATCCAAAAGAAAAATTGATGATTGAGAAAAAGGGAATCCAATTGGGGGTGAGCGAGAGAAGCCACCAATATCCCATACAAACCCATATGCCAACATTGGACATCAATCTTGAAGAGGTTGAAATTCAGGGAGACATCAGATTACAGTGTATTAAAGTGGAGGAGATGAATATACATGAAGACATAAAGTCTACCGATGATGAGGATGATGTGATGAATCAGCTTTTGATGTATCTTGATTAAGATTATTCCACAAGTGAAAGCTTGAAAGGTGTTTGTGTTGAAGGAGAAGAGTTTTTTCATTTTTTGAAGACTAAAAACCAATTTCCAAGAGCGGATATGAATTATTTAGGTTGTGAAGACAAGGATCTTAAATTTTAGATCCTTGAATTACAAGTTTTGATATCGAAGGTTCCCGATTTGCAGAGTTTTAGAATTCAGGTCCCTGGTTTGCAAAAAAATAATTTGCAAAGGAGTTCAGTACCTGAATTTGTTGAATATCAAAATCTTGCTATTTCTCAAGCGGAGATGATCAACAATCTCTCATCAGAGTTGAATAATGAGAGGCATTCAAGTATGGTTGTGGAAAATGAAGCGGTTTCCAAAATCAAGCAACTTCAGGAAGAGAAGGCATCTTTAATGGTGGAGATTTCTCAGGTTCAAACTGTTATGAAGTTCATGATGCTCTTAAGCAATTTGTTTTGGATAAGGATAATCAAATTGAGGATTTGAATCTTCAACTTACTCAAATCCAGAATATGGAGTCTTCTTCAAACCTTGATGTTGTGGAAGGTATCTTGAATGATGATGTTGTCTTAGATGATCTTTATGATATTGGTTCTTTCACAAACTCAGTCAAGGAGATTGGAAGTCCACCTTTTTTTCCAAGGAAGTTCAGTATCTTATGGTATTCTCAAATATTTGTATTCCTTATGTGGTCATGAGCCTGATGTCAATGTTGTGAATGCCATGTTTATGATGCTGAGGAGATGGTTTTGACAGATGATGATGCAAGTATTTTGCAAGTTCTTGATGATGATCAAGTGGGTTTTCTTGGAGATTGTTCTATCTTTGTCTATGATGTATTCAATGAAGGAGATATGATGCGTAATATGTGCTTTATGAAAGAAGAGAAGTGGAAGGAAATTCAGGGGACACAAGTGTAAAGTTGTCAGTTTCAGGGAGATATCAGTGATTGGAGAGATTTCTGACTAAAAAATGGATTTCTCGAGGTTTCCAAGGGAGAATATTTGCAAGCCATCTTGGTGGTGTCTTTTATGTGCGAAGGATATTTCAACCTTTTGTTTCCAAGCCTTGAATCAAATCAATTTGATGAAGAAGCAAATTAGTTTGGAGGTTTCTTGAATCAAGATTTTCAGGAAAATCAATTGTTTTGGCATACTAAGTATAAATCAGGTCTTCGAGTGTTGCATCTACATGCAGAGATATTGGAAATGTTCAAGAGGTGTCTAAAGGAACCTGAATTGGAATCTAAATCTGAACTTGCTACTGAACCTGGATATGTATCTGAATCTAAACTTGGATCTGAACTTGACCCTGAATCAAAACCTGAACCTGAACCTAAACCAGAACTAGAACCTGAATGTGTACTTGAATCTGAAAATGGACTTGAAAACCTGAAATTACTTGAAGAAGAGGAAAGTTTACTGATTTGTAGAAGAGATTTGAAGTGGGATGTAGGAAGAAAAGATCAATTTGCTTATTTTTTGCCTCACATGTCAAGAAGATCATGAAAATCTTGTTTTTGAGGATGTGGAGTCCAGAGTTGAATCTAATCTTCTTCCACAGGTGTTGGAGATGCTGAAGAAGCAATGTTTGATGGTTTGCAAGGTGTTTTTTCATATCGAACCGTTTGTATCTCATTTTGAATTGCAACTTGATCTATCTGAAAGGTTATCTACTAAAAATTGGTGGTTAACATTGACTGTGATGTTTTTGAATTATGTGATGATGGTTACTGAGCTTAAAGTTGTAGATGCTTCAAATCTTGAAGTGTCAAAAGTGGGTGAAGCTCAACTTGAAATCATTTTTTCATATTTCTTGAATTTTGAGATTGCAAATCAGACCTTGCAGATGGGAGATGTTGATTCAATAACATCAGTTTCGTATTGTTTGGATCGGATTTTGCAAGATAATGATCAGGAGATGAAGGTTTTGGACCTGATTTTGCAAAATGATTGTAGAGTTCAAAGGGATTTGATGTTTTGGATGTTTTTCTTGCTAAAGTTGCAGACTTTGATGAGTGGAGTGATTGAGTTGCAAAGAGAGGACTCTTCTGAGTCTAATTTGCCGAGAATGATGAATGTTGAAGAGGAGATGTTTGTGGAGAATTTGGATCAATTTTTCCATGGTTCTTGGAAGCAGTTTGTTTACTTGAGAAGATGTTTTGGGGATATATTTTCTGATTTTCAGATTTGCAAAGGGATGCAAAATTCAAGAATGCAGAATTCAATACTACAGATTTTAGGAATGTTGAGGATCCTGAACGTGAATTTGACTATTTTTATTGAATTCTGGTTGAGTGAAAACTTGATCATTGGACTATGGTTCTACCACTTTGTTTTGTATGAGCTCTTATGGATGATGATTTACTTGATGGGTTCCCAGCCCTGGCATGTTGCCAATAAATGGTGCACTTGTAAATCACTCTTGAGGGTCAGGTGGTACACAATGTTTTGGGATATCAATGTAATCCTTTGGGGGGACAAAGGGTGGTGTCTAACGGCCTTAAGGTATGTAGTTGTATATCTTGCATTTAGTTCTAGGCACTATACTTTGCCTACTTTTGAGGACTTAGCACTGAGTTTTTGGAAGAAGGGATGTGTGGGATTCGAGTCCAAAGTTTTTGTTGGGAAAAACTTTTTGCCACCGAGCTATGCCAGGTGTTAGCCTTGCATATTCTTTCAGTAAAGTGAAATTGAACCTTAGTAGTTTACTTTTCAGTTTTTAATTAGTGAAGAGCTTTGTGCCTCGTCATTCTTCCTAGGAGTTAGCCTCACACCTGATGGTAGGCCATTGTAAGAGATGAAGATAATGAATGCAAGACTATGGCTATGAAGATTATGTGTTTCTTTGTGTATTCTGTCTTCATTTTCCATTCAATACCCTAATTCTGTTCTGAACCTGCACAGATACTGAAACTGTTCTGAATTTGTAATAAGATGATGCAATGCCTTAATGGTTGATTTAGTTGTTATTCCCACTCCCTCATGCCTCAATAACACCTCTATCACTCTCTATCTCTCTTTCTTTTCCCTATATCTCCCTCTCTATCTCTCTCTCTCTCTCTCTCTCTCTCTCTCTCTCTCTCTCTCTCTCTCTCTCTTCCCTCTTTACCTCCCTCCCTATCTTCCCTCTTTATCTTTCTTCCTCTTTTCCCTATCTCTAATCTTTCTATTTTCTATGCTCCTCTTTCTATCTTCTATTCTAATCACAAACAAACTTAATCTACTCTAACTTTCATTTGCAAACAAAGTGCTATTCTCAAAGTCTACAACGGTCGTGGGGAGATTGAAGGAGTCTACACAAACAACCTTGAGCAAAAATCATAAACCCTAATCCATATTCAATCATACAAGAAAATGAACGAGGTATGTGCACTTTTCCTATCTCTTATTGCTTTATTCTTTATGTGTGTGTGTGTGTGTGTGTGTGTGTGTGTGTGTGTGTGTGCGCGCGCGCGCGCGCGTGCGCGCGTATAATAGTAGAATACAATAGGGAAAGAGGCCTGGCCGGGGGGGGGGGATGTGTATGGTTTATCTTGAGTTGTAGAGATGGTTGACGATTAGGTTGCGCGTCCAAAGTAGATCGCAAAAATCCCCCTTCTTCAAAACCTCGTTCAAAAGAAGCGGTCCAAAATTGTGTATCTGTGTGTGGGTGGGTGAAATAGTGCTTGTGGGTTAGTGTGTTTGCATGTGTGTGTGTGTGTGTGTGTGTGTGTGTGTGTGTGTGTGTGTGTGTGTGTGTGTGTGTGTGTGTGTGTGGTGTGTGTGTGCATGCACGCGCGTGTGCGTGCGTGTATGTGTGTGTGCACGTGTGTTTGAAATGAAAAGCCTAACAGTAGTTTGATTATACAAACTATCAAACCATACAATGGAGTAGATTAGATTTTACATATGAACAAGGGCAATGATAAATGTACAAGGACATTGACAATATACCCAAAAGATAAGCTACATGTATATAACACCCTGTCAAATGTTTATTTTTATAGTTTATATTAGCCTAAACCTCTACTAAATAAAAAAATGTTTGATGTAGATCTTCCTTTCTCCAAGTATTGCTATTGATTTGATCCACTTTGAAGATTTCCAATCCCTAGAGATAAACCTCCACTAATTCTACAAGGAGAAGGAAACAGTTGTTACCTACATCCATACAAAAGCATTCAGTTAGAACTGGTTATGCTTGTGCGTACTATAGGTGTCAATTGGGTCAAGTTGTTATCCATGTCACACCTTCAGAATTAGCTTACAGCCTACCCTAAGAACAATCATTTCTTCTCAATGATATACCAAAGGCAACATACATTTACTATATCATTAGTTGTTCTTTTTTTTAAAAATAAGACAACATCTTGTTTGTATTTCAAATAAATTGTCAAAAAACCCAATCATTGCCATCTCTTTGGAGACCCTCACAGGAGGATTAAGTCTTCTTTATAGACAAAATTGGAAAGTTTAAGTAATCATGCACTCATAGGACGTCTGCATTTTTAATTATCTAGTGCTATTTACAATGTAAAAATTCTGAACAAAATGTCTAAGTCTATTCCAATCACCATGCACTAAATCTATGTAAACGCTGGCCATGTAGTTTTTTATCAAAGGGCCTTACTTTAGAGAATTAGTACACCAAAAAAAAACTGTGGCTACCTAGAGTAGGTTTCCAAAAAACTTTATGTAGGCAATTAAAACTCTATGTACAGATTGAAAACATACCCTTCAAGGTGCCCACATGTACCAATTGTTAATTTATAGCAAGACCTATACCATATTAGTAGGTTGAACAATTTCTAGAGTTAGAGAATATATAGAGATGAACCTTATGTGTACGATATCAATGCCAAATTTCTATAGTAAGCCAGGATGTCCATATATAAATATACATTGATTCCTAATCCATCAAAAAGATTCAAAACTTGACTTACCAGAATTTATTGCTATAGCTTCACACTGCCTTTGAAACCAATATAGTAGTCCCAAAACACTTGTTTAATTTACTAATAATCTTTCAAAAAAATAAATCAAGTCCCATTTATTAAATCGTAGTAGTAGTAGTCCCTTTTTTTGAACAACTCAGACAACATCTTGTTTGTAATTTGGAGAAATTGTCAAAAAACTACAGTAATTGTCAGAATTACGGCTTTTTAGACAAAATTGGAAATTTGAAGTAATCATGTACTCATAGGTCATTTGCATTTTAATTTATTCAATGCTATTTTTAATGCAAAAATTTTGAAGAAAATGTCTAATTGTAGCTACACCAATCCCCATGTACTAACTCTGAGTAAAAGTTGAGTGAGAGATACCCCTCCCCGGGGGTCTATGCACAAAATATACAATTTACACCTTTATATGACTTTCAATATACATCAAAGTTGTAGAAGCGTTTGCATAAGGGAGGAGTTCTCAACACCTGACCAATCATGGAGTTTAGGCCATGAGCCGGACTGCATCCAGAGGCACCTAACAACTAGTGGTACCCCTGAATGGGTGTTATGAATGAAAGCGTACTCAAGGAAAATATAACAATGTGAAGGGTGAATATATGTGTACACCGCAGTGCCAGAAGAGAGAGAGTGAGAGAGAGAGAGAGAGAATATAGTGAAGGATGAAATAGAGTACACAGAGACATGAGAGAATGACAATAGAGAATCTTTAAATGTCCCATCTAAATGAAACAGGTAATCATGTATTAATGCAATAAAAAAAATTTGATATACCATAACATCAAAAGAATATGACAAAATAATTAGCAGAGCACTGGACCCTGTGGGTCGACCAATCCACCCATCCACTTCCGCTCTCCTATGGATAGAGAGAATCTCACTTCACCGGGAGCAAGCCAGAACACCTCTAACCTACCTGAGCCAGACATAAGCTAAGGCCGCATTGCCTCCCTCCATGAACTTGAGCTCTAAAAGGATCCCAAATACCAGAAGGTGGTAGGGTATCAACACCAACTACCAGTTTAGTCGCCACGCCTCTTTGATGCCCAACATTGGGTGTTTAGGAAAAGCCAAGGCAAAATCCCCGACGCGTTAGCCGTGTAGGTTGTTCAACCTCCGACGCACTAACCGTGTAGATGTGCCTAAAAAAATAAGAAGACCTAGGCAACACCCCTGATCCAACAAAGCCACAGGTGAACGACCCTTTTATCTAAGGCCAAGAAATGTAGGTGATCCTAGTCTTATAGTGACGCTTTTAACAAGGTGTTCAATAATGGTCCGATTACATAGAGGTTTAGTTCTACTTTGAAGTATTACTTCGGGATATACTTCAAAACTTCCATCGGTAGAGGTAGATAATAGAGAATCATCAAGTATGTGTTGTGGATCAGGTACATATTTCTTGAGTAAGCTAATGCTGAAAACATCATGTACTTATATGTGTGGTGGCAACAAGAGTCTATAATCATGATCATTAATCCTCTTTGTGATTACAAAAGCTCCACAATATCTGGCACAAAGCTTCTTACACTTATCCATTGATAAGGAATTACATTTGGGTTTCACTCTCCAAAATACCATATTTCCCTCTGCAAAAAATTTGATAGATCGTTTAGGGTCAGCATTGTTAGGATTGGAGGGCTAGGGTGGATGTAGCCTAAGCAGCTCCATGGCGAGGAGGTTCGGTGCAGCAGACGAGGAAGAGATCAAGAGAGTGAGAGAGAGTAGGAGTCGACACAATAGCTAGAAAAAATAACCCTATTCTTATTATTTTTTGATTGATGTGTAGCCTTTTACATACATAGGCATACTTGCCATGCAAAAGAAACTCAACTCTAACTGAGGTTATCTTGCATGCTATAGGGGCCTGTTCCCACTAGTTGACATCATACATAATTTGGGCTTGAATACCCAACAATCCCCCCCTCAAGCCCGAACTGGACAAGCAACTCATGATACCTCGAGTTTTTGGTGTACTCATCAACCGTAAGTTTTAGGTTTTCTCACAACCAAGGATTTCTGGTTCATCCATAACCTAGTGCTATGATAAACCCCCCCTTGAATAGATAGGGTGTGGGTCAAAAAATTAGCTACCAATAGATGGAGTTTTTGGTTCACTACCAAAACCTTGGGTAGTGAACCAATAGATGGAGTTTTTGGTTCACTACCAAACCTTGGGTTTCAGGTGTACCCAGTAACCTCATGAGAAGCGGTAAACATAGGCTGAGAACTAACAAAAATTGGGAGGTCTTACCACCGATCTGTGTGGCAGTGTCTATAAACCGTACAAATTTCGACATGATGACAATTGACAAAATAAAACAAAGCTTTGACAAAATATAGATGATGATATAAACAAAATCCTGGTAGACTTAGGAGACTCAATAGGTAAAACTAATTTTGAACTCAACATATTGTTGCTTGAGCAGGTTCTGGAGAAGTGGAAATAAAAAATCCCGTTGACGATTTTCTGTTGCAGACAAACACAGCGATGGCAAAGAAGCTGATGGGTTGTAGCGGGCTGAGAAGGCCGAGTTGGCAAGAGAGCATGTATCGAAAACTGCTTTCCTCATGTATACGCTTGCCTAGTTCCTTACTTATCTTGAACGTTCCCATTCTCACCTCTGACTTCATCATATTGAACACAGAATCCTTCCCTGTCAGGTGCATCGATATTGGCATGTGACTATTCATGATGAGAGCAGCATCAAATCCCTCATCTCCTGCTTGCATCATGACAGGATCATTCTTGGGCACCATCATCATGTCACCTTTCTTCATTTCCACATCACACGCCATCTTGCCACTCGGATACACCACCTGAAACTGAACACGAGCATATCCTCGAACACAATAGATTTTTGCACGCAACCATGCGGCAGTCGAGGTTACCCGAGGGTGGGAACCCATGCTTGAATGGAGGTTTTAATTAAAACTTTGTTTTATTTGTGTAAACGTTCTATAGTGGCTCTGCTAAAGCACATACTCGCATCGTGAGTAGACAAATGCCCGCAACTGCTCAATCACAATCAAGTGCACAATGTTTGAGAGCCAGCTGCCTTGTCTCATGCACCCAGCGTTTGCAGAACTCCTTTCTTCACCCGTGTGGGCTCTAGTAGCATTAACACCCTCCTAGGCTCTCTGATGCACCGCGTGAGCAGTGATCAACTCAATCCTGCATGCAAGCTTGCTAGCAAGCTCGACAAGATGCCTACGTATCCCAGCCTGTGTGGAGTTGCAACACCGAACTGTCAGCACTTTTGATATGTACGCCTGAAAGGCCCTCCAGCGCTAAGCCTGCAGCTCTGATACCAGTTGTTAGGATTGGAGGGCTAGGGTGGATGCATCCTGAGCAGTTCCATGGTGAGGAGGTTCGGTGCAGCAGACGAGGAAGAGAGCAAGAGAACGAGAGAGAGCAGGAGTCGAGACAGCAACCAAAAAAAATAACGCTATTCTTCTTATTTTTTGATTGATGTGTAGCCTTTTACATATATAGGCATACTTGCCATGCAAAAGAAACTCAACTCTAACTAAGGTTATCCTGCATGCTATAGGGGCTTGTTCCCACTAGTTGACATCAGACATAATTTGGGCTTGAATACCCAACAAGCATAACTCTTCTGTCTATCTTGATCAGTCTTAATATCCTGTCATATAAGATTGGTTTGTAGTTTCATTTCATCCAACATTTCTTTGGACGCTTGAACTTGTATGAGAGGTCTATCCATTTGACTGGTATAAGACACTCTTGTCCATATAACACTTGAAAAGGAGACATCCCAATTGAGCATTGGAATGAGGAATTATAAGCAAATTCAACCAAATACAATTATCTAGTCCATTTACCCTACTCATGCATACAATAAACTCTTAACATGTCTTCAATGATTTGATTGGTCCTTTTTGTCTGCCCATCAGCTCGAGGGTAATAAGCAGTACTAAAGGCCAATTGGGTTCATGTAGCTGAGAATAAGGCTTTCAAAAAATTTGAAGTGAACTTTGCATCGCGATCAAAAATTATACGTCAAGGTAAACCATGATACGTGAAGACACCTTTCATAAAGACTTGAGCTATATCCTTAGCCCTAAATGTTGTCTTAACTGGAAATAAATGGGTCATTTTTGTAAGCATATCAACAACCAAAAACTAGAGTCATATCCCAGAGATGTAGGAAGTCGTGTTCATGTGTGGTGCATCAATATGTTGAAGCTTATCGAGGCATCGAACTCGTTCAGCTTTAATACATTGACATGTTAAACATCTTGTAACATACTTCAACACATCACGCTTTAGTCCTAGCCAAAAGAAACTCTTCCTTACAGTAGAGTAAGTCTTAATGTATCCTGGGTGTCCTGCTATAGGTATTTTGTGAGCTTCCTATAGTATCTAAAGTTTGATCCCACCTTGATTTGGGATACAAAAGCGGTTACTGAAGTAAATGCAAATGTGGAAGCCCTTGATTTGCCTCTTTTGCTTCTCCGTGCAATTATTTAAGCTCATCAAGTACTGGATTTTTATGTAATATGGATCCTGAGTCATACCTTCTCGAATAAGGTCAATTAAAGAGATAGTAGAGGTTGTGAGAGCCGCTACAGTCCGCTTCCTGCTTAATGCATCGGCCACAAGATTTTCCTTCCGAGGTTTATATTCACTTCCAAAATCATATTCGCATAAAAATTCCATCCATTTTCATTGTCACATATTAAGGTCAGGTTGGGTGTAGATCCACTTCAAGCTTTTATGATCGGTATGTTTTTTCAAATCTCCTTACAAGAAGATAATGTCGCCATATTTTAAGAGCATACACAATAGCCAATAATTCCAAGTCCATTCCAAGTCACGTGTAGGATAATTTAACTCATGTGTATGTAACTTACGAGATTCATAAGCTATTGGTTTTCTTTCTTGAGATAGAATGCCATTGATTTCTTGTCCACTTGCATCAGTGAGCACAGTGAATGTCTTTGAGAAGTCTAGAAGCTGAAGTATTGGAGCATTCACCAAAGCTTCTTTGAGTTTCTCAAAACTAGCTTGAGTGCGTTCATTCCAAGTAAACACTTTAGCCTTCTTAAGTGTATTAGTCAATGGAGATGCAATCTTAGCGTAGCCTTGAATAAATGTACGATACCATCCTGTTAAACTAAGAAAGCCACGTACTGATTCTCTTACTGATTTTGGTGTAGGCCAAGCTATAACAGATTCAATCTTACTTGGATCAGGTCCCCACAACGGGTTCAAGTAATACTTGCCCTTTGGGGTGAACCTACTTAATACATCATTACCTTTATAGCGAGTTTCAAGGGTAAATCATATCACCTCTCCTGATTAAAAAAACAACTTTAGGATGCATGGTATCAAGACAGATTCCTACCAGACTCATGATAGTAGCAAGTACCCATTAATTCCATTTTGGTCGTCAGAACACGGCATTCAACAAGTGCTTTATTTAAGACCCACTATCTGTAAAACCAACTACCTACCATAATAAAAAGCCAGGGAGAAACAGACAATAAATATCAATGTGATCAATATGGGTTGGTTACATGTACCAAAAAACCCTCAGTCCCCTCAATACCCATCTCTATTTTCTCAGTAAAAATGCATCTTGCAAACCACGATGTATTAACAACCATCCTTCAAAAACCAGACAATTCGCAGTACGCAGTTGCAGCAGGATAACCACCCATTTTTTGTAAAAACCAAGTCAAGCTAGGAGGTAGCTATTTTTTCAAAAAAAATCAATAAAACAAATAATTCTCCAAAATGTAATGTAACATTTATACAGTAGAAAACAAACTAAACCAGTCACAGTATCAGGATTCTTTCTCTCTTGCATAAAATCTTTATTGTATGTCATCAAGGTATCATTAACAAGGAGAACACCGACCTGAGACGGTAGTTCAACCACCTCCATGACTGCACAGTGGCAAATCCCTCACACCTTACTTTGAAAAACACATGCAAAGAGAAATATACCCATAGACTAAGTGAGGGGCCAAAGCACCCTCACCTTTTATAGTTCATCCAGCATGCTCAAGGTGAGACGACACCCCACGATCAAAGTACTTAGTGGCTACAGGTTCCCAAGCAGCCACTACCGCCGCCCTTGCTTGCATATTGGGGGTTGAGAAGGAGAGAGAGTGTGTGTAAGAGTTAGCGCTAGGCTGCGGTGCGCTTTAGTACAGACAAGGGGGACAGAGAGAGCGAGAGCGTGAAGGGTAGGATAGAAATCAGAGAAATGAATGCCACGATCTCTACATATTAACTTAGGGGTGGGTACCCATGAGAAGAAAAGGAGGAAGGTTTCCCCCCCCCCCGGGGCGGTCACCCAATAAAAATGCAACCTATCACGTGAGTTCAACAGAAGGGTATTTAAATTTCTTGAAACTTATAGAAATATATATACAGAAGGGCATTATTTTTTTCAAATTTAAAAAAAACTTACAAATTCTAAAAGAAAAGGGTACATTATATTCTTAACAAAATTCACAGATAAGGGGTTTTACAAACATGTCTTGAATGCACGTGATATGATAGTTTTACACATTGTGAACCCCCCGAGTCCCCCCCCCCCGGCGCCTTTTTAATAAAAATCGACGCATACAATGGTTTAGGGTAAACCCTAAGTGTTTTGATCAAGGTAAAAAGGTAGCCTCGTGTAAAATTCAATTATATTTATATAGTTTATCTATTGGATAAATAAGTACTCGTGTGTGTGTGTGTGTGTGTGTGTGTGTGTGTGTGTGTGTGTGTGTGTGTGTTGATCGTATTGTGCTACAAGCCAAAGTTTTTGGGAATAATAGGGCAAGGAGTTAGGAACCAAGGTGCGAAGTAGCAAGCCGGACCTGAAGCAATATATAAAACATTCCAGTGTTCTAACATTGGAGTTTTTGCAAAATGTGTGTGTTAGTGAGAGTAGCTTACCTTCTTTAAAGACTTTGATGAAGGTATCTAAGACAACCCGGAGGCGGCCAGTATAACATGGTGTGGTAAGTAACGAGATAAGGAGAAGGAAAGGGGGAAGGAACCTATAGGGTACCATTGTACAATTAGAGAAAGAGAGTGTGTCTAAGAAGTATAGACACTGTCGCCAATTGGCTCACAATGTAAAGGATGATAGAGAGATAGAGAGAGTGATATTTCTCGAGAGGGAAGAAGTTGGCCCTCGGGGGGGTCACTATGTATAAATTGCGTATATCGTGTGTGCGTTCAAAGACTATTTTTTAAAACTCTTTATCTATAAATTGTTGACAAAATAAAATACATCCTTTTCCTATTCAATCTGTAAATTTTTTTCACAATTCCATTTTATGGCACCCCTGTGTATGGAAAAATGTGAAGAAAAAATAAAATTTCATAACCCTTTTGCTGCACTCACATGATAGCCACATAATTACTAAGTGAACCGTGTGTGTGTGTGTGTGTGTGTGTGTGTGTGTGTGTGTGTGTGTGTGTGTGTGTGTGTGTGTGTGAGAGTGTGTGTGTGTGTGTGTGTGTGTGAGAGAGAGAGAGAGAGAGAGAAAGAAGAGAGAGATGGGAGAGGGAGAGAAGTAGAGATGGGGAGAGGTAGATTAGGGAAGAAGGAGGGGGTTGCACGTGCAATGGCGAGGAAGATTTTGAGCAGATTATGTTGCAAATATGTGGCATACTCTGCTCCTTCTTTCTTTTTTAGGCGCCAGGTATTACCGCGGCTATTACCATGCCATCTTTTCAAACGGATACAAAGGGACCCGAGGTAGCAGGGGGGCGTACAAATCACCCCCCTCTACACTTAGATTTTATGATCTCCTTTCCATAGCCTTTTAATTTTTCTTCCTATGAAATTTATAAACATAAGTTTATATGGATTTTTGATGCCTCTAATGGTATTTAAACTGAAATTGCAAAGGATATCACATCTTGTCCTTCTCTAGGTTTGAGCTCATTTGTGCTGAGAAAAAAAAATATGTAAAGATTTTCTAGTAATTATCTCCAATTTCTTTTGGCTTGTCAATAACTTCATTGAAGTTACTTTAAATCTCTAGGAATAGATTTTCCACCTTTTGACTATAGATATCATCCAATGCTATAAAAAATATTATTCTCAAATGAAGAATTGGGCCTTTTTAATATCTTAGTAGAATTTATCAAAATGGATTTTGATAAAGTTAGGCTTCAAGGATACTCTAAAATATCACTTGTAAGAAATCTCAAATGGGTCAAACAATCAAATCAGAAACCACCAAAACACTTCAAGGAACAAGAAATCAGTGACCATATCTCTTGAGGTTTAGGAAATTGCTATAATCAATATTAAGGTCTATATTTCAAGCAATGTAAAGGAATTTTGATGGGTTTCTCCTATTTACGGGGGATACTATATGTTAAAACTATATATCATGTGTGTTCAAGAGCTATTTATAAAGCCCCTTAGATGTGAATTTAAACAATAAAAGGGACCTTTTTTCTATTGAATCTGTAATTTTTATTTCAATATCATTTTCAACACCGATTTTGTACGTGAAAATATACAATGAAATAATCCCTATTGCTGAATCCACGTGACAATAATTTTTAATTGTAGTTAACATCCCTCTCCCCCTCCCCCGGTCCCTCCATCCTAAGTGTGTCATCTATATCGTGCCTATTGTGAGTATAAAAGGTTCTTGGATAACAAGAGCTCTTTCCAAAAACTTTGTCGTTTACCACATACTTATAGATATATGGATGATGTATTCAGCACTATCAATATAACCTTTCAGAATGAGCTTCTTTTTATTTACCAAAGATTCTGTAAATCGAACCCACAATGGGTAGCTAAGTGCATCAAAATGGCCAGTTTTCATGCTGAATTTGACTTGTAAATGATGAAAAGTATATGAATTTGGATCAAAAACACCTGCTACTCACAAATTTCTAGCAATTTTCACAATTTTCTTATATAAGAAACATGCTCCCACTCAAGAATGAAGCATACTCAGAGATTCTCTTTTTGAAATGCACTTGGTGTGAGAGAAAGGAACTTTAAAAAAAGAGTTGGAGAGGAAACTTGCTTGCCAGAGAGTTTCCCCACGGTGAAAGCTTCCCAAAATGAGAGAGAAGACTTCTCAAGGTGTAGGACTAAAATAATCAGCTATTCGTGATAAACTCCTCGCAAAGAATTTGCATGAGGCTCTGATGCCAGTTCAAAGAGCACTATCAAGACTACCTAATAGGTGCCCTCGACGTGGAGTAGCTAAGAGAGAGAGAGTCTGATGATGGAGCAAGAAGTGTGGATGCGTGTGTGTAGGTTGAGAGAGAGAGAGAGAGAGAGAGAGAGAGAGAGAGAGAGAGAGAGAGAGAGAGAGAGAGAGTTTTTGGAAGTCCCAATCTTACATTAGAGTGAATTAGGGGCCATTTTATTAAAATGGTCAATTTGGACACTATGTAAAACCTTTTAAACTATCTAAGTGTCCCAAAGGACATAAAAATAAAGGATTAAATGCCTATAAGTGGCCAAAAGAATATTCTTGTAAGCTCTGACACAGAGCTGCAGGATGGAAGGTTGTGACTGTACATTAGCACAGTCCTTGGGACCTTTACCCCCAATATTTGACACAAAAAACGTGGAAAGAATAGGATTCAATGAGTCTTGAGGTCATACACATGTTTCAAAGACTGAAGCTACGAGATCAATGGGATCTCAAACATCAAGGAATGTTGTTCAAGGGAGTATAGTTTCTAATCCAATAAGCCAAACATGTAGTTATACTGCCATAATGGGGTTAAAAGGACCATAATTCAAAAATAGAGCTCCAAAAATAATGCTAGTGTATGTTAGAGAGGAATCCACCGTGATTTTCTCCAAGATGACAAGAAGTAGGGAGAGATGCCCTTGCAAGAGATCCAAAAATGATAAGATATGTGGGTAGAACCATGACAAATGAGACCATCCTTGATAGCAAGATACATGAACAATAAATATTGTGGATTGAAAGATCCTTATTCACATATATCTTTGTTTAAGCAAGTGTTGAGAGCAGAGCAAGTGTATGATTTTTATACCCAATATGAAGACCTTGGAAGAGACAACTTTGAGTTGGTTCCAGCCGCTAAATTCAGAAGCTTTTTCCATGGTACAAGATCTCTTAATGGATTTTGTTGAAGAATTTTCCAAAGGGGACATAAAGCATAATACTTTGTCATTGTGAGTGACGTGTGTGCGGATGCATGCGTGTGTGGTGTGGTGTAGTGCATGCAAGGAAGGGGAGAAGCACGAGAGTGTGGGTGGAGAGACCTCACAAAAAAGTGAGTGAGGAGATCCTTATTCTTCAATTACAAAGAATAAGGGTATGTACACACCGTGGGTGGGCGTGAACGTCCGGCCTTGGGCAAAGGCGCAACTCCTTTACCCCAACAAACTCCCACTTAAAGGTGATGCACTAATAAGTGAGACCTACTAGCTAAACTACTAATATGCACAAGAAACTAGGTGAGAGACTCTCTTATCCTATGCCCACTGGCTCTCTGTCTATCTACACGCAGTCGTATCGTCTCTAGTGGTAGGCAAGCATATGTATCCATGCTAGAGCCTGCATGTAAATCCCACAGACAACTTTGTATGGTCTACAAATCTCCACGAAGCATCATGCTGGTGTCAATCACCATACGACTGACAATCCTTGCTGCAAATGCTTCCACTGCAGCTACTAGGTCATGCCTTGACACTAACAAGTCGAACATGAGACACCCGAATGCTGACAAAATTTGTGCAAACTTGACTGTACTCGCCTTTGTGCTATCTGCATGTACTATATCATCAGGACTACTCATGGTGTTTGGATGTGTCAACACCGACACTGGGATGGTTACGTCCCTTTCATCCATAGGTGTAATTGTGTATCCTGGCACCAACTCATTAACCTCTACCATGAGCATATAGCACTCCATGTATGTCATCTCTGTTTGGATCTAGGGAGCATACCTGCTCTATTCTGCCTGCACAAACTTTGATAACACATGTTGTGTCTCACCAGAGCATTGTCGCTCTATCTCTGTCTCTACAGAGTCTACTAGAATTTCCTGCACAACTAAATTCTCTATTTTGTGAGCATGATGGAGCTCACCCACCACGAAGGAGACACGTCTTGTCTCTTGATCAAAGCATGCAAGCAACAAAACCGAGACTATGTCATCTCATGCCTCAGACACATGCATAAGATATACTAAGCCACTGCGGGCTCCTCTGGCAATCACTTATGAACCGCAATGCATCTAGAAAGACTCCTCTCTGAGAAGTGTTCAACAAACAAAATCTGCTAAGTATCTCATTGAGATCAAGCTCTATCTCATATGAGGAATTAATGCACATGTCATAGCGTGTATGATGCACCACTGGGCAAAGACAAACAAACATCTCCTGCACCCTCTATGTCACATGTTGAACCATCACCAAGTCACATGAAACCAAGTCTCCCACTAGAAAATGTGTTGAACCAATTATGACATGGTGTGACATGGAAAGCAGCATCACTATCTAGTAACCAATGTGGAGAAAGTGTGCTATCCATAGACATATCTGCAAGAGGTACACTCGAGGCAAGTGTGACATCACCATCACTGGCATAGACTACCACTTTAATTGCCTCTCTAACATGTGTCAAAGTTGTATCTGCATTATGTATACATCTCCGTTGCTATCTCATACGTCTAAAACAACGGAGCCTAATGTGCCCTGTGTGACCACAATGCCCACAACGCAAGTATCGGCAAGAACAAGACCACTGTCTCTCACTGTCGCACATGTCTGTTGCCATAAGTCAATGCCAAAATGGCAACAAAGTGGAGATCACTCAACCACTACACAATCATGAAAACCATGAACCATAGCATCAAAATCGCTGCTCACATATGCATAAAACAACTCCACAATCTACTATCTGCAAGCTGCTCAATCGAGCATAAAGCGCATAACCATATATGCAAGTAGAGATCAAAATAGCTCAAAACGAATCCCACAAGAGAAACTGCCTGCAAAAATTTGCAAAAAACCTGTGAAATGTGTGACTGTCTATCTAGGTCAATACTGATCTCCGAGCAAGGTTTCCCGAGCAATCCTAGTTTCCGAGCAGGTCTTGGCAGTGGATACTTGGCGGAAGAACTAAAACTAGGAAATATCCTTAGACACCAATATGGTTCTTGTCTATACATTCATGGTACCAGAATGAGATTCAATGACCAAAATGTCTATTATGTAGATAAAATCTATAGTGTGAAGGTTTACGAGGCTCTCATGAACACGTACCTACTCACGATAGAAGACCATATGTCACTCTTTGAGGAGACACTATTTGCAAACTATCAAGGAGACAGAAACATGGGACAAGGCAAACCTATTCACTTACTAATATCACTCACGACTACAAAAGTACCATTCCTTCTATGTGATCTGCCAAGATCCATGAACATAATAGACCATGGATTAAAAAACTACAAACATACATACATGCATACATACATACATACAAACATACATACATACAAACATACAAACATACATACAAACATACAAACATACATACATACATACATACATACATACAAACATACATACATACATACATATTGTTGGGGTATAGGCGCTTGTGCCTTGCCCGGCCGCCCAGAGTCTGGGCGCCCACTGACTTGTATACCTTATACATAGCATAATTGTATAGGGGGCTGCTTACTCTTTGAGTCTCCCCACCCACTGCTCATATGTATCACTTTGTGAGGTGATTCCGGTCGAGTTTATTCCCGGATTGTCCATTGTGGCATATATTATTGTCTCTTTGAGGTTTACTGTTGAGATTTTGCTCCAGTTACAAAGGAGACTCTGCCAAAATTTTGTCAGATATTTATGCGCGATTGAGTCATATTGACTTGTGATTTTGTGCAAGGTTTTGCACAGTTATTGGTGCAACTTTGCATCAGGTTTTGAGCCATATTTGCAGACTTTTGTTGATGCGATTCGAGCCAGTTTAGGGCTGATTTGGTTGACATTTGCTACTCATTGTTGGTTGCTCTTTTGCGAGCATTATGGCTGATTTTTCATTTGACTTCCAGTGTTATGGTCTGACACAGTTTGATGGTGCAGATTTTGTTGCTTGGAAGGAGCATATGCTTGTTGCATTGGCGGATTTGGGGCAGGATAAACCCTTGCGTGGTTTATCGGCGAAGCCCAAGTCTATGTGTGATGATGATTGGCAGGATCTTGATGAGTTAGCCATGTCTACGATTTGTTTACATCTGGTTGAGTCTGTTTACTGGCAGGTCTCGAGGGAGACTACAACTCATGCTTTATGGCAGAGTTTACATGCTATGTACACGACATCCATGTCTACAGGGAAGTCTAGTCCCACTTCTATGTCCATGGGAGAGATTGATCCCACACGCAAGTCTTGACGGCATAGAGACTTGACATGTTGGCATTGTGGACATAGAGGGCACATTAGGCGTCGATGTTTCAGGCGTTTGAGACAACGGAGGCGACAGATGTGTGATGCAGATTTGGGCATGACAGATGCTAGTGAGATCAGTACGGTGGTTACTGAGTATGCTTGTGATGGCGATGTCACATTTACATCTAGCTTGTCTTCAGACGATCTTATGTCTACGGATTGCATATCGGATTGCACATTGTCTTCACATTGGTTACTAGATTCAGATGCTACTTTCCATGTCACGTCGCATCGTGAGTGGTTTAGCATGTTTTCTAGTGGGAGACTTGATTGTGTGCACATGGCTGATGGTTTTTTGTATGACATTGAGGGTGCAGTAGACGTATGTTTTTCCTTGCCCAGTGGTATGAGATTTACCCTACGTCATGTGCGTTATGTGCCAGATCTGAGACGGGATTTGATCTCAGTGAGACAGTTACGGGATAGTGGATGTCAGATTTCTCTACGAGAACGAGATTTTGTGATGCATTTGAGTTCTCTAGTGATTGCGAGAGGTGCCAGGAGTGGTACAGGTTACCCATTGCATGTGGATCACGAGAGAGATGGTGTTGTCTCTGTGATCATGCAGCCAGGTAGAGAGCAAGAGAGCAGGCGAGTCTCTTTTGCTCATGGGTTGCAGGGTACTTTGCATGGAGTGCAGAGTAGTGAGCTCGTTGTGCACACAGTTGGGGCACGACTTGAGCAGTCACACAGAGAGGTGACAGAGTCAGACATGCATGCTTTGCTAGTGACTGAGCAAAGCAGAGAGTCAGTTGTGCAAGATACTTCTATGCAGGATAGACAAGTAGAGCGGTCTTGCTCTAGTGAGTCACGACAGGAGGACGTTGTGCAAGAGTCTATGCATACGGAGTTAGATCATGAGAGCTCTAGTGAGTCACAACAGATTGAGTGGTCATGTTTTCAGTGGATGATTGCAGAGGAGACTGAGATGTCAGCGATTATGCAATCATTCCTTTCTATGCTCGACAGTGAGCATGGGGATATAGTTGTGCAGGATATGTCTTCCAGCAGACACCTAGAGCAGCTGGTGTGCTATGAGATTGCACGACAGGTTGATGCGTCTTTTACGGACAGTCAGGAGATGCATGTGGCTGACACGCCTCGTCAGTCAGAGATGCCTATTGCAAGGGATATATATGTTGATGCATGCTCCGTAGAGCTAGCAGGGCCCGCTAGCATTGCATCGGCATTCGGTGGTCTCATGTATGAGATGCTAATCTTGAGACCGGATATCACAGCTGTAGTGGGAGCATTTGCAGTTGGGGTTGTCAGTCGTTTGTTGACTGATGATGGCATAGTGCACGAGGGAGATATGCAGGTATTGCATACATACTTGTAGTACGTGTGCGGTACGTGTGGTGGTGTATGGAATTACACGGGATCAGGACAACCGGATGCACACGATCACAGCCAGCCAGTGGGCATCGGTTGAGAGCGGTTTTCTCTCACCTTTTGTAGTCTTTAGACTCTGTTCCCTTGCTTAAAGGCACAGTCGCCTTTAAGTGGGAGGTTGTTGGGGTATAGGCGCTTGTGCCTTGCCCGGCCGCCCAGAGTCTGGGCGCCCACTGACTTGTATACCTTATACATAGCAGAAGTGTATAGGGGGCTGCTCACTCTTTGAGTCTCCCCACCCACATCGTGTGTGTCTCTCCTTCTCTCTCTCTCACTCTCCATCTATGGTGCTCCCCGATCCCCTTCACATACATACATACAGGCATACATACATATATACAAACTCCAATAACTACTATATATCTATCAAAGTAATTCTACTTTATGAGATACTAGAACACTATTACAATAAATTTGTTTCCTTCACAGTGTCAAAAAAAAAAAAGTAAAAACATTGATGGCAATATAATCCAAACTTCATATCAAAATGTATGCTCTTTGATTTCATATTGTTATAGTTTTTGATCCATTGGATAGTAGCGAAAGAGGCATCTCCGTGATGCAAAATATACACCAAAAAGTTTCTAGTTGTTGCTTGGTCGCGATTTGCATCTCAAAAAGACCTAAGTGTAGTAAAAAAGACTCAGCTGACTTTAATGCTCACACACATGATTGTCAAATTGTGACATTGCTGTGTCTGCCACTAAGAGCCTGAAATAATTCGACTTTTGTGAGAGCTGCTTGGTGAATGAACTCGTGAGATGATGAATCCAATCCCAATATTTGCAAATATACGTAATACAAGTGCTTAGATGGCATGTATGTCAAGCGCTTGCTTTCTCTTTTCAGAAATCCCTCACACGTGCAACGAGGAAACTCGCCCAGAGTCACTGAGTATTTGACACCTAATGCTCGCGAGCCTTCAGTACTTATGTAGAAAATATGAGACTCATTGCATAAAACAATGGCCTCACGAACCAGTTGTGCAGACAAGGTTCTTCCTTTATGAATGCTAACCTGAACTCTTTGGTCAAATTTGCTCTCCACTTCACAAGCTTACCATCTCTAAATTTTGGCCGAGAAGAACTAAGTGCTTGCAAAGAGCTCGATGTTGCATTTGTTGTAGTTGATTTGATTGAGCTTTTACCTGATTCAAATGAAAATCCATTTTCCTCAAGGATTTGTATCTCTTGTGGTTGCAACAAAGTTCCCTCATCCACTGGCCACACTCATGGAGCAGGGCCAATCAAGCCAACAACATGGTCCTCATCAACCTCCCAAGAGTGTGTTGGGGATGAGTTATAGAACCAAATAAACCCCCTTACGGGACCTCCAGGATACTTCCTTCGACCCCAAAAGCGAGGTGCAGGTACTCCATCTTTTCTATTATCAATCCTGCATTAATGTATACTCCACATCTTCCACTTTGCCCTGGTAATCGTCCAAAACAAGTCATTTTCTTTCCTAGTTCGGTTCTTCTGATAGCCCACACTATCTTTGGAATCCTTCTCTCCACGTATTCTCCTTTTCTCTCACCTTCTGGTTTGTTTTTGTAACTATGAACCTCAGTAACAGTTACAAATTCTGGCCTATGACTATCCTCTTCCAAGATCTCTCTTGGATCAACCTGTAGCGGTTGCTTTGCACGCACACTCCGTTTACCCATTGCAAAATGTTGCATCTTTGGAGACTGAATCCCCATTTCAACCATAGATGAATGAGCAAGATCTGCAAGTTTTCTATTCAATGTCCGGCTTGTATTTTGACTACTAAATCTCTCTACCATATCTTGTATTCCAGGGCCTGATCTAGCATGAATACCTTTCAAGTATGCATTACACTTCACAGTTTGCAAAATAGCCATTGACATGTCAAATCCTGTGGCCTCATAAAGGGATATCTGGCTTTTAAAACCAACTCCAATACGCATACTTGCATGTTTAGCCTCTTCTAGATTAGTGGTGGGCACAAAAACACCTGACTCATCTTGACTCACAAACCAAGATCCCCAGTGGAATGCTCTCACATCCCACCAAGCAAGCCAAGTTTCCAATGATGGTATCTCACCCTTCATTGCATGACATGCAATTAATCTGACATTAATTGTGTTGAAGCTCTTGTTTCTATTTGTATTATGATGGTTCATTGCTTCTGTTTAAGGATAATTACCCTGCATAAGGCTACGTCATTTTCGTATGTATTGGCTCATGTGTGTTTGCCAGCATGTGTGTTGGCCTGCAAGATGCAAAAGAACACCCTAAAAGTAGGCCGCGCTTACGCGGACTGCTTTTGGGGTGTTTTTATGTATCTTGCAGGCCAACACACAGTATGATCAAGAAAGAATTTGTTTTGTGCTCTATTATTTTCCTGTTTTTCTAGAGAGCAATTGAGTGATAGTCTAGGGGTATTTTGGGTTTGGGTGGAATGCCAATGGAAATGGGGTAGTGCTACCTATTTTTACTTGTCATTGGTGCATCTTCCTTGTTCAGTTCTATGTATACTTGTATTGATGTGCGCTCCTAATAAATGAATATGAAAAAAGAAAGATGTTTCTTCCAAAGATTGGCACCTCTCCCTTGGCTATCGCACATTTTTCTGCAAATGCTCCCTTCATTATGTAGCATGAAAGGCTGACCGCTTGTCTTTATCTGGAATGTGAAATGAATCATTTTTTCCTCATCGAGGTGATCAATTTCCTTATGGCCGATAGGCCTTAGGGGCCCTCTCAAGTGGGTCGGTGCCATTTCTCCTTCCAAATAATATCTGCCTATGTAGGTCATGCAAGATGTACAGTTCATAAGTTTGGGTTGTCTTGATAAAACTTGTTACATGATCTGATGCATGACCAACGTTCTAGCCACTTTTAAGTTAATGATACTATTAACAAATTCTCAAGGGAAATTTGTTTTGGTGTACAATTTCTAACATCTGAAATCTTTTCCACTAAATAGTGAAGAGATCCAATGGCTCCTTTACCATTGAATTTGGCAGTTATTTGCTCTGAGACTGAGCTTACTCATGCTTGCTTATAGCTTGTGGTTATATTTTATTAATTAGTAAAGGTGCATATGCTACATGTAGATGGGCTGCTACATTTTGCCTGTGTAAATGGCCTGCAAAATGCAAAAAAACACCCCAAAAGCAGGCCGCACCGACGCGGCCTGCTTTTGGGTTTTGTTTTTCATTTGGGATGCTAGAATACATTTAATAGCCCATGAATTCAAGCCAATTTGTTCTTTTTTCAATTTGGCATGTCATATATCGTATGTCTCATATGTGCTGGCTTTTTTAACAAAGAATTTTTTATGGGTGTCTCTTTGCAGTCCTCTTGTAGTTGTTGGGGGTCTTAAGCGATTGAGAAAAACTAGAGGTTCATCTCAACTACTGGAGAGTCAAGATGACAAAAGCAGAGTGGTGGACACTTCATTGCAAGAGCAAAATGATGTTGATGAAGAGGTTGAGAGCCAAAATTTGGATGCTTCAGAGTTTGTTCCACTTGATGAGAGGATTGCTCAACAAGAGGCAAGTATGATGATTGTCCCTTATGTTGTAAGACCAAAGGTGCCATCTGTAGAGCCATCCAATGAAGAGAACAAGATTTGCATGGACATGGGAGAGGACATTCTTCAAAAAAACAAGGATGTTCAGTTTTCACCATTATCCACCCATTCCTCTTTGTAGACTCATTCCTTATGCAAGGGTTAGGGGTCTTCGTGATGATCTTTCAGGCTTGAAAACAGAATTTTCTAGAGAGGGTTATGTGGCAGAGAAAGGAGCATTTATTGTGTCGATTTGGACAAGGGACAAAGAAGATTCAATTTTTGATGAAGAAATACAGAGAGATTGGGATCCTATTTGGCATGAGGTTAACAAAGAGTATGAAGCTGACCTCAATCTGCAACCTGAACTTCATGAACTAATGGGTCACATGTTCTATGTTTGGGAAGGAAATCGTTGTACTATTGCATGGACATCTTCTATTAAAGAATGCTTCAAAGAAACAAAAAGGAAGAATTGTCGTGTACTTTGTACGATTATTGACCCTACCAGGGTTAGTGAGATTGCCCTTCTTACAAGTTTACAGAGGATGAACTAGTGAGTCTCCTTCCTTCTCTTTTTGGTTATGATAGTTCTCAAGTTTATGTGGATTTATCTTGCTTTTGAACATGTAGTTTGAATACACATGCCTTGGTGACAACAACCTTGAGGGATGAACTAGTAAATTGTGCAAATATTTGTTATGCTGATCATGGGCAGTACATTAAAGACTTAGTTGAGAGAGATAGAATATTGATTGCACATATCAGAAAGAAGAGTACCAAGGGTGTTGAGCCATGGTATCCTCTCACACGTAGATATCTCGGAAAGCTAGTTCTTAATGTAAGTTTTAAGTAATATATATTTCTAACATGAATTTAGTATTGCTATGCTTGTCACAATGGATTTGACTCCTTCCCTTGCTTTTCTAGGTGCAAATAAGTAAAGCACTAAACAAGAAGGTTGAAGAAGCAAGACTAAAAATGTCAGATGAAGAGCTTCGATTGTTTGAAGACAAGGAGAATGAAGAGTTGGCTTCAAGATATGGTGATAGGATTGGCAAGGTGAATCTTTTTAAATGAACAAACTATGTGTGTGTGTTTTATTTCTTTGGATAAATAATTGAATTCACTGAGTTAATTTTAGATCCTTAATATTGTGGATCCCAAGCATGGAGATACTTGGAGGTCAAAGGTATGGTCTCTCAAGTGCGAGCCCGAAAGTTTTGCAATGCTTGAGAAATTGGATTTATTGGCTTTATGTGATGTTCAAATGGAGTCAGAAGGGATCAACTTTATAGACAGTGAGTTCTTAACATTTTTCATGATTTCATACATTGCATGGTTTATAGGCTAACAAAATAATACATGACATTATGTTTTCTTCTTAAAGTTGTCTTAGAAGGGAAGATGTGCTTGAGAAGATATACCATAAATCTAAGGAGGTGCTGATCGATTTTATGGATGTGTTGGGAGGGGTGATTGTGCCTCTTGATCTCTCTCTATTTGACTTCTATGAAGAGGTGAAGATAGAGATGAGGAAACATTTGTTTCCTCTTGAGGTTTGAGAAGCGAAAAAAGAAGAAGAGCATTGATAAACCTCTCAAGAAAGAAGATATGATATTGAAAGCCTCTATGAGGCTACTTTTTAGGTGAAGATGTGAATATGAATTTACTTGATAGCTATTTTAATTTCATAATAAAGATAAAATCATCTCTTTGATAATTGTTTTATTGTGCATGGTAGGTACTTTGTTTACTTTCAAGAAAAAGGTCATGTGCCAAGTATTCCAGTAAGGGCAAAGCAATGGCTTTTGACCATGAATGAAGAGACTTGTATGTACCCATGTGCTATGCATCAATGTACACGATGGGAGCTTGACAATTTTCCATGGTGGATAGATCTTGAAGGAGGTCATGTATTGAATAGAGAGAAGGATCTCTATTCACAAATATCAACCATGGTTCCAAAAGAAGTGGACCAAGGAAAGAATATGATAATTTGAAATTTTGTATAAGTGATGTTTTGTATCATTTATTATGTCTTGTAATTTGCCGTTTTTTTTTTAAATGTAAAGATGATTTGTTGTTTTTCAATAATTTTTTGTTCTTTATTCTAAAGTTGTCTAGATAAACAAAAAGAGAAGCATGTTGAGAAACAAAGGATTGATGCCGAAAGCCAAAAGTCCATTGATATATTTTCTCATCATATGGAGGACTTGGAAACAGAGGATTGCATTCAAGGTTTGAAATCAAAGATCCACATCTATTTTGATTCTATAGTAAATATTTTCGTATTGTTTATATACACACATACATACCTACTTACTTGCGTATGTATATATAGACATACAAATGTTTGTGTGTGCATGTAAGTATATATATATATATCATGTTTTTGCATACATTAGTCTATGTGTGTGTGTCTCTCAAGTATCCACTTGATGTTTTTGCATTTATGTGTGCGAGTGTGAAGACATACACAAAGACTCTCTCTCTCTCTCTCTCTCTCTCTCTCTCTCTCTCTCTCTCTCTCTCCTCTTATCCATATGTGTTGTGAGAGGAAAACATATTGATATCATGCTCTTGTGATCCTGAAGGGAATGCTCTTAAAGGTTAGAAGAGGCTTTCCAAAAGGACTACACAATTTATTTATCTTGCAGCGCATTCTTTGGGATACATTCCTCATGTTGAGAATACCAAGAGCATTGTAGTGGCTGGTGATTACATAATCATTGAGAAGGATTTTGCAGGAGGAAGAAAAAATGATACATTCGCACGAGTTCATCAAGCAAAATAAGCCTTCAGGGGTGAATTACACAAAGAGGGGAAAAACTATAGATTGGGCAGCTAACTTCATTTTTCTTGACTTACCATTTGGAGGCACTCAAGGTGGGGAAGATCCTTGTCCCACCTGTGATTTTGTTTCTGAGGACCATGTGCGCTATGGGATTGCTTTGACAGCATCTACTTTGGCAGACTTGGGATGGTTATTGGTGATGGCCTCTATGATAGGTATTTGTCATATTTTGTATGCTTCTACTTATTGGAACTTTCCTAAGATGGTGCAATCATATTATAGGTGATTCCACGATTGGGTGGATTGAGCGCTATGTTCGCGTTTACGATTTGGAGATAGTGAGATGAGTAGTTGTCATTCACCATTCTACAAATGGATACAAAGAGATTGGTGGTATTCGCACATATGTGAGTATAGTGATGATTATATTATATTCAAATGCTCAAAACTACATGTGTTTCTTAAATTAAGGTTTAATTGGATATTATTTGTCTTTTGTTGCTAGTGTTCTACGTCAATGCTTTTTATGGTTCGACGTCGAGCTACAGATCCTCCTATTTTCATTGCAGAGAGTACACCTCTCTTTGGGTCCTTCGGCATGCATCCTTTAGATACCCTTGCCTACCATTATCTTCCGGATGATTTGCCTGCTTTGGACCCCGTCGGGCAGTAGTGGCGTGGGGGACTAGAGAGGAGTCATACATTTTTAGCATGCTTTGTACACTTGTATTGTCGTCGACGTGGTGTGTGCATTGAGATGGGATGTGGTACTGCACCTATTCTTAATACATGCATGCACACTGGTAGAGTATATGCATCTATCGATGTGGATACATTCTTAATGACCGCGTATGTAGAGCCTCTCCTTTTGGCTTACATGCAACAAGGCAGCCATGATGATGTTAGTAGGCCTCAGGCAGATGATGAGGTGGATCCACTTGCAGGTTTCAATTTGTATGACTAGTGAGGTCCTTGTCCCTTGAGACTAATACTATTATGGACTTCTTTCAAGTGTGGTTTGTTTTTATGTGATGTTTGGTTTGTATTGCCATGTTTGATTATGCCCTTGTTTTGTCGCAGAGTGACATTATATGTAAAACTCACGGGTTTTGGAACATAGTTTACATTGGAAATGTTATGTTCTTGGATGTTATGTTGTTCATATGTTAATCTTCTCCCTTTGTATGAATTTTTTGTTATAGAAATTTATTGCCAGCTCTAGGTAAATAGTAGTATTCCAATATATGCTTATGTGATGTTTGGCTTGTATTGCCATATTTGGATATGCTTTTGTTTTATCATGGTTGGTGATAATATATGGAATACTCACAATTTAGGAAACACATTTTACATTGGAAATGTTATGTATTAGATGTTATATTTGAATATGTTAGTCATTTTCCTTTGTATGGATTTCTTGATATATATTAAGAATTGCCCGTGTATGCCAAAGCAATGGCAAAGAGCATGTCTAGAGACAAACGATTCGGCATAGAACGGGCAGAGCATCTCCACATTTGAAACCTTTACATTGATGATGAATGTGAATCATGGTAAATTATTGTTACATTTTGTTTCTTCGATCGTACATGAAATCCTTATTTTGAACTATAATCTGTTATGTCTTTTTGATAACAAAAATTTAGTATCCAAGAGTATTCTATTTAAATGTGTATTTGTTATTGTTGCAATCTTACATTCTCTCTCTCTCACTCACTCTCTCTCTAGACATGAGATTAGGGTGTAATAAATAAACAATTGATTTTGACATTCCATTTGTATTGATCTATGAAGCATGTATCCTCTTGTAGGTAAAGTTCTCTATGTTCTTTTCAAGCAACAAAATCCATTCTTGTCAATATGTATTCAAGAACGTGATCTACTTCATAGCTATGTAGTTTTCATGGATAACTGCATACAAGACCACCTTGTCTAATAGGAGTACCCTTCTATGGAGCACCCTTCTGCCAAGACCTACTCAGAAACTAGGATCGCTCGGAAAACCTCTCTCGGAAAACGGTGACACTCTCTATCTATAGCCACATAATCATACACAATCCTCACTCCTGCGAGAGTGGGTACAACAATATCAAGTTGTGTTGAAGCTGACAAAACCTGTCAAAGTGAGATTAAACACTCAATCATTGTCAAAGTGGGAATACATCGACCACTGTACAAGATGGCATAACACTGCAAACTTCAATGGTGAGAAGATGGGGGGAAATGAACAAAGTTTCCTTTGCAAAATAAGCCGAAACTCAACGCAAATCGCAAGACAAAAAACTAAAAATAACTGCCAGAGTGGGAGTAAACTCGACCACTAAACCATCAGAGAGTAAATTGCGGATACACATGAACCATGGCGAGAATCTGAGAGAAATCCGGCAAAGTCTCACTTGAAAATTGAGCAAAAACTCAAAAAATCTCACCAAATTGCATAAAGACAGACACTCGGTGTCTTAGTAAACAGATCCACAAACTGGCATACATAGCAGCACCAAAACCCTGGAAAAATAGCTCACTCCTGATCGAGTGGCTCTATGGACGTATACCTATCCAAAAACATCTGCAAACCTACAAACCTGGTATCTGTGAGCTATACAAAGCTCAATCTGAATCCACAAATGCGTACATAGCAAGAAACTGCACAAGATCATGCCAAAAAACCTCTCTAGAATGCTCCACACAATCGTACATGAGCACTACATGTGCCGCATCAGATGTGCTACAAAGACTGTGCAATATGTGAGCAAAACTGTTGCAAAACTGGCACACTACTTCCTCATCGATTGATAAACACGTCGATCAAAAATGTCATCCAAGAGCCAAGTGCGCTCGAGGAAAATCTACTCTTGAATGGTCCGTTAGAGCCGTATGTCTCGTATGTGTGTCGTCAAAGCCAAAAATTGGAGAACTGTCGGAGTTGAGCTCTTTGGATGGGGCACTAAAGGAGAGTCGATACTGCTCTCGCTCGTCAGCCTCCTGCTATGTCGAGGTCGAGAAATCGAGGATGTTTGTCGGAGCCAAATCCACTCCGAAATGGGCGTGGGAGGGAAGCCGATGGCAAGGCTATGCCGGAGGAGAGCCAAACCACTCTTGGTCGCTCTCGCTAAGTCGAAGCAAAAAAACACTCAATGTCGCCTTCTGCCCGGACAAAAGCAGCAATGCCGTAGCCGCATGTGCTCGAAGCCGAGAAAATGCTTGATGTCGCATTTTGTCGTCAAGCGGAAGCACGCTAGCTGAATAGCCGCCTGATCGGTGTCAAAATCGATGCCGAGGTAGTGTCAAGAGCCGATATTGTGCCAATGCGAAGCGGAGCCGATGCCAAAAAGAAGGCATTGTCGTAATCTTGAGAGAGGATGACGTCGATACTGACTAACGGTAATCTCACACACTACACCTCTGTGTGTGTGTGTGTGTGTGTGTGTGTGTGCACATGCACGGAGAGTGCATGTGCCGTCTCTCTCTCTCTTCTCACTATCTCTCGGAGGGGGAGGTTGAGGGCTATGGTGGGATCAGGCCCTTGCACACACTAAAGGGTGTGCGCAAAGTCGATGTTTAAAAAAAATTAACTTCTGTTGAAACTGACGAGCTGTCTTTCGACGAAGCTCTGCAAAATTGAAGCGCTACAGCCCTCTGCATTGTACTTAATTTCCTGCGTGCAGGAGCTTTGACACTTGAGAGAGAGAGAGTCCGAATGCTCTGCTCGTTGATTCTCCTGCTGATTGACTGCTTGCTCTTGACGTGCTGCCGGCCTTTGACTCCCAATTGCTTGAAGCTACCCAATTTTCCCTGTGTGTGTGTGTGTGTGTGTGTGTGTGTGTGTGTGTGTGTGTTTCTACACACACAAATGCTTTTGCTCTCTCGACCTTGCTTGGGTATACTCCCTTGCTGCCCTTTGTATGCTCCTTGCTGTAGCCCGATTGCAAACTTCTCCCAAATTGCTTTTAATCAAGGCTCTGTCGACTTAGTCCGACTCTATTACCGACTTCAACTTGCTTGGATTTCCTATTTGCAGCTCTACAGTCAAGAAGAGCTCGATTCCTTTGCATTTCCATGCTCTCGGTTCTCTCTGGCCAAGCCTTTGTTGCCACTTCCCTTGACTTGCTTCCCCTGTCGTGCTGATTCCCAAGGACCCCAATCCTCTGTCCGATTCCCTGCAGAGTTCCTATTGCTGGATGCCCTCTTTCTTAGATGCCGACTTCTCTGTAGAGTTTCATTTCCTGCTAGAATTCTATGAGAATCATCAAGATCCCCCTCCAAGCCAAGAGGGGATGCGCGTGTCAAGGAAATAGAGATCCACTCGATCCCCTTTAGGTGCTCACCAAGGAGCTTCAATGTGATGTCATCAAGCCGGATCCACCGTTGCCTCTGAGCTCAAGCCGCCATGGCCAAGCTCCGTCGCTCCCATGTCTGTCGTCGAAAAGCGGTTGCGCCCATGGTTTGTCGTCGTAGCTCTGATACCACTTGTGAGTGTGCATGCCTCAGGAAATAATGAGTCAGGAGATCCTTATTCTTCATATAGAAAGAATAAGGGTATGTACACACAGTGGGGGCGGGCGATCGAACACCAGATGTCCGACCTTGGGCTAAGGCATAGTGCCATTACCCCAACAATCATAGATATATGCTTTTCAACAAATGGGCAACGAGAAGATGAAGGAAGTTTCACTGAGAATCAAACAATATCTTGATAGATGCCTGTCAAGAGAGGTACCACAACAAGATTGATTAGTAGTTCTTTTTATTGAAGATCTGAAAACTAAAACATTGAAAAGGGATCTTCACTTAAAGGGTTTTGCAGCTCTAAAAGGAGTAATAAAAGAACCTTTGTAGCTTGTGGACAACTGCAGAGCTTAAGGCGAGATAGCGAAAGACACTAATGTCTCAACCAATGAAACTAGATTGATTGGAAGTGGAGCCAATTTTAGAAAAACAAACACAAAACAACAAATAGCCAATGTAAATCAAATCATTGACTAGGTAGTCAGAAGGAGGAGCCAAGCCTCTAGACAAGTGCAAAATGTTAGACAATCTCAAATGATAAAGTATGACATCTATAGAGGTGATCATCCTATCACTCAATACTATACACAACTAAGTCGAGCATGTCAAAAATACCACGAAAACCAAAATGGTGGACCATTGAACAAAAATGGACCAATCATTGAACCATTGAGTGTACGTATAATGACAAATTATATGACACCCCTAATCAATTGGACGTATAATACGATGTCGCATCATCAAAAATAGTGTCTTGCATATTTTCTTGAAAGTTCGATCGAGCCATATTTAGATCGATACACACACACACACACACACACAAAATAAAATGAACCAAGTTTTTTAAAACATAAAATTTTAGATATTTACTTAAACTTCATTCAAAATAAGGCTTTGCATAGTTTTCAAGACTTTTGGATAGAACAAGGTGTACTATGCTAGGCCTAAAAACTTAGGAGTTTTACCCAAACATCAAGCGAACTTGTCATAGAATCTAATATCTAACCAACCCAGATGATTTTCTCATACTTAACACTAGGTTGGTAACCTAACAGGACATAAAAGTGTCCTTTCAGGGTTTTGAAAAAAACCTCCAAAACCATTGTAGATCCACTCATTTTGTAAAATCCTTTCATGAGGTTATAGTTCAAGGACTACTACACATGTAAAAAATTAAGAAACTTGTAAAATTTCTCATCTTTTGGTCACACCAAGCCTCCAAAGTTGATGGACCAGTACATTTTCATCAAAACAGTCATTTCTTACGTTTTGTTTCATAAAAATAAGATTAGGGATTTTTGTAGGACTTGAGATAAATTCCCTAGTTAACTTCAATGGGTTGGTGATCAGAACATATGATTGCTTCTCACTCACTATTTTTTGTTTTCCCAAAAGAAATAGGTATAAAAAAGTTGAATTTTTACCATTCTGCAAACCTATCATCAAAGTTTCTATAGCCACGCTAAATACAAATAATATATGCATGTTTTCTTAGTTCCCTATTGTCATTTAGGTTCATAAGGAGCCATGGAGCATGTCAAAAGAATATTATATCTCTTACCAAGGGGAATCTTGGGGACAAAGATGAAGTGCTAAATACAGCAAACATGAAAAAACTGGGTTCGACATTATGAGTTGTAGAATCCCATAGAAACTATTCAATATCTACCCAAAATTGATCCTTATGACTAGATATGGTTACTACCTACAAAATGCATGTAGTTGTCACAAGAAACTAACAATATTGAAAAAGCTATACTTGATATACTAGAATGTTTCGTTTTCTTCTATAATTGAAAAAATCAACCATCGTTGTCTACTATGCAAAATAGGGTATTAGGTGCCCGAAAACTCAAGAAATATTAGCTTTATGTTACAATATGTGACATAGAAAATCAAAACTGCATTTGGATATCATGAAAGCCACCAAAAAAATCATAGAAGAGCTAAAATTGGCTCAAAAACAGGATTTGACAATTTTTGTAATTTGGTCATAACTTATAACTTTAACATTTATTTCTCCCTAGAAGCATCAGGACATGTTGAGGACTACTAAAGATAGTTCTCTAGCATTATAGACCTCACAAACATGAATTCTAGAGTGGTATAGTTGCAAAAAGTTGAAAAAAGCAAAAAACAGAACCCGTTTTTTCACACAGTTTAGGTTGTGAAATGTTGTGCAAGGACAAGGTTAAAGATGGAATTGATATTCCAAAAAAATGTGGAGTTTTTTTCAGCTCATGAGACAACTTTCTAGATAGATAGCACCTCAAAATCCATTTTGAAACTCTTGACATAATTCAAGGAAAATGGTCACTTCACAGGACATAAAAGTGTCCCATTACCAACCTAGTGTTAACTGATCATTTAATGTGGGAGAATAAATGCGAACAAGGGTTAGAATATAGACATGTGCTTATGGATCTATCTCAACACGGGGCCAAGGTTAAAGGGGTCCAAATGAGAGATGGTCTGTCAAGAGCAAGGCTAGCTAATGGAGCTTAAAGACCTTAGGGTTAGCTTCATTCAAGACCTCACAAGGTTAGTGTTAAAACTCCTTTGACCTTAGGCAAGCTAGGGTTGTGCTTAAGGTGGGAACCCGGCCCAAGCTTGAGGTGCTTGTCGTGCTTGATGACTAAGGTGCTTAGCACTAGAATGGTAACAGGACACTTTTATGTCCTTGGACATTTTTGTGTCCTATTAAGTGACCATTTTTCTTGAATTATTTGAAGAGTATGAAAATGAATTTCTAGGTTCTATATATCCACAAAGTTTCCTTATGAGCTGAAAAAAACTTAGCATTTTTTTTTGAGTATCGATCTCACCATTAACCTTACTCTTGCACAACATTTTTGAACCTAAACTGTGTGAAAAAACGGGTCCTATTTTTGGCTTTTTTTCAATTTTTGGCAACTATACCACTCTAAACTTTATGTTTGTGAGGTTTAGATGGCTAGAGGTTAGGCCTTCATAGTTCTCAACATGTTTTGATGCTTGTAGGGAGAGCCAAGTGTTAAAATTGAAAGTTATGACCAATTTACAAGAATTGCATAATCCTGTTTTTTTGGCCAAAATTAGCACTTTTATGATTTTTTTGATGGATTTCTTGATATCCAAATTAAATTTTGATTGTGTAAGTGTAATGTATAACATAAAGCTAATCTTCCTTGAGTTTTGGGGGACCTAGTATGCTATATAGCATAGTATATGATGATGGTTGAGGTTTTTGATTGCTGAAGAATACGATACATTTTAGAGTAGCAAGTATAACTTTCTCAATATTGCTAGTTTCTTAGGACAATTGTGTGTATTTTGTAGGTAGTAACCATATCTAATCATAGACTACAAACTTGGCTAGATATTGAGTAGTTTCTATGGGTTTCTAGAGGTCATAATGCTAAACCCACTTTTTTCATGTTTGCTGTATTTAGCACTTTATCATTGCCCCCAAGGTTCCAATTGTAAGAGATCCATTATCCTTTTGACATGCTCCATGGCTCCTTTTGAATCCAGAGGCCCAAAGGGAACTAAGAAAACATGTATATAGTATCTGTATTGAGTGTGACTATAGAAACTTTGATGATAGGTCCGCAGAATGGCAAAAATGCAACTTTTTTATACCTATTCTTTTTGCCCAAAAAAACATTAGTGAGGTAAAAGAAACCATATGTTTTGGTCACCAACCCATTGAAGTTAACAGGGCATTTTATCTCATGTCCTACAAAAATCTCCACTCTTATTTATATGCAATCAACCGTAAGAAATTGCTGTTTTGGGCAGAATGCATTGGTCCATCAACTTTGGAGGCTTGTAGTGACCAAGGGATGAGAAAAATTACAAGTTTATCATTTTTTCCATATGTAGTAGTTATTGAACTATAAGCTCATGAAAGGATTTTTCAAAATGAGTGGATCTACTATGGTTTTGGAATTTTTTCCCAAAACCATGAAAGGAAACTTTTATGTCCTATTAGGTTACCATTCTAGTGTTAAGGTGCTTGAGGTGCTTAATGACTAAGGTGCTAAGGTTCTCCTTGACTAAGGTGCTAAGGTTCTCCTTCACTAAGGTGCTTGGGGGGTTGAGGTGTTTCAAAAAGTCAAACTAGATACCTACTCAAGGGGCGGCGAGCCCTCATTGTAGGGGTATGAAAGAGAATACACACACACCCTGACACAAGGCAAGCCTAGTCTAAAGAAGCAACAAGGACACATGTCAAGTTCCTCTCCATGCTGCCCTCATGGTGTGTGTATAGCCTATCGTTGGCCTCTCAAGGGGTCCAACGATAATCTAGCTATTTAAATTAATTGATTATGCATTTATCAAGTCCTCTCTCTCAAAGGGAAAAAGGGAACACTTGTCCCAAAGCTAGCATGGTTGCTTGATATACACTATGCATGTGATTGGCTAGGCTTGTAGGGGTCCAATCAATTTTCAGCATGATCTACAAGAGGTGGTTGACCAAAGCAAGCTGGGGGTGTGCTTGGGGGGTATACTCTCTCTCACACACACACACACACTCACATGCACATTCTTTCTTGGCAAAGTGTGAGAGCTCCATCTCCTTCTCCAAGCTTGTTGAGAAGTTGAGAGCCTACACCAACACTCTTGTCTATGAAATGCAAATCTAACCAAGAGCCATGCTTCAATGCTTAAGCTTGCTATCTTCTTCATCATCATTATTATGCTATTATGCTATGCTATGCAAGAAGAGTGATGATAAGTGAGGAACTATCTCTTTCACGTATGTTACTTCTTCTTCCTCTTCCCTACCCTCATTCCTTGCTAGCTCTCTCCACCTTTGAAGGTGTTTGAGGCCTTGGGACTGAGGATGGGGGATGGTTAATGCTTTTACAAAGTTTATGTTGTGCTCGTGATGCATGAATCTTTCCATATTCATTGCATTACCTAGGTCACAACAAGGAACATAAAGATTGTATTGCACCAAGTCTCTCTTGATGGAAGAATCTATAATACAAAAGCCTATTGGAGGGGGGACCGGAGGGGGGACCGGCTCCACATAAATTGAGTCCTCAACTGTTGTCATGTTCTCTAATTCTCTTTCTTGCAAAAGTATTGTTCATGCCAAGTTAATTAAGTATAATGGTTGTGTTGCTACTACTAATTAAGTTCACCCTCTATGTTCTCAAAGTAGTCTCTTAAAAATGCTCACCATAATTTTCTTAATTATGTTATTCTCAATGTTCATACGCCATTTCCATTACATTGGTATCAGAGCTATTGGTTTCTCTTTTCTTGCTTATGAAGAGAGGTCCTTAAGTTATCCATGAAAGGTTGGACCTGTTCATTTCAATAGGGTAAGTCGGTTAGGGATCTATTATTTTGGTTGAAAAGGACTTAGTTCGAGGTACAACATTGGGAACTATATTCTTAATAATGGATCCTCTTGGGGCTTGCCATTGGCTTAACCATTATTGAGCTATTAGAAAGCTCAACAGGAACCATAATCAATCGAGCAATGTTAGACCCTCTCCACTAATCTTTGCAATCAACAGTGTCTAAACCACGGGTGTGGCTACTTGAGAACTAATTTTCAAAGCTAAAGAAGAGTAGCGACTAAGTTTTTTGAGGGTACCAAAGCACAAAGTAATTTATACATAAGTTTAATTAGCATGGCTGACAATAACCAAGAGAGTAGAATGAATATTGACAACTTCGATTTTTCACATGAAGGTGATAATGATGATGCCCCCATGTTTGATAATTATCTTGTTACTAGGTTGCAACAAGCTATGGTCAACCCTGCTTTGCAAGCCACAATTACTCAACAACTTTGTGCTTATAGGATTTCCCCTCCTCTCCAAGAAGAGAGAGCGCTTAGGAGGCCTCTTGATGAGACTCCCAGAAGAAGACTCTCTCCCATAAGAGAGGAGGAATCCAAAGAGCAAGAAAGAAGTGAATGATTAAGTTCCTCTAAAGATGTGGCTCAACAAAGACAGTGGTCTAGATGATCTCCAACTCCTCCCAAGAGGAAACGTTCCACCCATAGTCCTTTTCCGCATCGTCACTCCAAAAGGAAAGAGAGAAAACAAAGAAAGAAAAAGGCAAGAAAGAGGTCATCCTCTTCTCCTTCTTCTTCACCTTCCTCCTCTTCCGATAAAAGCAACATCTATTCTCCTAGAGATTACAAGAGGAGAGGAAATCACAAATATTACCCTCCAGTAAAGGTCTCAAAAGCTCAAGAAATTCAAAGAGGAAGGAAAGAGTATCTCTTTTCTCACCTATGGTGGCCCCTTTGGTGCTACCAACAAAGTATTGGCCTTCATCCATCAATTTGATGCGGCCTTTGGAGACGAGGCCTTCACGGAGTCCTCCAAGCTACGCAATGTAGCTATGCACTTCTACAAATATGCTCGTCAATGGTGGGCTAGCCTTCGTGGCAATGACAAAACCCCACAGACATGGAAAACTCTATGAGTTTCCATCATGAAACAGTTCCTTGCAAACGATGTAAAGGACAAAGTGCTCACGAATGGTGGAGTTTGAAGCTGCTCTCCAACGAGTCTATCCACAAATATATAGACAAGTTTTGGGATTTATATCTCAAGGCTACCATCTTTCAAAAGATAGACTTCACCTAGCAAAAGCAACAATTATGTGCAAATCATTTGTAGAAATTGCCGAGTATATCAGCTCTCAATGGCTTGGTCATATCACCGAAGTAATCCACCAAACTATGGTTGCTTCGCGCATCAATTTCCAACAAGGGGCTAAAGGGTGAAAGCATGTTAAGTTGTCACACTTTTTCATGTCCCAATCAATGCTAACTAGCACAATTTTGACATATGCTAACTAGCACAATAACATGAGCTACATCTCCAAGACTATAGAGTATGATATATTGGTAGAAAGCTCTTGAAACAAGAAATCCAAATGTGCAACCTTCGACAAAATTTAATATTATTTGTAAATAATTTACCGGGGACACAACTTTTTTAAAATGTGCTAACTTGAGAATGCTAACTAACACAAAAAGCGTGTCATAATAATCAATATCTAATTCTCCTAAATGATTTTCTCATGTTAAACTGATCATTTAATATGGGAAAGTGCCAGGGGAGAAAAAGCTAGAAATTTGTTACGCTAGTAGACCGGCCACAGTAGGGATCCAAAGGAGGGAAAATAGGGATCCAAAGGGGGGGCCATCTGTAAAAGAGCCATGTGCAACAATGGGCTTAAAAGACCCTAGGGTTCAGCCCATTAAGACTTCCAAAATGCTAAGGTTCCAATATTCAAACGTTGTGTCCAAAGGTCAAACATTAGGGGAATTGGATGCTTTGTGTGTGTCCCAAAAGTCTTTATCAATCCCTACATAGGAGGGGGCAAGCCTTGCAAGTAGGGGATGAGAGAGAAACACATACACACACTCCCACTAGCTAATGTGTGGAAGTAAGAAGACTCTCTCTTCTTCTCAAGCTTTAATGGAAAGCTTACCACCTACTCCAAGCTTGTGAGAAGGGAGGCCTACATCAACAACTCTTGGCATTGTGATGCAAATCCAACCAAAGAGCCAAGCTTCAATGCATGCTCATCTCCTCTACCATGTGAATTACTAAGCTAAGCTATGCTAAATGAGTGATTATGTGAGGAGATGTACATCTTTCTCGTAAGAATACTCCTTCTTCCTCTCAATCTACTCTCATACCCCACTAGCTCTCACCATCTTTGAAGGTGTGTGAGGTCTTGGGTCTGAGACCGTGAGGGAATTGATGTTGTGTTTGATAAGTGTTTTGCTTAGTACATGAAGTCTCCATCTTCATTGGACTAGCTAGTCTTGAAGGAACACAAAGAATTGTATTGTAAAATGTCTCTCTTGATGGGAGAAACCATAATACAAAACCTTTTGGAGGGGGGACTGGCTCCATACAAATCCGGTCCTCAACTATTGTCAATTGCTTAATTTCTCTCTCTTTTGAAGTATTGTTCATGCTATCTAACTAGGTGTTATATTGTTGCTCTCTCCACCCAAGCACTCTTGTTATTCTCATTAGGAATCTATTCTAATGAAATGCTCACTATGTTCATGTTATTTTCCGCTACACACAAGTTACTAGACCATTAAATGTCACATTGGTATTAGAGCACAAGGTTTCTCTTTTCTTGCTCAAGAAGGGAGGTCCTCAAGCTAGTTATAAATGGTTCGTACTATTAATTGCATGTGAGTAAGTAGAATAGGGATTTTTCAACCTTGCAGTGCGTCTGCCGGGCAGTTAATGGGGCATCACCGTCGAGAGCTATGGTCTTAATAGTGGAGTCCTACCGGGCTTGCCTACGGCTTAACCACTATTGAGCTATTAGAAGCTTGACAGGAGCCGGTGCTATTTTTGTGTTGAACGACCCTCTCTTCTATTCCTTGCAATTAATGGTATTCGAGCCACAAGTACAGTAGCTTGAGTGATTTTTCTAAAGGGGTAAAGAGGAGTAGCAACTAGGGCTTGAAGTGACAAATTACACCTAAAACATTTATAGCTAAAAGTTGTTAGAATGGATGACAATAGTAAAGAGAGGAAATTAATGTTGATAACTTTGATTTTTCTAATGAGCAAGCTATTAATGATGCCCCGATGCTTGTTAACTATCTTGTTTCTAGTCTTCAACAAGCAAGCCATGGGCAATCCATTCCTCCAAAGTGAAGTGCAACGGTAGCTTCGTGCTCATGGGATTCTCCAAGCTCCCCACCATGACGAGAGACCACCTAGGAAGCCTCCTTGCGAGACTTCCAAAAGAGGTCTCTCTCTGATTTGGGAAGAAGAAGAGGATCCATATGAAGGGCTCAAAAATTTTCTCCTTGATGACGCATCTCCTTCTCAAAGGAGAACTCAAGAGCCTCCACCGAAGGAACGAGAAATAAGTGAGTCTCCCACCACCTTGGCAGAGATGGCTCCACAAAGACGGCGGGGTAAACGCTCTCCATCACCTCCAAAACGGAGAAGACCATCGCATACTTCTCCAAACCATACTTCAAAGAGGGATGACAAAAAGCAAGAGAAGAAAAAGGCGAGAAAGAGGACACCCTCTTCTCCATCTTCTTCATCCTCTTTCTC
Source organism: Adiantum capillus-veneris (assembly GCF_014529385.1). NCBI lineage: Eukaryota > Viridiplantae > Streptophyta > Polypodiopsida > Polypodiales > Pteridaceae > Adiantum > Adiantum capillus-veneris. The sequence continues at coordinate 130,142,425 of NC_140942.1, forward strand.
TTATGAAAGTGATGGTAAAGACAATCAAGATCAAGGCAAGAAATAGGCGAGAAAGAGGTCACCCTTTGAGTCCATCTTCCTCAAGTTCTTCATCTTCTGAAGAAAGTGATGGTGCAACCTTTGAACCATCAAGAAGAAGAGGCCATAGGAAATCCTATGCCGCTCAAGAAGTTCAAAGAGGGATGAAAGACCTTTTGAGGTAATTGAGGGAAGATCAAAAAGTCCCTTGCTACTTAAGGTACATGGGAAGATCTTCGTTGTAGATGAGTATAGCCGAGACCTACAAGAATCTTTCCAAACGATTAAGGATGCTATCTCTATCTCACAGCAAAGGCAAAAGACTGCTACTGACAAGCACAGAAGAGCCCAAGCCTTTAAAGAAAATGGTTGGGTCTTACTCAAATTTCCCAAGGCTCGATTAAGGCACACGACGGGAAAGAATCCTACGGAACACCAAAAGTACTATGCTAAGTTAGCAAAAGATACTATGGTCCCTTCCAGATTCTTAGGCCAATCAATGAGATGGCCTATCAACTCATGTTGCCCAACCATTGGCTCATACACAATGCTTTCCATGTGAGCCTACTAAAGCCTTATAAAGGAGATCCACCTCAAGAAGCAACTATTGAAGACCCACCGGAGATCGAGGACCAAGAAGAGGTGTTGTATCCCGAGTCCATTCTCCGACATGAAGATAAGGTACTAAGAGGTGTTAAGACTATCCGATGATATCTTATTAAGTTTAAAAATTATCCTTTTGAAGATGCTAGATGGATGCAAGGCATACAATTAAAGGATAACCTAAACCTTGTCAATTCTTACAATGCTTCCCTAGAGTAAGCAAATGTACAAATGTTAAAAATGAACAAAGTTTTTGTCTTATAAGACTCTCTTTTTCTTTATTGTGCACAAAAATGAAGTAGTATGCATGCTTAGATCAAGTTTGCGGAGACGACGTCTCCCAAACACAAAGTAGAGCTTGTCACTCTACTATGGAAGACTGATAGGACTAATGTGCAGACATGCTTGCGGAAGCTTAGGCTCTCAAGCGCCAAATGGACTAGTCATCCATTCTTGAACGATGTCATAGGGTAACATAGGGATCCTCTACCCGCTAAGAAAAGTACTAATGAATATGCTTTATCTTCTCTACCCCATAGTCAAGGACGACTATGATTTCAAGAGAGAGGTAATGTCATAATAATCAATATCTAATTCTCCTAAATTATTTTCTCATGTTAAACTGATTATTTAATATGGGGAAGTGCCAAGGGAGAAAAAGCTAGAAATTGGTTAAGCTAGCAGATCAGCCACAGTAGGGATCCAAAGGAGGGAAAATAGGGATCCAAAGGGGGGGTCCATCTCTAAAAGAGCCATGTGCAACAATGGGCTTAAAATACCCTAAGGTTCAGCCCATTAAGACTTCCAAAATGCTAAGGTTCCAAAATGCTAAGGTTCCAAAATTCAAAGGTTGTGTCCAACGGTAAAACATTGGGGGAATTGGATGCTTTGTGTGTGTCCCAAAAGTCTTTATCAATCCCTACATAGGAGGGGGCAAGCCTTGGAAGTAGGGGATGAGAGAGAAACACATACACACACTCCTGCTAGCTCATGTGTGGAAGTAAGAAGACTCTCTCTCCTTCTCAAGCTTTAATGGAAAGCTTATCACCTACTCCAAGCTTGTGAGAAGGAAGGCCTACACCAACAACTCTTGGCTTTGTGATGCAAATCCAACCAAGATCCAACCTTCAATGCATTCTCATCTCCTCTACCATGCTAATTACTAAGCTAAGCTATGCTAATATGAGTATGGATCCATCTAAGTTAGAGGTAATAAAGGCATGGCCTAATCCAAGGAATCTACATGAGCTAAGAAGCTTTATCGGTATGTGTGCATATTATAGACACTTCATAGCAAAATTCTCTCAAATAGCAAGACCATTACATTACTTAACAAAGAAGAACCTTAAGTACTCATGGACTTCTAAAGAGAAAAAAAAATTGACAAGCTCAAAGATAAGCTTACCTCCCAACCAGTCCTTATGCTTCCAGATCTCTCAAACCATTTGAGGTCCAATGTGATTCTTGTGGTGATTGCCTTGGAGTAGTCTTGCTTCAAGAAGGGCATGCCATAGCATATGAGAGCCGAAGGCTCAATGTCAATAAACAGGTCTTGGGCATTTACAAAAAAGAGCTTTTACCTGTTCTACATACCCTAGACACATGAAAGCACTATCTATTGGGGACTCCATTTAACCACCAAAGCCTCAAGTACTTCATAATGCAAACCAAGCTTTCCGACAAACAAATGAGGTGGACAAATTTTCTTTCGCAATTTTAATTTCATATTTCTCACATTGTTGGTAAGCATAATTAATTGGCCGATGCACTTTCACAACAACGACCAAGAGTCAAACGGTGTCTATAGCAAATCACAATGACCTATCTTCTATGATAGATGAGTATGGTCAATTTCACTTTAAAGACATAATGTCAGCCCTTGCATTGGGGAAGAAAAAAGAACCATTCACCTTGCAGGACGATCATCTTCTCCATGGCAATAGGCATGGATATCCATGGGAGAGTATATCCATGGATTTTATCTTTGGATTACCCTAGTCTATCCATGGGAATACGAGAATATGGACAATAATCAAAAAGTTTAGCAAGAAAGCACACTTTATTCCTGTCAAAAAGACTATTAAGGCACACCAACAAATGGCAACTCTCTTCATATCCCAGGATTTCAAACACCATGGATTGTCAACATCCTTCATGTGAGATAGAGATCCTAGAATGATCAATAATTTTTGGAAAGGTCTCGTCAAAAATCTAGGTACAATTATTGAAGACCCACCAGCGATTGAAGACCAATAAGAGGTGCTACAACCCGAAGATATCCTTCAACATGAAGACAAGGTGCTACGGCATGGTAAGATTATCCAACGATATCTTATTAAGTTCAAAAATTATCCTTTCAGTGAAGATGCTAGTTGGATGCAAGGAGAACAACTTAAGGATAGTATGAACCTTGTCAACGCTACATTAAAGTAAGAAAATGTACATGTTTCTTTTAAATAATCATTGTTTTTGTCTTATAAGACTAATTCTCTTTTTCTTGTGTACAGATTAGTATGCATGCTTAGAATCATGTTTGTGATGACGACGTCTCTCAAACACCAAGTAGAATTTGTCACTCTACTTTGGGAGAATGAAATGGACTCAAGAGCTGACATGCTTGCGGTAGCTAAGTCTCCCAAGCCCCAATTGTATTAGTCATCCATCTTGGAATGATGTCGTAGGGTTAAAAGGATCCTCTACCCGCTAAAAAACATCGGCTAATGACTAAGGCTTTATCTCTTCTACCTCATGGTCAAGGACGACTATGATTTCAAGAAAGAGGCAATGTCATAAAATCTAATATCTGACCAACCCAGATGATTTTCTCATATTTAATTGATCATTTAATATGGGAGAATAAACACGAACAAGGGTTAGAATATAGATATGTGCTTGTGGATCTATCTCAACACGGGGTCAAGGTTAAAGGGGTCCAAATGAAAAATGGTATGTCAAGAGAAAGGCTAGCTAATGGAGCTTACAGACCTTAGGGTTAGCTTCATTAAAGACCTCCCAAGGTTAGTGTTATTCTTGAGGTTGGAACCCGGCCCAAGCTTGAGGTGCTTGTCGTGCTTGCTGACTAAGGTGCTTGAGGTGCTTGTCGTGCTTGCTGACTAAGGTGCTTGAGGTGCTTGTCGTGCTTGCTGACTAAGGTGCTTAAGGTGCTTGAGGTGTTTGTCGTGCTTGTCGATTAAGGTGCTTAAGGTGCTCAATGACTAAGGTGCTAAGGTGCTAAGGTGCTCCTTGACTAAGGTGCATGGGGGGTTGAGGTGTTTCAAAAAGTCAAACTAGATCCCTACTCAAGGGGTGGTGAGCCCTCATTGTAGGGGCATGAGAGATAACACACACACACACCCTCACACAAGGCAAGCCTAGTCTAAAGAAGCAACAAGGACACATGTCAAGTTCTTCTCCATGTTGCCCTCATGGTGTGCCTAAAGCCTATTGGTTGGCCTCTCAAGGGGTCCAATGATAGTTTAGCTAATTAAATTAATTTTTTATGCATTTATCAAGTCCTCTCTCTCAAAGGGAAAAGGGGGACACTTGTCCCATGGCTAGCATGGCTGCTTGATATACATTATGCAGGTGATTGGCTAGGCTTGTAGGGGTCCAATCAATTTCCAGCATGAGCTACAAGGGGGGTCGATCAAAGCAAGCTGGGGGTGTGCTTGGGGGGTATATTGTCTCTATCACACACACTCACATGCTCATTCTTGCTTGGCAAAGTGCAAGAGCTCCATCTCTTCTCCAAGCTTGTTGAGAAGTTGAGCAACACTCTTGGCTATGGAATGCAAATTCAACCAAGAGCCATGTTTCAATGCTTAAGCTTGCCATCTTCTTCATCATCATCATTATGCTATTATGCTATGCTATGCAAGAAGAGTGATGATAAGTGAGGAACTATCTCTTTCTCGTATGGTACTTCTTCTTCCTCTTCCCTACCCTCATTCCTTGCTAGCTCTCTCCACCTTTGAAGTGAGGAACTATCTCTTTCTCGTATGGTACTTCTTCTTCATCTTCCCTACCCTCATTCCTTGCTAGCTCTCTCCACCTTTGAAGGTGTTTGTGGCCTTGGGACTGAGGCCCAGGATGGTTAATGCTTTTACAAAGTTTATGTTATGCTCGTGATGCATGAAGCTTTCCATATTCATTGCATCACCTAGGTCACAAGGAACACAAAGATTGTATTGTACCAAGTCTCTCTTGATGGGAGAATCTATAATACAAAAGCCTGATGGAGGAGGGACCAGCTCCACATAAATCCGGTCCTCAACTATTCTCATGTTCTCTAATTCTCTCTCTTGCAAAAGTATTGTTCATGCCAATTTAATTATGTATAATGGCTGTTTTGCTACCGCTAATTAAGTTCACCATCTATGTTCTCAAAGTAGTCTCTTAAAAATTCTCACTATAATTCTCTTAATTCTGCTATTCTCAATGTTCATAGACCATTTCTATTACAGAAATTTTTTGAGCAAACAAAATACTGAGTGAGTCATACATCCGATGAACGAAAATATTGACTAAAAAATGTGATTTTTCTACTTGTTTGCAAAAGGAAGGTGGTGTACATATAACACAACTATAATTTATGCTCATATTGCCATTGAAGAGATGTTTTTAGATCATGACATGAAATCCAATCATCAAGCTTGCTTTGGGAGAGTAGAGACTACTCATACTAACTAATGTGCCTAATGATATTGAAGAGATTCCCTTGCATAATGACTTATAAGCCATCTCTCTAGAGACAATAAAGACTGCAATATAGTATTCAATTTGAAATAAAGTATATTTTAGAAATATTTTAGTGCAATATGAACTAACAATAGAAAATTTTAACTTCGATCTCATTTTTATATTCTGTGGATACACTTTGTTCTAACACTTAACAAAAGAAATGTGGATGTGACCTAATACCTTGCAAGGTATTTCATGTCAAATCACAAAAGCTTTATTATTATAATATTATGTGAGAGAGATAAATATTGATAATTCGTTAAGATCTCTATCAAATTAGAAACATTTTTAAGAGTAGTTCATTATTTTCTTAAAGACTACACGAATCTTTAAGATTTTTCTTAAATTATTTGATTGTCTTTGAGATTCATCTCAAAAAATAGGTTTATCTTTAAGATTTTTCTCAAAGGTAAATTATTTATAATATTTTCTTATTTTTTATTGTAGCTCACCTTCTACTTCCCAAGCAAGTGTAGTGGTGTATATGCTAACAATGAAACTTCAAGCCATATGGTCACTTGTTTTATAGTAGTTACAAACAATATATTTTGATGTAAATATATTCCAATTGAAATCTATTTTATACGGGTATAATACAAGTATAAAACGTATAAAAATGTATTATACATAAAATGCTTAATATATGGGCATATAAATGCAACTTGGATGTAGCTAAGATCCTAGTTTGGTGAGAGAGGGACCATACAATCTTCCTCCTATGAACAAACACCACGGTCCACCACTAGGATATCCAATGGGGAAAAAAAATGTTCTTCAAGGAGCCAAGAGACCACAACCATTGCTAGGACAACAACAACCACTTCCTAATGATAGCAGAGTTGCAGCTATATACACTCAACCACAATAATTAAATGCAAATGTGCCACAACAATCAAAATGATGCACAATTGAACAAACATGGACAGCCCATGAGACAAATAAGTGTCACGATAATTGTTACCATGTCAAAGAGTGACCAAAAAATCAACCACCACCACAAAAATCTCTGCAAAAAGTAACATGTTCTGAGTGTGGAGGTAATTATTGTCCTATACATTGTCCATACAAAGGAAAAATAGTGACAACGTTTGGATTTTGTACAGAGTGTGCCATGACGCATCTCATTTAGAACTATACTAACCATCCTGATAGAGCAGGAGAACACCAATCATCAAGATGCACAATTGAACAAACATGGACAGCCCATGAGACAAATGAGTGTCACGATAATTGTAACCATGTCAAAGAGTGACCAAAAAATCAACCACCACCACAAAAATCTCAGCAAAAAGGAACATGTTGTGAGTGTGGAGGTAATTATTGTCCTATACATTGTCCATACAAAGGAAAAATAGTGACAACGTTTGGATTTTGTGCAGGGTGTGCCATGACGCATCTCATTTAGAACTATACTAACCATCCTGATAGAGTGGGAGAACACCAATCATCAAGATGGGAATTCTACTTAGTTCAAGCACGTGAGAGCTTGAGAAAATTGATCCTGCCAACATGGTAACAATAGCTCAATCTCAAGAGCCATGAATGAAAAGAGTGATGAAAAGTGGATAATCACGTTCATCGGACGTAAATCTTGGAAGGCCAAGAAAGAAAAATTGAAAGGGAAACAAAGGGAAACAAGAAACCATGGCCACAAATCTCTTACAACAACTAAAATAAAACAAGGAAAGGAAAGCTTCAATAATGGGGCCAAACAAAGTCCCTCCAATCAACTCAAGAGCATCTCTGTTGGTAGACAAAGTCTTCAAATTGATGAATGTTATATTGAAATCATGTGAGATTAGAATGAATCATAAACAAATACTAGAATAAAGATGGATGGTATATCCTTATGTAGAACTCAAAAAACAAAGATGGAAAATGTGCAAGAAATTGATTGAAACTACACAAGCCATAATAACACCAACCCAACCCTCATAACAAAACAAACATAAGAGTTGAGAGTAGTTGATTTTGAAGTACCAAAGGAAAAAATTGATAAATAATACCTCAAACAGAAATAGAACCAGAACCACAAGGAAACATGGAAGCCAAAAATCAACCATAAATAGTCCATGAGCCAGAAACACAACAAGATGAAGGACCACAAGTGTGATTGAATCAAAAACTCAAATCAATGAACAACTGGTTGCAAATACCATTGATAACAACATATCATATCTGTGGCACAACAAGAAGTGGAAGTGGAAGTAAAAGCTCCACCATAAACTACAAACAAACTAGAGATGTAACTCGGTGACGTAGATGATTCAAAATCACATTTTTTGCTCCTATCTGAGAGGGATATGTTTATTTCACGATCTAGAACACTCAAGCTAGGAATGAAGAGCTTCAATAAGTTATCATGAATAAAGTTACATTTCTCTTGGAAATGTATATAGTAAGTAGAATTTATATAATTTAAATGAGGCATAGTTGTGTTGTTAATTCATTAGGCAATATGTAAATAATATATAGCACCTTTCATAACATTGTCAAACATAATTTTAAATCACAATTGAGACATCACAATATTTCAAGCAATAAGAAGATACTCAACATGTAAGTATGTATGTTTGTAACTTTGTATGCATATATCCGTTCATTATGCTCTATGTAAAGAAAGGAGTATACATATTTATCTAGTTAACACTCTTTATCTAAAAAAACTTTGTAACATTTAATGGCCTAGTAACTTGTGTGTAGCAGAAAATAGCATGAACATAGTGAGCATTTCATTAGAATAGATTCCTAATTACATTAACAAGAGTGCTTGGGTGGAGAGAGCAACAAAAAGCATAACACCTAGTTAGATAGCATGAACAATACTTCAAAAGAGAGAGAAATTAAGCAATTGACAACAATTGAGGACCGGATTTGCATGGACCCGGTCCCCCCTCCAAAAGGCTTTGTATTATGGTTTCTCCCATCAAGAGAGACATTTTACAATACAATTTCTTGTCTTCCTTCAATACTAGCTAGTGCAATGAAGATGGAAGCCTCATGCACTACGCAAAACACTTATCAAACACAACATCAATTCCCTCACGGTCTCAGACCCAAGACCTCACACACCTTCAAAGATGGTGAGAGCTAGCGGGGTATGAGAGTAGATTGAGAGGAAGAAGGAGTATTCTTACGAGAAATATGTACATCTCCTCACATAAGCACTCATATTAGCATAGCTTAGCTTAGTAATTAGCATGGTAGAGGAGATGAGCATGCATTGAAGCTTGGCTCTTGGTTGGATTTGCATCACAAACCCAAGAGTTGTTGGTGTAGGCCTCCCTTCTCACAAGCTTGGAGTAGGTGATAACTTTCCATTAAAGCTTGAGAAGGAGAGAGGGTCTTCTTTTCTTCACACATGAGCTAGTGTGAGTGTGTAGGTGATAATGCCTTTGAAAAATCAGCCCCCTCTCTCTCTTGGTCGACCCCTCTTGCTATTTGCTCTTGCTAGCATCCTATTGGACCTCCCCAGGCTTAGCCAATGGTAATTAAGCAGCATCAGTGATAGCCTTATGACATGTGTCCCCCTTTCCCCTTTTGTGAGAGCTTTAGGTAATTATTTAATTCAACTAAACTCTCATTGGGACCCCTTTTCCTCCTGGCCAATAGGAATCAGGCAAGCCATTGGGCTGTTGAATGCTCATTGGTCCCCTTGGGAGACGTCCAGTAGTCTTCTAGAGAGCTTAATTCTTATTGCTTCTTTTATTAAGTTTTTTTAAATTAGTTAAACTAGATTTACTCTAGCCTAATTCTCATTGGTCCACCTCCAAGGCCATCCAATAGGAATTGGGTACACCTTGTGGGCATCTGGGCTAGAGAGCTGACATGTGTCCCTAGTTACCTTTGTGTAAAGGGAGCTTTTGTGTGTGTGTGTGTGTGTGTGTGTGTGTGTGTGTGTGTGTGTGTGAGTTTATCTCTCATCCCCTACTTGCAAGGCTCGCCCCCCCCCTATGTAGGGATTGCCAAAGACTTTTGGGACACACACAAAGCATCCAATTCCCCCAAAGTTTGACCTTTGGACACAACCTTTGAATTTTGGAACCTTAGCATTTTGGAAGTCTTAATGGGCTGAATCTTAGGGTCTTTTAAGCCCATTGTTGTACATGGCTCTTTTACAGATGGCCCCCCATTTGGATCCCTATTTTCCCTCCTTTGGATCCCTACCGTGGCCGCTCTACTAGCATAACCAATATTCTAGCTTTTTCTCCCCTGGCACTACCCCACATTAAATGATCAGTTTAACATGGAATAATCATTTAGGAGAATTAGATATTGATTATTATGACAAACTTGATCTTTTTTTTTCTATGCTTTACTCGTTTTCTATAGGAAATAGACATAATCCTACATCATGTTTTTCTACTTTGTATCTTCATTATTATAGACATTTTATAGCATTTTCTCCATAGAAGAAGCTTTATTGATGCTTTTAAAAGGTATTCTCTCTAACAAAATTACCCAAGACTACACTTCTAAAAGCTTGATCTTAATTATTTTAAGATTCCATGCTTTACTTGTTTTCTATAGGAAATAGAAATAGTCCTACAACATGTTTGTTTACTTTGTAAAACTTGCTTTGACTATAGAAGTGTTTTTTTTGAATGATTTAAATCCTAAGAAGTTTTTAAAGGAAGTACTTATCCAGAGAAATTATCTTCATAATTATAGACATTTCATTTCCATTGTGTGCAATCTATTAGGGTTAACATTTGGATTAGTAGAAAGATTCACTTCCAGCAACGTATAGTGTTCATAGCATTTTCTCCATAGAAGAACCTCCATTGATGCTTTCTAAAGGTAATTTTGCTGGAAAAATTACACAAGGTTGCACTTTGAAAGTATCTGTCATGGCTAAGGACTTGCTATGCGCCGTGTGCGAGCCACAAAGGCTCCTAGCACACAGTTATACAACAGACAAGCTCACAAGGAAGAATGGTGTGTCACTCACCTTCCTGCGTAGTTGTGAATGAAGGATTCCCGTGCCGCGAAGAAGAGGGAGACGCCGCTACGCCGCACTCAACCGCCTCGCCGCCGTCATGCCGCCGCAACGCTCGATCACACACACACTCTCACACTCTCTCTCACACGTACACACACACACACACACACACAAGGAGATGGTGAAGGAGAAGGTGGAGATGGAGCAAGAGCGGCTTCTATTGCACAATGAGAGAATGAGTAAAAATTAGGTTTAGTGGCTTTTATATGAGCTCACCCCATTCACACTTGGGCGCCCATACTTAGCCAACTAACTCCTTGAATATTCCAGTTAGAGTGCGCCTGTCATCGGCGATCACCCTTACCCTGTTCCTATTGGTCCGACAAGCCCGGTAACTGACTCTAAATAATACAACGTTTATAGATCATAGGGTGTCCGTGTGCCGTGAGGGTTAACATGCCCCCCTTCCTGATGTAGATTCCGTCCTCGGAAGCTATCCAGTTGAAGCTCGTTCGTCGAGATGGGAGAGCAGTCGACATGGATGTGCGTAGTCTTCTTCAATCACTGCAAGATCAAACAACATTGCCACAGTAATTGCATTCTCATATATGATTAAAAATCATATGCAATAGACAGACAAATTGATTGGTAACAGAATTTTAGACAATTTGTCAGCAATAAACATTAAATTGCAATATAATCAAATGCATAAACAGATGTAAAGGTAAAAAATTAAACAAGTCCGGGGTCGCTAATTTAACGGTCAAAAGGCACTAGAGCTCGACTATTAATACCATGGGTAACTTCTCAATTTTTTCTGGTCAATTAAGTTGTTTAATCGCGAGAGCCAAGTATTTGATGTTCGAGGGCTGACTAGAGGCTATACCTAGAAGACCTTGTAGTTAAGCTACGATAAAAGGAATTTCTCATGAAATCATCGCCTGACTGATTACCTTTTCTTTGACCCCCCAAAGTCTTTTCACATTGATTCAATTTTGATGTGTGTGCTTATTTTGTATGCCTTGGGTTTTTTGATTTTCAAGGAAAAGCGCCCACACTGGGAACCTCTAGGGCTCTAGTACCATAGGCGACACATGTGAGTGAAGTACCAATTTAAGCAGGGATTTCTCTTCCAGCTTAAAATTTTACATTTTGGCACTTTGATTTTTTGTTTGTTCATTTTCAGCATTTTAATTTTGTAACTTTGGGAGGTCATATAACACTGCTACCCTCCCCAGGCTCATCACATTAGTAAACTCCCTTTATAATACTTAAGCTAAAGGTCAATAGGGTTAAGCCCACTAGAAAGCCCTAGTACATTTCACACAATGCTGCTTAAATCGGATTAAGAACCTAAGTAACCATTGCTTATTAGGAAGGCATTCCCCATGGTATTAAGAGAAGATTTCTAATACCTAGCTTGGTCAAACTAGCTTAGTCGGACTACTTGATTTTTAAACCTAGACAAGTGATTATGACAAAGCATTACATTGAATTAAATGTTTGATACTAAGTAAATGCGCTGAATATTATGCTACCAATCACAATCAAAGCAGACAAACATGGATGCAAAAAGATAAGGGCAATGCTAATGGACATAAAACACCTGTTTGTGTTGATGGTCACGCTTGATTTGAAGTGTGAACGAGAGAAAGGTTCCATGAAGGTCCAAATTCTATCAATAGCAACACGCTCCTATACACACTAGGAAACAAAAGGAATACCTCCAAGAGGCACATTAGTGGGAAAAGGTACCAACACTTATTGAACACAACAAAAAACATAAGGAACCCTAACCTAATTATTTGCACTCCCCCTAAAGAGTCAAGGGAATAGGATATTGTAGAGGTTGGGGGGAAACCCTAAGGCTAAACCCCTATCCTCGTCGTCGAGATAAACAAAGTCATCATCCATGAGACCATATGTGCCATCCGTGTAGTCATGTAAATTTTCTTCTTCATCATAGGTGCCCATGTTTACTAAGAAGGTCACTAGACGCCTATAGTCATCTTGGTCAAAAGGGTAGGCTTGTGCAATGGGAGAAACGCTCTCTACTAAGTATGGATTAGACGTGGTCAAGAGACGTATCAGCCATTCTAACTCCTCAAAATTCCTCTCACATGCTAGCATACCTATCAAATCCCATTCACATGCAAGCACTGGAAAGACCATGTGAAACATTTGTGAAAAGTAACGAGGGTACCTCTCACCCAAGGCAGGAGTGGATGACTTAAGCGTACTAGCCATATCTGTACACGCAAATAGATGATGGTTAGAGTGCAAATATTACAAGGGTCGTGTTCTTGTGCATAATTTGTTTTTAGGATTTGTGTCATGGCTCTTGCTCTTTTACTTTTTTATCTTGTTTTTGTGAGTATAAGGCTTTATATATACATTCCCTAAGATCGGAGATTAAGAGGTCAGGGAGAAAGGTTGAGAGGGAAGCAAGTGAATGATGGATGTCCACAAACACTCCCCCCTTCCTTGGGTAGATCATACCATTTGAAATGAGCTTGTCACCCTTTGAAACCTTCCAGTTGGTAATAGGTGAGGATTTTTGCCAATAGTTTTCTATTACCCTAGGTGCCTCGTCAAGTTGCAAGGGTGGTAAGGTACTCTCCCAGGATCGAACTTGAAGTGGTTTATCAGGTGATTCTTGAACACTGGGAGGTGTGTATTCTTTTGTAGCTTCATTGAGGTCCATTACTATAGATGGAGGCTGTGTAGAAGCTTTTACCTCTATGGATGTATTACATGAGGAGCTAGAAGCTTCATGGAACTCCCCCCTTTCTGAGCTAGGTGGAATAAATTGGGTTTGCCTTGGAGCCCAAACTAGCTCTGGACTAGGTGTGTAGCATTCTGTGATCTTTCCCTTCCCACGGTCTACCATTGGCTTTAGTGTTACATTGTTTGACTCATATGGGTTTGTTCTCGATAGGGAAGGACACATTTTACGTTTAGGTACCCAAATTTGCTCATTTCCATCATAGTATCCTTGGGCTTTTAATAGTCGTTTAGGAATCCAGCGCCACGTTTTCTTACATTTCTTGGAGCGAGTGGGACGTTTCTTACGAGGCTCCCGTTTTTTAGCATCAGCCATGGTTACTAAAGAAGCTTTAGGGACCCACTTGTATGCTTTATTTGTTATATTAGGATGGTTCTTGTGTGTCTCAAGCTTTCTTTCAACTACATCAGTTGAAGATCTAGAGAGTTGGGCTATGGGGACGTATGGTTCAACCTCCTGGACATGCAATGTCTTGGGTTTTATTTCCTTAGGCAATATCTCAGGGACTATGGCTTGAGTGGTAGGGATAAGAGTTGGTTTTTGCGTTGTGACACCCCCAGTCCCCCAATCAATAGTACATTTGGTGGCTATCATCCACGTACGTCCTAGGTTTATATTACCCTCCATAGTTCCAGTAGGCATGACCAAAAAGTCTTGAGCTACAATTCCATTGTCATAACTGACAGAAGTGTGCCAGATTCCAAAAACCGTAGTTTTTTTCTTGTTGACACCCTTGACTTGGATAATACTCTCAGATAGAGGTGGCTTCCCTAACTGACACCACACCCATAGGATAGCAGATTATATTTAGCACCCGTGTCCAATAAGGCGTTATATAGCACTTTTCCATAGGCACTATTTAACTCAATAAGGTATCGTAGAGGTGTGTCAGAGTCCAACCAATCCTCTTCGATTTCCACGTGGAATGCATTTGTGACTCCAAGGTTAGCCTCTCGTTTTTGTCTTATACGTTGTTGTCGCTCCTTAGCCTCAGCTTGAGCTTGTATCTTCTTTAACTCGGTTTGTGCTTTGGCGGCCTTTTTTTATGAATGGCCCATAGTTCTTCTTGGCTTAAAGGATCATAATATCTTTTGAATTTACTCCCATTGAGGAATCCAATGGTTTCAACTCCATCAAGAGTTTCCACACGAAGGGTACCTTGTGGGGTATTTTCACATACTCTATATGGTCCTTTACCAGCATATTTCAACTTTTTCTTCTCTTTACGTACTCCATACATAAGGACTTTATCACCAACTTTGATGTCCTTGTCCTTCACATGGCGATCAAACCACTTCTTTCTCCTATCCTTTTCCACAAGAGCATTTTGCACAGCCAACTGTCTCTCTTCGTCTTGTTTTTCTAAGATATACAAACACTCGGTTAAGGGGTTACCATTCCATCCTTCTTGCGAAGCTACCCTAAGACTAGGAATGACAAACTCCCAAGGCATAACCGCTTCTTGGCCGTATACCATTTTGAATGGCGTACAATTAATAGCCACTTTATAAGCAGTACGATAAGCCCATAGAGCAAATGTCAACTTCAAATCCCAATCAGTGCGATGAGCTTCTACCGTCTTGGTTAAAATAGAGATTAGAGTCTTGTTGGTGCTCTTGGCTTGTCCATTAGCTTGCAGGTAATAAGGTGTAGACTTATGGTGGGATATCATAAAGGTCGTGGTAAGCTCTCTTATTACCTCATTTATAAAATGGGTACCATTATCACTAAAAATTTCAAAAGGGCAACCAAATCTTGTGATAATGTTCTCAAAAAGAAACTTAGCTGTTGTCCTCGCGTCAGCTTTTTGTGAAGCCTTAGCTTCAGCCCACTTTGTTACATAGTCCGTAGCAACTAGTATATATCGAGATTGAGTGTTACGAGCTGCGGGACTAATTGGACCTACAAAGTCTAAGCCCCATTTTTCAAACGGTTGGGTTACTTTAATAGGATGTAAGGGCATTCTGTCTTTGCGCTGTGTGGTCTTGTAACGTTGGCACTCATCACACCCTTTTGTAAAAAGTGATGCATCCTTAAATAAAGTTGGCCACCAATAGCCTGATTGCAGCACCTTTCTAGCAGTCAGGTCTCCTGAAAAATGTCCTCTTGCTATGCCTATATGTGCTTCTTGCAAGATATACAAATATTCATCCTCGCGGGCACAACGCCTAAGAATATCGTCCTTGCCTAGTCTATACAGAGTTCCGGCAATCAAACAATAGGGTTCACATTCTTTTACTAGCCTTCGAGCGATATCCTTACGAAGTTCCTTGGGTGGAAAACCATTAACTAAAAAGTTAACAATGTTCTCACTCCATTCAGGCATAGTCTCAACTATGAATAGGGAAGTATCGGGTAATTCATCATCAACTCCTGTAGGGGCTTCACCATTGGGTATGCGAGACAAATGATCAGCCATGACGTGCCTTTTACCGGGTCTCACTACAATCGTGAAATCAAACTCCGGAAGAATTAACAACCATCGTGTGATTCTTCCTGTGGAGCATGGCTTGTTTACCAGATACAGCAACGCTTGATGATCCACATAAAATACAAACTTGTTTGCCAGAAGGTAGTAGCGAAATTTCTTTACTGCATAAACCATTGCTAAACCTTCTCGCTCTGTAGTGGTGTAGTTCCTTTCAGCATCGTTCAATTGACGGCTTGCAAAGCTAATGGGATAGTCCAATTTATGTTCTCCTGGTTGAGTGAGAACACACCCAATAGCAAAGTTTGATGCATCAATATGCACATGGAAAATGACATCCCAGTTAGGTGTCCTTAAAATCGGAGCACTTGCTAGTTTTTTCTTCAATTGTTCATAGGCCTGGTCACACTCTTCAGTCCATTTAAATTCAATGAGAAGCTTGTACAAAGGACGTGCTATCTCAGCGAAAAATAAAATAAACCGTCGATAATAACCCACGTGTCCCATGAACCTTTGAACTCCCTTGTAATTGGTTGGTGGTGGTAACTCTAGAATCACTTTAATTTTGCTCTCATCGGTTGAGATACCATTCTTAGATACCATATGCCCTAAAATAACTCCATGCTTGACCCAAAATTGGCATTTGAACGGGTTCAATGAGATACGATATAACCTACACTTTTCAAACACCTTCCACAAACATGATAGATGTTCTTTCCAAGAAGAGTAAACACAAAGGTCGTCTAAGAAAGCTTCACAAAACTCTCTCAAATATTCTTTAAAAGCAGTGTTTATTAATCGTTGGAATGTAGCAGGGGCATTTGTTAAGCCAAAAGCCATCACACGAAATGCAAACACGCCAAATTCTGTGATGAAGGTAGTTTTAGCTTGGTCCTCTAGCGCTATCGTGATTTGGTTGTAGCCTGAGTACCCATCTAGAAAGCTATAAGCTTCCTTGCCTGCAACTCTTTCGACTACATGTTCGGAATATGGTAGGGGGTAATGGTCTCTTCTAGTAGCTGCATTAACTTTTTTGAGGTCCATGCACACCCTGAGTTTCCCATTCTTTTTTGGCACGATAACTATTGGAGACACCCATTCAGAGTGTTCAATAGGATATATGAACCCACATTTGATAAGCTTTTCTAGTTCTTCTTGAATGATCTTTGCGTACTTAGGATTCATCGGGTAGGGTCTTTGTTGTACGGGCTTCGCAGTGCTAATCATAGGGATTGTATGTTGGACCACAGAAGGTGGAACACCTTTCATATCATGGTATGTCCAAGCGAATATGTCCTTGAATTCCTTGAGAAGCTCTTTGAGGACCGCCTCTTCAACTTCTGTGAGGTCTTGGGCAATAAAAACAGGTTTTGATTCTTCACCGGGGTCGGCTAATTCTATTTCTTTAACTATTGCCGGACCATCATAGATTCCATTATTCCCATCGATAGATATTCTTTGGGCTTTTGTGTACACAACCTTTGCTTCCCCTGTGGTGTAAGATTTGAAATGTTCTGGTGCAGGATGCAAGTCTGTGGATTATGGTTGTGCTTTGGTCTGTGCTTCTATTTCTGCTTTCTTGTGTTGTCGAGCTAACTCTTGGTTTTGACGCCTCCTTGCAGTGCGGCTCAACTTTGGCTTGTCTATGATCTCTAATTGGGCTATGTCATGGGGTCGTGGTCTACACCACATAACATTTTGGAGATATTCACCCCAATCGTCTACCAATTTACGATGAGCATCACATGCTCCTATATAACTGAGCCATTCTGCTGAGGATCTCTTCTTTTTTATCCTAGCACGTACATTGGCTCGATATCGACGTCTCTTAAAGTTTTTCTTTTTCTTATTTGAGACCTGCTTTTGATTTGCATTTAGATCTAGCTCACTAAAGGAGTCCTTGTTGGTGTCCTCTTCACTCTCGGAGGAGCTATCATCGGTTGATGTGCTCGGTCCTTCCGAATGTTTTGACTCTGAACTTGCTCCACTCTCTAATTCATGAGATTCAGAATCCGTTTCACTCTGGGAGTCAGTGTCGGAGTCGTGTTGGTCAAAGTCTTCTATTGAGCTATCGGTGTCACTGTCAGATTGGTCTACAATTGTCTTGCCCTTAGAAGATGCATGTATGGAACTTATCATGTTCAGAGGTGCAATTTGTGGTACCTCTTCCCCCTCTGGTGTGACCCAAGTGGTTCCTCTATTTCCCCAGGTATCTATGGTTGCAACTAGGTGTACCCAGTCTATGTTGTCTGATTCCGTCATACCCGGTAACACATCCATGTAAGGAGAATCTTGGCCAATGTCTGTATCCTTCTTACAAGTGTAACAATATTGTAGTGGGGCCGAGTGAACTGTGGTGTCAGAGCGATGATCAATAATGGTTTTACTCCCTAAGGGGTGTACCTTACCAGTCACCAAATCCACTCTAAGGACAGAGTCTTGGAATTGCAAATAGACATGATTTTTAGACCAATCATGAACCATTTGTGCTTCCCTCATGAATGGTCGTCCTAAAATCATTTCATATGACATAAGGTGTTTAGAGAAATCCATTACAATGAACGTATGTCGTACCTTGTGTCCTAGAACTTTGATCTTAAGATCCTTGAGCATCCCCATAGGTTTGGCTATGGTACCATTTGCCATCTTTACCACAATGTTAGTAACACTGAGGCGGGGTTTTCCCATGGATTCCCAACAATCTTTTGTAACGATGCTAACTCCCGCACCACCATCAAGAATTCCCTTTATAGTTAATCCCTTGGTAGTGATGGGTAGGGTCGCATTAGACTCGTCGCCTTCAAAATACTGCCCTAATTCGTTAATGGGTACCTCGATCACAGACTCGTGTCCATCTAAGTAAAGTGATTGCACATGATTTTCCTCATCAATCATAATCGATTCAGGCCTACTTGGTTGCACAAACTGCGGTAATCCCGTTTGTAGCTCTCCGTTAAGGAATGCTCGAAGTGCAAGGAATAACTCAGGATCTCCATACAGCTTTGCTATGATCGTGGTTTGGACCTCAGAAGACATGAAGTCCACTAGTTTGGCAACATTCATTGGCATTTTGCAGGGTGTAGGTCCTTGACTAGGAACTGGTGAGGATGGAATCTCATATTCCTCAATGGGATCAGGTATTCCTTCGTTAAACATCCTTTCCAACAAGAAAGGTGTATGTTCACTTTCTGATGTCCCGTCCTCACTCCCTTCTTGGATGATACTAGATATGGCTAACGGTCTATGGTTCATGTGGGGTGGATGAACTTGCGTGGGAAACACTGTGTCATGAATTTTGACATGCATGGGTTCTGGTTCTAGTTTCCTTTGAGTCTCCTCCACTAAACCTCTTAGATGTTTCACCTGCTCAATCTCGTCTACTGGGTTTGGGTACGTCCCAATCTTCTTTTTACGATTCTTCCCTTTTTGCCCCTGCGGTTTATCTTGGGGGTCTTGGATTGGATTTGGAAACACTTATGGTGTTTTCAGAGGCTCTTTATGGTTTTCTCTTATTCGGTTTTCATTTGGTTCCATGTTACGGTTTTCTTTGTCGGTCTTTCCCTTTGTGGTATTGGTTCTAGTCTCCATTGTCTCGATTGAATCTGAATCATCCTCTAGGTCATTCATATACACGGGGTCATCTCCTGTTCCTATGTTTGTTTTGGAACTTGGCTTTGAATTTCCCGTATTCTACGACCTCTTCCTTCGTGTCTTCTTTTTCTTTGCTTGGATAACTGACGCGGTATCTCTCTCTTCGAGAATATGGCCTGGCCCTTGAAGCATGGACCGTGTAATCGCATAAGCGGGTGCGACGGGTGGTATTGGCGATGTCACACTAGCAATTTCGACCAAATTTAGGGGTGTGATTTTAGGCGCATTTGGGTTATAGGGGCATTGGGCAATCAAGTGATCTATGCCACAACGATTACATGTGAGTATTGGCATTGCAGACATGCTCCCTTGATTCATTTGCATCTGTGCAACATTCTTTTGCAGCCTAATAGGGCACTCCGCTGCCCGATGTGGTCCACCACACTCGTAGCATTGAAGAGGTGGCCTCCTAGCCTGGGTGTTGATATTTTGACCTCTGGATGCGAGAGCAGCAGCTTGATAAACCGGCTTGACTTGCCCCCAACAATCTTCCATGTAGTATATAGGACACTCTTCCAATGTATCAAGTCCGTAGGCAATACTAGTGTATATTTCCTCCTCACAACCATCTGCATAAGCATTAGATGGCTTGCAACCCACTTGGTTCATAGGGGCGACTCTTGGATGCGGGGGCTCCGGTCCTAGCACAGGAGGTGGTAGCGGTGTAGCTTGTACAACATTTTGAGATCTAGGGACCATGTGTTGCGGTAGTTGCTCAACAGGTGGAGCAGGCATCAATACAGGAGCTCGAGATGCATCCGTCCAGGCTACAGGTGGTCTATTTTCCATCATACGTTTGATCATTAAACAATCCTTATCTTGGTGACCATACCTACCACATGCGTTTCAAGTTCCATTAAATTTTACTCTAAACGTAGGGCACTCACTAGTGCTATGTGGACCTAAGCAAATGGAACACCATTGTTGCTCCCTTCTTGGATACATGTGACTATTTTGAGGGGGTCGATTATCCTTAAGAGACTCTTGGATTACCTTGGTGAGGTCTGTCAAGAATGTCTCAAATACCTTTGGCTCATTGGCAATGGGCTTTGCAGTCATGGGTTCATACCCAATGGCTTGTGAGCTAGTGGATCTCATGTCAGTAGACACCCTCATGCCTGCTATCATCAAGTTGTCCTCTAATTGGATTGCATTGGCAGTGACATCTTCCCAGGTTGTGATACCTCTAATCACTAGTCCATTATAGATTCCTTCATTCCTCAACCCTCGAATGAATCGATCAAGCAGTTGGTTATTGTTGAAGCGCTCATTTACAGGGCAGCGAGAGTTTAAGTGCTTTAGACAACTAATGAAGTCCCTTACTGACTCTCCTTCCTTACGTTCGGCCCAAAGCACACCTTCTTGTATGTACTCCTTTAGAAACAACCTTCAAAGAGTAGGGTAGATTGTTTTCTCGTCCACCCTTAGGGTTCTATTCCAATCTCCAGCCTTCCCACTTAATGTCAAGCTTAAGGCATTGCACTTATGTAGTTCGTTGCGTTCCCCTAAGGAATCACATACTTGTTCAAACACTTCAATGTGTTTTCTAGCATCTTCGTCCCCATTGAATTTTTGCGTGAGTTTGGCAATTTGTACTGCCTTACTTCTAGGCTCTCTATCAGATGCATGACGCATATTTTCCGCGATAGATCAACCTATGGTTTGAGCAAACGCTGCCAAGTCACCTATGTGAGGAGGCAGGGCCGGTGGAGGTACTCTTGGAATCATATGTGGGAGAGGGACGGGTACCGGTCTTGGCATATGTGTGGATGATGCAGGATATGGAACATAACCGGGCATAGGTCCACTCGGATAAGGGCTAGGGAGCGGCACTCGAGGAGCATAAACAAGTGGTACAATTGGAGGTGTGGGGGCCATGTGTGCATAAGGGGCTAGAGGCACATACGGTCGAGGCCCCATATTAGGTACTACGACACTAGGTAGTGGCACTGCGGTAACCGTAGATGTCATCGGTACATTCTCTGTCAGGCCTATCCCTGGAGTGAGCACTGTGTTTTCCTTAATAGAGGGTTGAGCCAAGTTAGGGAAGCTAAAGTTGTCGCTCGGAGGCTCAGATTGCATAGAGACCCCAGGTGAAATGACGTAAGATGGGTCCATGGGACTCATTAGAGGAGTCTCCATTTGTGATAGAGTAGGCTATTGAGCCTTGCTCGTATCCAGAAATCTCATCGGGCCAGTTGAGAGTATATTTACCCCTCGGTTTTGCCTTTCTGATTGAATAATGCCATGGATAACATTACATATCATTTTCTGTTGATCTTCGATGCTCGTGGCACTAGAGGTGGATTGTACAATCTCTATCCATCCTACATGGTAGGCGTGGCCAGAGTGTAGATCCGTCAACACCTCAGTGTGGATGTCGTATGTCCAATGATCATTAATGAACAATCCTTCTAGAGTCGACGTGTTAACGGTTTCTTGTGAGGTAGAAGCAATGTTGCTCCCCGTGGTTTTACTTGTCACCAACGGTACTCTAGAGGGAACTTCTGAAGGAGGCAGCTCAACAGGGCCTTCTTGGTAAGAAGTTGGCAGGATATCCACATGGACACTCTTTGGGGGTGTGGGGTCCACGTGCGATGTGAAAGGAGAGTCCACTTCCCCACCCCCTTCGTGTGCTTCATTTGCATCAGGTTCCGAGCGAGTAGCTCTACCTAATGTTTCCATGAAACGGCTAAACATACTAGTACTAGGCTGTGGAGCTTCGGGAGGTGCATGGCCTTCTCTCTCAGTGTTTTGGGTAGGGTATGCTTCCATGATTTCTGAGTCGGAGGAGGAATCACTAGCGGCTATTTTAGGGTCTTGGGTGGTGCTACCTTGTGTCCCCGCTGAGGGTCTAGAGCCTATCGTGGATGGGTAATGGGTGTCCGTATGAACAGAGGCACCCTCAATATGCTCGTGTTCTAGCACCCGCCCAGAGCGTAAGTGCATGTGCTTTTGATACCCTCAGGTGTCAAAAAGGTGCTCTAGGAGGCCTTGTGACTAGTTTTTTGCGTGTTTTTTGTTTGTTTTTTTGCTAGATTTTTTAGAGCGTGTCGTGGAATGGACCGTGTGATAGCTTGAAACGAGCGTATCGCTAGGAGGGACGCGCTGTGCTTTACAGCCCACCGTTTTGTTCTATTTTGCTCCAGAAAAGCTTGAAACAGTCTTTTCCTAGCTGGGGAACTAGGCTCCAAATAGCAAGTCTAAGGGTGCAAGTGGGAAGAGAAGGGAGGAGAGTGGAGGACTTGCCCCACATGCTCTCATTCCCTCTTGAGGGGGTAGGGTATATATATAAGAGTGAGTCTAGTATATATCATAAGACTGAGGCCTGAGGCCTGGGCCTGGGCTTGGGCTTGGGGAAATGATCCCGATCCCTATCAAAATTTTAGTGATCCCCCCAGTCACTCACGCTTAAATATTTTTGATTTTTTCCCGTCCGTTTTTATAACCTCCCCCTCACTCACGTTTTTTTTATTATTATTTTTTATTTTTTTGGATATTATTTGGTACGCGTTTTGGTGCGCGTTGACCTCACCTAACTATTTACTGTCCCACCTACCTACTGACCTGCTAATCAGTGGTTCACCTAATTACTAACCTACTTAATTGACTAACTGTGCATCTAACTGTGCACAAACCAGAAAACACAGAAAATGCAAAAAATTGAAACTTGACAGAACTGTGCAGTGCAAACCAGAAAATGCAGAAAACGCAGAAACGCAAGAAATGCTAACTGTGTAAGCTGAAATCTGAGCTTAATAGAACTAGCAAAACAGAGCTTAACAGAACACAGAAAACTTGAATGCAGTCAACAACATTGTGTCTTTCTCTACTGTTTTTGCATAACAACAATAATCAAACTTAAGCCGCGCCTTTCCTACATAAAAAATAGCTTCAATACAATTTACAGGTCGTCATTGGAGCTTCACGCGCAGCAGCTCCCCGGCAACGGCGCCAAAAATGTCCCGGCTAGGGACTTGCTACGCGCCGTGTGCGAGCCACAAAGGCTCCTAGCACACAGTCATACAACAGACAAGCTCACAAGGAAGAATGGTGTGTCACTCACCTTCCTGCGTAGTTGCGAATGAAGGATTTCCGTGCCGCGAAGAAGAGGGAGACGCCGCTACGCCGCGCTCAACCGCCTCGCCGCCGTCGTGCCGCCGCAACGCTCGATCACACACACACTCTCACACTCTCTCTCACACGTACACACACACACACAAGGAGATGGTGAAGGAGAAGGTGGAGATGGAGCAAGAGCGGCTTCTATTGCACAATGAGAGAATGAGTAAAAATTAGGTTTAGTGGCTTTTATATGAGCTCACCCCATTCACACTTGGGCGCCCATACTTAGCCAACTAACTCCTTGAATATTCCAGTTAGAGTGCGCCTGTCATCGGCGATCACCCTTACCCTGTTCCTATTGGTCCGACAAGCCCGGTACCTGACTCTAAATAATACAACGTTTATAGATCATAGGGTGTCTGTGTGCCGTGAGGGTTAACAGTATCATAACTTTCATGTCCGGTGTCAAAAAGTAGTCATGCAACCACTCAAATTGAAGAGAAAATGGCATTTGAACATGCTTATGGGTAAAAATTTACATGATATAATATGTCAAATATTCAAATTAATGTTTTTGGTCTATATTTGCAAGCTAATTTGTACCTTTATTACTTTACTAATATTGAAGTAGAGATGTATGTGTTGTGTGTATGCGTTTTGTTCCTTTTCTTGAGCGAGAAGGGATAGAAAATAATGGTTTTATTTAATCTATATTTGGAAGCTAATTTGTACCTTTATTACTTTATTGTAATTGATGTAGAGGTGTGTGTGTGTGTGTGTGTGCATTCTGTTCTTTTTCTTGAGCGAGAAAGGAGAGAAAATACTTTTATATATTATTTCTAATAGATCTAGTACTTCCAATATATAAAGACACTATAGCTATAATGAGACATTTTTCAAAAGATCAAGGAGGAGATAGAGAAATTCAAAGAAGCGGTTCCCAAAATGGTCACGTATTGTAAATTCTTGATTTTTTTACCAAATTAAAATTGTTATTTGATATCTTAAATCAATAGGTTGTTGTTTGTATGTTAGACATTGGAAACACTTAGACAAAGTATTAGTTTTATTCCTATTCACAATGAAAAAAATTATTTGCAAAGCAGAAACTGCCTATTTAAACATGCCTAATGTAGAACTCCTAAGAAGAAGTTAATTAAACAAAACATTGCCATAACAAAAGAGTCCTTCAATAGCCTTGGATCCTTGCCTTTTGTTTCAAGGCCATACTATATGTGAATATCTTCCTTTGTAAAATTTTTGTTTGAAGGAGATAATGCACTTTGGGAAACCTGCATCTACCTACAAAAGATTAGAGCATAAAGGCATTATATAAAATTCACAGCAGGTGGATATAGGTTCACAGAGAGAGAGAGAGAGAGAGAGAGAGAGAGAGAGAGAGAGATAGAGAGTCAACACACTCTTCTCCCTATTTGCATCCACACTAAGTCTGTGTTGTTCTTAGCATCCAGTGTTGTAGGTGCCCAACTCCTCTTGCCTAGCTTATGTCAGGGGTGGAGTGGAGAGCGGATGGTCTCCTCTCTTGGAGAGAGACCTCTACGTTGGTGGGGAGAAAGACAACCTTGAACTCGTACCTGTGGAGTTACTTGAACCTCTGGGGAGCTCTGTGCATGACCTCGCACTGATCATTGTGGGGTTCCTTGCACTTGAAAGAGTCCTGTGTTTCAAGCGAACTGCTCCAAGGAGCAAGCTTTTCCTAATCTCACCCTTGCTTTGACAATGTACTTGAGACAAGGATGGTGGCCACACACTATTATTAGTGTTTCTTCAAAGAGGTGGAGCAATGATTCCATGCATGCAGACTCCAATCCGCCTTTGTCATTGAGCTTAGTGCTTGAAAACGGAATGTGACTTTTGTTGTCATTTCCACAAAAATTATGCATCGCATGAAATCCATTCCAGATATGCTATCAAAAGTACCCCTTTGTATATGTTAGCTAATATATTATAAAGTTTGTGGATGACAGATGCTCTATTCATGATCTTAATTCAAGTGATACTATTAAGGCATCAAGTAATTTGTCTGTGGGCTATAGAAGCTCAATTCTTACAAAAAAGTGTACTACAAAAATTTGCAAATGTAGCTACAAACTCAAGAATTGTTGCAAATGTTAAACTATGACATGCCTATTTTGGTGGGCATTTGAATTTTGCCAATTTGATGCATTTCTAGAAATTTGATATGGTTGTCTCATTGCCCCTTTGAATAATGTTCGTCGATGCTATATTTTGGTAAAAATTGATGCATTGTAAATGGTTTTTCATGGGCTATTTGCAAGTTGCAGCTTGTTCACAGTGATGTTTGAGGCTCAATGCCTCCTCGATGCACACTCCTTCTTTAGGTGATCATTTGTACTTTGTGACTTTCATTGATAATTACTCACAACATGCATGGGTGTACCCGCTTAAGGCAGTTCGAAGTGTTTATGTGCCTCAATTTGTTTTTATGTTGATTGAAAATGTATCACGTGGTACTATGGGCACCCTCTCTACTGATCAAGGGAAGAAGTATATGTCAAAAGGATTTGATGCATTTTTTGTTGGTTGTGGTATAAAACACCTATGTATAGTACCTTATACACCTCAACAAAATGGTGTGTCCATTGGTAGCTTATTTTGTGTACATTAATCATACATTAGAACTGTTGTTTGAATGGTTGTTTGTATGAGAAAGTGTATGTAATGTATCCTCGTGATTTTGTAAAAGGGAAAAAAGTAAGTGTGCAAATGTAATAATGCATTGTATGGTTTAAAGCAATCTTCTTGCGCGTCGCATGAGACAATGGATTGTACGTAAGTTTTGAAATAGTCCAATTGAAAGCACTTTGTATATAAAACATGCAAATCATGTACACCTTATCATTGTTGCATATGTGGATAATGTATTGCTCATTGGTTTGACTGAGATACATATTGCTAAATTTAAGCCTAACTTGAATGCCACATGTGAGACATCATATTTGGGATTTTTGCTCATTATTTAGGCATTCAATTTAAGGAGTGTGATGAAGGTATTACATTATGTCAAACAAAAAACAAAAGTGAAAATTTTGTGGTGTCAACAGGATAGTATCCAATACCATTAAAGTAATAAAGAATTGAAGCAAAAAGGAATGTAGGAGAACAACAGTGAGGGACAAATTCTACATCCATGAGTCTACTATAAGTTGCTGACCAAACAAGACGTTTACATAGTAGAGCTATGGGAAGCTTTATCAAGTCCAACTATAAACCATTTCTATGAGAGGATTTGGTAAAAATTCCTTATCTTTGGGTTTATCCAAGTGGAGAAAATCCATTGTGGTGAAAGTAGTGAAACTTTTTGAAGAAAGAATTTTTCCACCACATATTTGGTTGTCCAATTGGAATGTCAATTAGAACCGAAGTAAATTGACCAAGTTAGCTAAATACCCAAGCAAAGCTGAGAGGGAAAGATGAGGATTTATGGAGTAAACTACGATATGATTCAACCCTTTAGCAATTATTTTTCATCCTTCAAATTATCCAAAATCTTCAAGTTACACATGCAAACCACCGAGGACTTTAAACATTCTACAGATTTTATTATATTGTGTACAATTGTATTCAAAAATAGCATCATTTCTTAAAAATCAGTATCGTAGACTAGACTTTTAATAGGGTACTGATAAGACAATCCAATCATTACATTGCTAAGGAGATCATAATGACCAAAAAGTGCATCAAAACTTTCACAAAAGATAGATTTAGGGTGAAATCAATCCAAAAGATCATTTTGGTATTAAAAAATACAAAAACCAATCTCGTGCCTTCTTAAGTAGTGTTTTCCTTCCTTAGAGACAAAAAAAAACATGCGATCATATCAAAACTACATGTCAAGAAAGTTCGAGAACAAGAGCACTCCTCCCTCTTCCTCTAGTAAAGCTTCTAGCTTTTCCTCTATTGCTATTAGAGGAGGAGCCATTGTCTAGAAAAGAAGTGAAGAAATTTTTGGGTGAGGTGAGTGAATTTGGCTTTTTCAAAGATGGTGTGACCTTTTCCTCAAGACATGGTTTTACAAGGCTAGTAGCCAGCTTCACTCCTTTATAATCTACATAAGTGGTTAAGAAAGTGTGTGGTCCATGAGATTTTGATTCCTTAAGAATGCCAAGCATTAGGCTTTTGGAGTTATTAAAAGAAATATGAGATGTCACTAAGGCCTTATCTTATCCACCAAGCCAAGAGAAAAAGGGGGACAAATGAAAATCGATAGGTATATCCACACACAAAAACAATCCAAATGATACAAAATATACCAAACAACATGGTCAAACCACATAATGCTTGATTCAGAAGTGGCCTTTGGATTAAGAAACTTGCAAACACAATGTAGGTAAGTCATAAACACATTCCATATTGATTTAGTGTAGCAATCTGGGTTATTTTTTACACATTGACCACTTTTGTGCAAATATATAGACTAGCATCAGAGGCACAATTGGAAGATTCACAAGAAAATGCGAGGGTACTTTAATGAGTCCTCCTTTATCAAGAAAATGTATACCTTTAGTACTTAATGCATCCAATCTTTGACATTGGCTATCAATAGATTAGCTAGATACACCCAAGTTCCACTAGGGAAAGGTGCCTAGAAAGATGAATGTGGTAAAATTCAAATTTGGCGGTCAACTCTAAAAACTCAACTACAATTTTTCTAACAGAAAGGAAAGGGAAGACCTTGGAGACCTTTGGGACCATTTCTAATAGGGTGGTCTCACTAAGAGTGCATTATTTTTTTTGAAACACTTTCATGATCTCAAAGGTAGTCGTATCTCAATAAAACAGTTCACCAGATGGGGGACAATGGGGGTAGTACGTGTAGGGACAAAAGCCAGATTAAGTCCACACAATTTTTGTAAATTGGGAAGTTGAGCTCCTGAAGAGGAAAGTGAGCAAGCTCTTGATTATATTTATGGGCTAAGATTGGGAGTTGACTAATCATTTCAAAGATCATATTGCATTCACCCTTATGAAACTTGTCAAGTGCTGCAAGGGTTTTCACCCAGTGTTCGAGAAAAATCATTTTTCCAAACATACAAATTTCCTTTTCTTGAATTTTTTGAAAGGAGATTTTAGAAAATTAGGTTTATTTTTTGGGTTCAAGGTCCTCAACCACTGTTTTTGAAATTGAAAATGACACAATATTAAGCTGAATGCCAACTCAAGGGGTGATAACATTCACTTTTCTCTTACAAAACCCTTAACCTCAAAATATCTTTCCTTATTTCTTTGAAATTTCCAGTCGCAGTAATCAGACTAAATGTGAACTCAACCTTCCACGGTCAACTAGTGGGAATCCTCTAATTCATCCTTGGTTCAAGGTCACTGACACTTTTTTCCCGGCTATGACCGAACACAACCGTCAGTACGTTCCCCTAAAATGAGTGTATTTACTAAGTACAGGAATCCCTCGGATCTTAAACTTAATGGACAACATAAAATTGGGTTCAACTTTCTGGCCAACAAATTAACCCTCTGGAATCCACCCACCCACCGAACCGTTTGATAAATGTACCCTTTCAAGGTAGTACTATGATACTAGAAAATAGTATACCAAACATGTCAAACTAAGAATACATTTCAAGCATTTGAAAGCAGCATGCAAACTGTTGCATACCTTTTAAGTGTGCATTTATCAGGTCGTTCCCACCTTGTTCCTTTTTAGAATATTTTACTTCCTTTTTTCTTTAGTATTAATAAAATTATCTAGTTATCTTTCAAGCAATCACATATACTCCTCCAAGAATATCCATATCCTCGTCCCAGGCCTTGGGTATCATGTCTCCTCCGTCACGTGTGGAGGTGGCGTTTTGACACAGTTTCCAATTCTTATTTTTCTTTATGTTGTGTGGAAAAGGCTTACAAAAATAATCTACTCTAGATTCTTTTTAAATTAATAATCCGAGAAGCAAAGCAAAGGTCTGGCTCATGAGGACAATTGCAAAATAGCCCGTTTAGGTTCCTAGCATTTCCAAGGTTCCTTTTTATCAAACAATTAAAAGCGTTCCTTAATTAAATCACATTTTTTCCCTTATCCTGATCCCCTCATAGATCCATTTTCCTTCCTTCATTTTTCATCAAGATCATGCCTACTTGGACTAGATCAATTTTCATACGCATCCGCAGGTCCCTATCACCAACCGAGACTCACTCTTATTCAATTCTATTTCTAGCGCAGTGAATGAATCCGAGCTCAAAACATAAACCAACAGTTATCAATCCTAGCCAAAAAGGACCATTCCCCGTTGTATCCCATAGGTAAACACCTGCGTCGGCCTTTTCCAAGCTTATAAGACAAAGTTCACACTTAAAACTTCTATGTTATGCTAGGGCTATCCACGTCAAATCTTTTCGTTAAAGTTTTAATCCTAGTTTAAATTTAGATTAAGTTCCTTCAGTTATAATCTCTTAGTTCTTAGTTCATTTTGATCTTTAATCAAACAAGACCTTAAGAAATACAACGAGTCTCTTGGGAGTTTAATGTTTTGTCTCGACGTAAGTTTCAAGTTAACCCCGACTTTGATGAATCTCATTTTGGTCCCTTTGCATCATTTGCCATCCATGGGACATCTCCATGGAAGCGATGGGAGGTTTATGTTCAAGAAACAAGGTCACGACATCTGTGAATCTATCCATTTACTCCCCTCTTCGAAATTGCAAAACAAACTTGAAAGTAGACAAATTTAAAATGAATGATGCATATGCTTTCTACAATGAGTTTTGGTTTGGTGTGATCTATGCGTGGTAAACACAAAACTTCGGAATGCACCAACTTGCAATCTTGAACAAATAATCATGAAGCTTCCTTTGAGTGCTTATGCAAGAGGAAACCCCTTCCGTGCATGGTAGTATAAGCGTAAAAAAATGCAAAGTTCCTAAGAGTGGACATGCTAATATAGTGAAAAATGCTCATGGAACAGTAGTGTATGAATGATAAACAAATTCTTCTTTAAGATCGGATTTAAGCATACCTTTGCTACCGTGGAGAGGATTAATTATGTAACTAGAAAAGTCTTATGGTTTCAGGACTTTCCAATTGATAAGAAGGGGAGAGGATAACCTTAATTGGAAGGGAATTCCCACTTCCAAGGAAAAACTCCTTTGATTAAGATAGGGCTACCCTTCAAAACTTAACTCTCTTTGAGAGAATTAGTATTAACTTTATTGGTATCACTACACAAATCTTACACACATGCTCTTTTTCTCTTTGAAAGAAGAAAAATCACATTTCTTACATTTAAAGAACAACTTGTGAACCTTTCATAAGAGCTTTCTTTTTAAAGTAAATTATAATGCCACTTTGAATAGAATGGTTAATTCCAAAAAAAATCAATACTTAATTGCCCATGATTATGTGAAAATTATCTCGTGCATCTTAAAAATAGAAAAAGATATTTTTGGTGGGGTTTAAGGATACGTATAGATATTAATCATCATCCAACATACATGTTATTTTAGTATGATCTCCAGTTACCTATGGTTAAAGAGAGTTCTTTTTACTCCCTCTATGCCATATTAGTCTGGTAATCTAGAGAACCTAACTTGAAATATAAGTATGATCTCCAGTCACCTATGGTTAAAAAGATTGCTTTCTACTCTCTTTATGTCATATTAATCTGGTAATCTAGAGAACGGAACTTGAAATATAAGTATGATCTCCAGCCATATATGGTTAAAGGGAGTGCTTTCTACTCTCTCTATATCATATTAGTCTGGTAATCTAGAGAACTTGAAACAACAAAACTTGAAATAACATCGTAATTAGTGGTTAACAACGTTGTTAGTTGACAAGAGAAAATTAGTAATTTGTCCTTCTAAGAAAGAGGAAAGTTTGCTTATATAAATGTGAGAGCTTAAGTATGAATTAATCTCGAATAAAGAGTAACCCAATGTTTAAGGTGTGCAATGGTATAAGATGACAAGAAAACATAACCTTGGTGTGTATGGTAAGAGTCTTCTCCTTGCTTTGGGTGATTGAAGACGCTTGTTGACGTAGTCAACTCTCCCCCTCTTCAAGACCACCAATTGCGCTACTTGGAAGGAGAGAACGGAAAGAGACAAGAGAGATTCAAGCTATGGAAAGCTTAGGGTTTATGAGAGAGTGTAATGGAAAGAAGAAGATCAAGTTATAAGGAGCATGGTTATGGTTTTTGGCCATGGCTTCTCTTGGAGAGGAGATGTGTGTAGGAGACGTGTAGGAGGTGTGTGTGTGTGTGTTTGTGTGTGTGTGTGTGTGCGCGCACGCGCGTGCGCGCGCGTGTGTGTGTGTGTGGGTGTGTTGCAAGAGGCTTGGCTATGGCTTCCTCAAGCTTCTCTACAACTTACTCTCTAGTTGTGTGTGTGTGTGTGTGTGTGTGTTTGTGTGTGTGTGTGTGTGTGCGCGCGCGCGCGTGCGCGCGCGTGTGTGTGTGTGTGGGTGTGTTGCAAGAGGCTTGGCTATGGCTTCCTCAAGCTTCTCTACAACTTACTCTCTAGTTGCATCCTAAAAATGAAGGAGAGAAGTGAAAAATGAGAAGAGAAGCCCTCTTTTTATGCACATTTTTTATAAGTGCTTTCACTTATCTTGATAGCTTATTTTCTTTATCTTGATAACTTATCTTCTTATTTTTTATAAGTGCTTTCACTTATTTTGATAGCTTATCTTCTTTATCTTGATAACTTATCTTTCTTTCATAACTTATTTTACTTATCAAAACTTTCTAAACAAGTTACTTACTCACCTTATTCTTATTTTCTCCTTTTCTCCTTTATCTTTTTCTTTTTCCTTTTCCCTTATCTTATCTTTTCCTTTATGCTAATTTTTTCTCAAAATGAAAAACTAATTTTTTTATGCATTGGTTATGTCCATGTTCCCATGGAATAAGCCAAAAGTTTCTGATGAGTATACTTTGGTGCTTAAATTGAGCTCGAATTTTCTCGAACATTTTTTTTTCTTTATATTGTTTTCTCTTTTTTTTTCATCTTTTAAGTCGGTGGCTTAGATGTGTTGGCCTTGTGTAAGGGTCAGGAGAAGGCCCTTACATATACAAATTTTTTTCTTTTATCTTTCCTTTTAAAAAATGGCCTAGGTCTAAAGGGAAGGTTTTTCTATATGGGATGTGCTTTTAAGTTGTTTAAAATGTTATCCATGATTTTTTTTGTCAAAAGATGACTCTCATTCAAGTAGTCGATCTAAAAATAGTATTTCCCTAAAACAAAGACATTCAATTTAAACACAAAATCGAACAAGGTATTGAAATAGTAGCTCCTATTTCTTGAAACCGACCAAGTCAAAGGAATATAATTATTGTGAATGGAAAACTCATCCAGAACACCCTAACGCCTGCCAACCTAAAAAAGGAATTATTGACATTTGGCATGTCAGAGACCAAAGACAAAAGGTATTCCAAAGCCAGTGCCCTAGCCTACCAAATTCCTTGGGAAGACCTTGTATTTAGAATGTGTATGTTGTTGTATTAAAGATAATAATTATATACAAAAGAATAATATTTTCGACACAAGTGGATTTAGACAATAGAAAGAAATTTGCACAAGAAATCTCTTGCATTCAAATCACTTTTTTTACAATATGGTCAAAACGAGGAATTGTTCCAATTATCCTATACCATAGGATTGAAAAAGAATCTATGGATGAATTAATCCTTCATCTTTAGGATCAAACTATATCTAAAGTAAAGCACTTTAAGCAAAGATAGAATTCTCACCAAAGATTCTATGGATGAATTAGTCCTTCGTGTTTAGGATCAAACTACACTTAAACTAAAGCACTTTAAGCAAAGATAGAATTTTCACCCGCATCCACATAAACAAGCCAATAGATTTCATTCTCCTTAGATATGTTTTCATGTCCCACTTAAATATTAATAGATCAACTATTGTCCTAAATACAAAAATATTTTTTAAGAAAATAATAAATTTGTTATCCATTCAAAGGACATCAGTCATTTTGAAGTATTTTAAGTGCTTATAAGCTTTTAAAGTTAAAACATTTTTTAAAAAAAATCATGTCTAAAAGCATATTCCATCCTTTCAAAGTTAGTTCCTTCTTTTTATTTAGGTTTGGTGTTATATGCTTAGTGAATATTCCAAGTGAATAGCACATTCTTTTGAAAAACATCAATTTCCAAGATTTATGCTTAGAGAAACTATGCTGGCTCCATACTCTCATAGCAGTGTGATAACCATCATAGAAAACCTCTTAGTCAAAAATATAATATAACATAATATATTCACGCTCGTGAGTTTTGCAAAAAAAAAAGGGGGAAACCTCTTAGTAAGTTATAATCATCGTGGAAGACTAAATGCCCAATATCCATTCGTTGTTCTAATAAAGCATTCGTTGTTTTTATAACAAACATTGTCTCTCTCTTTTTTTACTCATCAATTAATTTGATCAAAACGGCTACCAACATTGATTAAAAATATAAAAATGAGTCTCAACAGGGGGTACCAGCTGAGGAAAAATCAAGAAGAAAAAGGAATCTAACATGATACTTTCTCAACGAAGGTGAGCGAGGCGAAGCAACCAAGCAAAGGCAATTGGAAGGAGCACGTGCGCGCATCATGGATGATAGCAAGTGGCATAGGTGCAGGTCATTGACGTGCCTCGCGATCATTAGACACCCCTTCTGTCAGGTGGGATCAATGGTCCCTATTACATAGATATGGCGGGATTGGTTTTGCATTGTTCGATGGCGGATTAATCCCCAAGTGATCATCACGTGATCACAATCAAAGTAAACCCCAAGGAAACTCAATGTGAGCATCAAGTGATCGCCAAGTCATCCTTGTGTGATTCCCAATTGAGATGTGATCACCTTGTGAACCTACCTATTCCAAAGTGATCAACGTGTGACCCCAACCATTCCAAGGTGATCTCCAAGTGAACATCGTATGATCCTCACCGCGTCACTTTTGCCATATTATTATATGTTCTCACCACCATTTCAAGTGGCGTGCGATAGCTTAATGGGAGAGTCAACTCCTCCACTGTGGAAGGTGGCGGGTTCAAGTCGTGGGGTGGACCGGGTCGAAATCTTTTTATTCTTGGGAATAAACAAACGGTCCACATCATCCAAAGATCGTGGCCGTCAATCCCACCTGACAAGGAGGTGTCAAATAGTCCCGAGGGGGGGGGGGGGGGGGGGTTCTGTGGCCGCGCTTTGAGTACCGGGCCGTGCATCGTATAGTCATAGTGTGTTAGAGAAGAACGCATTTGGATGGATAGGAAACCGTGCAAGTTCGTTACCACCAAAGATTACCCTTGTCGATTTTGTTGTAGATACAAAGTAAGCAAGGAAGCTATTTAAGTGAATCTGAAAAGATTTTGGCTAATTGAATATCAAAGTTGCCAGATGTATGCATAATCTTTTTTTTTTTAAGGGCGGAAGAGTAGAATCTATGGAGATCCTCCTCTGCTTCGCTAAATTCTCTTTAAACTCTCATGCATGACGGCACTCCATGTGCCAGAGGCTCCAGCCATACACACACAGACTACTTTTTCTCAAATTTTGTGGTTGATGAATACCTATAAGCGTAACAGATGCAAAGGAAAGCTCTCTCTCTCTCTCTCTCTCTCTCTCTCTCTCTCTCTCTCATGGGTTGTCATGAGCGCTGCAGATTGCTAGTTTGGGATGGTGCTAGGGCAACAAAGTACTAATGTTGACGCAGAACAGAAGAATCTCATTAATGAATTGGTTTTATTTTTGTAGAGCTCACAAGAAGATTTAAACATTTTCTCATGTAGGAAAACAGGTCTCATTAATGAGTTTTTATTTTGGTAGAGCCATTATGACAAAAAGATTTAAACATTTTCTCAGGTAGGAAAACGGAGTCTTTTTCAGTGTTTTTCATACAATACATAACATCATGAGCTTCTGTGAGGGAGGCACCTCATACCTAGCTAGGTACGATTTGGGGCAAGGGATCGCCGGCTCGGTGATGATGTTGAGGTAAGTCACAATGTGGGACTTATTGTGAGCATTTGTCCAAAACTTCTTGTGAATGACCATATCAATAACTCGTTAAAAGTGCACTACTCAAAACGTTGAAGTTTCAAGACAGCAATTAGTTTTCTTCTAACATTGTCACAAAGGCTAAGTATGACCAGTACTAGAAAGACAAGTTTTGAAAAAGGTAGCACCATAAGCCTCCCTTTTTTTGGAGATTTAAATCTAATGCAAAGTATCCATTTTTGCATTTAAGTAATCAAAGATGGATAGCCAAGAATCCTCATTAACCAGTAGGTGGCCAAATTTTTCCATCATTTGACTATATGATCTAATTCAAGTCTGATAGCCAAGAATCCTCATTAACCAGTAAAGGTGGCCAAATAATTACACAAGCCTCCCACACTCTCAAGGTAAAATCACCACTCTAACAAGACGTTTTCAAAATAGCTTCCAATCATCATGGAGTATAAGTTGTTTATCCACCAACCTACTGCAGTGAAGTCCTATGGTTTTTTGGATACCTTGTCAGAATGATTTTTAATCAAGGAGTCAACACACCATCCTACATAATAGTACAACTAAATCTCATGTGCTTATAGGTCTCCCAAAATTATGCCAGAGTATAGGTTCATTAAAGACCAGAACTGGGCACCAGTAAAGCAAGCAGCTTATGAGGTCACAAAAAGCTAGAAAAAGTATACTAATCATCTAGATAAACTACTCATGAATCCAAATATGCAAGAGAGATTTAAAGCAAAGGTAAATAATCAGTTATGTAGAATCAATAAGTCAAAATTAGATTAGGCTATCAGACTTGAATTAGATCATATAGTCAAATAATGGAAAAGGACTAGAAATAGGTCGGTCAAATTCACAAACATAATGTAAACTTCAATGAAAAATTCAAAGACTTCTAATGTCCAAGGTCGGATATACAATCAAAATATAGAGATTTTTACACTAAAAAAGAAGACAGAGTATAATTTCTAGGAAGGGAGCCATTATAATAAAAAACAATGGATCACCAATTATTCGCCATTAGCCAAGAAATTCAACCGATCTTCTGAAAACAAGAGATCTCATCAAGGTTAAGTTTAATGTGCTTTGATGGAGAAAGGATCCTCAAGGCCTGTACACTATTAGAGTAGGGTAATCAACAAAGACAAAAGTTGTATAAACACAAGAAGGTCCTTGTATGCAAAAGGTAAATGAGATCATCCATGTATTCCATAGAATCATAAATAGATTAAAGTTTCCAGATATTCAATAGTTGTCTCCAGATCTAAAAGCCAATCGAAGCTGCAGCCAACTACACCAATGTTCCATATAAAAAAGATCAGCATCATAATGACATCTAGTGTTAGACAAGACCAGATGGTTAAGGGTCAAACCACAATCATCCCATAGGAACCATTTCATTTCTAAATGCTTAAAAGGTCTCAGAGAAAGTCCAGAACTCCAAAAGCAAAAACCAGATTTGAACCACGGTATTATCACTCCATGAAAGTTTTAATTGAGGAGAACCTCTTTTCAACCATTTCCTTAAACAGGATATCCAAACATAGCATTGCTTTTCTGTAATGATTAGCAAAAATCAAAATTTCATTATCAATTTCAAAAAGATCATTGACCAAAGCTTTAAGAGGACACTTAGGATCTTAGAAATCAGATTACATAAACACCGAAAAAGTGAAGCAAGGGGAGAAACCCCAATCAGGAAGGCACTTTTATGGTATTCTTTTTAGGGAGAAAACAACCATCATGCTTAACTCAACCAAAGTAAAGGGTTCATAACACATGAAGAATGTTTTAAGAAACAAAAGATTTTGTGTGTGTGTGTGT
This sequence comes from Adiantum capillus-veneris, assembly GCF_014529385.1. Taxonomy (NCBI): domain Eukaryota; kingdom Viridiplantae; phylum Streptophyta; class Polypodiopsida; order Polypodiales; family Pteridaceae; genus Adiantum; species Adiantum capillus-veneris. The sequence goes on from NC_140942.1 coordinate 130,179,489, forward strand.
GTGTGTGTGTGTGTGTGTGTGTGTGAGAGAGAGAGAGAGAGAGAGAGAGAGAGAGAAAGAGAGAGAGATTTAACATTGTGAGGGACTAGTTCAAGTACTATGTGTAAGTGCACACATGTGTACTAGTTCAAGATATCATAAGTACTAGTTCAAGTACTATTTGTTTGTGTGTATAAGCGTACAGGCGGACATGTGTGTGTGTGTGTGTGTGTGTGTTTTATCATAATAATAAGACATAATTAAACTTTTTACATTCAAAAGACGGCTAGCTTTAGAAAAAAGGAAATGATAAGTACAAAAACAACTCAGCCTTAGAATTATTTTTGTATAATGTTTGTAAGAATGAAGCCCCATTCCAGTATACAAATGTCAGAAGAACTTCCCTAATAGTAGGTGAATGTGTAATCCAGTGTTGGACAACTTACAAAAGCCAAAAAAAACTTTCCAAGATAAGATAGAGTCCTTACCTGCATCCATCCAAACAAGACAACAAATACGTTTACCTTGGATGTGTTTAACACGTATCGATGGACTATATCAGTTGTTATCCATGTCCATCTTACAAACTTTTTTAACTTCCAAGCTTAGTCCAAAATATTTAAGTAATAAATCTTCCTCTTTTTTAATACAAAACCCAGAGTCTCTAGCAAAAGAATATCATTTTAATTAAAAGGCCATCACCCCTTCTAATCCAAGTGTTAGAATCATCCATTAATATTTTTATCAGTTTATAAGTTATCTTTCAAGATTAATGAAAGCTCCACCATATGAGGTTTTTTAAAAGAAAGTTTTTTAGAAAATTCCATTTATATTTTTTCAAAGCATCAAGCTCGTTTTAGTTTTAGGTCCGATACAGTTTAAGCCCATCATGGTACATGGCCACAAATCATCCCCCAATTTGTATATCACTTACCTTTAGCAAATCAAGTGGCAATGAACCCTTAGCAGACCTTGAATCCAACCAAAAAGTTTAAAGGAAAAAAGGCATTGCGCTTTACGTTTCCAATTTCATCTATCATTAGTGGATGTAAACAAATTACAGTAATATCTTAACAAGACGACCAGTAATATACCCAATACCTGTAAGTAAAAATGCCATCTAATAACCGTATGCAACCGGGCCAACCCCGTATTTATCATAAGCCAAAAGGCAAAAAAATCACATCCGCCTAGTGATTTGTAACACCTCATGCAAAAATTCTAGGTACTGAACTAGTAGCGCCATGATAAGCAGTCGGGGCAAGCTCCCCCAAAAAAACCATCCAGTAACTATGCATAGCAAGTCAACCCGATTACTTTCACATAGCAATGCCAAGCGGTGGGCTTTTACCATACGGTATACAATGCTTAAGTGCTAGTAACAACTACAAAAAGGAACTACATCTGCCAGTGAGATTGCAGATAAAGTACTGCATAACCCCATCCTAATCAATATAGAAATGACCAAGTACAACAATAGTGTGCAACTGGGCCCAACACCCCTATGAGCCTCCCCCCTTTTTAAGAAACATTCAATATCAGTGCGCAGAAGGTCAGAGAACCCCACCCATCTTTTTTTTTATTCCCATATCCAACCAATATCAGGGCCCTATCCAGGCTTCAATGATCAATAACCAATGAAAAAAGCGACAGTACTAAGCAAATCTCAAAGCATTTTGATGAGCAACAATGGTATGTCCATTTACTCTTGACAAAGTACTGCCTTGCTAAGTGAAGCGGCAGCAGCCCCTAAAAAACCAGTGAATAGTTATCGTAAAGCAACCCAAAACATTATTTTACAGAGTTTTTTAAAGTAGCAACGGCTTGGTATGCCATACCCCGAAACCATTCCAAAATGTTACGAACAGTATTTACACAGTCAAAACACCATTACCCATAAATATTCACCGACCAAAGAATCCTAAGCAGGTACTGCTATACTGAGTGAACCCACATAAAGAGCCATACCATCAAAACATGCTAAAGCAACATTATTACAGTGATAATGCTTTCAAAACTGTAGGTGTGCAGAGTATACAGCCTGAGTAGCGTGTGTTGTGAGATCCATACTTCGGTTTAGTAGAGAAATAGACACACAATCCAACTTTATGCAAGCAGAATAACACACAAAGCTAAGTGATAGGCAGAGTTGCACCAATCACCTCTTAAATAGAGGAAAGAGGAAGGCTGCCATTCCTATGTAGTGAGAAGAGCGCCATGAGTGGAGAGACCCCCTCCTGAGACAGTGAGGCCGCCCATGATGCAATATGAGAAAAACTACCCTAGCGCCTTCACGGCCGGTTTTACACAAGGTAGTAAACCACCGTTTTACTTATGCTAAGAAGGGCCATGTCCCGTGGTGGATTCCCAATACAATGGGGCTTTAGGAAGTAGGTGTCAGTTATGCTAGGGACTCTCAACAGTAAGTAATACAATGTGTGTGTGTGTGTGTGTGTGTGTGTGTGTGTGTGTGTGTGTGTGTGTGTGTGTGTGTGTGTGTGTGTGTGTGTGTGTGTGTGTGTGTGTGTGTGTGTGAGAGAGAGAGAGAGAGAGAGAGAGAGAGAAGAACAAGAAGAAGAGAATTTTAACGTCGTAGGAAACTATCCCAAGAGACCTTAAAGATCTATCCAACGATAAGAGTTAAACTCAAGACGTGTTATTCAAGAGGGAAATGGCATAACCAATCTACCACACATGGGGGGAGAGAGAGAGAGAGAGAGAGAGAGAGAGAGAGAGAGATAGATTTTATTATCGTCCTCGGAGGTCAAATATGACCTATGGGACCAAAGTTACATGTGATGTAGTATGTGTATGGCTGATGAGTGACTCTCGATGCTCCAAAATTGTAGTGATGAGAGTCGCAATGGAGAGCCCACACTTTGGCTGGGAGAGGAAAGTGTGTAGGTCTAAGTTATGGCTGAAAATGTGAGAGAAGCAAGTTCGGATGTGATCAAAAGCTGAGCACTCTAGTAGTGTGTGGTACTCAGACTCTCGAACTTGTAGTGAGCATAATGTGCACAATCGATTTGACTCTTCTCCATTGCCCCAACGCCCTATCTCGCATCGAAGGAAATGGGAGCTAAGCCGAATTGCTGCGATAGTGCGTATCGCGGACAAGGGAATAGGCTCAAGCATGTAAGTGTGAGTACGGTTTCCTCTCTCAGCGAAGAACATGGTTTTGTAGTTGGGGGCAATATAGGTGGTGTAATGTATGAAGCGTGACCCACCGGATTTCTCCCAAGCCGTAATACATTGGCGTTGTAGAAAAGCTTCATTCACTTGAGAGTCAATTGAAGCATCATGTAGTAAGTGTAATGCATCCCATCTCCCAAACCACTTCTTTATGTCTTGCATCCATCCCGTGCTCAAGATCTTGCTTTTATGCGTCTTTTGAACTTTTTTGCTTGCTTCCCATGCAATTGTAGGAAGTCGATGTGAGGGGTTTTGACGCATCTTTATCATGTACTCCACAACCCTTTCCATGCCCATAACCTCAATTGGAAGAGATCCCGACTCAAGAAGTAAGAGCATATATGGTGTTTGTGTCTTAACTTGGAGAAAGTTTGTAAGAAAACGCTTTTGGACATTCTCAAACTCTTTCCAAGTAGACTTTGAGATGCTCCCGCCCCACACTTCAACTCCATAAAGAAGAACCGGTGTCACCAATGCATCAAAAAGATACTTCTTGAGAACCCAACACTTGATGTTTCCCGCATTACACATGTTCTCAAATGCATAATATGCTCTCTTTCCCGCTTCCAAACGACGCATAGCACATTCATGCCACTTGTGATTGGATGGAACCTCAAGGCCAAGGTACTTAAAGCTCTCAACAAGTTCAAGTGTCTCGTTGTTGTACACAATGCATGGCTTCTCCTTATGGTTGGTTTTCACAAGCATAACCTTTGTTTTGGATTCATTTACAATCAGCCCACTATGCAAGAAAAAGTTCTCAAGGACAACCATAAGCTTTTGTGCATCTTCTAAAGTGTGTGCTAGAAGCACTACATCATCCGCATACAACAAAAGCATGATTACCGCATTGCAAATAGTGACCTCTTCAATGCCTTCTTCTTGCATAAAGTCAAGTACCATTTGTTCCAATTGATCGATGCATAGACCAAAGAGAGTTGGTGACAATGGACATCCTTGTTTAACCCCAATAGTGCTTACAAAAATTTCTGAAATTTCTCTTCCCATGCGCAATTGACAAATCACCTTCTCATAGATTCGAGAAACCGCAAGCATAAACTCACTTGGCACTTGGAGTTCTTCCATCCTTCTCCACAAATTGTTACGTGGAATCATATCAAAGGCTTTCTTAAAGTCCACAAAACAACAATACAATCGCTTGCCTTTCAACCGACTTTCCTCCATGAGAACACGAAGAGTGACAAGATGATCAATGGTGCTATGGCATCGACGAAAACCCGCTTGTCCCTTTGCACGCTTGTCATTCTCTTCAGCCCAATCACTCAATTTCATCTCCATTATGCACCCAAACAGCTTTGCCATAAGAGACCCAATCATTATAGTCCGGTAGTTGCTTACATTCTTTACATCCCCTCCTTTATGCAAAGGCTTAACCCAATTCGTACTCCAATCATAAGGCATACCATGTTGAAGTGCAAGGTTGAACATATCACACATCCACTCATGGGTAAAATCTCCCGTCCATTTGATCATCTCCGGCTTGATACCTTGAAGATCTCCCGCTTTGCGAGTGGCCAACTTTTCAAGCCCACCGCATACATCCTCAATAGTAAAAAAAGACGGCATACATGAGAGTGAACCATAAAATGGCATTTTTTCAATATTTTCTTGCTCATATAATTGCCTACAATGTGTGTACATATCCACTAGACTCAAGTTACCAAAATTCTCAACCCGTTTGCCTCTCAAGTTTCTCCAAAATCTTCCACATGCATGTGTCTTTTCTTGGACTTGAAATTCTTGTTGCTTTACTTCCCATCTTCTTCTCTTCTCTTGAATCAATGCCTTGTATGTACGCAAATGACTTTGATAGTTGTCTTTGTCCATAGTTGCATCAAGCTTTATCAAGGACTTTCGAGCATCTTGACATTCTTTATCAAACCACCTTTTGCGTGATCTATCTTTGTGGATACCATGGAGATGCTTTATGGCAAAGCATTCTTCCGCACAAGAACAAATAGCTTTCTTGAAAGCTTCCCATTTAGTTTCCAATGGTGCATCACATTGAAGCTTTGTCATCCATAATTTTTGCTCAACCATTTCAATGTACATTGGTGCCCGTTTGAAATCCTTACATAGTGATAACTTCTCTTTCCTTTGGCTGAGATTATCATGCTTAGTTGCTTCTCCACATGAAAGGTCAATACATAAGGTGCAATGGTCGGATTCCGGGGTCCATTGACCAAACATAAAACTCTTTATGCGATACATGATGGCTTGAGAGAGTAGCATATAGTCAATCACACTATCCCCATTATGTCTTCTACATGTAAATCCATTGGTTCCACTCCACAAAAATACACCATTGGCAATGAGCATACCCGTGCTATTACACATGTGTAAAAGTAACTTTCCATAGTGATCCGGCTCTTTCTCATCCATTGAAGTACGATCATACAAGTGAACTTCCTCCAACTCCCTTGAAATGTATGGCATATCAAATTGTTGAGTATCATGTTGCAATGTTTTTGTGCGAGCATTCATATCCCCAAATACAATAACATCACCTTCACCTTTGAAATAAGCAATGTCCTCTTCCAAATCAGAAAATGGTTGATCTCTATCCATGCAAGCATAAAAGGGAGAATCATGATGAGGAATGTAGCAACCGGCTACAAAAATGGATTCTCTTTTTGGTGTCATAATTTTCAGCCATACATAACGTTTGTACTTGTCATCTTTCACAATTGATACAAAATCTTCCAATCCTTTCTTAACCATACATGCTAACCCTCCTTGTCCTCTTCGTTGCTTGAGATTCTTTGACCACATCAATGAATGTACATTGTAATCCTCCAAGCCGTTAATCCTTTGTGTATCATGCTCCCAAGTTTCAACAAGAAGTACAACATCGGCTTTGCTTGTTAGTTCATCAATGCCAACCCCCGCATTCCATGGGTATCCATTACAATTCCAAAAGCATATTTTCAATTGTAACTCGGTCTCATAGGTCATGCATCCCTATTTGCTTGAGAGACTTGCCTCCTCCTTGGGCACATTTTCTTCATGAGAGATCTCCTTGTTTTTATTATTCTTTTCCTCATATGCCTTGCGACGCATATTTTGTTGCTTAATAGTGCGATCTTCACATACAAAACATTTTGTATCCCTCAAATAGATCCAACTATTATCAAGGATAATCTTTCGCTTGGTCTCATCCGGCATGGTGCATACAATTGGCCGTTCTCCCGAGCGAGGAGCTCCTTGCTTCCCCACTCTATGTGCTCCATAGACCATAACTCCGGACATGCCAAAGTGGGTTTTGAAAAAATCTTCAATAACAATGGCAAGAGAAGGAGGTGTCTCTAACTTCTCTTCGGGAATTCCACGAATAACAATGTTCTTGGAACGTCGCTCCCGTTCCTTCAACTCCTCCACATCCACATTCTCAACATTCTTTGTTTGAACCATAGCTTGCATGAGTGAGGAATTAGAAACCACATTGCTACCACATACATCAGCCCAAGACTTGTTTGTGCATACATTTTTCATGTCGCATACATCCCGGCTCATAGTGTCAAATTTCTCCTCTTTCAATACATGGTCATGCTCTACTTTGCTCATCCGCTCCTTCAAAGCATTCAAGTCCACAAGAGAGCGTTTACATTCCTTGACTTCCTCTTCAAGTTGCATCAAACGTGTTGTTTGCATCTCAAGTGTCCTCTTGAGATTCTCATTCTCAACCACAAGTACCCTTAGTGTGCCATTCTCCATTGCAAGTGCTCGTAAGTCTTCGCCTTGTTTGTTTACGGTCTCTTGCAATGATACCAAGTACGCCATGATCATGGTTTCCGATGTCGTTGGTTGGGTGGTTGTGTTGCTATCTCCATACTTAGGAGATTTTGGATCATTTTCCACAATGGTTGTGGACCTTGTTGAAGAAGAAGAACCCTTGCGAGTGCCGGAAGACATTGTATGTAAAATAGGAGATGAGAATCAATTTTGTTGAACCTGTTCACTTCGGAAATGCTGCTACAGAAACGCCTTCCATAACTCTGAAAATTTCTGTCTTTACATCAATGCGTAGAGGACTTCGTGCTCTTCGATTGAGGCTATAGATCACCCAAATCGGAGTTCGGATGAAGAAGTTATGATCAAAAGAGTGGACTGCTGTTTACTAGGTCAAAAAACGGCTGCACTGAGAGAGAGAGAGAGAGAGAGAGAGAGAGAGAGAGAGAGAGATTAACAATGTGAGGGACTACCCTTTTTCCTTTTCAAACCTTTATTTGTTTTTGCTTACCTAACCTAAACTTAAAATGGAACCATGGAATTAAATTCTTTCTACCACATAATGAATAGATAAGATTGCAAGCAATACCAAGGCAAATAATGCACACATACACTAGTCTACTCTACACATACATATTTGGAGATCGGTTGCCTTGCATGCATAGGCAAGAGAACAAGCATACTCTTGCAATGTATATGCAAGCCACACAAACACACAAGCCAAAAGAATGCTAGGAAAATAGCTCATGAAGATGAGGAAGAAGACTTACTCGAGAACCATGCTCTCTCAAGTTCAAGAGAGTCCACTTCTTCAAGAATGTTCGTACTTTATATCCTGCTAATTAATTTTAGTCTCACAAATTGTAAACACAGATATAGGTTGGAGCTTCTAGAGAGTCCATTTGACATTACCACATCGCAAAAATCACATAGAAAAAGTTCACTTCTCAAAAAAACAAACATGCTTGCAAGTATTAAGCACATTAGCCTCGGAAGAATCTATGCAAGAGGATGAAGGGAATATGGAAAAGTTCCCTTGCTTTACAATGGGCATTTCTTGAAAATTGTCTCTTTGCAATGTTTTCACCCCTTAATATCAAGTCCTTTTAGTCCACCTTGAAAAATTGTTTTGAGCGTTAGTTATTGTGCTCTCCGTTCTAAGGATGCCTCTAATTTTGCTAGAGTCTATTGACAGGTTCTATGTCCATCTAGAGCTTTCGAAACGATCTTAGATTTTGTCAAGCTCTAAAGAGGCGATTTTGGTTTTGGCATTACATTTCTTCTCAACGAAATTTAGATAGGCCTCAACATTGTCCTTTATTTTTTTGGTGGGTTTTTCCTAGCCTTGTGGTTCCCCACCAATAATATAAATGTATTGCAAACGAATGTGTGTGTGTGTGTGTAGTAGTGTTGATGTGAAAAATAAAGAAAGGCACTCATACTTGTGTGTGTGTGTGTGTGTGAGAGAGAGAGAGAGAGAGAGGGAGGAAATTCTCTGCGCTCTGTCGTGAACCAGTCTGCACGCTGCTCCATACCACTACGCTTGCGTCAGCAGGTCTCTGTGACTGTGTGTGTGTGCGTGGTGTGTGTGTGGGGAGAGAGGTGGTGAGCTGCTGCTATCGCGTGACGAAATTCAGCCCTCTGACCTCTGCCCCCTGCTGCAATTCTCTACGCCTGTGCCAGCAGGAGTGCAAATCTGCTGTCCAGCGTGTCTGCCCTGCACGAGTATGTTGCGGGAGACATCTGCCCAGCGCGACTTTCTGTCTTGTGTTGCAGACGAAATCCTACAGCGGCCAACCCTTACAGACAGCGCCAGTTCAGTATAAAGGCTGCCCCACGCAGGGAACAGGTTCTGTGCATGCCTCTGTTTTACTGCGCACAGCCCGTAGGCGGAGACAGCTGGCTTCATACTTCAGGCCTGCAGATTTAGACAATCAATACCTGCTCGTTGTTGTCAGAATTTGGATCGAACTGCTGCAGAAACAGAGTTAGACAGTTTGCATTTATGCACAAAGTATAGTATTACAGACAAAGTTTGAATTACAGTATTGCAGGCAAACTTTTTAGCACATGTATGAGTTCTATGGGAGATGTACATATCTCTGAGGTCTTTGTAAATAGATAAAGCGTCAAATTACCAAAAAAAAAAAAAACGAAAAACAATGTTTACTTTAGTTCTCGGTTGTGGTCTGGTTGATGCAGTCAGAGTTCTCGTGCGTCTTCAAGCGTCGTAGAGCCATGGAGAGTGTTTCGGAGAGCGCTTCTGAAATCAAAACTTGTTTGTATGAAGACTTCGAAGAGGACCGAAAATCCTGGAATGGTCAGGCACCTGCCCTTAAGGTGCGAATTCCAGTACAGGACCTGATGGATCCGGTAGCGCAATATGCCATGAATGCGGTCATATTGTTTTTCTCTGGCAAAATGCGTGTTGCGCAAGATGTCGGACAGTGGGTTGATTTCCTACTCAAACGCCAGGCTATCCGAGGCGTTTATTTTGGTGCTCGGGGTATTGTTGGCAGATACTGAGGCCAGAAACCTCTTGCTGGAGATGTCTCCTCTCTTTTTTGGCACACAGATGACTCATGTTCGGCACTTATGAAGGACTATCAAAGTCTTATTCGTCATAAATGTCCTGTGTGGGTGGAAATTGTCGATTTTCCACGAACATGGAGGCATTTCCTTCCTTTGTGGGCTGCTCAACTTGGCAAGGTCATTTGTCCGCCGAAATTGGACGCGAACACTAACAGGTTTTGCATTTTGTGGGATACGGATAAGCAAACTCTGGATGGAATTATGGTGGATTCAGGGGATCCTTGGGTGGGCAAGCGCCCTTTTAAACTTAAATGGGGCAAATTTGCTAACTCCTGTTTTAGATGTGGTAAATTCGATCACATGCAATCTGAATGTCCTGAACCTGTTTTGCAGCCCCCTCTTTCGGCTGCTCCTTCCTCTGCCCCTACCCCTGTAGGCAAATCTGTTGGTGAAGCTAAATCGAATGGAATCCCTGTAATGAAGGTGGCTTCTAATGCAGATAGAGGGAAAAACAAAAATTCGCCCTCTGCGGATGTTGGGAATGTAAATAAAGGGAAAGGAAAAAATGTTGTGTCCACTAATGTTGGCTCGTGGGGGATACCTAAAAAGACAGTAAAAATTCGTACTCCACCTTCATCTCGTAATTATGTTCCTCTGGTTAACGCCAATAAGAATGTGTCATTTAAGCAGCTTCCCTGCAATGACAATCGCACGTTGATTGACGCTTGGGAAAAAGCGATGCGCTCTTATAAGGATGTACTTTTGGGCGAGGCTTCCACTTCTCAGGCAGTCTCTATGGACAAGTTTCCTGCTTTGACTCAGCAGATGGGTACTGGCATGGATGTGGTGGATGGAGATGTCCATATGGGCATCTCGACTTGATCCTTCCGTTTCGTGCCGTTGTAAATATGGGTTTTAATGCACAGTCACATTAAATGCATTTCATATAATGTGAGTGGGTTATGTAACCTAGACAAATGGCGACTGACCTGGCACTATGTACATACATATAAGGCAGATATAGTGGTTTTGCAAGAACACAACCAGCATGACTTCATTGGTTAGTGTTTTTATTTTGCAGGTTACTGGATTGCATATGTTGGTTTGCATGATTACTCAGGTTTATTGATGTTGGTTCGGCATGAGCTTCAGCCAGTTCTCTTGTATAATGATCCGAACAGCCATTGGATGGTGATTCAATGCTTGTTGAATGGTCAGGTGTATGAATTTGGAGGTGTTTATGCATATACATCATCTAAACAAAGGGCCGCTCTATGGCGAGACATCTCTTCTCGCTCATGGACCTCGAGTGCATTCCTTTGCGGTGATTTTAATAATACCCCTGACATGGATGATAGTACTACTGCAATTCACATATGTTGTTTGAGGAAAGGAAAGCATGGGATAATCTCTTTGTTGTTACTCAGATGACTGATATATGGCGGAATTTGCATCCCAATGCATCTGGTTTTACTTTTCAGCATGTTGCCCATTCTCTTATCGAGCGCGGTTCGACAGATGGTATTTGCTTAATTTGCAACAATATGAGGAATTTGTATGTGAGGTTCACATCGATTACACCTTGCAGTTATCGGATCATCACCCTGTTTTGCTGGATGTGAGATTTAGGTAGACTCATTGTGATCGGGCTCTTCCCAGGAAACGTTTGCTACTTGTCAATAATGCTTATCTCACACATGAGGTTTTTCGGGGAATGATCTCTGAGGTTATTCCTCCTCTACTGGTTCATATGCATTTGGATCTTGATGCCGCTTGGTATCGCTTTGTGATGAGGGTGCAAAGTGTTATTTGCGAATATGGAAAGCATTACATGTAGTGCACTCGAGGCGAAGTCAAAGATGCGAAGCATGCTTGTCAACGACTGCAAGAGTTGGCTGATTTGCGGCCTCTGTCTGATTCTGAGTTGTCAGAGCTATGTGAAGCCTCTGTGTGTATTCAGCGTAATGACAAGCGAAAGCTAGCTAAATGGCAGATGCGTGCTCGTCAACAGGCTTTCATAGACAAAGGCTGTGCTTCAAAGCAATTTTTTCAGCATTTACATCATTCTAGAGTATCATGTGCAATCAAGCGCTTTATGCTTTCCTTGAGTGTTTGGACTTCTTCAAAGCAGGAACTTGCGGATGCCATGGTTTTGCATTATCGACAAGTGTTTGCTGCTCCTTCTCGGACATCTTTGGCTGCTTGCCAGGCGCGTCAATTGATGCTTTCCTTTGTTACTCCGATTATATCCCTGCAAGCTGCATGTGATCTTGAGGACCCCTTCACTGCCTCAGAATTGCATAGTGCGTTGCTTGCTTTGGGCCGTTGGCGGTCTCCCGGCTGGGATGGGCTTACTGTGGAATTTCTCCTCTCCTTCTGGGAGGATCTTGAACATCCTCTTCTTTACATGATTAATGTGGCATGGGAGAAACAAGATTTGCCGATATCTTGGAAAGAAGGGTTACTGAAATTGCTGCCTAAGCAAGCACTTTGTGAGCGATTCTCTCATTGGAGTCCGATTACTCTGATGCCGGTGGTTTATAAGATATTGGCTAAGATGCTGGTGCACCGCATTGAAGACCATCTTTTTGCAGGACTCCATCGGGCTCAATGTGGTTTCATTCCACGTCGCCAGATTATGGATAATCTGGCTAATGTTTTGATTGGCATGGAGTACGCTAAGTACACTCAAGAAGATGTATTGGTTATGCAAGTTAACATTGAAAAGGCCTTTGACACTGTACAGTGGGACTTCATTGCCGCCACCATGACGTGTTTGGGGTTTGGTCCTAAATTCGCCAATGTGGTTTATTTTTTGTATGCATGTAGCACGTCTTCAAGGATTTTGGAAGGTGAATTAACTGAATCTTGGCCTCTTGGTTGTTCGGTCCGGCAAGGCTGCCCCCTTAGTGCTCTGTTGTATGTTGTTGCTACTCACCCATTGTTGACTTATCTTGATTACTTGACCTCCGTTCAGAGTCTGCATGGTCTGCGGTTACCTTCGGGTTGTACATTGGTTGGCCAGGCTTACGCTAATGATTCGTTATTTATGCCTCGTAATCAGCAGGCAGATGTCAAGGTGATTATGGAAGCCTTGGAACTGTTTGGCATTGCGGCTGGGCTTAAAGTCAACTTTTGTAAATCGAAGCTTTTGCCTCTCCGTTCTTGTGATTGGCATAGTCTGTTGTGGCCAGGTGAGATTGCGCCTTCAAATGTGATCACTAGGCATTTGGGTTATCCAATTGGCTGGAATGTTACTCACTCTCAGAAAGTCGATTGGGTCATGCAACGCTTGAATGTCAAATTGCATTACTGGAAGCTTTCTACTTGGCCTTTGCATGTTCGTCTGCAAATTGTTCAGAGTATCCTGTTGACGTATGTTTAGTTCTTTTTGCCATTGATGCATTGGCCTCGGCGATGTCTTGATTCTCTTATGTCGGATATTATGTCTCATTTGTGGCGGACTCATGCTATGAAAAAAGGCTTATGCTTGATGTCGATGGAGAAGCTTTGCACTCCAAAACGTTTTGGTAGACTTAATATCTTGGATTTGCGCAGGCATGTGCTTGTGCGGAAAGCTATGTTGTTGCCTACTCTTGTGCAACAAACTCAGCCTTGGACGTTGATGTTTGCATTCCTTAGTCAGCATGTTGTTACTTCTGCTTTTGGCCATTGGCAACCCTCTCTCTAGGAGGTGGTTTTTGGCAAGATGGAAGGACACATTCCTCGATGTCCACTTGCTTCCTTTTTAATATCTGCTTGGAAAGAGGTTACGATGCATTTATCATGGAATCCTCGGCAGGAAGGTGATTCGATCCGATTGGAAAGTCTCCATTGGAGTCGGGCATTCTCTCTTACTTTGGTCGACCGCTCACCTCGTCAGGCTTACTTTCTCTCTGGACGTGGCATTCGTGTGGTTGAGGATGTGGTCGATGAGGCTAGGTATACTTTTGAGTTTTCCTTTGCTGCTCGCCGTTTTGGGTTGGGCATGCATTACCGTCAGTTTTGGAGAGAGCTTCAAAGCATGTTGCTCAACTTTTTGCCTGTTTCGCCTTCGCCTGATGGCGATCGCATGTTCGATTGGGCCTTTCGGGAGACGCCTTTTCGAGATATGTCTGCAGCTCGAATTTATGCTATTCTTCTACCACGAGCATGGCTTGATGGTCATTGTAATGCCATTTGGCGCATGCACAAATCTGACCTCTGGTGGAGGAGGCTCCTCTTTGCCTTGTGGAAAAGCGCATTTGTTTCTTTGGTGCTGTTTACTTGGAGTGCTTCCCGTTGGCACTTTCCTTCGGGCGTATCATATTCGTCCTTCTTCTTACGTACGTTGTTCGACTACAGAAGAGGACATTTGTCACTTGCTGTGGGATTGCTGCATTACTAAAGACTTCCTTCACCATGTATCGACGTGTATACGGCTCCGTTTTCTTTCACAAAAGGTTCTGGGCATTTGGCATTTTCTCACCGACGTTACAACGTTTTGCGGTCTTCTTCATGTGGATCAGATATTGGGCGGCTTTCTGGACCATGTGGAGTCAACGTAATGCTTACATGTTCCATCGTACTCATGCGGATCCGTTTCCTCTCTTCAGGCTTTCTCTTCGGCAATCGCTACGATTTGCTTTGGAAGCTGGTGATATCACCTCAGAGATGCATCAACTTTCATATGAATGTTTTTAGTTACGTTCTACAGTTGAGGAGTTTTGTGCTCTTCCCCTTGTATATGATCTTTTCAGTGGGTTTTCCTCGCATTGAGGCTTCCCACTAGTAAATTAATCAATCGATTTACAAAAAAAAAGTGTGTGTGTGTGTGTGTGTGTGTGTGTGTGTGTGTGTGTGTGTGAGAGAGAGAGAGAGAGAGAGAGAGAGAGAGAGAGAGAGAGATTGTATTATCATCCGCGAGAGAGAATCAAATGAAACATGCCACATGCACTACGTTTAGCTGCTTTAGGACAATGTTTGACAGAACCCGAGGGTGTACTTTTAACTGGCTAGAATTGCAAAATCCCACCTAGATTTTGAGCTTGCCTTCAAAAAAAAGGGTAAAATATTAGCGCGAAGAAGAAGAGAATTTTAAACATCGTGGGAAACTATCCCGAGAGAGAGAGAGAGAGAGAGAGAGAGATGGAAAAAATATTGTCCTTAATAAGATAATGGTAGATGCACCATGTGGATGCCATTTTTACTTTTTACTTTTTTGGGCTAGAGCCGGCAAGCCAGCAAGGAACTGCCTTTGCTTCGCGTGCACGCAAACGAGTCAAAGACAAGTTACCTTGCGGACTTGCCGACAAGGGGAAAAGCGCCTCCATGCCGTATCGTGGCATGTCAACGGGGAATGGAAGCAGGTTTCCCCCTCGGGGGAGTAAAAAGTCTTTTCATGCCATGTTAGTCAATCCATGTTCCCTTGTTAGTCACGCCACCCGAGGGTAACGTCGGGAAATCACCAAACGAATTCAGTGATGCATTTAAGGACCAAGGCTGAGAGAGAGGGACATACCCTTGTAACTCACAGACCGTGCTGAATCTTGCCCAGGTACTCCAGGATTTTCGCCTGGTAGAAAAAGGCCCCCGTCCAGCGGATGTCCGGTAGGACTACCATACCCAATGTGGATGCCACTATAGTATTAATGTTACTAGGTGAATCCATTATTAGATAGGTGCTATTTCACTCTTGGCGGGAGAAGCTTCCTTTGGAGTAGATTGTGACCTAAGACAATGTGAAAATTTGAAGCCCGCATTGGACAAGCCGGCTTCCCTCTTCATCAGAGTGATCTGTCAAATGGATAATGATTGGAGTGATAGCTATAGAAAAATCGTTGAGCTTTATATTCAAAAAACAACCTCAAAAGGATTTGAGCCTCAGCATGAACATCAAGCATCCCCCAAGAAATTACATGAATCTTGCTTTCATATACAGAGCTGCTTTCATTACATGAATCCTGCTTTCATATACAGAGCACCGCTCACCTTACAGAACTGTAGCAACAAACCGCACCAGGAAAACATGAGGGAGCTGATGCTCTGATTAGCGGTATTCCAAGAGAAGAGGAATGTGATATTGAGAGACCCTCATCATTTGAAACATGGCAATGTTGCTCTGATTAGCTGTATTCCAAGTGGATAGGAATGAGATATTGAGAGACCCAGCTATCATAGTAACTCCCTCACCCCCCTCCAAAAAAAACAGAGTCTAAGAGCTAGTGTAGAGACCAAAGAAGAGTGCTCATACTTGCCTTCACAGACTCCTGCGAACCCTGAAAGGGAGATGGATTCCGTGGGAAGCTTCTTCATTTAGCCTGTGTGTGTCGCGCGCCCGCCAATCACACAGAGAAATCCTTATGGCAAAACCTGTGTCACGCTGGCAAAACAACTGATGATCCACAGCTAAGCCTCAGACATTCTTGACCTTGCTGGCTTGATGCAGACCAGGTCATCCAACTTGTTACCATCCAGCTTATACAAGCTGGTGCCTTTCAATGCTTTATAATGTTGCTGAGCCTCTTTTCGCATATGCTTGATATCCATTTTTTCCCATCTGCTATAGTTCGAGTTTTTCCGCACATGGCTCATATCCGGAGAGCCTGACAGAGGCCCTCTTTCAGCTTTTGCTCTAGCCCAAACTTTGCAGGCACTGAAAGGTCCAACACTGTCAGGATGATCCAATGGCTCTCTACGCAACTTACGTGCAGCTTCATGCGCGCGCATTAATGTTTGCCTGCTGGGTACCACTTCCCAATTCTGCTTTCTTTCTTCGCGCAAAGGTGAATGAATCCGAATAACCTTGAGTGCATAGAGGTTGAAAATCATAGATTGAGCACAGAAAAAACCTTTACAGACAAACATTCACAACTTAAGACTTACTCCAAGGCATTCAAGAAGTTGATAATATGCTCGGCCTTGCAATGGATTGTGGCCTTTGCGAGGTGTTGAAAAATATCTTGTCCTGCAAAGTTGGTGAGTATAATGAGCCACCAAAATGTGTGCCCACTTTTTCACAAGATGGGTACGAGTGCGACCCTTCTGTTGCTTCTTTTGTAATTTCACTCATATTTGTACATTATCAAGAAAGTGTGTGTGTATGTGTGTGTTTTGAAGATTTAAAAATGGGGGAGAGGGAAGAACAGACCATTCAGTATAGCCAGGATCAACTGTAAAACCATAGATGTCTACTTGATCGCACATAGATAAAGCCAACTCTATGGACTTGACCCCTGTCCCCTTTGCTCCACGTCGAAAAACTACTCCTTGGAAGAGGTAAACTGGGTTGGGAAGCTCCTGCACACAAGTAAAAGCCCAAATAATTTCTCAACAACCACTTCAAACCAAATCAGAAAGAAAATTTCAAGCTTTGTAAAATAAGTTAAACATAACTTCGTCAAATACCTTACCTTTATCATAGTGTTGAAGTCCCTGTGAATCAGACTTTTTATGATCAAAATTTCATCGGCTGCCAAATCACATGCAAGAAGATTTAGTATGCATTTATTAAGAGATCAACCTCCATATGAATACTATTATAGTTTTCTTCTGCCTGTGCAGTGGATGTGCCTGTTTGTTTGTTTGGTGCACAGAAGCTGCACCAACTTGATGGAAAGTATGGTTTTCTTTTGACTCTTCATTACATTGAATGTTTTGACTTCACTAATCGTGAACTGAATGTCATAACACAGTCTCACATAAACCATAAACCTTATCATACTTTTTGTGATGCTTTGAGATCAAACCAACATTGCAAGAAAAGGCCCTACCAGCTCCCTTTACAACTTCTTTCATGTTTCTTGCCACTCCTCTGGCAACGATACGGAAATCCCTTTTCAGACCAACATGCTTTGCATACTTCTGCACTGCAACCAAAAGTTATTCTCTAAAAATGCATATGTATAGTGGTCATTTTGAGGAGAATTACTGGCAAAGGATACTTACTGCATTAACAGGAGCTTCATTGTCACGTATAACCACATCATGTGCATCAATTTCCTGGCCAAATTCAGTTTTCAAGAGGTCTCCTGAATTTCCGACAACTGCACACGCCGCAAATTGACGTGGCAGAAAAGGTGGCTTGGCAGGAAGAACCAGCTGCAATTCTTCTTCACACTTAGACATGTTGTAGCATTTTTTAGATCCTCTGAATATAGTCACAGAAGAAAATTTTTCTCATGATACAGTCACATCAAAGACCAGAAAAGGTTATAATATAATGGAGGGCGAGCGAGTGTACAGTTGTGATATTCTTTGAGCAGCATATTCAAGCCACCCATCTGGACGAGCATCCAAATACTCCCTGGTTAGAATTGTGGTGACATTCCGATACTGCAAAAATGAAGCAAAGTCAATATTACAGAGGCATATCTATCTATGCCACATAACCTGGACAGAGGGAAAGAAGAAAGAAAGAAAGAGAGCTTTTTCTCAACCTACGAGACCGATCAATAATACAAACGTCAATGTCCTTAGGTATCCAGGACAAGGAGAGTAAAGGGACAACCTTCAAAACCAAACAGAAAATCCTCAGTGGATGGATGCATGATGCAGTATTATAGACATGGTGAAACGAACGACGAGAGAGGATCTCCCGGCTACACAGACCGCCTACAGATACAAATCAGACGAACCACCCGACCATAGCCACCATCTGGCAGCTCCCCCGTGCTGGGGACAACGTCCGAGGACATAGGCGTGCCCCTATAAGACCGAGCGTCCCATACCACCCGGCCTCACCTCCTCGAGGTGACCTCGCGCACTCCTAGCCTTGCAGGCTAACCACTGGCACTCTGCCAGTGGGGGTCGATAACTGCAAATGAGGCCTTGGCCTCCCTTTTATAATAATGGCCGGCCACACTGGCCGCGTTCACACTACGTCCGCCCGGACACCGGACGCCCATCCCGACGGCATCTGGGCTAAATCCCCTCTCCCGTGCGCAGGACGTAACATACTTTCCCCCTTACAAACCATTGATGTCCTCATCAATGAAGTGGGGATACTGAGCTTTCACAGCTCTAACAGGTTCCCAAGTAGCAAACCTTTCAGATTGGCCCTTCCATTTAATTAAGTACTCGTCATAAGCCTTTTGGCGTGAACGACGGGTACGAACTACTTCTGGTTCTCGAGAAATATACTCAGTTTGCATATCTTGCCAGACATTTTTCTCGATAGGCACAACAACGTCAGCTTCGCCCAATTTCACTTTAAGGCGGCTGACATGAAACACTGGATGTACACTAACATCCAAAGGAAGAGCCAGTTTGTAGGCAACTTGGCCAATTTTCTTTGTGATCTAGAATGGACCACAATATCTAGCTGAAAGCTTATAATGCTTCCCTGTTCGCATAGTCTTGGGTATCTTCAGATAGACCCACTGTCCCACATCTAGAGTCCTTGGAGATCTCTTTTGATTAGCATAAGTAGTGACTCGATCACGAGCCCTTCTTATACTATCCTTAGCCAATTCGAGCATTTCTTGCATGTCATACAAGAAATCACGAGCTTGGCGTTCCTTGACTTTCTCTAAGCCAATAGCAATCGGGGATTTGGGCTCGAATCCATACATCATCATGAATGGGCTAAATCCAGTAGCAGAATGCTTGCTACTATTATAGGCAAACTCTAACTGTGGAAGATACCTTTCCCAATCAGACTGCCTATGAGAGACATAGGGAGACATAGGCTCTCAACATGTCCTCTAACGTCTGATTCATCCTCTCAGTTTGTCCGTCGGACTCGGGATGGTCAGAAGACGACATACTCAACTTCGTCTGAAGATGAGCAAACACGTCTCGCCAAAATTGGCCAATGAACTTAGTATCTCGATCACTGACGATATCCTCTGGCAGACCATATAGCTTATAAAGCTGATCGACAAATAAAACCGCCAACTCATGGCTTTTTACTGTCGACTTCGTTGGTATAAACTTCGCCATTTTTGTGAGTCTATTGACCACAACCCAAATAGCGTCATTGCCCCGACTAGTATTTGGCAAACCAACGATGAAGTCCATGGAAATACTTTGCCACTTGGCATTTAGGATTTCCAATGGGTGTAGCAGGCCAGCTTTCCTAAGGCGCTCTGCCTAATTGACCCGACACTGAGCGCATCTCTTCACATAGCTCTCTATGTAAGAGCGCTGTGCCTAATTGACCTGACACTGAGCGCATCTCTTCACATAGCTCTCTATGTAAGAGCGCATTCTTGGCCAATAGAAATATCGCTTGACCAAAGCCAAAGTTCTCTGGATGCCTGGGTACCTAGCGCTAGGAACATCGTGTGTCACGTGACACATCCAACCCTATGTGTCAGTGGACAAGCTACAGCATGATCAGGGTTCAGTCAATCCAGTCAGTCTAGATTAGAAGTGATCTGGCACTTTTGTGAGTCTATTCGTAGATCGTGCATGCACAGTCGCTTAGTGTAGATGCATATCCTCTGGTTGCACACAGCGTGATCATCAATATTCCCTTCAAAATCCATCAAATTCAGTAAGGGGAATTTTCCAGTGCATTTAGCCTATTTTCCCTATTTTTGGTATTTTTCACTTATTATTTTTAAGTGACTTTCCAACAAAAGTAGGTAGGGCAATTTTGCTAAGTTAATATATAAGCAAACCCAAGTTAGCACTTTCTGGCAGAAGAGACAGCAGGAGCTCCCCGCTCAACAGGCACCTTCTCAGCAAGAACCCATCAAACCTAGCGTTTTTGGACATCCTCAGCACCTCCCCATTTCTCGCGTTTTCAGCATTGTCGTCCTCGCCTTCAGCACCAAATCCCTAGCGTTTTGCATAGCGCCAGCACCCCCCCAGATCCCTGGCGTTTTCAGTTGCAGATCGCCATCAACAGTTCCAGACAGCCTAGCGTTTTTGCTAACAATACAAGGCAGCCCCAGCGTTTTTGGTTTTCAGCATCATTCGCAGCAGATGGTCAGCGTTTTCAGCCCTATTGGACAGCAGCAGATTCAGCCCTAGTTGGTTGCAGAAGACCCCCATTTTCAGCCCATAAAAACGCAGAGAAAAAGGTCATTTTCAGCCACCGAAACAGCCCCGAAATTCAGCAGATAGAAGACCACAGATTTCAGCCCTAAAGTCATCGTCGTCATCCCCGTTGTCGTTATCAGCATAGTCCCAAGTTGCATCAATCCATTGCATACGCATTGTACCACTTTGTGCAATCAATAAGTAGACCACTCTCGTCGACGAGAGTGGGGCCTTTGGAGGAGGGTTTTACGTCTCTGGTGTCCTATCTCTCTTCTCTCTATCTCTCAGTCTCATTCACTTGCACACACAGTGTCCATTCAATTTGTTTGTGATCATAGCACTTTCCATTAAGAACGGAAGGCTCTCCCTTCCATAAGAACTAAAAGGAACCTTGAGCACAGTTCGGAGCACTCATCTTGAGCAAAGCGCAAACAATCATTCCGCTACACCTAACATCGTGGCATTCGCACAAAATCCTTTGCCGAATCTCATCGATTTCAGGCACACAGACTTTACCATTTCTGAACAATAGTCCACCTGTGAGGTGCAACGGAATGAATGTTGTATTTTCTCAAGATTAGTGATCTTTATTGCTCAAGGTTCCTTTTAGTTCTTTAGGGAAAGAGAGAGCTTTCCGTCTTGTAGAGTGTTGTGGTCACGAACAAAGTGAGTGGATTGTGCGTGCAAGTGAATGAGACTGAAAGAAGGAGAGAGAAGAGATACGACACCCGACAGGTTGTAAAACCCTCCTCTGAAGGCCCCACTCTCGTCGGCGAGAGTGGTCTACTTTGATTGCACAAAGGTGTACAATGCGTATGCAATGGACTGATACAATGGGACTATGCCGATGACGACGACGACTTCGTGGCTGAAAATTGGGATCTTCTATCTGCTGATTTTCATGGACTGTTCGGGGCTGAAAAAGGCTGTTTCCTACTGCTGTCCTAGGGCTGAAAATGACTGTTTTGTCAACTGAATCTTACTGTCCCTGTAGGGGCTGAACTGGTGAACAAAAACGCTGACCTAGCTGCGTTTTTGGGCTGCGTTTTGGTTGCTGCAGGGCTGAGAAAAAACGCTGGCTGCAGGTCTGTTATCGTTGAAAAAAACGCCAGGTACTTGATGCCAAAACGCTGCAGTAGGCTAATGCTGAAAACGCTGCAGATCTGCAACAACTGCTAGCGTTAGTAAGATCTGGGGGCTGCTGCTAGTGGAGGGAAGAAACGCCACGCTTTAGAGGTTCAAGCGGATGGCGATGGATATCCTGGAAAGCAAAAACGCTAATGCTGCTAGGTTCTGTCGCGGGAAAAGCACGGAGGGTGATGGGAGGTATGGCGATGGGTCACGAGGGGGGGTACTGCTGAGAAGTTGCCTGTTGAGCGGGAAGCTTCTGCTGCCTCTTCTGCCAGAAAGTGCTAACTTGGGTTTGCTTATATATTAACTTAGCAAAATTGCCCTACCTACTTTTGTTGGAAAGTCACTTAAAAATAATAAGTGAAAATACCAATAAATAGGAAAATAGGCTAAATGCACTCGAAAATTCCCCCAACTGATGCTAGTGGATTCTGATGGGAATTCCGATGATCATGTTGTGTGCAATCGGAGGATATGCATTTATGCTCAGTGACTGGGCATGCACGGTCTACGAATAGACTCACAAAAGTGCCAGATCACTGCTAATCTAAACTGACTGAACCCTGCTGTGGTGTAGCTTGTCCACGGACACATAGGGTTGGGATGTGTCACGTGACATCCCCTCCTTTTCAAAGTGAGGTACTGGTACCGAACTGTATGGCGTCGAGGGAGATCACCAACAGCATCCAGAATCTTGGAAGGGACTCTTCGCCGGCCCACTCTGATGTGTGGGTCGTGCGGTACTTGAACTTCATAAAGGTCTGCAACGCTTGCTTCTTTGGGCCGCGCCAAAAGCGACACAAAGTCTTCTAAATCTCCTTTCTTGCTTCAACTTCGTCTAGAGTCCTTCTTCTTTCGTCTTCAAGAATCTCCACGGCTGAAAATTCTTGAAACCATCTCCAACACAAAACCATCTGAAAATTCACGGCTGAAAATTCTTGAAACCATCTCCAACACAAAACCATGAACATACCCATTCCATGTAAAGTGAAGGAAAAAAATATTGTCTTCTCTAAAGACTGTGTTTTTGCTGATACGCAATGTTTGCCTTGCTATGTATACATTCATGAGGACTCCTGGACAGAGGAGGTTGCTTTACGCACGGCTCGCTCTGCTTGGGCTTGGGCCAGGCACTCACTTCAGGCTCGCCTATCTAGAGGACGCTCGGATGCGGATTACTCCCCATCCAAGCCTACCTCGAAGATAGCCCGTCTTGCTGCTGCGGCAGAATCTGTTCTCTCTCGCTCCCCATGAGGATCGTCTCGTGGAACGTGCAGGGATTAGGTGGGCCCCAGTTTCAACGATAGCGGGGCCGATTGCGTCAGGAGCTTCAGCGTTGCCTTGTGCGAGGAGAGATTGATCTCCTTATGCTTCAGGAGAACCATTTTTCTGAGAGCCGCATTCGGCGATGTGGTCAGATTTTGCGTGGACGTTATGATACCTTTTGGTCAGCTGCTTTTGGACCTGGAGGCATCCAGGGTGGGGTATGTATGACTATTGCGGACTCATTGCAGCAAGCCATTGTAGGCAAAGGGATTATTGTGCCAGGCAGGGCTCAGTGGATTACTTTGCAGGTTCAGGGTGGCCTTGTGGGCTTCCTGAACATCAATGCGCCCAATGTGGCGAGTGCTCGTGCAGAGTTTTGGTCACAGATTGTTGAGTCTTCGCCACAGGTTGACCATTGGTGTGTAGGAGGGGACTTCAACATGTTGGAGGACCCTTCTGACAGGATCGGAGGCAGCCATGCTACTGTGCATGGAGTCGAGTTAGCAGCTTGGGAGAGGTTGTGTATGACTCTGAGGGTCTCGGACACATGGCAGCATTCTGGCTTTGTGAGGCCTCCAGAGAGTCTTGCCTTCTCTAGATCGGACCGCAGAGTGGGAGGAGTGAATCTATCGCGGATAGATCGCTTCTACACTAGTGACCACTTCAGTGACTTGGGGGAATCAGTGGGCATCCTGGCAGGGACATCCTTCTCGGACCATGCACCAGTGATCCTCACAGTGGCAGACAGGCAGAGAAGTGGGAGCACGATGCTTCGCATCCCAGAGCGGGTCTTGTTGGACTCAGCACTCAGAGAAAGGGTAGAGGCTCTCTGGACAGAGGGCATGGACAACCAGGCTCTACCTGCAGACAGAGTGGCCCTAGGCCTAGCTCAGCTTAGCCACTTTTTTCTCCAGGAGTCTCTGGCTAGATGGGCTGCAGCGAGAGAGGAGCAGCAGCGTCTCAGACGAAGCATTGCTTCACTACAGAGGATGCAGGAGACCATCCAGACAGTCCCTGGTTGGAGGAGCAGTTACAGCAGGCTCGACAGGAACTTGCTTGCACAGAGGAGAGGCGCCATGAGTTTGCCTTTCACCGACAGGCATCTCAGTGGACTCAGGTGGGAGAAAATTCCCTTAGCAGGATGCCTATGATAAGTAAATTGAGTTTTACTTGATTCAATAGCAATCTACTCGATGGTTCAGTTGTTTGTGAGCCTGAGGATATGCGTGCAGTTGCTACTGACTTTTACCGTGAGCTACTGTCGGCTGAGCCCCAGTCAGAGAGTCAGGATGCATGCAGGGAGCAGGTTTGGGCGCAGATGCCTTGTCTTGTGACTGAGGAGATACGCCAGAGGCTAGAGATACCTCTTCAGCTTGAGGAGTTGCACACGGCTCTTAGGGCCCTCCCTGGTAGCTGTCGAGGTGAGGATGGACTGACTCCCAGCTTTTTCTTGGAGTACTGGGACCTGCTTGGCCCAGATCTGTGTAGAGCCTTTCAGTACATTCTACACACAGGAGTGATGCCGGATAGCATGAGTGAGGGCCTGATTTACCTCATTCCAAAGGAGGGTGGCTCCTTGGATGAGATTCGACAGTGGCACCCCAGCACCATCCTCAACTCAGCCTACAAAATTCTTGCCAAGGCTCTGAGTTTGAGGATTCAGTCACTTTTGGAGAGCCTTATACATGGGACTCAGACAGGTTTTGTCAAGGAACGCAGTATCCTTGACAACATCTTCACTTTCTGGGAGGCTTCTGCCCTGGCACGTCTCCGTGGGGAGGACCTTGTGATTCTTCTTCTCGATTTTGAGAAGGCATACGACAGAGTTGACTGGGACTTTCTAGAGGGCACGCTTCGCAGGATGGGCTTCTCAGATACTTGGATCAGAGGGGTGTCAGCTTTGTACAGACAGGCTCACAGTCAGGTGCTTTTGTTAGGAGGTAGAGGTGAGCGGTTCATGCTCACACGATCGGTCAGACAGGGTTGTCCTCTTGCCCCCTTTCTCTTTCTGTTCTATGCAAAGGCGATGAGCAGATTTTTGGTGTCACAGCAGGTTGGTTTGAGGGACTTAGCACTCCCTATACGGGGAGATGAGCTTCTGGACGATGAGTTTGCCGACGACTCAGCCTTGTACGTAGAGGGCCAGGAGGCCAATTTACACAGATGTGGGCAGGCTTTGGAGACCCTCTGTTGCGCATCGGGCGCACTGATCAACTGGAGAAAGACAGTGGCTTTCTCAGTTGGCAATGCTCCTGTGCCAGATTGGATGCCAGGAGAGGGTTTCAGGTGGATTCCTCCAGGGACTGCAGTTCGGTACTTGGGTTGTCAGGTTAGTTTGGATTTGTCTCCCGAGCAGCAGATTGCTCCTCTTCTCTTGTCCATCAGGAGAAAGCTATTACATTGGAGCTCAACACGACTTTCGTTGGCTGATAGAGTAGTAGTTGCCAACCAGGTGCTGTTGGCGACTATGTGGTACATCACTTCTTGCTGGATCTTCTCGAGTTCTTGTATCAGCCAGGTAGAGAGGCTGATCAGGAACTTCCTTTGGTCAGGTCGCGACACTCAGATTGCCCGAGCCAAGGTGGCTTGGTCGGTCATCACACTTCCTTGTTCTCAGGGAGGGCTTGGGATCATTGATCCAGCACAGCAGAGCAGAGCCCTTCTTGGGAAGTTCGTCGTCAGAGGACTTCTCCCAGGCGAGGAGCCCTGGAAGTAGTTCTTTTTGCAGAGGCTTCGTGCCAGGGTGCCTCAGTCAGGAGGCCCTTGGCAACCTTCGACCAGATGGATCTTTACAGAGTTGTGCCGAGTTGGTTTGAGTAGGAGACTGGAGGACCGATTCGCTGTGAGTTTGCTTCGTTCTTGGGAGCTCTTACGGCGTGGCCTAGAGTAGAGACAGCCGACGTGCACGGAGGAGCGCCTACAGCAGCCCCTCGTCTGGAACCCCATGGTTAGCACTCACAGAGGCCACTTGGTTGGGAGCAGGCCTCATGTTTCTTGGGGCCCATGGCAACAGGTCTAGCGCGCTCTCTAGGTGACTAGCTAGAGTTCACAGGTTTGTCAGAGGAGGTGCAAGCTGTCCAGCTACAGGGCGTGAGAGGGGTTCAGAGCATGTGTCAGGACATCTCAGAGTCAGTTCCAGCTGAGTGGCTCACGCCTTTGGAGCCAGTAGCACCCCGGTGGATGGGAGCCTTCACACGACTGGAGGTTCTCATTTCAGTCAGGGCTTGCTCAGAGACCGTCTCAGCCCTGTTCTTCGAGGCTCGGAGTGGGGGACGACTACAGCGAGTTGCAGTAGAGGCCCCGCAGGTAGCAGAGTGCTGTTTCCAGAGGATCCGAGTTGTGGGCATCTGTGGGAGGACTTGCGTCATAGACCCTGACCCAGCAGCTCTTGAGACAGGACATTGGAGGCTATGGGCTTGGGAGTGTTGTCCTTTGGCACGAGTACAGTGGGATCCTGGTGAGTGGCTATGGAGGGACCCCTTGTCACAAAGTGATGACGTGGCGGACAGCAAAAACCCTAATTTCTGCCAGTAACCCTAAAATTCCTGCAAACCCTAAATTTTGCCAAAAACCCTAATTTCCGAAAATCGCGGAGGCGGATTTTATTTTATTTATTTTTGGAAAATGATGAGCGACGCGAATTTTGCTTTTTCTTTTTTTTTTAATAAAAAAAAGAGAAAAGACTCTCTAAGAGAGAGAGAGAACTGATGCTTTTGATTTTAAAAGCTTTTGGGGCTCTGCTTTTGGGCATCCCTTGTAACCTTTAAATTAGTGGTGAGGGCCTCACTTCTCAGAGCATCTGGACGCAGAGTCTGAGAGTGAAACCCTAACCGCTCTCTTGTACTTTGATGATTGATTAATACAAAAAGAAATACCGAAAGGGGCGCCAGTCTTTGGGGCCAATATCTCTAGGCACGGAACTCCGCCGGGCCAGTGTAAATCTATTGTGATCTATGAATTGTTTTGAAGTGGTTATTTGGTGCTGTCGCGGTTGATTCTTGACTTGGAGTGTCCAAGTTTGTAACAGTGGTATCAGAGCACGGCCGATTTCTCTTCTACGGGAAATCCGATCTCCGAATTTTTTTTCCGCGGCACCTATGGCTTCAGGCAATGATCAGTCGACTCCCTCTGCATCTGGAGATGCGGGCTGGGATCACAACGAAGATTCAGGCAGAGAGTATGGCCCGCCTTGGCCTACTTAGGCGGAGCGGCGAGAGATAGAGCGTCGCCAGTTGATCAGCGATGCAACAATGATGATGCTCAATTTTGCCAAGGACCCGAAGATGGCAAAATATATGAACCAGACCTCTTTGGAAGAGGTACAGATGGAGTGGCAGAGAACAACACCACCACTCCCGAAACCCGCTCTCAAAAAACCTTCTGCCTCCAAGAAATATACGGAGAAGGAACTGGAGAACGTGGTTGATGCACGGATTGCTCAGCTTTTTGACGCGCAAAAGAAAGCCAAAAAGCATGGCAAAAAGCAGAAGAAAAGCACTGACTTTCCAGGTTATTTGGGTCGTCAGTCGACTTTTGACAAGGCAAAGAAACAAAAGAAGAGTGTTCGATTAGAAGGAGTACCCAGTTCTTCTTCTTCTTCTTCTGACAGTTCTTCTAGCTCCTCGGATTCGAGCGAAGAAGACAGAAAAGGTAAAAAGCGAAGCAAGAAGCAACGCTTTGGAAAGGGCAAGAGAAAGGCAAAGAAGGCTAAATCTCGCCCAGAGACTCACAGTTCTACTGAGGACTCGTCTACAGACAGCTCAGGTTCCGATGACGGAAAGTTTTATGCGAACAAGAAGAATTTTTACAAAGCCAACCAGTATGACTTTCTCGAAGATAAAAGCAAGAAAGTCCGAGAGTTTAAGGAAGGTGGCCACTCGATCAAGTTTGATACTTTTCAGGATACTCAGATGCTTCGAAGGCTTTGTCTTTTATACAGCAGTTTGACATCGCTTTCGCGGGAGGACGCTATTCAGAGCACTCCAAGATTCGGAGAGCTGCCTCTTACTTTAAGGGGAATGCTCGTACTTGGTGGTCCACGCTTCTATTAAGCAAGACTGTGCCAGTTACATGGCTGAAATTCAAGAGGCTTTTTATTTCTTCTTGGTTGACTCAAGAGTTTGAGCGAGATATACGAGCTTCTTGGAACCATCTCCGGATGACCAAGAGCGATACAGTGAATTCTTATTGTGAAAGATTCTGGAGCTCTTCATTCAAGAAGATCTCGTTCAGAGAACAGATTGAGAGGTTTACCTTGGGTCTACCTACAGAGATCCGAGATCACTGCTTGGAACAGAAGTCAGCTTCTATTCAGGAGTTGATGAGTCATGCGAAGCGGGGCTTTGCCATTCACTCTCGCAGTCTGACCTACCCCACAGATGAGGCCATGACACAACGAGCCGAACAGACTTCTGGGAATGAAAGTAGAATGAAAAAGAGCAACCCAGAGAAAAAAAAAGGATGCACGACCCAAGCTTACTCCTGAGGAGAGAGCTCGCTTCATCAGAGAGGGGAAGTGCTTTGGATGCGGGGAACATGGACATATTTCTGCAAAGTGCCCTGATAAGGCACAGAAAGAACAGAATGATAAAGACGACGACAGGTCTGAGAGTTCGAGAGCAGCTGAGGAATGTGGCAGAAAAGGCAGATAGAAAAGCAGAACTGGTACCACATGGCGTGGGACCTGCACCGAATCTAATGAATGAAAGTACAAACTTTGCCGCTTTCGGGGCAAAGCGAAGGATCAGGAAGCTCTTTTGAAGGAGCCAAGGCCAACTTCTTTTCACTTGGAATTGGCGGCTCGATTTGGAACTACGCCCGACAGACTGACGCCACAGGCGGAGGTAGGTCGACTGGCACCCGGATGGGATGTTGCCATTACACCGAGCATTGGCAAACTTCGTTTGCAATGACAGGGGTGTTCAGGGCACGTGAGTGACGTTCTACTCGGGATCCCTTGGTACCACAAGAACTACGCCGTGGTTGATTACCGGGCCGAGAAAGCGACTTTGATAAATGAAGGGCTTAGAGATTGTACTTGATGAACTTCAGTTTACTTACTCATTCTTTTGGGAGAACTAAACGATGGATAAAGGTTGAATATGTTTTGACCTGAAGAAAAGAACGCCAAGATTTTTTTTTTTCTCCACGCTCATGCCGATTGCTTTTGAGAGGGCTTAAAGATCATACCATTGATCTGATATCTGGAAGCACGCCACCGAATCGGCCACCTTATCGTGTGAGCCGAGTACAGAATGAAAAGATTATGAACTCAATGAAAGACCTCTTGGAAAAGAGTCTTGTCGAGCCTAGTACTTCACCGTATTGCTCTCCAGTGTTGTTGGTTTTGAAGAAAGACGGATCTTGGAGAATGTGCATCGATTATAGCACTCTCAACGAAATCACCATCAAGAACAGATTTCCGATTCCTAGGATCGATGATATACTCGACAGGTTACACGGATCCTCGTGCTTTAGCAGGATTGACTTGAAGAGTGGATATCATCAGATCAGGATAGCGCCAGGAGATGTCTACAAGACAGCTTTTCGGACGACTTTTGGGTTATTTGTGATTTTAGTGATGCCTTTTGGCTTAACCAATGCTCCTGTGACATTTAACCGGATGATGGACAGGATTTTTCGAGAGTACAGGCTTTTTTTTTCTTTTTGGCACTTTCTTTGACAACATCATTGTTTTCTCCAAGAATGAGGCAGAACACAGAGATCATCTGCTTCAAGTCTTTTAGGCATTACTAGATCACACGCTAGTGATTAATGCAAAGAAAAGTGAATTTTTCCTACCATGGATACACTTTTTGGGACACATTGTGTCAACAGCAGGAGTGCAAATGGACCCGGCCAAAATAGAGAGTATCCGTGATTGGCCCGATTTGAGGAATGTCCATGAAGTTAGAAGCTTCTTGGGACTGTGTTCGTACTACAGGCGGTTCATACGAAAGTTTGCAGAGGTTGCTTCCCCTTTGCATACCTTGACACAGAAAGGGGTACCTTTTTCGTGGGGACCCACAGAGGTGACTGCCTTTCAGACATTGAAAGAGAAATTCACTACAGGACCAAATTTGACTTTGCCGGACTTGCAGAAGTCACTTGAAGTATTTTGTGATGCTTGTGGTCGTAGTTTGGGTGCGGTCTTGATGCAAGAAGGCCATGTCATAGCTTACGAGAGTCGTTTGTTCTCTAGGCCGGAGATGACAGCACAGATTTATGAGAAAGAGCTTTTGGCAGTTATCCATGCTCTTACTCAGTGGCGGCATTACCTACTCGGAGCGGATTTTACTGTCTTTACAGACCATCAGAGTTTGCGCTACTTCTTGTCACAGAAGCAGCTTTCGGAAAAGCAGATGCGGTGGGTGAACATCTTGTCACAGTTCCACTTCCAGATTGTCCATGTGCAGGGACAGAAGAATGTGGTGGCAAATGCTTTGTCTCGAAAACCGTTGGTTCTGGCTATTTCCATCATATATCATAGGAGCTTCGAGGATATGGTCGTTCAGTGTGCCACAGATACAGATTTTGCAGATATTTTCACACGGATACGGGATGGGGAGACAGTAGCTGGATACTCCCTTCGGGAAGGCTACTTGATGAAAAAGACTATGTTGTGCGTTACACAGCCGTTGAGGGAAAAGGTTATGACTGATTGCCACTGTCCACCTTTTACGGGTCACCGCGGCATTGCTACCACCATGAAAGGGGTAGAGAGAGATTTCTTTTGGCGGAGACTGAAGAAGGATGTGGAAGAGTTTGTGCGCAGTTGCTTGGTATGCCAAAAGGTCAAGTTTGACGGGCATAAGGCACAGGGATTGTTACAGCCTTTACCCATACCCACCCGCCCCTGGGAAAATATTGAAATGGATTTCTTTTTTTTTTATCTCCCGAGAATACAGAATGATCACGATGATTTTCCGATTACATGGCACGCCTGAGACGATTGTCTCCGACAGAGACCCCAGATTTATGAGTTTGTTTTGGAAGGCAATTTGGGAGAACATTGGCACGCGGTTGCAGTTCTCGTCATCGTTCCACTTGCACACTGACGGGCAATCCGAGATTGCCAATTCAGTGATTTTAGATTTATTGAAGTCTTGTATCTCGCATCAGAAGACTCAATGGGAAAAGAACTTACCTTTGGTGGAATTTGCCTACAATAACACGATACACTCTTCGACGGGGAAGACGCCATGAGAGATTGTTGAAACTGCTGCGAAGGTTCCATCCTTCCTGAGCACGAAAGATTAGATATTGGAAGCGGATGAATATTCGCGAGATTTGGATACGGCTTTTGCCAAGGTTCGTGAGACTTTGCAGGAGTCTCAAGAACGACAGAAAAAGACAGCGGATCGCCATCGTCGCAACTTGAAACTGAAGGAGGATGATTGGGTGCTCTTACTTTTGAGAAGGCACGCCTAAGAAAGAAAAAGGGAAAGGAGAGGCTTTTTCCAAAGCTTAGTATGTGATACTACGGACCTTTCCAGATCACTGACAAGATAAATGATGTCTCCTTCCGATTGAAATTGCCAGATACTTGGAGGACTCATAATGCATTGCATGTGAGTCTCTTGAAACCTGTTAAGGGTGATGTGCCTGATGATGGGGAGCCTGATGAGCAACCCAAAGTGGAAGAAAACGAGGAGATCCTTGTTCCTGAACAGATTTTGGCACATAATGATACGAAGAAAGGTAAAGTCCAAAGGCGGTTCTTGGTTAAGTTCAAGAACTTTCCTGCATTTGATGCGAAGTGGATGGAGGAGGAGGACCTGGCAGATACTCCTCGGATTGTGAAACTTTACCTCGATGTTTTGGTTTAGCATAGTCTACTCCAAACGGAACCCAGAAACTCAACTTGGCCGAAGATCTGGTGCAGCGGGATGCACAAGAGGGGAGTCACTCCACTCCTTTGTCAACAGATGCCTCGATTTTGATACTAAAGTCACTGATGTCTCTTTGAGCTTCAGGGATGCTGAGAGCTGACAATATTCTCCTTGATGACTTTATAAAATGGAATTCCTGATTATGATACTGATTTGTTCTGGACTTCTTGTGAGTGCAGGAACTGATAGCCGAAATGACTGCAGCATTTTGGTCTGATTGATCTCGAATAGACATGGTTGCAATAGGGGTTAGTCAATCGGACATCGATAAGGTCCCGATTGGACCTAGATGTGATTGCTAGCTACATTGCCGATAAATCATAGTCTAAGATCCGAATGAATGTTGAATGTCATGTGATGTCCTTCGATGTCTGGTGATGTCCTGTGATGTCGTGTGATGTGACTGTCGATTTTGTACATGTGGTAGATGTGTCTTCCTAGTACGTAGGTACTAACAGTCAGTGTCTGCTAAGACGGTTTATGGCTTTTGTCGGTTTTGCAGGCGTAATCGCGGTCGATTACAATGCTTTCAAGAGGGGGGTATGTCACAAAGTGATGACGTGGCGGACAGCAGAAACCCTAATTTCTGCCAGTAACCCTAAAATTCCTGCAAACCCTAAATTTTGCCAAAAACCCTAATTTCTGAAAATCGCGGAGGCGGATTATTAATTTATATTTTTTTTGGAAAATGATGAGCGACGCGAATTTTGCTTTTGCTTTTTTTTTATAAAAAAAAGAGAAAAGACTCTCTAAGAGAGAGAGAGAACTGATGCTTTTGATTTTAAAAGCTTTTGGGGCTCTGCTATTGGGCATCCCTTGTAACCTTTAAATTAGTGGTGAGGGCCTCATTTCTCAGAGCATCTGGACGCAGAGTCTGAGAGTGAAACCCTAACCGCTCTCTTGTACTTTGATGATTGATTAATACAAAAAGAAATACCGAAAGGGGCGCCAGTCTCTGGGGCCAATATCTCTAGGCACGGAACTCCGCCAGGCCAGTGTAAATCTATTGTGATCTGTGAATTGTTTTGAAGTGGTTATTTGGTGCTGTCGCGGTTGATTCTTGACTTGGAGTGTCCAAGTTTGTTACACCCCTTCTCTTCTGCAGACCGCCGAGGAGTCCCTTTCTTTCAATACACTGTTCGGCTTGGACGTCATATACTTGCAGCACAGAGAGAGGCCCGTCCCGCTGCAGCACGTCATTGGCAGGAGGAGGGCCTCACAGTCGAGTTCTTGACAGCTTTTTGGCAGAGGCTGTGGGACTCCAGACAGCCGAGGTGCGTCACTTTGTTCCAATGGTTGGTTGCACATAGAGCCACAGCAGTAGGGAGTTGGCTTGTGCATAGTGGTCTCTCGGCCGCATGTGCAACCTGTGACCAGAGAGTCAGCGTCACTGTCTTTGGGACTGTCCCTCGGCCCAGCAGGTGTGGCTGCGAGTTTTTCGGCTGATGCCTGCCCTCTCCACGGCTCGACAGTACACTTGGGGGCAGCGGCTTGGTCCACCCTCACGGGCCCGGCACTTCAGTTTGAGCTATCTTCCACCAACAGGATGATAGTGATACAGGGGGGGCGACCTACACTCCAGCCTGCTATAGATCTTACTCCACAGGAGTGGAGCAGTGAGAGAGAGGAGTGTTGGGAGCTCATCAGCGGCCTAGCTCTCTGGTTCATCTGGCGGGCCCACTGTTTCCGCATCTTTGAGGCTCGCCCTGTGCCACCTGCAGAGATTGTTCGTGACTTTAGGCTAGAGCTGATCCATACTCTCAGAGGACAGCTTGAGGGACTACAAGGCAGCTCAGATCGCATGCGGGAGCGCCGCGAGGCTTTCCTTCGACTCTGGCGCCCTGGGCCTTTCTACACCATGGTCCAGGGGGTGCTCAGATGGCACTACTGTCCACCTGTGTGGCTCTTCCCTCCTCCCATCTCTTGATTTAGCCCCATTGTATATATGTTGTTTTTTCATTGGGAGAGTCTCCCCACCATGCTTGTTGTAGCCCTCTCCTGCAGAGGTGGATGTAGCCCTATGGGCAGTTTTCATTAACTAATAGAAGGATCTTTTTCTCGGAAAAAAAAAAAAAGACTGTGTATGCAATGTAGATGAACATAGAGACGGAGTGACAACCCGTTCATCAAACACATGCAAACAATGCGGTCGAATCTTTTCTGTACGAACGAAATCAATCAACTGTGGCAAATCCCAATGGAAATGCCCATGCTTGGTGCTCATACTATCATGTGCTCTTTCGGAAACTGTGTCATGCCAAGGAAGAGACATGGAATGTGACTTCCTGACATACAAACTTTTCATGCACAATCCGCATACATTCGTGCCCATCCATGAGAGAAACGTGCTCAACATACAATATGTCATGCCTAAGAAAAGGGATCACATAACGATGTTGACTAAAATACAGGAAACCTTCACGAATGAAACACTCGAACAATGCGTGCGTATCAATCATGCGAACACATAATACTTCCTGTGATGGTTCTTTGGACCAAGGCTCAAGAGCCAAGATCGCTTCTTCGGGATCTATCCGATCTTCTTGTGGGGGATCTGTGGACCTTGACTCGAAAGCCAAGATCGATTCTTGGTGATTGATCAAATCTACAACGAGGTTAGCTTCGCTAGGAAAAGCATCAACTAACACATCATCATTGTGAAAATCACATCTTGTTCATGCAATTCATCATGCTTGTCTTTATCATCCAAATTATCATGCAAATCATTATCATTCAAATCATCATGCTTCGCATAATCATGCAAATCCTGTGTGTCATGCTGTGGAGAAAAAGAGACTGATAGAGTCTCCTTATCTCGAATTCTTTCAACCTTGTACTGCATAGTAGCAATGAGAGATGGAGAAGGAGAAGTATCCACTCCATGAAAGACAGTAGAAGAATCACTTTTGGCATTGAGAGTTAAAGTGTTGGCCTCAAAATCAATGAGAGCGTTAGTCTCACGAAACCATCGAATGCCCAAAATCATATCACATCCTGAGAGAGGAGAAACAACTAATCTTCTAGTGAAGGCAGTCTATTGAATTGCAAACAAAACATCAAGGCATTCCTTGGTGATGAGAGCGTCCATACCAGGATGAAAGCCAGAGACCTCGATAGGAGATCTCGGACTAACTTCGAGGCGGGCTCTCTCAACAAGAGAGGAACTGATCACATCATGCATACTACTTGGGTCAAACAATATGACAAAACAGTGCCCCGACGTACGACCATAACATTTAATGAGAGAATCATCAATGGGAGGGTCCTGAGAAACTTTGGGCACAATCGTGTTATCATTCATTGCATTGACAAATGTAGTGGGTGTTGTGGGTTCTTTAGAATCATTCGATTCAAGCTTAGGACATGTTCGTTTTATGTGACCCTTAATGTGACAATGAAAACAACGACCTTCCTTACAATAAGTGCTTTGTTCTTCCGAAGTGATGTATCCTCCTACAATTCCTTGTGCTACCTTTTCATCTGGAGTAAGCTTAGGTTTAGCAATTGTGTTAACCTTACCCTTAGATTCATTGGAAGAATTCTTTGATGAGATATTGTTGGTAGATTGGTTAGAAGAGTTATCATTCTTACCATTCTTACCGTTCTTACCGTTCTGCGGGTTCTGAGAAGTCTGCGAGGTACTTGTGGAAGTCTTGTTCTCCTTAGGCTTCCCCTTGTTGTGCTTCATCTCCTGTGCGAGAGCAATCGCTACCGCCTTGTTGAGATCAATTGGATCGAATACCTCGACATCGTACTTGATATACTCGTCCAATCCAAAGAGAAAAGCATCTTTGCGCTCATCATCCGACATGCGTAATTGGGTACCTAGCTGCAAAACACGATTAGAAAAAGACATAACCGGCATACCATTTTGCTTGAGAGCGCGCCAATCATCCTTCAACCGTGCGAGATACTGAGGTGACATAAACCGCGCCTTGAGCTTGTCTTGGAAATCAGCCCAACTAAAGGACAGGGACGTGAAATCGTCGGCTGCCTCTAGGTGCGCGGCTAGCTGTGCCTCTTGCCATGCGTGGTACCAATTAATGGCATCACCGGCAAGGTACATAGCTACCGTCAAAACTTTGCTATTGCTCGTCTTCTTAGTCGTCGCAAAATAAGCATTAAATTGATGCAACCAAGAATGAATAACTGTAGCATCCATCTTACCGTCATACTTACTGAAAATTAACTTTTCTGTAACTGGATGGTTGGAATCCGCGTCGTGGCTTGCGCCACTTGACGAACTTCCACGATCTTTGGGTGGATCGGTCTTCGAGGCTAGGATTTGGGTAATAAATTCTTGATTGCGAAGCTCCCTTTGAGCGTCACGCTCGGCCTCCATAGCCAATCTATGTGCAGCACGATCGGCCTCCAATGCTGCGTTTCTTGCTGCCGCTTCTTCCTTCCTTAGTTCTTTTCTTACGTCGCGCTCGCGTTCTAAAGCAAGGCGCTTGTCTTTCTGTCTATCCATCATGACCATCATTTGCTTCATCATTGCCTCCATAGGGTCTGGCGTAGATGGCGAAGGGGGAGAGTTGGAAAAACCTCCTGGTGGGGAGAATGCTTCGTCGCCTCTCTCATGCTTATCACCTGAATGCAAAGTATCCATGCCGCTTCGGGTGACGACCATGCACTATGATCTTGGGGTCTTAAGCTCGCGAGGAACTTGGTTCTTGAGGGACTTGAGGTTCTTGAGGTCCTTGATTCGTGAGAATCTTGGGTTCTTGAGGTTCTTGAGGTTCTTGAGTTTTGAGGGTCTTGGGTTCTTGGGGTTCTTGAGGTTTTCTTTCGCTTGCAAATCGCGTTGGAGAAGAATCTTCTCTTCACCCGAGTTCTACTCCTTTCTGCGGCGCACCCCTTGGCGGCCTTGCGCTCACACCAAGGTTGCTTTTTCCCACCTCACGCCAGCCGCTAAGTGCACGGTCCGTTCTCAATGAGTGAAAAGAGACACAAGGGGAGGCTGGACAAGCCCTTCTTTCTTGGGATTCCTGTCACTCTTCAACAAAACACGATTAGGAATCGCCACGCCCAAGTAAACTTGGGTTCGTGCGATCACAACAAGCAAAAAAAATCTTGTGGTTCTTGTGGTTCTTTCCTTGAGTAATGCAGAACACTTCCAAAGCTCTGATACCAATGTAGGGTGCAGCGGAATGAATGTTGTATTTTCTCAAGATTAGTGATCTTTATTGCTCAAGGTTCCTTTTAGTTCTTTAGGGAAAGAGAGAGCTTTCCGTCTTGTAGACTGCTGTGGTCACAAACAAAGTGAGTGGATTGTGAGTGCAAGTGAATGAGACTGAGAGAAGGAGAGAAAAGAGATACGACACCGAGAGGTTGTAAAACCCTCCTCCGAAGGCCCCACTCTC
Organism: Adiantum capillus-veneris; assembly: GCF_014529385.1. Lineage (NCBI taxonomy): Eukaryota > Viridiplantae > Streptophyta > Polypodiopsida > Polypodiales > Pteridaceae > Adiantum > Adiantum capillus-veneris. Next base: position 130,216,561 of record NC_140942.1, read on the forward strand.
GTCGGCGAGAGCCGACGAGAGTGGTCTACTTTGATTGCACAAAGGTGTACAATGCGTATGCAATGGACTGATGCAATGGGACTATGCCGATGACGACGACGACTTCGTGGCTGAAAATTGGGATCTTCTATCTGCTAATTTTCATGGACTGTTCGGGGCTGAAAAAGGCTGTTTCCTACTGCTGTCCTAGGGCTGACAATGACTGTTTTGTCAACTGAATTTTACTGTCCCTGTAGGGGCTGAACTGGTGAACAAAAACGCTGACCTAGCTGCATTTTTGGGCTGCGTTTTGGTTGCTGCAGGGCTGAGAAAAAACGCTGGCTGCAGGTCTCTTATCGTTGACAAAAACGCCAGGTACTGATGCCAAAACGCTGCAGTAGGCTGATGCTGAAAACGCTGCAGATCTGCAACAACTGCTAGCGTTAGTAAGATCTGGGGGCTGCTGCTAGTGGAGGGAGAAACGCCAGGCTTCAGAGGTTCAAGGGGATGGCGATGGATATCCTGGAAAGCAAAAACGCTAATGCTGTTGGGTTCTGTCACGGGAAAAACACCGAGGGTGATGGGAGGTATGGCGATGGGTCATGAGGGGGGGTACTGCTGAGAAGTTGCCTGTTGAGCAGGAAGCTCCTGTTGCCTCTTCTGCCAAAAAGTGCTAACTTGGGTTTTCTTATATATTAACTTAGCAAAATTGCCCTACCTACTTTTGTTGGAAAGTCACTTAAAAATAATAAGTGAAAATACCAATAAATAGGAAAATAGGCTAAATGCACTGGAAAATTCCCCCAACTGATGCTAATGGATTATGATGGGAATTCCGATGATCATGCTATGTGTAACCGGAGGATATGCATCCATGCTCAGTGACTGGGCATACACGGTCTACGAATAGACTCATAAAAGTGCCAAATCACTGCTAATCTGAACTGACTGAACCCTGCTGTGGTGTAGCTTGTCCACGGACACAGGGTTGGGATGTGTCACGTGACACCACCTCTTATGGAATATTGTCGCTGTCTCGTCTCTCCAGCACGACTCACTTGGATCTCCGGACCACCCAAGCCTGTATGCGAGTCATGCCCCGCTTCGACCTCGTTCCATATCTTGCCAAAATGGCCATCGAAACGACATAGCCCTCGGAGAGAGAGATAGAAATCCGTCGAGATTTCAGCCATAGACAAGGCATTGACCTCAAGAATCTTGTTGAGCGCATCGGGAACTCGATTGCGTGATCCTTTTCCATAACGGATCTCAAAGTCAAACTCTTGTATAAGCTCAACCCATCTAGCCTTCCGGCCTCTGAGATCACCCTAATCACAGATATAGCGCAAGGAATGATGATCTGTCCATGCAACAAACGTAGAGCCATATAAGTAGTGCCGCCATTTCCTCAAGGCGTGGACTACGGCATAAAGCTCCTTTTCATACGTTAGGTAACCCATCTCAGCGTCAAAAAGCTTCTTACTTTCAACGCAACAAAACGTCCATCCTGGTATAATGCCGCACCAATAGCATAATCACTAGCATCCGTTTCAACCACAAACGGTTTGCTAGGATCCACAATGTGCAATATTGGCGCAGTAGTCACCAAGTGCTTTAGTGTCCAAAAGCTCTCATCGAGACGCTCATTCCAGACAACAGAGGGATTACCTTTACGATGAGGACCCGAAGTCTTTGGCCCTTTCACCTCTCCTTTTAAAAGTTGCGTAAGCAAAGCAACAACTTTAGAGTAATCCTTGGTAAACTTGCGAAAGAATCCAGTAAAGCCTAAAAAGGACTTTACTTGGCGTACATTCTTCAAAATGGGCCAATTTCGCACTTTATCCAACTTTTCAAGGTCAACGCGAATTCCATAGTGAGTAATGATATGACCCAAGTACAAAAGCTCTTTCCTAAAGAATTCACACTTAGAAGCCTTAGAGTAAAGCTTCTCAGTCCTCAGTACTTCGAGAACAATGCGTATATGCGCTAGGTGCTCAGGTAAACTTCGGTTGTAGATCAAGATATCATCGAGAAATACAACAACGAAGTTGCCTAAAAATGGTCTCAGCAGATCATTCATCATCTGCTGAAACGTAGCTAGAGCATTGGTCAAACCAAAAGGCAAGACCAAAAACTCGTAGTGACCATAACGCGTATGGAAGCCTGTCTTAGGAATATCTTCCAGTTTGATCCGTATCTCATGATAGCCTGATCGTAGGTCTATCTTCGTAAAATACAACGCTCCATGGAGCCGATCTATCAGATCGTCCATGCACGGGAGCGGATACTTGTTCTTGACAATGAGCTTGTTCAACCCTTTGTAATCGACGCACAAGCGCATAGTGTTATCCTTCTTTCGGGAAAGTAACACTGGCGCTCCCCACGGGGACTTACTTGGCCAAACAAAACCCCTGTCAAGATAATCTTTCAGCTGTCGTGAATCTCGTCCTCCTCGATTTTACTAAACCGATAGGGTTGCTTTGAGAAGGGCTGACTATCAGTCACCAACTCAATGCCATGATCTACTCCTCTCGAAGACGGCAAGCCAGGAGGTAGATCTTCAGGAAAAACAACCTTGAAATCAATTATGATTTCTCGGGTAAGGTTGGATTCGTCGAAATCCCCAAGTTCAACAGAAGAACATGAAACATTTTTACGAGATTCAGTGATAGAAGTACCAAGCACTAATGAATCAAACCAAGCAGATGGTACACATTGATAAAAGTCAACATCAGAAGACTTTATTTCTTTATACATTTCCAAAGCAGTAACAACTGGTATTGCAAAACCATTATTTACAGACTTCTGATTACAAAGCGACACAGATACATGAGGCATGTCCTGCTTAACAAAAACAAGAGAGTGATGTACATAGTCTATATACAATGAGTCTTGTTTATCATAAAACCATGGAATTCCTAAAATAACATCTGCTCTGTCCAGGCGCATGATGTGGAAATCCAGTTTCTCTTTGTAATTAGCTAGCTTGAGCGACAAGTCTGGAGCCATCCGATTCCGTACATCCGTATCCACGCCACGAGCCATCTTCACGTGATACTCATAGTCACTGTCCCGCACCCGCCGCAGGCTTTGTTTCTGCACCAATTTTGCATCCACAAATTGTGTGAGCTTCCACTATCAAGGAGTACAGTCACGTCGTGACCATTGATCTTCCCGGGGAAACGGAGAAGATCGTGCTTATCAAACACTTTGGTGCTAAAAGTACAATTAGTGCATGAACTATGCGGTAAATGATGGATTTCAACTTGAACAACATCAGAGTTACCTGAGATCTCGTGAATTTGAACCGAAGGACGGCCTTGCGGTTTCTTCGTCTTCTTCTTGGGGCAATCTTTGATTTGATGACCCGTCTAGCCACATCCAAAGCAAGCCCCCCTTCTTCACTGCATCAGCAACTGAAGCATTTTTTGCTCTCTTCTTCTCCTGAGAAGATCTCGGCGGTGATTTGGACTTATGCTGGAATCGGGGTCGCTTCCTCGAAGCACCCTCACCGGATTGATGGTCTGCAGTTCTTTTCTTCTCATAGTTTGCTCCATTTATCAAATGGAACGTCCTGGCCTTTGCCACTGCATCCTCGACGTCAATCGGGGCTTTGTCCTTGATTAAGGCCCAACGGTAATCCTCATGTAATCCCAGCAGGTACATGTGCACCGCGTGCGTAGAATCCACCTTGCAGAAGGTGAGCGCCTCTTTGAAAGCTGTCGTATACTTATCAAAAGACTGAGTTTTCATCGAAAGACTCTACAGTTTGGCATTAGCTTTCAAAGGGTCCACTTTGGCGAAATCCCTCTTGAATTTTACACAAAAATCAGCCCACGTCGTAGGCTTCTCTGTCATGTCACGCCACCAGGTAAGCGCCTTACTGTGTAGATAGAGAGGAATCGTCTGAATCCTCCGTTCATCATGCTCCCCATGGAGATCAAAATATGTGGTCCACTGGTGCAGCCAAATATTTACAGCCAGTTCCGTACACTCCTTCTCTTCCCCTGAGAAATTTGTAGTTTTGTACGGAATCGTGGCAGTCGGACCACCCTGTGAACGCCCAAAAGCAGCACTCTGCATCCGCAATTGCTGGAGATGGGTTTCACCCTCGGAAATACGCGCAGTCGTCAATTAAGCCATATTTTCGAGAGTAGAGAGTCGGGAATTGAGCCCTTGCACGACCCTTCGAGAGAGGCCAAGCGAAGGTTCGTCTGAACATTCGCGTTTTCCAGAGCGGTAACACGCTGGTTGAATCTCTGGAAAGTACTTGTAATCCATGTGTAGAGAGCATGCGTAAATGGAATTTGAACATTACCTGGCGCGTCGTTACCTGAGCTGGAGAAATCCATGGCAAAGTGTGGGAAAAACCGGAAATTTCACACGAAACCGGGCCTTTTCTGCACTTTTCGGTCACGAAAAGTTGAACTTCGAGTAGCTCTTCGTGTCGGCGTGAGCGTCTGAAGGCAGGCAGGTGATGGCAGGAGCGCGGAAGCACGAGCAGGTGAGAGAGAGCAAGATCGGGAGAGAAGCTAGAGAGTCTAAAAATTCAATGCTCTGCAACTTACAAGTCTCTGTAAGTCAGTTTTAATAAAACTCAGGTTTCAGACCATACTTTTTTTAAAAACCCAAAATGTCCTGGCCACTTTAAAATAATTAAAGTGGTCACTTGATTTAAATAAACCAAGGCAAAGTGGTAGCATAAAAGAAAACTCTAGCGCAGGCTAAAAAAATCGAGCGTTGGTGTGCCTGCAGATGCCACGTGGAAGCAAAAAGCATAGAACACGTTAATTCATGCCGCACACGCAATGAGCGCTCAACTCAGCATCCACGCTGGAAGGAAAAGGATCCACGTTGGCATAAATTTCTCTGCGCAAGGATCCTCTCTCACTCTTCGATCCACCTTGGAGGTAACACAAAGGAGAGCCTCTCTCTCTCTCTCTCTCTCTCTCTCTCTCTCTCTCTCTCTCTCTCTCTCTCTCTCTCTCTCTGTGTGTGTGTGTGTGTGTGTGTGTGTGTGTGTGTGTGTGTGTGTGTGTGTGTGTGTGTGCACAAGGGAGCATGAAGGAGGGAGATTCGAAAGGATATAACATGCTAAATTTAAATCTAAAACCAGCAATTCAATAAGTAATCCTCCGATTTAATAAGTAATCCACTGAAAAATTCCATTTTTCAGCACTTTCACCTGCCAATTAACATACTTTCAAGAAGAAAAGTAAGTAATTTCAGCAAATTAATCACTAACAATTACATGAAATTGAGGTTTCCCGACTCAGACGGATCTGCAAGTGTGCACACTGTCCATTCCGTAGCCAAGCATGCTCTGATACCATGAAATGAACGACAAGAGAGGATCTCCCGGCTACACAGACTGCCTACAGATACGCGTCGGACGAACCACCCGACCATAGCCACCATCCGGCAACTCCCCCGTGCTGGGGCCAGCGTCCGAGGACATAGACGTGCCCCTATAAGACCGAGCGTCCCATACCACCCGGCCTCACCTCCTCGAGGTGACCTCGCACACTCCTAGCCTCGCGGGCTAACCACTAGCACTCTGCCAGTGGGGGTCGATAATTGCCAATGAGGCCTTGGCCTCCCTTTTATAATAATGGCCGGCCACACTGGCCATGTTCACACTACGTCTGCCCGGACACTAGACGCCCATCCCGACGGCATCTGGGCTAAATCCCCTCTCTCGTGAGCGGGACATAACACATGGGGTGTATCATAATCATAGTAACATGGGACGCCCAATTTTGGGCTTCCTATCCCCACCCTCCTGTTCCCCTCGTCCCTGCATTGTCCCCTTGTTTCAAACCCCTCTTCAGGAAAGAAGATCCCGTCTAAGCCCCATCCCCCACTCCCCATTCCAGCTATTTGAGACACCTCCCATGTTACTATCATGACCATTAAGCTATGCCAAACCAACTAGCTCCATCCAGTACTGCTTTGTGATTGTATGAAGGTACACATGAATCATGGCAGACTGAGAAAACTCCTGAATGATCCTCCCACAATCTTAACGGAAGTGTGCCAACCTCTCCTGTATGCAATACTGGCATCAAGAGAGAAAGACACAAAGGAAGTTGTTATTAACATCTCGTGAAGTCGGCGCCTATGGGACAAGTCATAAACAACTTTGTCAATACACTCCACTTGAAGGATGATGCCATAAATGGCATTTAAAAAAATAAAAGTTGAGCTAACTCTCACAAGATGGCCACCACGTGCCAATAGAAAAGAACAGGTTGAACGGACTTTTAGCACTACAATAACAACTAAAACTGAGAGAGAGAGAGAGAGAGAGAGAGAGAGAGCACATGCGACACGGAGTGGCGGAATTCCACCCCAGAGAGTATTGGCCCCAAACCTTAGCGCCCCTCTCGGTATTTCTTTATATTACTTGAACTCAGTACAATGCCAGTACTCATGCTCTGCACCTTCACCCAAAAGAGTGCCAGAGACCAAGCCCTCTGCACTTACTTAAAGGCCCTTGGCCTTGAAAAGTAGTTTACATGAAAAGCTTGAAACTCAAAAACTAGCCCAAAAGGTGGCGCTGAAAAATCAGGCAGCACGTTTTGCGGAAATCCGTACAATTGCCACGTCAACAGTGCAAATTGCGAAAATCTGTTTTGTGTCATAAAATCTAATATCTAACAACCCAAATGATTTTCTCATATTAAACTGATCATTTAATGTGGGAGAATAAATGGGAACAAGAGTTAGAATAGAGACATGTGCTTTTAGATTTATCTCGAGACGGGACCAAAGGAAATGGGTCCAAATGGGAGATGGTCTACCAAAGAGCAATGCCAACCAATGGAGCTTAAAAGACCTTAGGGTTAGCTTCATTAAAGACCTCCAAAGGTTAGTGTTAGAAGTCCTTAGACCTAGGACCTTAGGCAAGCTAGGGCTGAGTTTGAGGTGGGAACCCGGCCCAGGCTTGAGGCACTTGTCGTGCTTGCTGACTAAGGTGCTTGAGGTGCGTGTCGTGCTTGCTGATAAGATGCTTGAGGTGCTTGTCATGCTTATGGGACAAGGTGCTTAAGAAGCTTGAAGTCAAACCAAGGCCCACAGTGAGGGGGGCGAGCCCTACTAGTAGGGGATGTGAGAGACTACCACTTGCACCCTCTGAAGGGTCACCTCTTCCACAAGAGACAATAGGGACACATGTCAAGCTCCTCCTCATGTTGCCCTCATGGTGTGCTTGAATCCTATTGGCTAGGCTTTAAAGGGGTCCAATGAGCATTTAGTTTAATTAAATAATTATATAGGCATTATCAAGCCCTCTCTCTCAAAGGGGTAAGGAGGACACTTGGCCAAATGCTACCCTTGCTGCTTGATGTGCACTAGCTTGCAGAGGTCCAATCAAATTCAATCATGAGCTACAAGGCCAGGTTTGGTACAGACTTTGTGGCCGTTGGCCAAGTTCTCAGTGACACCTTCGGACACAGCAGGATGTGTACACATTGTGGTACACTTCTTTGCTGACACGCAGAGCCCACCATGCTATGTATATATAAATGAGGACTCGTGGACAATCTTTACACTCACGCCTATCTCGGGGTCGCTCAGATGCGGATTACTCCCCATCCAAGACGGCCTCGAAGATAGCGAGGTTAGTTGTTGTTGCAGCATCACTTCTTTCTCGAATCCCATGAGGATTGTCTCATGAAATGTGCAAGGATTAGGAGGACCCCAGTTTTAGCACCAGCGGGGTCGGTTGCGTTAGGAGCTTCAGCGATGCCTTGTGGGTGGTGAGATTGATATTCTTATGTTGCAGGAGCATCATCTTAGTGAGAGCCACATTAGACGATGTGGTCTGATTTTGAGTGGTCGATATGAGACATTTTGGTTAGCTGCATTTGGACCTGGTGGGTCCGGGAGGGGTATGTATGACTATTCCAGACTCATGACAGCAGGCCATTGTGGGCAAAGGTATTATTGTGCCTGGCAGGGCTTAGTGGATTACTATGCAGGTTCACGGTTGCCTCATGGGCTTCCTGAACATTTATGCGCCCAATGTGGCAAGTGCACGTGCTGAGTTTTGGTCTCACATTGTAGAGTCTCTACCACACGCAGAGCAATGGTATAGTGGGGGAGAACATGGAGGACCCCTCTCACAGGATTGGAGGTAGCCATGCTATTGTGCACAAGGCTGAGTTGGCAACTTGGGTGTCACGAGGACGTGGCAATTGCTAACCTTAGTTGTTGGTTTCTTTCCGATGATTTTTATTTGTTTTTCGGGACCCTCTTTTTGAAGTTGAAAATGACTGGACACGTTGTATAGCCAGTGTGAAACGGCGGACGGCCAAGAGTTTCACCCGCAGACGAGAAGGGTAGGTCGACACAAGATGGTCAGGCCAGTCGGCACTAGAATCCGAGCTAATAACACGGTGCTAGGCTCGGTTCAAAGTCATTTAGGCTGATTTTTGCTTCTAAGTGTGCTACAGTGTGTGTGTGTGAGTAGTGGGTGCAGGTGATTACAGCTTTAATGGAAAGCTTGCCTTCTCCCTTGCTCTATGTAGCGCGACGATTTGCTCTCGCGCATCTCTCTCTCCCCTTTGCACATATGGTAATGCCCCACTAGTTCGGCTTCTCAGATGACCATGTACAGTTCTGGGGGTTTTATGCGCATTAGCCAAGGCAAGAGCCTTCTATACAGGAACCGGATTAGTTAATTAATAATCCCCTCAAGTACGCACAGTTCCATCGCGAAGGAATGCGAAAATGGAGAGTTTTCTCGCATGAAAACTCGTCCAATTTACACGGAAGCTGTCCCATTGCGTGCGGGATTGTCTGATACACGCGTAGACGTGTTCGCTCCGCCCAAAACGATCCAAAACAGAAAATTACAGCCTGCTGTGTTTTTCTGCAGGTTTAGAGTTTAGCACCTAAACTGTAGGACATTGCCAGGGGAGCCTCGAGAAAGCCATGGGATGCTTAAACAAGGCTTTGGGCACCTGACAGTGACAAAACAGGGAATTACAGCACGCTGAAATCGACTGGCAGCTCACTGGAAAGCTTCCAAACCGCAAGGGAAAGTGTCCTTGACGTGTACTTTTGACCCACATGGATTTTTTACATTTGTGCCGTTATGCTGGCGAAATTGGGTCAAAAACCTGCAATTACAGCCATGGACAGGTTTGGACAGCTTGGTGAGAATTAGGTGAAAGCGTTCAGATCGTTATGGAAAGTCACCGTGTACTTGGGATTTTGTCTGTGGAGACTTCTACTATGGTATGTTGCCGAAATAGGGTTAGAGTAGAGGAATTTCAGCCCGATAAAAGTGGGACAAAGTGTAGAAGTTTATAGGTTTTTCTCAAGTTTAATAAGAATAAAGAAATACCGAAAGGGGCGCCATTCTTTGGGGCCTACAAAGTTCAAGTAAAGTAAAGTTTCGGGTGAAAGCCAAAGTGTACCGCCCTACGGGCCGGTTTCATTGGGAGTGTCTATGTATGCCCTTGAGGGTTTTGAATGTTTGGCACCATTCGAACTTTGTGAGGCCCCAAGATAGCTTGTCCTTCTCTCGCTCGGACCGCAGAGTAGGAGGAGTATATCTATCTCGGATAGAACACTTCTACGCCAGTGACCACATCTATGACATGGGTGGATCTGTTTGCATTCTGGCAGGGACTTCTTTTTCCGCAGTGATTCTCACAGTGGCAGACAGACAAAGGAGACACGCAGGACTCCCCTGCTGGTAGAGTGGCCTCTCGACTTGCTGAGCTTAGTCGCTTGTTCCTCCAGGAGTCTGCAACTCGCTTAGCTGCAGCCAGGGAGGAGGAGAAGCGTCTCCGACGGGGCGTTGTTTCCTTGCATAGGATGCACGAGCATCATCCAGACAATCCTTGGTTGGAGGAGCACTTGCAGCAGGCTCGATAGGAGTTGGCGAATATTGAGGAGCAACGTCATGAGTTTGCTTTCCATCACCAGGCATCTCAGTGTAACCAGGAGGGTGACAGAGTGATTGGGGAGTTCTTTGAGATGGTGGGGCCCCGCCATGCGCACACCAATGTCGAGTCGGTTGCTTTAGAGCCTAAGGATATGCGTGGAGTTGCTACTGGCTTCTACCGTAATCTGTTGTCAGCGGAGCCTCAGTCAAAGCGTCACGATGCATGCAGAGAGCAGGTTTGGGCATTGATGCCCTGTCATGTGACTCAGGAGATGCTCCAGAGACTAGAGCTTCTCCTCTAGCTAGAGAAGCTCCATGAGGCCCAAGGAGCACTCCTCCGACGTAGTTGTCTAGGGGAGGATAGTTTTACTCCCAGTTTTCTCTTGGAGTTCTGGGACTTGCTTGGTTCAGATCTCTACAGCGCATTTCAGTACATCTTGCACACAAGAGAGATGCCTGACAGCATGAGTGAGGGCTTGATTTACCTTAATCCCAAGGAGGAAGGCTTCTTGGATGAGATTCGACAGTGGCGACCCATTACCATCCTCAACTCAGCCTACAAAATTCTAGCAAAGGCTCTAAGCTTGAGGATTCAGCCACTACTAGAGAGCATTATACATGGGACCCAGACAGGTTTTGTCAAGGAGTGTAGTATCATTGACAACATCTTCACTTTTTGGGAGGCGTCTGTCCTCGTGCGTCTCTGAGAAGAGGATCTGGTGATACTTCTTCTCGACTTTGAGAAGGCTTACAACAAAGTTGACAGGGACTTCTTGGAGGGCACTCTATGCAAGATGAATTTCTCAGATGCTTGGATCAGAGGTGTGTCAGCTCTCCACAGACGTGCACACCGTCAGGTGCTTTTGGCAGGGGGTAGAGGGGAACGAATTATGCTCGCACACTCGGTCAAACAGGGTTTCCCTCTAGCCCCCTTTCTCTTTTTGTTCTATGCTGAGGCGATGAGAAGATTTTTTGTTTCACAGCATGGCTTGTGTGGGTTAGAGCTCCCTATTCGGGTAGACAAGCTAATGGATGTTGAGTTTGCCGACGACTCAGCTTTGTACTTGGAGGGCTAGGAGGCCAACATGCACAAGAGTGAGCACGCTCTAAAGGTGTGAGCACTTGGAGGGCTAGGAGGCCAACCTACACAGCACAAGTGTGAGCACACTCTAGAGGTAGGCGCATTGATCAACTGAAGAAAGACGGTGGCTTTCTGGGTTGGCAATGCTCCTACGCCTGATTGGTCGCCAAGTGAGGGTTTTAGATGGATTCCCCCAAGGACTGCAATTCGATACTTGGGTTGTCAGGTTGGTCTGGACTTGTCCCCTGAGTAGCAGACTGCTCCCCTCCTCATGTCCATTAGGAAGAAGTTGCTGCATTGGAGTTCGGCACGGCTCTCTTTGGCACGCAGAGTTGTAGTGGCCAACCAAGTTTTGTTGGCCACTATGTGGTACATCACATCTTACTCGATCTTCTCGAGCTCTTGTATCAGCCAACTGTACAGGCTGATCAAGAACTTTCTTTGGTTAGGGCACAATCCCCAGTTCGCCCGAGCCAAAGTAGCCTGGCATGTCATCGCCTTACCAAGTTCTCAGGGGGGGCTGGGGATCGTTGACCCAGCACACCAAAGCAGAGCCCTTCTTGGGAAGTTTGTGGTCAGAGGACTGCTTCATGGACTTCGAGCTTGGGTGCCTCATGCAAGAGGCCCTTGGAGCCCTTCCATCAGGTGGATTTTCACAGACATGCGCAGAGTTGGTCTCAACAGGAGGTTAGAGGACCGTTTTGTTGCAAGCCTTCTTAGATCCTGGGAGTTGTTGAGGAGTGGCCTAGAGCAGCATCAGCCCAATTGCATGGAGGAGCGCTTGAGGCAGCCCCTTGTTTGGAACCCCATGGTCAGCACGCAGAGAGGCCACCTGGTTGGTAGTAGGCCTCATGTTTCTTGGGGTCCCGTGGCAGAGGGTCCAGCCCGCACTCTCGATGACTAGCATCAGTTTTCAGTTTTTCCGAGGAGGCTCAGAGCATCCAGCTACGAGGCATGCCAGGGGTGCATAGCATGTGCCAGGACATTACAGAGGCTTTACTAGAGGTGTGGCTCACTTCTCTTGAGACGGCAGCTCCGAGATGGATGGGGGCCTTCAAGCGACTGGAGGTCCTCATCGTAGTTCGGGCTTGCTCGTGCCCCACATGTTCTTTGAGGTTCAAGGAGAGGGTCGACTTCACAGAGTCCCATTAGAGGCTCCACACGTTGCTGAGTGTTGTTTTCAAAGGATACGAGTTTGGGCATCAGGGGAAGGACCTGTGTCTTAGATCTTGATCGTGCAGATCTTGAGACAAGTCACTAGCGGCTTTGGGCTTGGGAGAGCTGCCCTCTGGCACGAGAGCAGTGGGACCCTAGAGAGTGGGGCGTCACATACTCTTAGCAAGGAGGGAGGCTCGTCTTGTTGCAGCACTTCATTGGCAGGAGAAGGGTCTCACAGCTGAGTTCATCTCAGGTTTCTGAGAGCGGTTGTGGGACTCCAAACAACCGAGGAGAGTCACTTTGTTCCAATGGCTTGTTGCACACAGAGCTACAGCAGTTGGGAGCTCGCTAGTACACAATGGCTTTTCAACAACCTGTGCAGCTTGTGGTCATCCTTTGGAGAGTTGACGACACTGTCAGTGGGACTACCCCATGGCACAGCAGATTTGGCTTCGGGTTCTTCGGCTGATGCCAGCTCTTTTACAGCTCGACAATACACTTGGGGTGTTGCAGCCTGGTCCCCTCTTACGGGCCCTGCGCTCCAGATTGAGTTGGCTTCCACCAACAAGATAATAGTGATCTAGGGGGGCCGACCTACACTTCAGCTTGCCACAAAGCTTACCCCCCAGGAGTGGTGCAGAGTGAGAGAGGTGTGTTGGGAGCTCATATGTGGCCTCACACTCGTTCATTTGGCGGGCCCGCTACTTCCGCATCTTCCAGGCTCGCCCTATTCTCATCGGCAAAGATTGTTCGTGATTTTTGGTTGGAGCTGATTCACACTCTCAAGGGCCAGTTCAAGAGACTCCAAGGCAGAGATGACTGTATGCGGAAGCGTCGAGAGGCTTTCTTGCGACTCTGGCGCCCACGGCCTTTCTTCACCATGGTCCAGGGTGCACCCATATGGCACTACCGTCCACCTGTCTGGCTCTTTCCTCCTCCCATCTCATGATTTAGCCCCCATTGTACATATTCTGATTTTTCATTGGGAGTCTCCCCTTGCTCCTAAAATAGACCTCTCTAGTAGAGGTGGTTGTAGCCCTACGGGCAGTTTTATTAACTAATAAAAGAATCTTTTTCTCGACGGGGGGGGGGGGGAAGGGAAGGGGGGGGGAACTTGGACATGATGTGTTCATAGTTCATGGATGGAGATTCTTGGATGTGACGTATGGTCTATGAGGGGAATGGTGCTCAAGATGGCATCTTCATTATGGACGGTTGCAAATCCGAGGTGTATCGAGTAGTCGGCCACTACTGGGGTGTCCATGGTAGCTTCTTCATCAACTTGTTCTGCCTACATATTCTACTATGAGCTGCAGAGAGGGTGTTAAAGTTATGCATCTCAAGTGAATGCCTAGTGTGAACCTACTTATTTAATTGTCCATTTTAGGTATTTCTTACTTGTTTGACATGAGAATTGTAGCTAGCCCATGAGCAACTTCAAATTTGGTGCAAACTGGTAATGTCTTTAACCCTCCATGTACCACTATTGGGGAAATTGCTAGACTGTAAATCATAAGTGAAGTAGGTACACATCGAGAGACTTAAGAAAGACAAGTTGGGACCCCACCCCATGCTAGCCAAGAGCTATAAAACTCATGAAGGGGTGCGAGACAAATTACAATCACAGGAGGAGCAAGGCAAATCCTCAACCCTGCCCAATAGACCACTAGTGTCGGCCTAAAGGACAACTATGGGCTTCAATGCATGCGCTCAGCATTACAAAATATAAGGGTTAAATCAAACCTATCGTTCTACAAAACCTGGATTGCCACCCTCAACCCACACCCTAGCTTGGGTGTCCAAGCAAGCATTGCCAAGGGTCGTTAGTCCAAGTATGGTGATTGCATAAGGTTGCTCACAAATGATCCCATGTTCCTTTTTATAGGACTTCACAACCACCCTAGCTCAAGGGGTTGGTTCACACTGGTCGTACATAACCCAGGCGCCCATCCTGATGTCTTAGGGACAGCATCATAAGTTCCATAGCTCTCAAATGATGGAACACAAATGTATTGTCTCATGCCCTGCATAGCTTTGCTTGGGGCAGCAGGAGCCCTTTTGCTCCCAACCAACAATAGGGAGCACAATAACTTTCTATAGCCCTCAAATAATGTGTTTAACCTAATTACATGGATATACTGTCTGAGCCATCCTTAGCTTTGCATCTCTTCACATGGATCTCACATACTTGAGCTAGAGGCTAGAAGGGCAGCAAAGAAGTGAGACTTGTAGATTGTGGCATTCAGCAATAAGACAGAGCATAAGTGAACATCCAATGTATAATAAGGATCATAAGGTCAACATTCTGTCTTCAAAGAGGGTGCAGAGTGAAGACCATCAGAGATGCTTGGGGAGCTTTTGATGGAGCTAGACCGCCTAATGAACAGTAACTATCATAAATTGGGTACATGCATACATGCTCAGGAGGTGCGATCCATATTACAGAGGAATTGCACCATCAAGCTCTCATCAGGTCAGATTAGCTAGGTTCTGAGTCACTTGCCAGAAGCTCACACTCATTATTGATTTAGCTCATTAATCTAAGTAATAACAATTGACAACTAAAGTAGCTGAACAGAGTATCAAACAATTGCACCCACATTTCAAACCAACCTGCTCCCAGAGTAGCAGTGACTCGCAAACGTCGAAGCGGTACTCCAAAGGCTCGTACATTTTGAACTGTTGGTTGAACTGTACAAAAGACATACAGAAACTGAAACATGCAACAGTCTGTATTAAATGGGAATAACTAGGTTATAAAGCAGAATGATGTGTTACTATTCTTACCCAAGAGCTATTCGTTCCTTCTGGATATTTAAGAACTATCTCACATTCATTGATTGAGTAGGCAGAGAGCCCCAAGCCATTTGTTGCCTGAAATTGTAAACACACTATGTAAATTTATACAACAGATTATGGCAAAATGACCACCCTGAAAAGTTCAAATTGAAACATTGTCACTATCCACAGTACATAGTCACACTCACTTAAGTCTTATTGAAAAAGAACTTGCTTAAACGGACACTGTTCACCATGTCAATGTTTTGATATGATTTTCTAACTTGATATATATTTGTAGCACAAAAGAGAGTACTGTGGTCTCTGTGGTGAAGATCACCTCTGTGCACACAAGGTGCACTACAAGACATAGGTGCAAGGTACACACCACAATAGATAACTGAAAATGGCTCATAATAGCACCTTAGTACAACTGATGAGAGCAGTGAGCTTGAGAGAAGAACATTGGAAACTAAAAGAACACACTCTCTATACTTGCGTTGCTCAACAGATGCCTACAACTGATGACCACAACTAATGACTGACTTGCAGCCCACACAGCTCCATACCAAGACTCAAGACACAGGTACAATGGGGTTGCAAAGGCTGAGCTTCAATGGCTAAGTGCAGTGAGCACTGACTCTAAACAGACTAAGCGACGGGGACGAGTAGCTCAAGGATGAGTGCTCCCTTCTGCCAAGGGTGAGTGTTCCCTTAGACAGAGACTACCCGACTCTGCGGCACAGTGACTCTGACTCTCTACGTATTGCTAGGACTGGTGATACGGATAGACCCTCCCTCTAAGTTACACCCATGAAGATATCAAGCTGAGTGGCTTGCTCATCTGTACCCACTGCCAGTAAGGTATCTGGTCCACACGGTTACTGTTCACCCTTGGCCCACTGGTCCACACGGTGTCGTCTACCCTTGGCCCACACTGTTGCTGTTCATCCTTGGCCCGCTGGCCCACTCGTCCACACTGTCGTAGGTACACTGACCCCCTTTGTACACTAGGTGAACTTAGGTCCGGACTTCGGTCCACCAATCTAAGGCAGCACTTAAGCGCACGGGGTACACTAGTGCACCTTGGTATCTTGCCTCCTGGTTCCTGGCCATTAAAATCCCAAAATCCAAAATCTCCGGGCTCTTAAATTAGCAATTAGCATCAGGTACCAGGGACAAAAAATTGCATCATATCCAACTAGTTTTTGAGGCCTGAAAATATTGCTGCGTTTTTTCGTGCTTTGCTGGCGTTTTTGGTGATTTGCCGCGTTTTACACAAAACCCTCATCTTGTGCACCTACGGGAGCGGCCAAGGAACACTCAGGAGTCTTCTACACTGCCTGGAACTTGCAGATCTACACCTTAGACAGGTATCTACATCCAATCGGCACCATTTTCGGTACTTATTACTTGCTGTTTTTTCTCTGTTTTCAGCCCCTCGACGGCTGAAAAGTGCGAGAACCCTCTCCTCTGACACTCTACGACGCTCCCGCACCGACCGGTGGCGTACAGGCCCGCTGAAATCTCTATTACAGCAACGTTTTCAGCACCCTTTGCATCGTTTTTTTGGGCGGACAGCACGCTGAATTTTTACCTCTTGTGCGGTTGAACCACCCCTTGCTCGTCAGGACACCATCCGGTGGTTGTCCATGCGGTTATCTTGGATTGCTACAGCCTTGGGAACGGTACCTTCATTGACGACTTGCGATCTTATCGATCTACCTTTGGGACTTCTCTCTGAGCACGCGACATGTCGACTCCGAAGCAAACGGGACAACTACAACAGTCCCAAAAGGGAGCCACTACGTCTTCTGCGACTATAGCCACTTCCACTTCTGCGACTACGTCGCCATCTGCCAACGCTTCATCCAACAATTATGCCCTCACCCAATTTGCTGAGGAGAAGAAGTTGGATTTACACAACTATTCTGTGTGGAAGACACGAGTCCGCACAATTATTGCCTACCATCCACTCTAGGAATGGTTGAATGATTTCAACCATTCGGCTACTCAGCCTTCCCTTCCCACCGCCACTCAGGCCCAGATCGACGAGTGGGTGGATCGAGACATACGAGTCTTCACCTTTCTTTTGATGAACCTCTCTGACCGCATCACGAAGGAAGTTTCCAAAGAGAAGCATACACATCCATTGTGGAGACGGATTCTTGACCAGTTTGAGGAGACCTCGTTTGCCAAACAGATCACACTTGAACGGAAGTTGTACAGCCTCCAGTTCAAGGATTTCAACTCACTTCATGGGTTGACCCGCCGCATGCGGGAACTCTGGGACGACCTTGTCTCTACCGGAGGCGGCATCACCTCGGCACGCATGGCTGGCCTATTTGATCCCTATTTTCAGAGTTGGCTCACATTTGGACGTACCTCTTTTCCCACTTGGAACGAGATTCTCCCTTCCCTTGGACAGATTGAAGGGCACTCTGCATTCCGAGCCGGAGGTGTTGTTGATGCAGAAGGAGCTTTGATAGCTCAAGGAGGTAACAAGAAAGGTAAAGGTAAGAAGAAGAAGAACAACAAGGACATCGAATGTTACCATTGCCACAAGAGAGGGCACAGAGAATCAGAATGCAGAAAGAAGAAGCGAGACGAGGCCAACAGGGAGAAACAGACAGCCTCGACTGCAGTTGTAGCCTCTCACGAGAAGGCGGGGACCGCTCTTGTCGTGACGACGGACCACGCTCTTGCTACATCGCAATCAGGTACTTGGGTTGTTGACAATGGAGCCACCACTCACATGACTCCCCAACAGTCATGATTTAGCTCTCTCAGGGAGACTCACGGGCAGACAGTCACTATGGGTGACAACCATGAGATTCCAGTGTCTAGCACAGGCCAGATTACCCTCTTTCGTTCTACCTCAAACCCGAAGATCATTTCAATGGAGGCGCTTTACGTTCCGGACATGGCCTTCAACCTCCTCTCTATGTCGAGCTTGGACTCTCAGGGAGCTGACATACACTTTGGGAGTGGCACAGTCACCATTTCTAATTCTACGACACGTACTATCCTTGCACGCGGTGAGCGGGATGTTTCCCTATACCGCCTCACTACTCTTCTGTCTAGGACCACGGAGTCTTCTTCTCTATGGCATGCACGATTTGGACATCTATGTTATCAGCAGCTTCAGCAGGTTTCTAGGCCCTCTATGGTGGAGGTTTTACCAGCGATACGCTCCTCATCAGGAGTATGCGAGGCTTGCCAGCTGGCCAAGCAACAAAGGGTTGCCTTTCTGAAGCAGGCATCCAACAGAGCTTCGGCACCACTTGCACTGGTTCACATTGATCTATGTGGCCCAATGAGCACTCATTCATTTTCTGGCTCACAGTTTTTGCTTGTGCTTGTGGATGATTTCAGTAGGTACACTTGGACTTCGTTCCTAAAGCTCAAGTCGAAGGCTTTCAATTTCGTTCGAAATTGGAAGACGATGGTTGAAAAGGAGAAGGACTTGCACGTCAAATGTATTCGCTCAGACAGAGGGGGTGAGTTCACCTCGAAGGACTTTGCACAGTGGTGCAAGTCAGAGGGCATCCAGCGCCAGCTGACTACTCCTTACACTCCTTCCCAGAACGGAGTTGTTGAGCGGAAGAATCGGACTATCATGGAGATGGCTCGTGCGATGCTTGCACATGCTTCTTTGCCCCGAGTTTACTGGGCAGAGGCATGCAACACGACGGTTTACATCCAGAACCGTTCTCCTACCCATGCTTTGCAGGATATGACTCCTTATCAGGCTTACTACGGGCGCAAGCCCTCGGTCTCACACTTTCGAGTTTTTGGGTGTCCGGCCTTTGTCCATGTGCCAAAGGAGAAGTGACAGAAGTTAGACTTCAAGGCGAAGAAGCTCATCTTTCTAGGCTAGTAACGAGAGTCTGACAGATACCAGCTTTATGATCCTGATGCCAAGACCACCACAGTTAGCCATGATGTGACTTTCATGGAGCTCTTCAGCACACCTGCAGAGGGGGCAGCATCCAAGCCTACACCTTCCCTACCACCTCCTACACCTGATCCTATCCCTGTTCCTGCTCCTATACCCTCCACACCACAACTAGTTACTTCACCCGATCATGCCATGTCAGGTTCCGATTATGATGTGGATGATGGTTCTCCTTGGGTGGAGGCACTCCCACCTCACAAGGAGAAGTTAGTTCCTGGTTGGCTTTACTCTACGGTTTCTTCCTCTGGAGTCACGAAGTTACCAGACCCGCCAAACCTTGGACAGCCTCAACGTTCTGCACGCCTCAAGGACAGGCAAGTTTATGATGGCGCAGAGTTCGTGAACTTTGCACTCATGTCTCAGATTCAGGCTTCACCAGTTGAGCCTTCCTCGTTGGAGGAAGCACTCCAGCATGATTGCTGGAAGCGTGCCATGCAGACAGAGATGGTCGCTATCGAGCGGAATAAAACCTGGACTTTGGTTCCAAGGTCCAACAAGCGGAAGGTGGTTTCTATGAAATGGATTTTCAAGACAAAGTACAAGGCCAATGGTTCATAGTTACCCGGAACGGGAAATCGGAACCGGGAACGGGGAACGGCAACATGCATGAAATGCCATTCCCTGTTTCGGATACTCACGTTTGAAACACGGAATGGGAAATTGGGATGGGAACGGGGAACGGGACCTTAAAATGGTCATTCCCTGTTACTATGCAATGGTTCCCTCGACAAACACAAGGCGAGACTCTCGAGGTTTCACACACAACGACCAGGCGTGGACTTTGACGAGATCTTTGCTCCCACTGCTTGCATGACTACCATACGCATAGTGTTTGCTCTCGCAGCCAACTTTGGATGGTCTATCTTCCAGATGGATGTCAAAAGTGCGTTTCTGAATGGAGATTTGGAAAAAGAAGTTTATGTGGAGCAACCTCCTGGGTTTCATATACCAGGCAAGGAGGATTGGGACTATCAATTGTGGAAAGCATTGTAGAGCAGGTTGGACGACAGTGGTACCTCACACTTGACCAGTTTCTCGTGAAGTTGGGGTTACGGCGTACCTCATCACATTCCAACTGTTATGTTGTCTCTGATGGCTCTTTGGTTGCGATAGTGATTGTCTATGTGGACGATCTCATTTTCACAGGCTCTTGGACCAGCAAGATCAAGTTGATCATGAAAGCTATGGAGATGCGTTTCGAGATGATTGATCTTGGGCTTCTTCACTATTTTCTTGGATTCCAAATTTTTCAGACACCAGATGTCTTTTTTTCTCAGCGGAAGTATGGGAATGTTATCCTGGAGAGATTCTAGATGACAGGCTTTGGCACTCCTCTTGAGCTCGGAGAGAACGTATCACTTCACGATCCTTCCCCACGGATTGACTTGGAGCAGTACAAGAATGTTGTTGGCTGCCTTGTATGGCTGGCTTATTCCCAACCAGACATCTGCTACACAGTTTCTGTCCTCGGTTCCTTCAACACCCGACCTCGTCAGCGACATTGGCAGTGTGCCGAGCGTACTTTGCGGTACATCAACGGCACCATGGACCATGGTGTGTGTGTGGTCGCTCCAAGGGTTGCACCTTACTTGGTTGGTACGATTCAGATTGGGCACGAAATCCAGAAACTCGGCGCTCTACTACAAGAGTAGTTTCACACTCGGCTCGAAACCCATTTCATGGAGCAGTAAGCGGCAACCGACCGTTGCGCTATGTGTACGTGGACAAGCTACTTCATGACTAGGGTTCAATTCGATTCAGTTCAATTAGCCTAGCTTAGGAAGTGTTCTGGCACTTTTGTGAGTCTGTTTGCAGACCGTGCATGTCCAGACACTTACAGTAGATGCGTATCCTCTCGTTGCACACAGCATGATCATTAGATTACAATGAGAACCCATCAGCAGCATTTTTATAGTGCATAGACCTATTTTCCCTATTTTAGCCATTTTTCACTTGTTATTATTAAGTGACTTTTGTTGGGAAACCGGAAAGGGCAATTTACCCAAGCCAATATATAAGAAACCTAACGCTAGTGATTTCTGGCAGAAGAGGCAGCAGACCACATGTTAGGTGCAGCGGAATGAATGTTTGAACTTTGCTCAAGATGAGTGCTCCGAACTGTGCTCAAGGTTCCTTTTGTTCTTATGGAAGGGAGAGCCTTCCGTTCTTAATGAGAGAATACTATGATCACAAACAAAGTGAATGGACACTATCCGTACAAGTGTATGAGACTGAGAGATAGAGAGAGAAGAGAGATACGACACCAGAGACGTAAAACCCTCCTCCCAAGGCCCCACTCTCGTCGGCGAGAGTGGTCTACTTATGATTGCACAATCTGGTACAACCGGAATGCATGAGATTGATGCAAGTCTAGGCTATGTCGGTGTCGACGATGGGGATGGCGAGACCGACGCTATGGCTGAAATCTGTTGTCCAAAACCGCTAAGGGGCTGAAATCTGCTGCGGCTGAAAACGCTGTGGAAAACGCTGATTTTGCTGATCTTTGTCGCTGAAAATCTGCTGCTATGAGGGCTGAAAACAGCAGGTCTTTAGGGCTGAAAACTGAGGGTCTTCATGGCTGAAAACTGATGTTTCTTTCTTGCTACAAAACGCCAGCCAGAAGGGAGGGCGAATTGGTTTGAAAAATGCTAGGGCTACAATCTGGAAACGCTAGGTGCTGGGACTTCTTGCGGTGAAGATCTGCTGCAAACGCTATGTATCTGTGATGCTAGGCGATGAGGAAGATGGAAACGCCAAGTGCTGGGGGTGTATGGCGAGGATCACCTTGATGAAAAATGCCAAGGATGGGATCTTGCTTGGAGAGGAAACCACCAAGGTTCTTGCTTGAGAAGTTGCCTGTTGAGCTTGGCTCCTGTTGCCTCTTCTGCCATTTAGTGCCAGCTTAGGTTTGCTTACATGCAAACTTACTCAATTTGCCCTACCTACTTTCCAACAAAAGTCACTTAAAAATAATAAGTGAAAAATGTCAAAAATAGGTAAAATAGGCTAAATGCACTGGAAAATTCCCCTGAAGGATTCTGATCGATTCTGATGGGAATGCTTATGATCATGTTGTGTGCAACCAGAGGATATGCATCTACACTAAGTGTCTAGACATGCACGATCTACGAACAGACTCACAAAAGTGCCAGATCACTACCTATTCTAGACTGACTTGACTGAACTGAACCCTTGTCGTGTTGTAGCTTGTCCACGGACACATGGGGTTGGATGTGTCACGTGACATCCCCTTCTTTTCAAAGTGAGGTACTGGTACCGAACTGTATGGCGTCGCGGGAGATCGCCAATAGCATCCGGAATCCTGGAAGGGACTCTTCGCCGACCCACTCTGATGTGTGGGTCATGCGGTACTTCAACTTCATAAAGGTCTGCAACGCTTGCTTCTTTGGGCCACGCCGAAAGCGACACAAAGTCTTCTGTGGCTCCTTCGATGCTTCAACTTCGTCTAGAGTCATGCTTCTTTGGTCTTCAAGAGTCTCCATGCTTGAAAATTCCTGAAACCACTTCAAACACAAAAACATGAACATACCTATTCCATGTAATGTGACTGGAAAAAATCTTGTCTTCTGCAAAGACTGTGCATGCAATGTAGATGAACAAATAGACAGAGTGCCAAACCGTTCACCACACACAAGCAAACAATGAGATCGAAACTTTCTCTTCTCATCTAAATCAATCAACTGTGGCAATTCACAATGGAAATGCCCATGCATGGTGCTCATACTTTAATGTGCTTTTTCTGATACAATGTAATGCCAAGAGACATGGAATGTGACTTCCATGAATGCATACTTTTCAACTTTTCATGAACAATCCGCATACATCCGTGCTCATTCATGAGTGAAACGTGCTCAACGTACAATATATCATGCCTAGGAAAAGGGATCACATAAAGACGCTGACTAAAACACAGGAAACGATCACGAATGAAACACTCGAACAATGCGTGCTGACTAATCATGCGAACACATAATACTTCCTGTGAGGGTTCTTGAGACGTAGGCTCGAGAGCCAAGATTGGTTCTTCCTGAGGGGGTTCTTGGGACCTAGGCTCGAGAGCCAAGATCGATCCTTCGTGATTGATCGAATCTGCAACGAGGTTAGCTTCGCTAGAAAAAGCATCCACTAACTCATCATCCTTGTGAACAATCACATCATCTTCATGCAAATCATCATGCTTGTGAGAAATCACATCTTGATCATCATGCAAATCATCATGCTCGTGAGAAATCACATCTTGATCATCATGCCAATCATCGTCATTCAAATCATCATGCAAATCATGTGTGTCTTGCTTTGGAGAAGAAGAGACTCAGAGAGTCTCCTTTTTCCAAATCTCTTGCATCTGTGCCTCAACTTGAGAAAAGAGTCGCAACATCTCTTGCATTCTTGCTTTGTTCTCGCGATCAAATTTGGCTTGAAGTTCTTTTTCTTCCAAGTCGTACTTACGTTCTATGGCTGCCACTTCTTCTTCGTAGTCACGATCTATGGCTGCCATTTGTTCTTCGTAGGCCTTTCTGTCTGCTTCTCTTGCTTCGCGTTCGAACTTGTTGTCCATAAACGACTGTGTCAACTCCTTCATAGGAGTTGGTGCAATCCTTGTCGTAGATGGGGAAGGGGGAGGGTCGGAAAAACCTCTTGGTGGGAAAAAATTTTCTTCGCCTCTCTCATGCTCATCACCTGCATGCGAAGTATCCATTCCGCTTCAGGTGATGACCATGCACTATGATCTTTGGTTCTTAAGTTCACGAGGAACTTGGATTCTTGAGGGTCTTGGGTTCTTGGGTTCTTGAGGGTCTTGAGGTTCTTGAGTTTCTTGAGGGTTTTCTTTCGCTAGCAATCTGCGTTCGAGAAGGATCTTCTCTTCACCCGAGTTCTGCTCTTTTCCGCGGGCGCACCCCTTGGCGGCCTTGCGCTCACACCAAGGTTGCTTTCTCCCACCTCACGTCGATTGGCCGGCCGCTAAGTGCACGGTCCGCTCTCAATGAGTGAAAAGAGGCACAAGGGGAGGCTGGACAAGCCCTTCTTTCCTAGGATTCCTGTCACTCTTCAAAAACACGATTAGGAATCAACACGCCCAAGCGAACTTGGGTTCATGCGACCTCAACAAGCAAAAAAATTTATGTGGTTCTTGTGGTTCTTTCCTTGACTGATACAGAGCACTGCCAAAGCTCTGATACCAATGTAAGGTGCAGCGGAATGAATGTTTGAACTTTGCTCAAGATGAGTGCTCCGAACTGTGCTCAAGGTTCCTTTTGTTCTTATGGAAGGAAGAGCCTTCCGTTCTTAATGAGAGAATACTATGATCACAAACAAAGTGAATGGACACTGTGCGTACAAGTGTATGAGACTAAGAGATAGAGAGAGAAGAGAGATACGACACCAGAGACAACGTAAAACCCTCCTCCGAAGGCCCCACTCTCGTCGGCGAGGGTGGTCTACTTATGATTGCACAATCTGGTACAACCGGAATGCATGAGACTGATGCAAGTCTAGGCTATGTCGGTATCGACGACGGGGATGGCAAGACCGACGCTATGGCTGAAATCTGCTGTCCAAAAACGCTAAGGGGCTGAAATCTGCTGCGGCTGAAAATGCTATGGAAAACGCTGATTTTGCTGATCTTTGTCGCTGAAAATCTGCTGCTATGAGGGCTGAAAACAGCAGGTCTTTAGGGCTGAAAACTGAGGGTCTTCATGGCTGAAAACTGATGTTTCTTTCTTGCTACAAAACGCCAGCCAGAAGGGAGGGCGAACTGGTTTGAAAAATGCTAGGGCTACAATCTGGAAACGCTAGGTGCTGGGACTTCTTGCGGTGAAGATCTGCTGCAAACGCTATGTATCTGTGATGCTAGGCGATGAGGAAGATGGAAACGCCAAGTGCTGGGGGTGTATGGCGAGGATCACCTTGATGAAAAACGCCAAGGATGGGATCTTGCTTGGAGAGGAAACCACCAAGGTTCTTGCTTGAGAAGTTGCCTGTTGAGCTTGGCTCCTGTTGCCTCTTCTGCCATTTAGTGCCAGCTTAGGTTTGCTTACATGCAAACTTACTCAATTTGCCCTACCTACTTTCCAACAAAAGTCACTTAAAAATAATAAGTGAAAAATGTCAAAAATAGGTAAAATAGGCTAAATGCACTGAAAATTTCCCCTGAAGGATTCTGATGGATTCTGATGGGAATGCTTATGATCATGCTGTGAGGATATGCATCTACACTAAATGTCTGGACATGCACGGTCTGCGAACAGACTCACAAAAGTTCCAGATCACTTCCTATTCTAGACTGACTTGACTGAACTGAACCCTTGTCGTGTTGTAGCTTGTCCACGGACACATAGGGTTGGATGTGTCACGTGACACCACAGGGGAAGTGCACCTCCTCAGCAAGAACACCTAGCGTTTTCAAGCTACCAAGACCAGCCAGCGTTTTTCATCAACAGCAAAAGGAGCCTAGCGTTTTCAGCAGTTGCAGATCAGCCTGGCAACAACATACTCCACGGCGTTTTTGTTGCAGAGACAGATTCAGTCCTAGTGTTTTTGGACCATAATTTCAGCCTAGCGTTTTTGCAGTTTTCCGGTGTCATAACCTTCTCTGCATCAGCGTTTTCAGTTTTCAACGTGTAGACTTCGCAACTGAGCCCCAAACCTCGCAGATCTCACCTTCCTGCAGCAAATCCTCGCCGCACAGTCAGATCAACCAGCGTATGCAGATTCAGCCCGGAAAACGCAGATTTCAGCATCTGCGTTTTCAGCGCGTCGTTGTTGCATCGTCGTCATCGACATAGAGTCAGAATTCAGCAGATACAAGATTTGTAGATTTCAGCCATTAGCGTTTTCAGATTTCAGCCCGTCTCGTCGCCATCCTCATCGTCGTCGACATCGTCAGCAAGTCCATTGCATTGTAGAGATTTGTGCAATCAATAGTAGACCGCTCTTGCCATAGAGAGTGGGGCCTTCAGAGGAGGGTTTGACAACATTCTGGTGTCGTATTCTTCTCTCTCTATCTCTCAATTTCAGCACCTTCATTCACAGTGTTTACCACTTGTTTGTGATCATTTGCACTCTCTCACTAAAGGAACGGAAGGCTCTCCCTTCCATAAGTAAAAGAAACCCTTGAGCACAGTTCAAAGTACTCATCCTGAGCAAAGTTCAACATTCACTTCCGTTGCACCTTACATGCTATCTTCTACAAGGCGGAGTACAGAGCAGCTTGCTATCTTGCTTGTGAGGCCATATGGCTACGGAGATTACCGGGAGAGTTGTGTTTGCCCCAGACTGCTATGACTTGTCTTTTGTGCGACAATCAGAGTTGCATTGCTATTGCCAAAAATCCTATCTTTCACGCTCGGACAAAGCACATTGAGGTGCAGTACCACTATGTTCGGGAGAGGGTTTTGGCTAGAGATCTTCATTTGGAGTATGTTCCTAAGCAGACAATGCAGCAGACATATTCACGAAGGTTGTACCTCAGCGGACTTTGGCTTCTCACCTTCGACTCCTCTGTGTTGTCTCAGCATCGGGTGCTAAGAGGGGGTGTTAGAGTTACACCACCGTTGCTTCGCCATTTTATACAGCTAGTGATTGTCCCGGGTTGGCCACCCATCGCACATCATGTAGATTGCATGGGCGGACATTTTTAGCACGAATACGACCGGTCATTTTCTGAGCCTGGCTGGGTGCACACATTTTTAGCCATTTTTGGGCTTTTATGTTTTTTGCACTAGTTACACATTTTTGCTCTGCCTCAACCTAAGATTCTATAAATAGAATGCTTAGGGTCTTGTAGTCATATAGATTGTGTATTGAGAGCATCATTTGCAGAGCACTTGTGTTTTCCCTCCAGCATTTTCGGCACGCGTGGCTCACACTCTTTCCATTGCTCACTCTCACAACAATATGCATCTATTTACAAAGCTTTCTCTGTTTTGAGGTCGTTGCCCTATAGATTGACCCGATGGTTGCCCCTTTATTTCCAGCCTTGTAAGCTCAAGAATGAACCCGATCACGATTCAAGATAAGAATCATGAATTTTGAACGATGATGATGACAGATGATTCCCATATGAATGAATGATTCCCATATGAATGATATGACTGGATACTATGGTGAGCACATCAAGAGTTCCCGAGGGATGAGATGGCTACACAGCAATAAGATGACTAGACTGAATGATTGAAACGCTCTGTTCAGTATGAACTCAGTGTGCAATTGGTGAACTAGAATTCCCAGAATGAATCTAATTTTTTATTACTCACATGTGATTGTGTTTGAGTGCAGGATTGAAAGACGAAATGATTGACGAAATGACTGCAGCATTTTGGTCTTGAGAAACCTATGGACATGATAGCAATAAGAATCAGTTAATCCAACATCAGTGAGGTCCTGTGTGGATCTAGATGCAATTGCTAAATATGTTGCCAAGAATCATGGTCCTAAATATGGATGGATTTTTATGTGGTCTGATTTGCAAGTGATCTGACGTGTCGAAATCAAGTGGTAAGTGTTTGTCCACCAAAGATGGTGATGTCTTCTCTGGGAATGTCGGAATCCCATATGCCATGCGCATGGCCATATCTCGTGTGAACTCCTCTTATGAGTGCATAGGTGTGTCCATAGCAAACCACAAGTCACCACCCCCTCTGGAGTGCAAGCGCCGAATGATGGAT
The DNA here is from genome assembly GCF_014529385.1 of Adiantum capillus-veneris. Taxonomy (NCBI): domain Eukaryota; kingdom Viridiplantae; phylum Streptophyta; class Polypodiopsida; order Polypodiales; family Pteridaceae; genus Adiantum; species Adiantum capillus-veneris. The sequence continues at coordinate 130,244,100 of NC_140942.1, forward strand.
GGAATGAATGGATCTCCCAAGGATCATACGCCCGTAAATGATCAAGCCGACGTCGAAGATCCCGTGTACTGGAGCAGTCACTGAGAGACCGCATGCCACATGGACCACCATCGGATGGTGTCCTGGCAGGCAGTAACTTCATCCTCTGTAAAAAACACAAGCAAGAGGCTGCTGTCCACCCAAAAACACAACTGCGAGGTGATGAAAACGCTGTTATCCAACGATTTTCAGTGTGCTCGTACGCTCCCGGCGTGATCCGGAGCGGTGCAGAGGGTGTAGGGAGGGCGGGGAATCAATGTAGCAACCCAAAGTGGGCTGAAAACAGAGAAAACACAGCAGGTGTTTATTGCTGAAAACTGTAGTAGAATCAGAGAAATCTCGCCGACAAGGCACTGGATGCCAAGCCGTGTAGGAGGCGAGATTGACTGGGCCAAGGCTGATGCTGTCCCCCCTCTGCTGAAAACGCTGCCATGCTGTCCAAAAACGCAGATCTACCCAAAAAGGCAGATCTGGCTGAAAACGCAGGTGGAGCAGAGGGTTTTTCCGGCGACGGAAAGGGGTCCAAGCCCTAGCCCTAGCAGAGGAAACAGCAAGTCTGAAGGTTTCCTGCAAAAACGCAGATAGCAAAGCATTCCGTCGCGATCGAAGCTGTCCAGAAGGTGACACCACCCCCTCTTGCAGGCAAATTGCAGAGACGCTGTTGTTTAAGGAAAACGCTGGCTGGTCTTCTTCTTCTGGGGAGGGAGGACCTGATGCGGAGATATGCCTTTGATCATCAAGAGCATTAAGCTCTGATACCATGTGAGAGTGCACGTGTGCGTGCGAGAGGGGGGAGAGAGAGAGAGAGGAGACCACAAACGCTAGAGATGGTGAAGAGGGGGCGATCAACCCCCCATGACTATCATGGGCAGAAGACCCAATACACAATAACCAGATGATGGAAGTGGGTACCCCTTGGCCCCATAAATAGGTGCCCAAGGGGAGGTAGGGCAAAGCCACATAAAATCCCCCAGAACCCAACAAGAAATAAATGAAATATAAGGGCGCTCGGACAAGGTGGGCAGTCGGCCCGGAAGTGTGGGGCCAGACAATAGAGTCTAAATGCATATGCAAAGGGTGGCCAGCTCGGAAGCACACTAGTCGTACATGCATGCCCTAGACCTGTGAAGCAGTAGAGTGGTGTAAATCTAGCAGATGTGAGGCAAATGATGAAGACGTCTGCTGCAATGTCCACAGAAGGACTATACTCCGACGAACTCCACGAGTGTAGCAGCAGTCTAGCAGCAGTCTGGGGTGTCACAACCACCAAGAAATCTCCATGGTAAAGTGTCGTCACGAGTAGAGTAGCAAACTGCTGTACTCTGCCGATACAGTGCAAAGATACTGCGTGAGGGTCCCAAACTGAGTGTCAAAACAACTCCTTGTCGTGAAAGAAGTGCCAATAGACCTGCAAGTGTCTTGCCTAATAGGATCTACGGTGTCTATAGTCAAACCTTCTGGAGAAAATGGAGAAGCCCAAGAACCGTCATGAGAATGACCGGAAGTGTCACAAGACAAGCACCATGTGCCAATAGAAAAGAACAGACTGAACAGACTTTTAGCACTTCAATAACAATTGAACTGAGAGAGAGAGAGAGAGAGAGAGAGACGACACGTGACACGGAGTGGCGGAATTCCACCCCAGAGAGTAATGACCCCAAACCTTGGCACCCCTTTTGGTATTTCTTTATATTGCATCAACTTAGTACAAACCGGTACTCCAAACTCTGCACCTTCTCCAGGAAACATGCCAGAGAATGAGCCCATGGCCTCATATTTAAAGGCCCTAGTTTTACATAAAAATTTAAAGGCCCTAGTTTTACATGAAAATCCTTCACACTTAAAAGCATATTTACATGGCCTCATATTTAAAGGCCCTAGTTTTACATGAAAATCCTTCACACTTAAAAGCATCTGGTCCAAAAGCAATGCCCAAAAGCTGTCAGCGTAATTTACGGAAATCTGTACTACTTGCCACGTCAGCATGTCAACGCAAAACGCAGAAGTCCGTACGGCTTGCCAAGTCAGCACTGTCAGCGTAATTTTCAGAGCGTCCGCACTACTGCCACATCATCAGTTGCGTGTGTGTGTGTGTGGGTGGGTTCTGTTTTATTTTAATTCTTTTTTGTCACTGGGGCCCCATCGGACGGGGTCCCATAAGTTGGTAGGACTTCTTTTTCTGTTACTTGTTCTTCTTAGGCTTTAGGCACCTTGGCCAGCATCTGCAAGTTGGCTCCATTCTTCAGGGCTTTGACACGTCAGCAATTTGTGAAATCCCCCCTTCTTGAAAGAAAGTAATCGTCTGCGATTAGAGCATATCTGCAAAACAACTGAAGTTAGCTCAAAAAAATTTCGAGGGACATTCCGAAGGACAATCAATTTGCTCTTTTTTTTTGTTAAGGAGTTGGCTTCTCCTTTCGGCTCTTTTGACCAAGGAGTTGGCTTCTCCTTTCGTCCAGATCGGAACTCCTGATATTCCGGCATAGTAAAATTAGCCATCACACCCAAACCGCAGTGAACTTCCACAGGTGTCTTGATGCAGTAAAATTACGTACCCAAGCAATCTCGTCCAATTAGGAATATTCAGTGGTTGGCACATCACAATGCAACACAAATGCTCACATATGCATGTTACAAGACATAGAAACATAAAGCCGCCGATGAACACTCCTCCCGCATAACCTAACAAGAGCTGGGCCCGAGAGATATTCAACAACTCCCTCATCACTCCTCCCGCATAACCTTAAAAGGTCCGAGCCGGGAGATATATAGGCCCTTTACAACCAAACGCCCCCCAGACCGCAACCTGCGTCGTTTGGAGATGTTGAGAGTAACCACTGCTCCTCCCGCATAACCATCCAAATCGGGGCCAACAATAACGACATTTTTTTTTTCAAGCATTCAATACTCCCCTCGCAAATAACCACAAGGGTCCGGGCCATGAGTATGAACAAGCATTCTCAAACATCATTTCTCACTACTCTACCCGGGAGTAAAATCACCAATCATTGAAACCAGTATTACACCAGAGTCATTTCAAATCGGCACCAAACAGGTTCAAAACAGATACCATCCATTTCAAACAAATTCCAAACAGGATCACCAAACAAGTTCAAACAGAACTCAAACTTAAAAGGCAATCTCAACATCAATCAAGCTCGAAAAGTCGACTGACTTTCCATCCTGAAACCTACATCAAAAATTAGGGTTAGGTTCCTTCCATAAGGTTGTAGACAACCACAACATGGTCCATCAACCCTTGGACAGACTGTGTTCCTCTGACAGCAATGGTAGTCCCAAGACAGCAATCGCATCGGACCTCCAAGGTCATCAACTCGTGAAGAGACATCTAGAGATGTCGAGAAATTTCAAGTTATAATCTGCTAGGGTTTCCATGGCAAGCATTTCAAGATACCCCAATCTACCAGAAGTTGCACTCTGAAGGAAGATGTCACAACCCATATAACTTCGGGCAAAAATTTTCTTGAAAGCTTGCCAAGTCCTTGGAGTGTGCGGCTTGGTAGCTATAGAGATCAACATCTGCATGGCACTGCCTCTGAGAAAAACAGCAGCTTGAAACAAATCTTGGATCCTTCTCTTGCAAGTAATCTTTATGGCTTATGCCATGTAAGACATGATCGGTGAAGACGAGAGCACACACGATGCGCGATGAAGTAAGGGTGGGAGTGGCTAATAAGTCCAAGGTAAGAGCACGAAGCTAAAATTTCCAATGAACTTTGGAAGTACGATCTTGCTCTGTCTGCTCTTTGGTAGGACCGGTATGCTTTCAGAAAAGCACACGCCCGATCCTCTGATACCACTGTCACAAGACGGGCACCACGTGCCAATAGAAAAGAACAGACTGAACAGTCGTTTAGCACTTCAATAACAATTGTCTACTGAGAGAGAGAGAGAGAGAGAGAGAGAGAGAGGCGACACGGAGTGGCGGAATTCCACCCCAGAGAGTAATGGCCCCAAATCTTGGCGCCCTTTTCGGTATTTCTTTATATTGCATCAACACAGTACAAACCGGCACTCCAGATTATGCACCTTCTCTAGGAAGCATGCCAGAGAATGAGCCCATGGCCTCATATTTAAAGGCCCTAGGCCCCAAAAGCACTTTTACATGAAAAGTATTCACACTCAAAAGCATCTGGTCCAAAAGCAATGCCCAAAAGCTGCCAGCGTAATTTATAAAAATCCGTACAACCTGCCACGTCAGCATGCCAACGCAAAACGCGGAAATCCGTACGGCCTTCACGTCAGCACTGTCAGCATAATTTCCGGAGCGTCCGTACTGCTGCCACGTCATTAGTTGCGTGTGTGTGTGTGTGTGTGGTTCCGCTTTACTTTAATTCCTTTATGTCACTGGCGCCCCATAGGACAGGGTCCCCATAAGTTGGTAGGACTTCTTCTTCTGTTACTTGTTCTTCTTAGGGTTTAGGCACCACGGCCAGGATCTGCAAGTTGGCTCCATTCTTCAGGGCTTTGACACGTTAGCAGTTTGTGACATGAAGCCTCTCAATGCATGAACCTATAACCCAATGTGGCCAGGTGGCTAAACTGTGTAAAACTCTTGGAAGGCCAGATGTAGCAATCTGCACCGTAAACGTCCTCCGAAACAAGGAAAGCCAGACTAAACAGTCTGCACTAAAGAAGTTGTTGTAAGCTGCAGCAGTCGCTGATAGACCGCACGGACCACCACCGGATGGTGTCCTACCAGTAGGGGAAAGCCAGACTCAACAGCTTGCGCTATGAAGGACCTCTAAAAAGAGGAAAGGCCAAACCAATCTGTCTGCGCCATCTTGCCTGTATCTCCTGCCTCCAATCCTCCGGTGTGAATGGCTCTCAATGTGAATGGCTGGGAGTGGCATGTTGCCCAGGTCGGGGGATAAGTCTGTTGTAAGGTTACAGAGAGTGAGTGTAAGCAACTCTGAAGGTAACAATCCAAATGATCACGAGTGTAGTAGAGCAACTGCACTACCATCCAAGCCAAACTCCGGGTGACTCCGGATGTAGTCGTATGATGATGCTTGATCTCCCGCATCTCGCGGGTAAACTCTCCAAGAGAGTCCAAAGCACTGAAGTCCCACTCCAATCTATAGATCCAAGCAATGAACCTATCCAAGAAGAGATCCAAGATCCTCTCCCTAAGTCCATGTAGATGCTCATGTGTAAGCAAGTGATCTGACGTGTCGAGGTTAAGTGGTAAGTGCCTGTCCACCCAAGATGGTGGTGTCTTCTCTGGGAATGTCGTAATCCCATATGCCATGAGCATGGCCATATCTCGTGTGAACTCCTCTGATGTGTGCATAGGTGTGTCCATAGCAAACCACAAGTGACCCACCCCTCTGGAGTGCGCAACCGCCGAATGATGGCTGGAATGAATGGATCTCCCAACGATCGTATGCTCGTAGATGATCAAGCCGATGTCGAAGATATCGTGTACTGCAGCAGTCTCTGAGAGACCTCACGAACCACCCGCAGATGGTGTCCTAGCAGGAGGTAACTTCATCCTCCTTAAAAAACGCAAACCATGTGGCTGCTCTCCACCCAAAAACGCAACTGCAAGGTGATGAAAATGGAGATGTCCAGCGATTTTCAGCGTGCAGGGTCCAGAGCGGTGTAGAGGGTGAAGGGAGGGCGGGTAATCAATGTCAACCCCTGGTGGGCTGAAAACAGAGAAAACAACAGGTGTTTATGGCTGAAAAACTGCAGATCTGAAGAGGAATCGGACTGGCAATGCACCGGATGCAAGGCCGTGTGTTGTAGGCAAGATCGAGGTGGGCCAAGCAAAGCGCTGCCCCCTCTACTGCAAAAACGCAGCAAGGTATAAAAACGCAAGCTGTCCAAAAAACGCAAGTGGATCTAAGGGTTTTCCGGCGACAGAAATGTCCTGGAAGGTAGCGCTATGGCCTGTGCAAAAACATTGGGCCTGATCTGCAAAAAACGCAGGCATGGCTGAACATCCGTCGCGATGGATGTTGTCCAGGTAAGGGCACCACCCTGTTTGTGCAGAGATCACTGGCTGATCTGGTGGTTATTGCAAAAAACGTTGGTTGTTGCTGATCTTGGGAGAAGTTCTTGATGCAATGTAGCGCCTTGGAACACGCAGAGCCTGAAGCTGCTGATACCATGTGAGTGCACGTGTGCGGAAGTGTGTGTGTGTGTGTGTGTGTGTGTGTGTGTGTGTGTGTGTGTGTGTGTGTGTGTGTGAGAGAGAGAGAGAGAGAAGGCCACAAACGCAAGATATGGTGAAGAGGGGGCGATCAGCCCCCCATTGACTACCATGAGCAGAAGACCCAATACACAATCAGTACGATGGAAGTACCCCCCTAGCCCTATAAATAGGTGCCCAAGGGGAGGTAGTGCAATGCCTGGAAAAATCCCCCACGACCCAACAAGAAATAAATGAAATATGATGAGGGTGCCCAGACAAGGTGGGTGGTTGGACTAGGTACAACCTAGACTATGGGTGGCCAGCCCGAATACATACTAGCCGTACCCTAGACCTGTGAAGCAGTAGAGTGATGTAAGTCTAACAGTGGCATGTTGTACGGCAGGCCCGCAATTTGCGTTGACATGATGACGTGGCAGCTGTACGGATTTCCGCAAAACGCGTTGATGTTTTTGGGTCGGATGCTTTTGGGACTTGAAGCTTTTAAACTGACTACTTTTGGGGCTCTGCTTTTGTACAATCCTTGTACTGTTTATAAGAGCCCTTGGGGCCTCACTCTGCAGAGCATCAGGACGCAAAGTCTGAGAGCAGAGGTCCCTTGTAGCACGGATAATGTGTCGTGCTCTCTACAGTGGGTGCTCCTCAGTGCAATGTGCGTGACAATCTCACTCAAAACAGACTGAAAACAAAGGAACAATAGACTTCAACTGAGCTCACAGAGACACAACAGCAGACCAGAACATATGACTCGACTATCTCAAAGAACTGATACACTCTGGGGTGGCAGCATACTCAGCTCCAACCCAAGACTCACAGGTACAATGGGGTTGTCGAGGCTCAGATGTGCAGGGATGGTGAAGACGTGCTGTGTGTATAGACTCGCTACTCAAAACGACGATTCTGGACCATATATCTAGAAGATAATCCGATGACCCAACAGCTACTACTCATATGTACAACCATAAAGAGCCACCAACCGCTCATAAATGAAGCCATCTAAATCTATCCCCAAACTGAGTTGAGTGGTGGTGACCTGGCCACGATGTCGACTAGACCACCGTCCGTATCCCTGCTGCCACGTGTCACTGCCCAGCCCAGAGAATCCATCCAGTGTGAACCAACCTAGACCAACTGTACTAATTGTGTGTCCTGTGAAAGTGACACTATAGCCTGCTACAGGTTGCCCGCCACAAGACCGCTCACCGTCTCGGTGAGAGAAACCATTGAAACTGATAATCGATCTCCATAGCTACGTAAGTAGTTGCTGGTGTGTAGCTGCCAACCGCTCTGCTCCAAGATCAATGGTGGCAATGGCTTGCCTGGAGTCCTGCAGTATATCCTCAGATAGGCGAAAAAGTGATGTAGAGTCCAATACTGTGGAAGGTCCTGTAATAGTGTCAGGCGGAAGAGAGCTGGCAAGTGGTACTGCTGGTGGCACTGGGGTGGCAAGTGGCATTGTTCGTGGTGGTGGACTAGGAGCATGCCTCTCTGGCGGAGTAGAGACGGTTGGAGTGGCTGTAGCAGGACTAGGCATAGGAGAAGAAGCAACTTTTACTGGGGCTTGGGAGCTAGTCATTGTGGTAGGAGTAAAAATAGCAGCAGTAGAGAGAGGAACACACACTGTAGAAGCCACAGTTGTCACATGCATAGTGTGATATGCAGCGCTTGAACTTACCATCAAACCAGTAGCGGGAGTATGCAAGGAACGTCGAACAGTTTGCTTCCCTCGAAGCTACTGGCTTTCCGAAACTGGCAATGATTTTAAAGATTCTACTGTGCCCTTCACTACCTTCGTCCTCTTTTTGTTAGGCTTCCTAGGTAGATCCATTGTCTGTTCAATATCTTTCCCTTTTGCCTTAGAGCTTTAACACCGTATATCCGCATCCACATCCATGGGACTAACATGTATGTTAATGACCTAGGCCAACATGGGAGCAGCAAAGCATTGAAAGCTAGATTGCACCTGAACTCTGAATCTTTTTGCCCACGACTATAAAGAGGTAAATAGAATTTGATGAAAACCACACGGGATGGTGTGGATGAGGCAGTATAGGCCTTCACAGTGCAAGAATATAGTAGGCACGTCACATTTGCCCTCGCTTACTTTAGCGGCTCTGACCAAAAAGTAGTACTTGAAAATGGCCCACAGCTTTTTATTTCTTGAATAGTCAGCATGACTTGTACTAAGTAGCTCTTTGCATGCTTCAATGGTCGCGTCTTTCGAAATTTATGAATAGGTTCTCGTAGCCGGTTTTACTGCAGAAAAGGTTGTCATCCCCAAAGCATGACCAATGCGTGTAGCAGTCAGTGGGTGCCCTCTTACTTTGGGAAAAAGCTTGAGAACCTCATGCACCATATCCATGGGAATAAAGGCAAATCGGCCTCTACTAATGCTGACAGACCTAGCGTATGTAGCTGATCCTTTGATAAAACTTCTCGAAGAGACGGATGAGGCTGCTGCAGATGGAAGTTCAAAGTGAATTTGGTTTGAGTTTTGGAAGAAGGAGGCTGAGGAATTTGATGGCTCAGCACCTGCGTTACGGCCTTCTTCTTTTTGTTTTTCACATTATCTTCCTGTTCATCATCTTCCTGTTGGCTAGAAGACTCTGAGTCTGAGTCAAAGGCTGAGCCGGAGTCAGACGCTTTGTAACTCTCATCATTGTGATCAGTGGAGGACAAATCGGTGAGGCCATGGCTGGAAGTTTCCACATCTTCTTCTTCTGTAGAGCTTCTAGATGTTTCAATGGGTCTCTGGCAAGACTTCCTAGCCTTCTTGCTTGTACCCGCCATAGTGGATTGTTCTTGGCCTCTGCTTGAACTCGTTGTTGTGTTCATCAAAGACGTGCAAAACTGAAAACGTCAGTCGAGATCGATGAGATAGGACCTGGTTGAAAATCGTGAAACGCTCTGCACTTGATTGGGATGCGCTGCAACCTGCAACGCGATGGGATAGACGGATAGACTGTAGGAGGGCGGGGGGTGGGGTTAGGTAGGGGCGACAAGGATTCGATAAGGGGGCGAGAGGGGAAAATTGGGTAGGAGCGGGTGGGAGATTGGTTGAGGAGCGAGGGAATTTGGGCACAGGGCTGTTGATTTGTGAGGGTAAGAAAATTAGAGGGCATGGGCGAGGGAATTGCTTGTTGGGTAGGGGCGAGGGACTAAGAGGGTGGCGCGAGGGTTTTTAGTGGGCAAGGGCGAGAGGGGTTTAGAGGGTAGGGGCGAGGGGGGTATTTTAGTGGGTAGGGGAGAGAGCAATAGAGGGTAGGGGCAGGGGGGGTTTTTAGTGGTAGGGGCGAGAGGGGGTTTAGAGGGTAGGGGCGAGGGGGGTTTTAGAGGGTAGGGGCGAGGGCAGTAGAGGGTAGGGGCGAGGGGGGGTTTTTAGTGGGTAGGGGCGAGAGGGGGTTTAGAGGGTAGGGGCGAGGGCGAATTAGTGAGTATGGGCGAGGGACAAATGATGGAATTGGAGGGTAGGGGTGATTAGCAGCAAAGGCATAGTGGACCAGAGAGAAAGGAGAGAAAGGAAGTTGTAAAGTGCTGCCAGCATAAAAATTTGCATGCTTCCTATAACTAGGATCTGGCAATCAGAAAGGCTAGAGCAACCATTCCCAGCTTCTAGCAAACTTGAATGTAAGTGTGAGAGAGAGGGGAAGAGCAATGAACTAGTATGGCAGTAGAAGTGAAGCTACGAAAGAGGTCGCACCAGAAAGGCAAGGAACTAGATGTGTGTGTGCAAGAGCTCACCACCAGAGAGAGAGAGAGAGAGAGAGGGGAAGGGAGATACAGCAGAGCAGGTTTGAACGTGTTAGAAATAATACCAAAATCAAAGATCTATCCGACGAGAGCTGAAACTGGGACATTCAACAAATCCATGAGGAGAGAGAGGCAGTAGAAACAAACAAAGCAATAACGTTTGATCGTAGCGGGACTCCAAAAAGTCCAATTCTATAAGAACAAAATTGATGGACTCAGTCAAACGAGGAGAGTTTGAAAGATAACACGGATTACAACTGAGATGCGACTAACATGAGGAAGACTTGAGAATAGGGAAAAGGGAAAGCCGGAGAGAGCTGAGGACGGGACAGTCATAAGGTTGTTAGTGGGAGGGATAAAATACCCAGATTTCTAAAGAGTCGAGGGAAGTGAGTGATAGCACTTAATTCTTGATCCATTTACCAGTGGCAAGGGAACGCCTGTTAGAGTGACTAACTGGACAGACCCCTGTGGCAAAATCTCTTGTACCATGAATGGCCCTTGCCATGCTGGGACCAGCTTCTTAGCTTTCTTTAGATATTTAGCCTGATAGAATAGCACCAATGTTCCTTGCGTTATTTTCGGCTTTCTGAGATGGCGATCATGCCACGCTTTGCGACGAAGTTGCTCGGCTTGGAGAGCATGTGAAGCTAACATCCTGCTTTCTTCTAACATTGAGAGACGAGAGAGGTTGGCGGAAGCAATCCCCGTTGTGACGCGAACACTTCCCACCCTTGCTGAGCCTGAGTTGAACTCATATGGTGCAATTGCTTCTAGATCGAAAGCTAGCTGGAATGGGGTGTAGTTAGTGGTTGCCTTGAAGGAGGTGCGATAAGCCCAATTTGTGCCAAGGATAGCCTGAGCCCAAGAAGTTGGATGCAGGTGACAAGCTTTCCTAAGAAGCACGATTAGCACTTTGTTAGTGCTCTCAACTTGCCCATTTGCTCTAGGATAGTAAGAGCAAGATTTGCGATGAAAAATCTTGTAGTTTGTGAGGAGTGTGGAGATAAGGTCATTGACGAAATGACTACCTCGATCACTGGTGATTTCCAGAGGACACCCAAACCTGCAAAAAATATTTTCATACAAAAATTTTGTGACAGTGGCGGCTGTACAATCGATGGTAGCCACCACTTCGGCCCACTTTGTTGCATAATTCGTTGCTATTAGGAGATACTTACGATTGCCTGGTTGAGCAAGTGGATTAACTGGACCAACAAAGTCCAAGCCCCATCGTTCAAAGAGCAACCACGCCATAGATACCTGCAGAGGGCGATTGGATTGCTTGTAGGCTTGGGCGCACATCGCTGACAGACATCACAAATCTTGACATGAGCAATAGCATCTCTAAATATATAGGGCCACCATAAGCCAGTCTATAAGATTTTTTGCGTCGTGATGTGACTAGGGTAGTGGCCACCTGTAGGACCACTGTGTGCATCCTCAAGAATGTGGTCTACTTCATGAGGGGAGATGCACCTGCGCAGCACACCATCTGGCCCAGATTTGTAGAGTTGCCCGCCAATCAAAGAGAAGGGTCTAGACTTCAACAAGAGTCTTCTTTTTTGCAAGGGAGAAGTATTCTCAAGATATAGGCCAGTAGAGAGCAGATGTACACATCTCCATACCATTCTGGGGTCGTGTCGACCTTAAAGAGATGACTATCCAGAAAGTCATCATCAACCCCACCTGTATGTATGCGAGAGAGATGGTCGGCCATGACATGCCGCTTGCCTGGACTAAGAACTACTTCGAAATCGAATTCCTGGAATATCAGTAGCCACCTCCAAACTCTTCCTGCAACTTGGGGTTTATTCAAAAGATAGCGTAGCGCATGATGATCCGTGATGATAGTGAAGTGAACCCCTAACAAATAATGACAAAACTTCTGTAAAGAATACACCATATTCAAACCTTCCCTTCCTGTGGTGCTGTAGTTGCGCTCTGCTTTGGTGAGCAGGCGACTTGCATAGTGAACAGGGCGATCCAGGTTGTACTCCTTACTAGACTGAGTCAGCACAGCACCCACAGCCAGTTGACTAGCATCAGTATGCACATGAAAAGGTAGAGACCAATTTGAAGCCACTAAAATAGGTGCTTCAATGAGGCGTTTTTTGAGGTATGCAAATGCTTCAACCTCAAATTTTGACCATTAGAAGGATACAGTAGCACTAGTGAGTCGGGTCAATGGTTGAGCCACCTGTGTATATATTCGTATAAACCTGCGATGATAGCCTGTGTGACCTACAAAGCTCTGAACACCTTTCAAGTTGATGGGAGGTGGTAACTTCAAGATGGCCACGATCTTCTCTGGGTCAGGCGCTAAATCTTTGGCAAACACCACATGGCCTAGAAGTGTGCCCTCAATGATCAAAAAATGACATTTGTTAGGATTGAGCTTTAGGCATGCCTCTCTGCACCTAAGGAAGACAACAGAGAGCTGAGCGAGGTGCTCCTCTAGATTTTCCACTGGGGTTGAACATTGGGCACCTGAGAAGGTCGAAAAATCGTCCATGAAGATGCGAAGATGATCCGTAAGTAAAGGACAGAATATAAGATATACTGCTCGATTGAAGGAAGGTGGAGCGTTTTTAGGATTGAGCTTTAGGCGTGCCTCTCTGCACCTAAGGAAGACAACAGAGAGCTGAGCGAGGTGCTCCTCTAGATTTTCCACTGGGGTTGAACATTGGGCACCTGAGAAGGTCGAAAAATCGTCCATGAAGATGCGAAGATGATCCGTAAGTAAAGGACATAATATAAGATATACTGCTCGATTGAAGGAAGGTGGAGCGTTTTTCAACCCAAACGACATCCTAGTGTAGATAAAAATACCCCAGGGAGTCACAAAGGCAGTTTTAAGTTGATCACCTGGATGGATGCCCACCTGATTGTATCCACTGAACCCATCCATGAGACTGTACAATACATGCCCTGCTATATCTTCGAGCACACGCTCAATGAAAGGTGTGGGAAAACCATCTGGGATAGTTTCCTTGTTCAGAGCGCAGTAATCTACGCACATGGATTTTATTGGACTCCTTAGGCGCTATCACCATGGGTGATAACCACTCAGAGTTCTCCCCACAGGTACAATGATCCCTGTCTCTTGCATTTTTTCGAGCTCTGACTTAACAGCCTCTGCATACTTTGGGTTGAGCTTGTAAGCTCGGCCTCTAATAAGCTTAGCCCCTTCAACCAGAGGGATAGTGTGGACACCCAATTCTGGTGGGATCCCTTCCAAATCCTTGTAGGACCAAGCAAAAACATCTTAAAAAAAGTGTATAAAGAAACTACCTGATCAAGTAATGCAGGATGCTCCCATAACCAAGCTACTAAGAGGACGTGCCGAGGGTTGTCAAAGTCGCCCAGGTGTCTCACTTCTTTGACCGGATCAGGAGGTGTAACTGGGGAGGGTGCTTTTGAAGATGAAAAGTGAGCTGCCTCTTGGAGCTTTGAGACATCATGTGCTAGTGTTTGATCGAGTGGAAACTCGGCATGCTCCTCTTGTAACCATTCTAGTGGAAGCTCCTCAAAAGGTAAGTCTTCAGACACAGACATAAAAGAGTGCTTTTGAGTGGGCGGAGCATCAACCCCGGGAGATGTTAGAGAAAGAGGTGGAACATTGGCGAGCTCATGCAGAGGAGATTTCTTCCCCCTTCGGTGATGTGTTATCGGTTCACCAAGGCCGACGGCTTCCATCAGATAAACACTCGAATCATGGTCATCAGGGACTAACCCACTTACTTCTTTGACTGGTACACTTTCAGCTGTAGGGCTTGGGACACCGGTGTCGGCCTAAGGAGTAGAGAGTTACAGACACACGTGAGGCTTGAATAGAGACTACATAGCACGGCATCGATGTGGTAGCTTCCAACCACTGCAACAGGTCTTCGTCAGACCCGTCAGGTGGGATGGGCTGCTCAAGGTCGAGGTTGGACTGTACTGACAATGAGCTGTGATGAACCACTGGATCCATACCTCCTTCGAGTCGAATTGGTTGCATGGGGGAGCCAGGAGTATGTATCCACATGGCGTCGTTTCCCCAATCATGAAGTGCCTTAGTATGCCGCAACCATGGTCTACCAATAAGCAAAGGAAATCCTCCCTCCACCTGAGGAAGACTGACCACCACAAAATCCAAGCTAAATGTGAAGTCATGTACCTTCAGAGGCACCTTATCTACTATACCCATTGGATAGACTGTCCTCTGGTCCGCCAATGTCACAGTGAATGGAGCAGGGCGGGTAGGCTTAAGACCTAAAGCCAACATAGTAAACTCTGGCATCAGATTGATCACAGACCCACCATCCACTATGACGCCTGAGAATTGATGCCCAAGAATAGACACAGTGAGACGAGGACTTTTGTAGTCGATGAGGGGAGCAGCTGGGTAAGAAATCATGTAGGACTCCAAGGGCTGCACAGGAAGGTGCCCGCCACTAGGTCCTGCACCAGGATACATAGACTGGATGATTGAAAGGGTGTCACTTTGAAAATTTGCATAAGTCGAAGCATGTCGTACAGTGACACTTGCTGAAAGGTGTTTTTCAAGATAGACTCTGCAGTAGGCTTCTCTCTTTTGATCAGATCTTGCTCTGGTATCTTAAGCTTCTGCAAGTCCTCTACTGCTTCCATGAAAGCCCCATCAATATCTGATAGAAGAGAGGTAGGTTGGCCCTTGGCACTACCTGCTAGTTTGTCAGCTACTAAGGGAGTTTGACTCATTTGTGTGACTAGAGACAAAAAAATTGGACCGCCAGGGAGGCTGAGACCAAGAGCAGCTCTGTTAGGAGCAGCGGAACAAATGTTGTTTTTTCTCAAGATTAGTGATCTTTATTGCTCAAGGTTCCTTTTAGTTCTTTAGGGAAAGAGAGAGCTTTCCGTCTTGTAGAGTGTTGTGGTCATGAACAAAGTGAGTGGATTGTGCGTGCAAGTGAATGAGACTGAGAGAAGGAGAGAGAAGAGATACGACACCCGACAGGTTGTAAAACCCTCCTCCGAAGGCCCCACTCTCGTCGGCGAGAGTGGTCTACTTGATTGCACAAAATGTGTACAATGCGAATGCAATGGACTGATGCAATGGGACTATGCCGATGACGACGACGGTGATGACGACGGCTAAGGCTGAATTCTGGGATCTTCTAGGGCTGAATTCGGGGTCTTCCTTGGGGCTGAAAATGATTGTTTTCTTGTTGTCTTAATGGCTGAGATTCTCTGTTTTTGTTGAGGGACTTTAGGGCTGAGTAAAAACGCTGATGTCCTCTGCTTTGGCTGCGTTTTTGGGGCGAGATTTCTTGCTGAAAAACGCTGGGACAGCAGAGAAGTTCTGGCTGAAAACTGCAGGTTTTCAAGTGCTAATGAAACTCCTTCCGGCTATGATGACCTCCTGCCAATGGCTTGATGAAAACGCTGAATGGGCTGAGTTTTCCTCTGGCGTTAGTGCTTGAAAGAAACGCTGATCTGGTCAAGGCAAAAACGCTAGCTCCTCCTGCTTGCTGGCGACAGTTGCATGGGATGAAAACACTAGGCCTTTTCTCTACTTGCTGGCGATTCTTGCAGGGGAGAAAACGCTAGGGCAGCCAAGGGGATGGAAAGGGCAGATCTTGGAAACGCTAGGAAGGAAGAGGTCGTCTATGGCGATGGGGTCATGAGGGGGGGTACTGCTGAGAAGTTGCCTATTGAGCGGGAAGCTCCTGCTGCCTCTTCTGCCAGAAAGTGCTAACTTGGGTTTGCTTATATATTAACTTAGCAAAATTGCCCTACCTACTTTTGTTGGAAAGTCACTTTGTTCGTGATCATAGCACTCTCTACAAGACGGAAAGCTCTCTCTTTCCCTAAGAACTCAAAGGAACCTTGAGCAATAAAGATCACTAATCTTGAGAAAATACAACATTCATTCCGCTACACCTAACATGATGACAAGCATGATGTTTTGCATGATCAAGGTCTGATTTCTCACAAGCATGATGAGTTGCATGAAGATGATGTGATTGTTCACAAGGATGATGTGTTCGTCTCTTCCTTGGCATGACAGTTTCCAAACGATCACATGATTGTATGAGCACCAAGCATGGGCATTTCCATTGTGATTTGCCACAGTTGATTGATTTCGATCACACCGAAAAGATTCGACCTCATTGTTTGCATGTGTTGGATGAACGGTTTGTCACTCCGTCTTTATGTTCATCTACATTGCATACACAGTCTTTAGAGAAGACAAGAATTTTTTCCTTCACTTTACATGGAATAGGTATGTTCATGGTTTTGTGTTGGAGATTGTTTCATGAATTTTCAGCCATGGAGATTCTTGAAGACGAAAGGAGCAGGACTCTAGACGAAGTTGAAGCATCAACGGAGCCACTGAAGACTTTGTGTCGCTTTCGGCGCGGCCCAAAGAAGCAAGCGTTGCAGACCTTTATGAAGTTCAAGTACCGCTCGACCCACACAGCAGAGTGGGCCGACGAAGAGTCCCTTCCAGGATTCCGAATGTTGTTGGCGATCTCCCTCGACGCCATACAGTTCGGTACCAGTACCTCACTTTGAAAAGGAGGGGATGTCACGTGACACATCCCAACCCTATGTGTCCGTGGACAAGCTACACAACAGCAGGGTTCAGTCAGTTCAGTCAAGTCTAGATTAGCAGTGATCTGACACTTTTGTGAGTCTATTCGTAGACCGTGCATGCCGAGTCACTTAGCATAGATGCATATCCTCCGGTTGCACACAACATGATCATCGGAATTCCCATCAGAATCCATTAGCATCAGTTAGGGGAATTTTCCAGTGCATTTAGCCTATTTTCCTATTTATTGGTATTTTCACTTATTATTTTTAAGTGACTTTCCAACAAAAGTAGGTAGGGCAATTTTGCTAAGTTAATATATAAGCAAACCCAAGTTAGCACTTTTTGGCAAAAGAGGCAGCAGGAGCTTCCCGCTCAACAGGCAACTTCTCAGCAGTACCCCCCAGCACCCCCAGCGTTTTGGATCCCCATTCTCGCCGGGCAAGTTCCCATCCTCAGCGTTTTCTCAGCATTAGCCATCGCCATCAAGTCCAACCCTTTCTAGCATTTGTTCCCCCTTCAGGCAGCCCCCAAAGCCCAGCGTTTTTGGGATTGCAAAGCATCAGCAGAATCAATGTTTTGACATCAGCAATTTCAGCCAAGCTAGCGTTTTTGCTGGCGATTTTGCATTGCTGCAGCGTTTTGACTTTCAGCCCCAACCTGCCGCAGATACACAGGATTTTCAGCCTTTAGCAAGGTGGCAGATACATCCCAAATTGGTTGCAGAAGTTCCCCCATCTTTAGCCCAAGAAAACGCAGCCAAAACAGTCATTTTCAGTCACCAAAACAGTCCCGAAAATCAGCGATTAGAAGATCTCAGATTTCAGCCACCAAGTCGTCGTCGTCATCACCGTCGTCGTCATTGGCATAGTCCCATTGCATACGCATTGTACACCTTTGTGCAATCAAAGTAGACCACTCTCGCCGACGAGAGTGGGGCCTTCGGAGGAGGGTCTCGGTTGTCGTATCTCTTCTCTCTCCTTCTCTCAGTCCCATTCACTTGCACGCACAATATCCACTCACTTTGTTCGTGATCATAGCACTCTCCATAAGACGGAAAGCTCTCTCTTTCCCTAAGAACTAAAAGGAACCTTGAGGAATAAAGATCACTAATCTTGAGAAAATACAACATTCATTCCGCTGCACCTAACATTGGTATCAGTGCATGATGAAACTCCTTCCGACTATGATGACCTGCTGCCAATGGCTTGATGAAAACGCTGAATGGGCTGAGTTTTCCTCTGGCGTTAGTGCTTGAAAGAAACGCTGATCAGGTCAAGGCAAAAACGCTAGCTCCTCCTGCTTGCTGGCGACAGTTGCATGGGATGAAAACACTAGGCCTTTTCTCTACTTGCTGGCGATTCTTGCAGGGGAGGAAACGTAAGGGCAGCCAAGGGGATGGAGAGGGCAGATCTTCGAAACGCCAGGGAGGAAGAGGTCGTCTATGGCGATGGGGTCATGAGGGGGGTTTTGCTGAGAAGTTGCCTGTTGAGCGGGAAGCTCCTATTGCCTCTTTTGCCAAAAAGTGCTAACTTGGGTTTGTTTATATATTAACTTAGCAAAATTGCCCTACCTACTTTTGTTGGAAAGTCACTTAAAAATAATAAGTGAAAATACCAATAAATAGGAAAATAGGCTAAATGCACTGGAAAATTCCCCTAACTGATGCTAATGGATTCTGATGGGAATTCCGATGATCATGTTGTGTGCAACCGGAGGATATGCATCTATGCTAAGTGACTCGGCATGCACGATCTACGAATAGACTCACAAAAGTGTCAGATCACTGCTAATCTAGACTTGACTGAACTGACTGAACCCTGCTGTTGTGTAGCTTGTCCACGGACACATAGGGTTGGGATGTGTCACGTGACATCCCCTCCTTTTCAAAGTGAGGTACTGGTACCGAACTGTATGGCGTCGAGGGAGATCGCCAACAGCATCCGGAATCCTGGAAGGGACTCTTCGTTGGCCCACTTTGATGTGTGGGTCGTGCGGTACTTGAACTTCATAAAGGTCTGCAACGCTTGCTTCTTTGGGCCGCGCCGAAAGCGACTCAAAGTCTTCTATGGCTCCTTCGATGCTTCAACTTCGTCTAGAGTCCTGCTTCTTTCAATCATGCAAATCCTGTGTGTCATGCTTTGGAGAAGAAGAGACTGAGAGAGTCTCCTTTCCCCAAATCTCTTGCATCTGTGCCTGAGCTTGAGAAAAGAGTCGCAAGAGCTCTTCCCTTCTTGCTTTGGTCTCGCGATCAAATTCTGCTTGTCTTGCTTTGTTCGCTGCTTCGGCTTCTACGTGTCTGCGTTCCATTTCTTTGAATTCACGATCCCATTTGGCTTGTCGTTCTTTGGCTTCCAAGCGTGCTTGCTCGTGCTCACGCGCTATGGCTGTCATCCTTACGGCATATCTTGCTTTGCGTTGTAAATCCTGTTCCATAAACAACAGCTTCAACTGCTTCTTTGGAGTTCATGCAATCGGTATCGTAGATGGGGAAGGGTCGGAAAAATCTCCTGGTGGGGAAAATTCTTCTTCGCCTCTCTCATGCTCATTACTTCCAAGCGAAATATCCATTCCGCTTCGAGTGATGATCATTCTGAAGTCGTAGGTTCTTGTGGGTTATTGGGGGTTCTTGAGTTCACGAGGAACTTGGGTTCTTGGGGAGTCTTGGGTTCTTAAGTTCACGAGGAACTTGGGTTCTTGGGGGTCTTGAGTTCTTGAGGTCCTTGATTCGTGAGAATCTTGGGTTCTTGAGGTTTTCTTTCGCTTGCAAATCGCGTTGAGAAGGATCTTCTCTTCACCCGAGTTCTACCCTTTTCTGCGGGCGCACCCCTTGGCGGCCTTGCGCTCACACCAAGGTTGCTTTTTCCCACCTCACATCGATTGGCCGGCCGCTAAGTGCACGGTCCGCTCTCAATGAGTGAAAAGAGACACAAGGGGAGGCTGGACAAGCCCTTCTTTCTTGGGATTCCTTTCACTCTTCAACAAAACACGATTAGGAATCGCCACGCCCAAGTAAACTTGGGTTCGTGCGATCACAACAAGCAAAAAAA
This sequence comes from Adiantum capillus-veneris, assembly GCF_014529385.1. Taxonomy (NCBI): domain Eukaryota; kingdom Viridiplantae; phylum Streptophyta; class Polypodiopsida; order Polypodiales; family Pteridaceae; genus Adiantum; species Adiantum capillus-veneris. The sequence goes on from NC_140942.1 coordinate 130,263,679, forward strand.
TTCTTGTGGTTCTTGTGGTTCTTGTGGTTCTTTCCTTGAGTAATGCAGAACACTTCCAAAGCTCTGATTCCAATGTTAGGTGCAGCGGAATGAATGTTGTTTTTTCTCAAGATTAGTGATCTTTATTGCTCAAGATTCCTTTTAGTTCTTTAGGGAAAGAGAGAGCTTTCCGTCTTGTAGAGTGTTGTGGTCACGAACAAAGTGAGTGGATTGTGCGTGCAAGTGAATGAGACTGAGAGAAGGAGAGAGAAGAGATACGACACCCGACAGGTTGTAAAACCCTCCTCCGAAGACCCCACTCTCGTCGGCGAGAGTGGTCTACTTGATTGCACAAAATGTGTACAATGCGAATGCAATGGACTGATGCAATGGGACTATGCCGATGACGACGACGGTGATGACGACGGCTAAGGCTGAATTCTGGGATCTTCTAAGGCTGAATTCGGGGTCTTCCTTGGGGCTGAAAATGACTGTTTTCTTGTTGTCTTAATGGCTGAGATTCTCTGTTTTTGTTGAGGGACTTTAGGGCTGAGTAAAAACGCTGATGTCCTCTGCTTTGGCTGCGTTTTTGGGGCGAGATTTCTTGCTGAAAAACGCTGGGACAGCAGAGAAGTTCTGGCTGAAAACCGCAGGTTTTCAAGTGCTAATGAAACTCCTTCCGGCTATGATGACCTGCTGCCAATGGCTTGATGAAAACGCTGAATGGGCTGAGTTTTCCTCTGGCGTTAGTGCTTGAAAGAAACGCTGATCTGGTCAAGGCAAAAACACTAGCTCCTCCTGCTTGCTAGCGACAGTTGCATGGGATGAAAACACTAGGCCTTTTCTCTACTTGCTGGCGATTCTTGCAGGGGAGGAAACGCTAGGGCAGCCAAGGGGATGGAGAGGGCAGATCTCGGAAACGCCAGGGAGGAAGAGGTCGTCTATGGCGATGGGGTCATGAGGGGGGGTACTGCTGAGAAGTTGTCTGTTGAGCGGGAAGCTCCTGCTGCCTCTTCTGTCAGAAAGTGCTAACTTGGGTTTGCTTATATATTAACTTAGCAAAATTGCCCTACCTACTTTTGTTGGAAAGTCGCTTAAAAATAATAAGTGAAAATACCAATAAATAGGAAAATAGGCTAAATGCACTGGAAAATTCCGCTAACTGATGCTAATGGATTCTGATGGGAATTCCGATGATCATGCTGTGTGCAACCGGAGGATATGCATCTATGCTAAGTGACTGGGCATGCACGGTCTATGAATAGACTCACAAAAGAGCCAGATCACTGCTAATCTAGACTTGACTGAACTGACTGAACCCTGCTGTTGTGTAGCTTGTCCACGGACACATAGGGTTGGGATGTGTCACGTGACAAGCTCTCTGTGCCCGTGTAAGCACACGGGCCAGCTCTTCCACTTGCTTCAACCCATCTAGAGAGGCAACTACAAGAGTGGAAGGCGGGGCATGTGGAATGGTTCTTACTGTGATGAGGTTAACCTTTGGGAATGTAAACTCTTGCTGGTTCTCGCTTGTCCATACTCCCCACACCTGTAGCACAAAATTGGCCTATTGGAGGGCCGAGGTGGTCTCGGCCCTTGCTGCATGGGACCGGATGCTAACGTGTAGAGAACTGAAGGAGTACTAGCATGATAAAAGCTGCACGTTGTTTTGGGCAGTCCTTGCTATAGTGATCCTTAGCTTCAGGGCAGTGTCGGCAAGGAGGGGACCCTTCTAGCAACGGACATTTGCTCTGATAATGTCCATACTCCCCACACCTGTAGCACAAAATTGGCCTATTGGAGGGGCGAGGTGGTCTCAGCCCTTGCTGCATGGGACCGGATGCTGACGTGTAGAGAATTGAAGGAGTACTAGCATGATAAAAGCTGGAAGTTGTTGTGCATACCTTGCATAGGAGGTGTTGTCAGCAAAGGTGGCATCGGGTTTTGATGGCCATAGGGTGAAACCATGTTGGATGCAGGTGCTAGCCCTTGTTGGAGAGGAACTAGACTTTGTTGTATTTGCCGTAATCCCTTGATAAAGTCATAGTTACCCGGAACAGGAACGGGGAACGTGAATGGGAGGGTCCGGAACGAGACGGGAACGGGGAGGAGGGGGGGCCAAAACGGAAACGGGGCTGGAACGGTCCACCTAAAGTAAGGATTGAATTACCTCCATTCAGCTAAGTTCCAAAAAAACTCCTAAACAACCCCAAAACTGCCCCCAAATCTGCCCCCTAACTTGCCCTCAAACTGCACCAAATATGTTCCCCGAACAGCCCTAAATCTGCCCCCAAAAGCCCACTTTTTTTCCCCCCAAATGCCTACTTTTGCCTGTTCCGCCCCACGTTTCGCCGTTCCGCCTTATGTTCCGCCCATTCCGGAATACCGTTCCGGTTACACCCCGTTCCGGAACGGCGTTCCGTTCTCATCTCCATTTCGGGAACGAGACTCGTACGGAACGCCGTTTCGGAACGTTTGGGCTGTGTTCCCCCCTTTACCTGTTACAGTGGATAAAGTAGCAATCCTTGTCTTCATGCCCAGACTTTTCGCAGAAGTGGCAATAAGCCCAAAGGGGACTGTCCTGTGGAGGATGTCCTAGAGAGCGACACAAGCTGCACCATACCATAGCTTTAGTCTCCTGCTGAGACGGAAGCTCTTCTAGCTCTCTTGATTTGATCCAAAGCCTCAAGATGTGGTGGTTTCTCCTGTCTAAGAGAGATTGATTTCTCTTCTTGAAGAGCGCGTTGTAGTTTTAGGGCTTCAAGTTCTCTACACAAAGAAGTCAATGGATCAGCAGGACTTCCCGAAAACACAGAGAGGGGAGTTGGTGAGCAGCTTCCTAGCCCCCTCTATCCTAGTAGCAACTGCAACAAACTCCTCCAGAGTGGCGTCGGGTCGGAGACTCTCTCGGAGTTTTTGCTGAGAAGCTTTGGAAAGAGCCTTCTCCACACCCACTTCTTAACCATAAATTCACCGGGTTGCTGGGGAAGCTTGGCAACCAGAGACTTGGTTTTAGTCATAAGTTATGCAAAAGTCTCCTCTAGCTGGAGCACTAGGTTGGCCAACTCATCCAAAACCTTCTCTTGGTAGTCACCTGGCCTGAATGTTGCACAGAACTGTTGTCTTAAAGCTGCCCAAGTTGTAAAATGGTTCTCTGCAAACTGACTATACCATTTGTCTGCTAAGCCATCCAAGGTAGATGGTAAGAGTACCAAATAAGCATCTTCTCTATTAAGACCACGACCCCTACAGAGAGATACAAACCTTCTTGCATGGTCGTCTGCATCTTCTAAAGAGAGTCCCTTGAAGGTAGGAAACTTGATGTTTACCTTGGCCAAAACACTGGCCAACACCTCCATGGCCTCTTGCTCAAAAGCCCGTTGCTCAATAGCCTGCTGTAACAAAATAGGAGAGAGCTTTACTGGGGAAGGTGATCTGGAAGATGTGGAACCGGATGGAGGAATGGGTGATGCCGTATGTGGAGGTATGGGTGATGAGGTGGATGGACTTCTGCTAGGTACCAAGGGCCGTCTTTTGTTGTAGTACTTCAGAGGACTCAGTAGTGCACTTTGACGCTCGAATGACCGCCTTGTATGTGTCATGCAACGACCACAAATCCAACCAAGCTTTGGGCAAGAAGACCTTTAACTGCTTTAACTAGATGAAGACAAGTCTAGACTCTACTAGACCAGCAAGTGACTAGACCCCGGCTGGACCAAGGACGAGGAGGGGCTGGACCAGGGACGAGGAGGGAATAGACCAAGGATGAGGAAGGACTAGACCAGGGAGGAGGAAGGCCTAGACCAGGACGAGAGAGGACCAGACAGAACCAGACCAGTAGGTTACACAATGCAAGGCAAAGTAGGCGAAACCAACTAGCTTCACGATGTGTATCTCAACAGAGTGCGACTTCAGTTGAGGTCCCACCGTGATCGCCAAAATGAGAGCACCTGTAGCGCGGATAATGTGTCGTGCTCTCTACAGTGGGTGCTCCTCAGTGCAATGTGCGTGACAATCTCACTCAAAACAGATTGAAAACAAAGGAACAATAGACAACAACTGAGCTCACAGAGACACAACAGCAGACCAGAACATATGACTCGACTATCTCAAAGAACTGATACAGACTTCGGCGTGGCAGCACACTCAGCTCCAGCCCACGACTCACAGGTACAATGGGGTTGTCGAGGCTCAGATGTGCAGGGATGGTGAAGACGTGCTATGTGTATAGACTCGCTACTCAAAACGACGACGTTGGACCATATATCTAGAAGATAATCCGATGACCCAACAACTACTACTCATATGTACAACCATAAAGAGCCACCAACGGCTCATAAATGTAAGCCATCTAAATCTATCCCCAAACTGAGTTGAGTGGTGGTGACCTGGCCACGATGTCCACTAGACCACCGTTCGTATCCCTACTGCCACGTGTCACTGCCCAGCCCAGAGAGTCTGTCCAGTGTGAACCAGCCTAGACCAACTGTACTAACTGTGTGTCCTGTGAAAGTGACATTGTAGCTTGCTACATCCCTCAGGAGTTGTACCTTGCAATGATTAATGATAAAGAAATACTGAAAGGGGCACCAGATTTTGGGACCAATATCTCTGGGCACGGAACTACCCCGGGCCGTGTCGACTCTAGTTGAGCTCTAGTTGCCCAAGTCTGTAACACCCATAATCGATCTAAAATAGGTAAAGGCTATTGGATTCGTGTCACTTGTACCTGCCATACTTCACTTTCTGGCATACCATACAAGTACACGCAAGCTTGTCTACATCCTTATTATACTTTGGAAAATAGAAAGCTCTCTCAACACCCTTAAGTGTCGCTCTATGCCCTTGTGCCCAATAAAAGAAGGATTGTGACACTCTATCACAGCTTTTGCCTCAAACCACGTGTCACACAACATGGTTTCTTGCATCAAAAAACCTAATGTGTGAAACTCTGACTAGTGCCTGCAAGTGTCACTAGCTCACATATTAGTTAGCAAAATATAGCATGCTTGAATATAGTAGAGTAATGTCACGTGACAGATCCAACCCTATGTGTCCGCGGACAAGCTACAGCATGATCAGGGTTCAATTCAGTCCAGTCAGTCTAGATTTAGAAGTGATCTGGCACTTTTGTGAGTATTCGTGGACCGTGCATGCCCAGTCACTTAGTATAGATGCATATCCTCTGGTTGCATGCAGCATGATCATCAGTATTCCCACTAGAATCCATCAGATTCCATCAGGGGAATTTTCCAGTGCATTTAGCCTATTTTCCCTATTTTTAACATTTTTCACTTATTAATTTAAGTGACTTTCCAACAAAAGTAGGTAGGGAAATTTGGGTAAGAAAATATATAAGCAAACCAAAGTTAGCACTAAATGACAGAAGAGGCAGCACGAGCTCCACGCTCAACAGGCACCTTCTCAGCAGAACCCCCCAGGAGACCTAGCGTTTTTGGAGCAGAGCCATCACCTAACGTTTTCACCACAGGTCAGCCAACGATTTGCTTTTGCAGATTCCGGCGACAGTAGAACCTCAAAGCAGCCTAGCGTTTTGCATTTTGCAAAGCAACTGGCGACAACAGCAGAAATTCAGCCCTAGCGTTTTTGGTTGCAGAGCAGCCCCCGTGTTTTGCAGCTTTACTGCAACGGAACAGCAAGGTACATTAGCGTTTTCAGTTTTCAGCAGTTAGCACCCGCAGATAAAGTCCCGAACCTCGCAGATCTCACCTTCCCGTAGCAGTTCCTTGCTGAACGGTCAGTTTCCGCAAGGTTTACAGTTTCAGCCCGGAAAACGCAGATTTCAGCATCTGCGTTTTCAGCGCATCGTCGTCGCATCGTCGTCATCGACATCGAGTCAAAATTCAGCAGATAGAAGATTTGCAGATTTCAGCCCATAGCGTTTTTGGACAGCAGTAGAAAGATTGCAGATTTCAGCCCGTAGGTCGATGTCACAAAGTGATGACGTGGCGGACAGCAAAAACCCTAATTTCTGCCAGACCGCAGATAAAGTCCCGAACCTCGCAGATCTCACCTTCCCGTAGCAGTTCCTCGCCGAACGGTCAGTTTCCGCAAGGTTTACGGTTTCAGCCCGGAAAATGCAGATTTCAGCATCTGCGTTTTCAGCGCATCGTCGTCGCATCGTCGTCATCGACATCGTCATCGACATCGAGTCAGAATTCAGCAGATAGAAGATTTGCAGATTTCAACCCATAGCGATTTTGGACAGCAGTAGAAAGATTGCAGATTTCAGCCCGTAGGTCGATGTCACAAAGTGATGACGTGGCGGACAGCAAAAACCCTAATTTCTGCCAGAAACCCTAATTTCTGGAAATCGCCGAGGCTTTTTTTTTTTTTTTTTTTAAATGATGAGCGACGCGAATTTTGCTTTTTTTTATAAAAAAGAGAAAAAGACTCTCTAAGAGAGAGAACTGATACTTTTTATTTTAAAAGCTTTTGGGGCTCTGCTTTTGGGCATCCCTTGTAATCTTTAAATTAGTGGTGAGGGCCTCACTTCTCAGGGCATCTGGACGCAGAGTCAGAGAGTGAAACCCTAACTGCTCTCTTGTACTTTGATGATTGATTAATACAAAAAGAAATACCGAAAGGGGCGCCAGTCTTTGGGGCCAATATCTCTAGGTACAGAACTCCGCCGGGCCAGTGCAAATCTATTGTGATCTGTGAATTGTTTAGAAGTGGTTATTTGGTGCTGTCGCGGTCAATTCTTGACTTGGAGTGTCCAAGTCTATTACAGAGGTATCAGAGCACGGCCGATTTCTCTTCTACAGGAAATCCGATCCCCAATTTTTTTTTGCCGCGGCACCTATGGCTTCAGGCAATGATCAGTCGACTCCCTCTACATCTGGAGATGCGGGCAGGGATCACAACGAAGATTCCGACAGAGAGTATGGCCCGCCTTGGCCTACTTAGGCGGAGTGGCAAGAGATGGAGTGTCGTCAATTGATTGGCGATGCAACAAAGATGATGCTCAATTTTGCCAAGGACCCGAAGATGGCAAAATATATGAACCAGACCTCTTTGGAAGAGGTACAGATGGAGTGGCAAAGAACCACAACACCACTCCCGAAACCCGCTCTCAAGAAACCTTCTACCTCCAAGAAAATATACGGAGAAGGAACTGGAGAACGTGGTTGATGCACGGATTGCTCAGCTTTTTGATGCGCAAAAGAAAGCCAAAAAGCATGGCAAAAAGCAGAAGAAAAGCACTGACTTTCCAGGTTATTTGGGTCGTCAGTCGACTTTTGACAAGGCAAAGAAACAGAAGAAGAGTGTTCGATTTGAAGGAGTACCCAGTTCTTCTTCTTCTGATAGTTCTTCTAGCTCCTCGGATTTGAGGGAAGAAGACAGAAAAGGTAAAAAGCGAAGCAAGAAACAAAGCTTCGGAAAGGGCAAGAAAAAGGCAAAGAAGGCTACATCTCGCCCAGAGACTGACAGTTCTAATGAGGACTCGTTTACAGACAGCTCAGATTCCGATGACGGAAAGTTTTATGCGAACAAGAAGAATTTTTACAAAGCCAACCAATATGACTTTCTCGAAGATAAAAGCTAGAAAGTCCGAAAGTTTAAGGAAGGTGGCACTCGATCAAGTTTGATACTTTTTTCACGATACTCAGATGCTTCGAAGGCTTTGTCTTTTATACAGCAGTTTGACATCGTTTTCACGGGAGGACGCTATTCAGAGCACTCCAAGATTCGGAGAGCTGCCTCTTATTTTAAGGGGAATGCTCGCACTTGGTGGTCCACGCTTCTATTAAGCAAGACTGTGCCAATTACATGGCTGAAATTCAAGAGGCTTTTTATTTCTTCTTGGTTGACTCAAGAGTTTGAGCGAAATATACGAGCTGCTTGGAACCATCTCCGGATAACCAAGAGCGATACAGTGAATTCTTACTGTGAAAGATTCTGGAACTCTTTTCTACCCGCCTCTTCATTCAAGAAGATCTCGTTCAGAGAACAGATTGAGCGGTTTACCTTGGGTCTACCTATAGAGATCCGAGATCACTGCTTGGAATACAAATCAGCTTCTATTTAGGAGTTGATGAGTCATGCGAAGCGGGGCTTTGCCATTCACTCTGGCAGTTTGACCTACCCCACAGATGAGGCCATGACACAACGAGCCGAACAAACTTCTGGGAATGAAAGTAGAAAGAAAAGGAGCAACCCACAGAAAAATGATACACGACCCAAGCTTACTCTTGAGGAGAGAGCTCGCTTCATCAGAGAGGGGAAGTGCTTTGGATGCGGGGAACAAGGACATATCTCCGCGAAGTGCCCTAACAAGGCACAGAAAGAAAAGAATGATAAAGACGACGACACGTCTGAGAGTTCGAGAGCAGCTGAGGAATGTGGCAGAAAAGGCAGATAGAAAAGCAGAACTGGTACCACATGGCGTGGGACCTGCACCGAATCTAATGAATGAAAGTACAAACTTTGCTGCTTTTGGGGCAAAGTGAAGGATCAGGAAGCTCTTTTGAAGGAGCCAAGGCCAACTTCTTTTCACTTGGAATTGGCGGCTCGATTTGGAATTACGCCCGACAGATTGACGCCACAGGCGGAGGTAGTTCGACTGGCACCCGGATGGGATGTTGCCATTACACCGAGCATTGGCAAACTTCGTTTGCAATGACAGGGGTGTTCAGGGCACGCGAGTGACGTTCTACTCAGGATCCCTTGGTACCACAAGAACTACGCCGTGGTTGACTATCGGGCCGAGAAAGCGACTTTGATAAATGAAGGGCTTAGAGATTGTACTTGATGAACTTCAGTTTCTTACTCATTCTTTTGGGAGAGAACTGAACGCTGGATAAAGGTTGAATATGTTTTGATCTAATCAAAAGAACGCCAAGATTTTTCTCCACACTCATGCCGATTGCTTTTCAGAGGGCCTGAAGATCAAACCATTGATCTGATACCTAGAAGCACACCACCGAATCGGCCACCTTATCGTGTGAGCCGAGTACAGAATGAAAAGATTATGAACCCAGTGAAAGACCTCTTGGAAAAGGGTCTTGTCCAGCCTAGTACTTCACCGTATTGCTCTCCAATGTTGTTGGTTTTGAAGAAAGATAGATCTTGGAGAATGTGCATCGATTATAGCGCTCTCAACAAAATCACCATCAAGAAAAAATTTCCGATTCCTAGGATCGATGATATACTTGACAGGTTACAGGGATCCTCGTGCTTTAGCAGGATTGACTTGAAGAGTGGATATCATCAGATCAGGATACCGCCAAGAGATGTCTATAAGACAGCTTTTCGGACGACTTTTGGGTTATTTGAGTTTTTGGTGATGCCTTTTGGCTTAAAACCAATGCTCCTGCGACATTTAACCGGGGATTTTTCAAGAGTATAGGCTATTTGTTGGCAATTTCTTTGACGATATTGTTTTCTCCAAGAATGAGGCAGAACACAGAGATCATCTGCTTCAAGTCTTTCAGGCATTACGAGATCACACGTTAGTGATTAATGCAAAGAAAAGTGAATTTTTCCTACCAGAGATACACTTTTTGGGACACATTGTGTCAGCAACAGGAGTGCAAATGGACCCGGCCAAGATAGAGACTATCCGTGATTGGCCCGATTTGAGGAATGTCCATGAAGTAAGAAGCTTCTTGGGACTGTGTTCGTACTACAGGCGGTTCATACGAAAGTTTGCAGAGGTTGCTTCCCCTTTGCATACCTTGACACAGAAAGGAGTACCTTTTTCGTGGGGACCCACAGAGGTGACTGCCTTTCGGACATTGAAAGAGAAATTGACTACGGGACCTATTTTGACTTTGTCGGACTTGCAGAAGTCATTTGAAGTATATTGTGATGCTTGTGGTCGTAGTCTGGGTGCGGTCTTGATGCAAGAAGGCCATGTCATAGCTTACGAGAGCCGTTTGTTCTCTAGGCCGGAGATGACAGCACAGATCTATGAGAAAGAGCTTTTGGCGGTTATCCATGCTCTTACTCAGTGGCAGCATTACCTACTCGGAGCGGATTTTACTATCTTTACAGACCATCAGAGTTTGCGCTACTTCTTGTCAAGAAGCAGCTTTCGGAAAAGCAGATGCGGTGGGCGAACATCTTGTCACAGTTCCACTTCCAGATTGTCCATATGCAGAGACAGAAGAATGTGGTGGCAGATGCTTTGTCTCGGAAATTGTTGGTTCTGGCTGTTTCCGCGATACATCATAGGAGCTTCGAGGATATGGTCGATCAATATGCTACAGACTACAGATTTTGCAGAATTTTTCACACGGTTACGGGATGGGGATCCAGTAGCTCGATACTTCCTTCGAGAAGGCTACTTGATGAGAAAGACTATGTGTGCGTTACACAACCGTTGAGGGAAAAGGTTATGACTGAATGCCACTGTCCACCTTTTACAAGTCACCGCGGCATTGCTATCACCATGAAGGGGGTAGAGAGATACTTCTTTAAGTCGAGACTCAAAAAGGATGTGGAAGAGTTTGTGCGCAGTTCTTGGTATGCCAGAAGGTCAAGTTTGACAGGCATAAGACACAGGGATTGTTACAACCTTTACCCATACCCAAAACAGAATGATCACGATGATTTTCCGATTACATGGCACGTCTGAGACGATTGTCTCAGACAGAGACCCCAGATTTATGAGTTTGTTTTGGAAGGCAATTTGGGAGAACATTGGCACGCGGTTGCAGTTCTCGTCATCGTTCCACTTGCAGACTGACGGGCAATTTGAGATTGCCAATTCAATGATTTAGATTTATTGAAGTCTTGTATCTCGGATCAAAGACACTCAATGGGAAAAGAACCTATCTTTGGTGGAATTTGCCTACAGTAACACGATACACTCTTCGACGGGGAAGACGCCATGTGAGATTGTTGAAAGTGCTGCGAAGGTTCCATCCTTCCTGAGCACGAAAGATTAGATATTGGAAGCGGATGACTATTCGCGAGATTTGGATACAGCTTTTGCCAAGGTTCGTGAGACTTTGCAGGAGTCTCAAGAACGACAGAAAAAGACAGCGGATCGCCATCGTCGCAACTTGAAACTGAAGGAGGATGATTGGGTGCTCTTACTTTTGAGAAGGCACGCCTAAGAAAAGAAAAGGGAAAGGAGAGGCTTTTTCCAAAGCTTAGTATGTGATACTACGGACCTTTCCAGATTACTGAAAAGATAAATGATGTCTCCTTCCGATTGAAATTGCCAAATACTTGGAGGATTCATAATGCATTGCATGTGAGTCTCTTGAACCCTGTTAAGGGTGATGTGCCTGATGATGGGGAGCCTGATGAGCAACCCGAAGTGGAAGAAAACGAGGAGATCCTTGTTCCTGAACAAATTTTGGCACATAATGATACGAAGAAAGGTAAAGTCCGAAGGTGGTTCTTGGTTAAGTTCAAGAACTTTCCTGCATTTGATGCGAAGTGGATGGAGGAGGAGGACCTGGCAGATACTCCTCGGATTGTGAAACTTTACCTCGATGTTTTGGTTTAGCATAGTCTACTCCCAACGGAACCCAGAATTCAGCTTGGCCGACGATCTGATGCAGTGGGATGCACAAGAGGGAGTCACTCCACTCCTTTGTCAACAGATGCCTTGATTTTGATACTTAAGTCACTGATGTCTCTTTGAGCTTCAAGGATACTGAGAGCTGACAGTATTCTGCTAGATGACTTTATGAAATGGAATTCCTGATAATGATACTGATTTGTTCTTGACTTCTTGAGTGCAGGAACTGATAGACGAAATGACTGCAACATTTTGGTCTGATTGATCTCGAATAGACATGGTTGCAATAGGGGTTAGTCAATTGGACATCGATGAGGTCCCGATTGGACCTAGATGTGATTGCTAGCTACATTGCCGATAAATCATGGTCTAAGATCCGAATGAATATTGAATGTCATGTGATGTCCTGTGATGTCTGGTGATGTCCTGTGATGTGACTGTCGATTTTGTACATGTGCTAGATGTGTGTTCCTAGTACGTAGGTACTAACAGTCAGTGTCTGCTAAGACGGTTTATGGCTTTTGTCGGTTTTGCAGGCGTAATCGCGGTCGATTACAATGCTTTCAAGAGGAGGTATGTCACAAAGTGATGACGTGGTGGACAGCAGAAACCCTAATTTCCAGAAATCGCGGAGGCTTTTTTTTTTTTTTTTTTTAAAATGATGAGCGACGCGAATTTTTATTTTTTTTATATAAAAAAAGAGAAAAAGACTCTCTAAGAGAGAGAGAGAACTGATGCTTTTTATTTTAAAAGCTTTTGGGGCTCTGCTTTTGGGCATCCCTTGTAATCTTTAAATTAGTGGTGAGGGCATCTGGACGCAGAGTCTGAGAGTGAAACCCTAACCGCTCTCTTGTACTTTGATGATTGATTAATACAAAAAGAAATACCGAAAGGAGCGCCAGTCTTTGGGGCCAATATCTCTAGGCACGGAACTTCGCCGGGCCAGTGCAAATCTATTGTGATCTGTGAATTGTTTAGAAGTGGTTATTTGGTGCTGTCGCGGTTGATTCTTGACTTGGAGTGTCCAAGTCTGTTACAGTCGACTTCGTCATCCCCGTCGTCATCGTCGACATAGCCTAGACTTGCATCAGTCTCATGCATACCATTTGTACCAAATTGTGCAATCATAAGTAGACCACTCTCGCCGATGAGAGTGGGGCCTTCGAAGGAGGGTTTACAACGTCTCTAGTGTCGTATCTCTCTTCTCTCTCTATCTCTCAGTCTCATACACTTGCACGCACAGTGTCCATTCACTTTGTTCGTGATCATAGCACTTTCCATTAAGAACGAAAGGCTCTCCCTTCCATACGAACAAAAGGAACCTTGAGCACATTTCGGAGCACTCATCTTGAGCAAAGTGCAAACATTCATTCCGCTGCACCTAACAAGTAACCCAATCCACTCATGCAAACCAATATTCTTTCCATATCTCTAATTCTTTCATCGTTTCTTGCCCTTTCTGTCTTCATCACTCGAATCAAAAGAGGCAGAGCTATCCGAACTGTCAGAAGAAGACGAGGACGAACTAGACAAACCCTTGAAGCGTACATGCTTCTTCTGTTTTCTTGCATTCGCACAAGAAGATTGACGACACAAATAGACAGGGTAGTATGTTCCCTTGTTGCGTTTCTTCAGTTGCTTCTTCGCCCCTAAAAGTTGGTTGACTTATCTTTCGACAACGTCATCGAGTTCATCTTCAATAAAAATTCGTGGGATAGGAGGTTTCTTGAGGGCTGACTTTAATGGAAAGTTGATGGCTATACGCCATCGAGAATGCACTTTATCGATCGGGTGCCATGTCAAAAATTTGGCATACTAGGGATCCTTTGAAAACTGGAGCATATGCTTTGCGCAATCATCAAAACGTTTTTGACGTTGCATCTCCATTAGTCGGTACTCCGTAGGCCGAGGTGGCCCGTACCCTTTATCTGTTGTTCCATTTGAATTTTCCGTGCTGCCTCCCGTTCTAGAGTTGTCTGGTGGGTTTGTCTGATTCTTGCGAGAATCATCACCTAAATACATGCGTGTCGCGAAAAAAAAGGGATCGGATTTCTCCGTAGAAGAGAAATCGGATACCACTGTAACAGACTTGGGCACCCCCAAGTCAGGAATATGGCAGGACACAAGAGAGAAACACTTAAAATACTTCACTTTAATCACAGTTCAATTGAGTCGACACGGCCCGACGCAGTTCCGTGCCCAGAGAGATTGGCCCCAAAAACTGGCGCCCCCGTCAGTATATATTTTTGAATTGATGCTTAAGCAAAGTTACAATGCCCGCGGGTCCTCTCTGCTCTGAAGCTCGTCAGCAAATCTGAGCCAGAGGGTGGCCTGGGGTTCAATTTAAAGGCCTTGAGGGCTCTCAAAAGCAGTTACATGAAAATCTTCAAACTCAAAAGCACTTGGCCCCAAAAGCTAGCAGCCAGCGCTAAAAGCGGATGTCACAAACAGTGACGTGGCTAACCCCGGGATAAACACATACCCTGCTGATTCAGAACCTGCCCGAAAAATGCGCTGACATGTCACGTGACACATCCAACCCTATGTGTCCGTAGACAAGCTACAGCACGATCAGGGTTCAGTCAGTCCAGTCAGTCTAGATTTAGCAGTGATCTGGCACTTTTGTGAGTCTATTTGTAGACCGTGCATGCCCAGTCACTTGGTATAGATGCATATCCTCTAGTTGCACACAGCATGATCATCAGTATTCCCATCAAAATCCATTAGAATCAGTTAGGGGATTTTTCCAGTGCATTTAGCCTATTTTCCCTATTTTTGACATTTTTTAATTATTATTTTTTAGTGACTTTCCAACAAAAGTAGGTAGGGCAATTTTGCTAAGTTTCTATATAAGCAAACCCAAGTTAGCACTCAATGGCAAAAGAGGCAGCACGAGCTCCCCGCTCAACAAGCACCTTCTCAGCAAGAACCATCAAGAACTCCTAGCCTTGGCGATTTTCCCTCTCCTAGCTTTTTGGGGAAGCATCACCAAGCCTGGCGTTTTTGTTTCCAGCAGATCTCCACCGCAAGCATGCCTCACAGCCACTAGCGTTTTGCATCCAGATCCCATTGCCAGAAGAAGTTCCAGACTGCTAGCGTTTTTGCATCAGCTACACAGCGTTTTTCAGGATCAGATACCTAGCGTTTTCAGCCCAAAAACAGCAGACCAATCAGCGTTTTGACAAGCAAATTCAGCCTCAGAAAACGCAGCCAAATCAGCGTTTTCAGCAGCCCCGAATCAGCCCCCAGATTTTCAGCAGATAGCGTTTTGTGGACAGCAGTTAGAAGATTGCAGATTTCAGCCCTTAGGCCGTCGTCGTCACCGACATAGTCCCAAGTTGCATCAATTTTCCATGCATCATCATTGTACCACTTTGTGCAATCAATAGTAGACCACTCTCGCCGACGAGAGTGGGGCCTTCGAAGGAGGGTTTTACAACGTCTCTGGTGTCGTATCTCTCTTCTCTCTCTATCTCTCAGTCTCATACACTTGCACGTACAGTGTCCATTCACTTTGTTTGTGATCATAGCATTCTCTCATTAAGAACGGAAGGCTCTATCTTCCATAAGAACAAAAGGAACCTTGAGCACAGTTCGGAGCACTCATCTTGAGCAAAGCGCAAACAATCATTCCGCTGCACCTAACATTGGTATCAGAGCTTTGGCAGTGTTCTGTATCACTCAAGAAAAGAACCACAAGAATCACAAGAATTTTTTTTGCTTGTTGTGGTCGCACGAACCCAAGTTCGCTTGGGCGTGTCGATTCCTAATCTTGTTTTTGAAGAGTGACAGGAATCCCAAGAAAGAAGGGCTTGTCCAGCCTCCCCTTGTGTCTCCTTTTACTCATTGAGAGCGGACCGTGCACTTAGTGGCCGGCCAATCGACGTGAGGTGGGAAAAAGCAACCTTGGTGTGAGCGCAAGGCCGCCAAGGGATGCGCCCGCGGAAAGGAGTAGAACTCGAGTGAAGAGAAGATCCTTCTCAAACACGGTTTGCAAGCGAAAGAAAACCTCAAGAACCTCAAGACCCTCAAGAACCCAAGTTCCTCGTGGACTTAAGGACCAAAAATCAAAGTGCATGGTCGTCACCAGAAGCGGAATGGATAATTCACATACAGGTGATGAGCATGAGAGAGGCGACGAAGAATTTTCCCCACCACGAGATTTTTTCGACCCTCCCCCTTCGCCATCTACGCAACCAAGTGTACCAAACCCTATGGAGGCAATGGTCAAGCAAATGATGGACATGATCGCCAAACAAGAAGACACTCGCATAAACATGAACAACAAGAAGCTAATCGAATTGCGTTGGCACAACAAGAAGCAAATCGCCTTGCTTTAGAACGCGAGCGCGACAAACGAAAAGAAAGAAAAGAACAAAGAAAGGTAGAAGAGGCAGCAGGAAGCGCGGCCTTTGAGGCCGAGCGTACAGCTCAAAGAGTGGCCTTGGAGATCGGGCGTGAGGCTCAACGAGAGCTACGCACTCAATAATTCATTCGACAAGTACTAGCCTCGAAGTCTGAACCACCCAAAGATCGTGGGAGTTCCTCAAGTGGCGCAAGCCACATTGCGGATTCCAACCATCCAGTCACAGAGAAGTTGACTTTCAGTAAGTATGATGGTAAGATGGATGCTACGGTTATTCATTCTTGGTTGCATCAATTTAATGCTTATTTTGCGACAACAAAGAAGACAGAAAATAACAAAGTTTTGACGGTAGCTATGTAACTTGCCGGTGATGCCATTAATTGGTACCACGCATGGCAAGAGGCACAGTTAGCCGCACACCTAGAGGAAGCCGACAATTCACGCCCCTTCCTTCAATTGGGCTGATTTCCAAGACAAGCTCAAGGCGCGGTTTATGCCACCTGAGTACCTCGCACGATTGAAGGACGATTGGCCCGCTCTCAAGCAAAATGGTATGCCGGTTATGTCTTTTTCTAATCGTGTTTTGCAGCTAGGTACCCAATTACGCAAGTCGGATGATGAACGCAAAGAGGTATTCCTTTATGGATTGGACGAGTATATCAAGTACGATGTCAAGGTGCTCCATCCAATCGATCTCAACAAGGCGCTAGCAATTGCTCTCGCACAGGAGATGAAGCACAACAAGGGAAAGCCTAAGGAGAACAAGACTTCCACAAGTACCTAGCAGACTTCTCAGCACCCTCAGAACGGTAAGAATGGTACCTCTTCTAACCAATCTTTCAACAGTCTCTCAGAAAAGAATTCTTCCAATGAATATAAGGGTAAGGCTAGCACAATTGCTAAACCTAAGCTTACTCCAGATGAAAATGTGGGGGAGCAGGAGAGAGAGCCCACTTGCTACTCTATGCAATGAGAGTGAAGGAGAAGAGGAGATTGGCGCAGAAGAAGCACACGCAGAGAAAAAACGTGAGAGAGAGAGAACGCTCATAGAAATCTGGGAAAGTCACGATTATTTTATTTGGGCTTGACCTTTGAGTATATGAGTAAGTGACTAGGGGGCCATTCACACTCCCCCCCACTTATAAGTCTTTTAACTTATAAGTTATAATAAGTACTAAGCCTTTATTCCCTAACATATTCCCCACCTAAAGACAATGTACCTTGGGAGATCAAAGAATCAACTAACTATGATACATCAGCTGAATCATGCACTTACTCATCCAACACCCATCATCTGTCGGCAATATGCAAACCGCTCTGCTGGAAGACTCTTGGTCAAAAGATCTGCAGGGTTGTCATCTGTGTGCACCTTGACAAGTGTAATGCTCTTGTCATCAAGCACACTTCTGATAAAATGATACTTCACCTCTATGTGCTTTGTCTTGGCATGAAAAACAGGATTCCTTGCAAGCATAATAGCACTCTGACTATCACAGTGTAGCACAGGAACCGGTGACTTAATGCCAAGCTCTTCTACCAAACGCATGAGCCACAAAGCTTCTTTGCATGCCTCAGTGGCAGCCACATACTCAGCTTCAGTGGTAGACAAAGCAACACATTTTTGCAGTCTAGAAATCCAAGAAACTGCACCTCCTGTGAATGTAAACACATATCCAGAGATAGACTTCCTGCAATCTGGATGTCCAGCAAAATCTGCATCTGTAAAGCCATGCACAGATGTCTCACTCTTCCCAAAACAAATGCACAAGTCTTTAGTGCCTTTTAAGTATCTCAAGATACACTTCACTGCTTCCCAATGCTTTTTGCCAGGATTGCTCATGTACCTGCTTACCACTCCCACCGCAAATGCAATGTCCGGACGTGTAGCAACCATAGCATACATCAAACTGCCAACGGCTGATGCATAAGGGATCTTGGCCATTTCAGCCCGCATATCATCTGTGTTTGGGCAGTCATGTGCAGTCAGTTTTACATATGGAGGCAGCGGAGTACCAAGTGCCTTTCCCCCATCCATATGAAAACGATGTAGCACCTTATTAACATAATCTCGTTGAGATAGATACAGACGCCTGTTAGGTCTATCTCGAGAGATACGCATGCCCAAAATATGATTAGCATCACCAAGATCCTTCATGTCAAAGCGATTCTTTAAGCTTTGTTGTAATGCATCCAACTCCGTGACATTTTTACCCGCAATAAGCATGTCATCAACATACAAAATTAGCAATAGAAGAGATCCATCACTTGCCGTTTTGATATACAAACAGTGATCAGAATTACTTCTTTTGTATCCTTGAGACCTCATGAATGTATCAAACTTGTGATACCATGCACGGGGAGACTGTTTCAAACCATACAAGCTCTTCAAGAGTCTACATACTTTCTTCTCTTGCCCCTTTGACACAAAACCTTCTGGCTGCATCATATAGATCATCTCAAGAAAATCGCCATGCAAAAACGCTGTTTTGACATCCATTTGCTTTAACTCCATATCTTCAGAAGCAACCAGGCCTAAAACAAGACGTAATGTGGCAAGCTTTACAACAGGAGAAAAAATCTCATCAAAATCCACACCATGCTTTTGCTTGTACCCTTTAGCAACCAAACGTGCCTTGTGCTTAGAAGAAGCATCAGATGTGACCTTGGTCTTGTAAACCCATTTACATGGCAGAGCCTTATGCCCTTTAGGCAAATCAACCAAGTCCCATGTATGGTTTTTCTCCAAAGACTGCATTTCCGAAACCATTGCTTTGAACCATTTCTTACTGTCTTCCCGTTGCATAGCCTCTTTATAGCAAGACGGCTCACCACAATCAGTAAGCATGACATAGTCCAAAGACAGTTCATATCTATCGGGGGGCCTTGTCACCCGAGTAGACCTACGCACCCAATGATCCATAACAGGTGGATTTTCAGCCTGTAAACCATCAAAAATAGCAGGCTGTTCAGCCGGTTGCATCGCAACAACGGGCGGTCTAGGAGCATCAACCTGTTCCCCTACCTGTGGTGCATCAATGGCAACTTGTTGGGGCTGATTTTCAGCAGCTAATGGCTGATTTTCAGCACCATTTTCAGCATGTAAAGGCTGCTGAACGTTGGGCCTTCTTGGCTGTCCATATGTAACATCTTCACGAAAAACAACCCGGCGCACTTCCTCGACCTTTGTGGGCTGTTTGTGCATGCAATTCTCATTGAAGATGACATCATTGCTGCGTATGATTTTCCGTAATGCGGGATCCCATAATCTATACCCCATTTCACCATCCTCACCATATCCTAGGAAAATACATTTATGAGACTTTGGTTCTAGTTTGGTGCGCAGTTCACTCCGGATGTGAACATAGGCTCACAACCAAACACTCTTAAATGTGCATATGAGGGTGGCTTGCCAGACCACACCTCCTCAGGCACCTTTCCACCCAAAGCCTTGCTAGGTGAGCGATTAATCAAGTGAATAGCTGTTTGCACAGCTTCTGCCCAAAAACCATGAGGTAATGCAGCATGTGACAGCATACTCCGAACTTTCTCTTGGATAGTCCGGTTCAACCTCTCTGCAACTCCATTCTGAGAGGGATTAAAAGGAGCCGTGAGCTCTCTTTTAATACCTTTAGTAGCACAAAAGTCAATAAATGCTTTTGATACATACTCCCCCCCATTGTCTGAGCGCAAAGACCTAAGCTTCTTGTCAGTTTGATTCTCAACAAACGCAAGAAACTTCTTGAAAGTATCCAAAACATCGCTTTTAGCACGTATTGGATACACCCACACCTTACGTGTAGCATCATCGATAAACGAGACAAAATATTTCTTTCCCCCTAAGGACAACTGTGGCATTTCACATACATCGGAATGCACTAAGTCTAACCTGTCAGACTTCAAAGAAAGAGACCTTTTGTGCGGTGTTTGACTGTGCTTACCATAAATACAGTGCTCACAATGAGAAAAATCAGCATACCTCAAACACGGCAAATAACCACAATGAGACAGAGTTTCCATTCCTCTTTTACTCATGTGTCCCAACCGGCCATGCCACAAAGAAACACTTGGCTGCTCGGTTACGGCGACAACATGGTCACGCACACTAGATACATGCAAAGGATACAAAGTGTCCGATTTACAACCCTTGGCTACAATCCGGGCCCCTTTACAAATTTTCCACTTGCTATCACCAAAAGTGGTGTGATAGCCTGTATCATCTAGCTGCCCTGTACTAATCAAACTCTTCTTGAGTTGTGGCACATGGCGCACTTTGTGCAAAACAAAAGTCATACCATCAGCAAAGGAAAACTGGACACTGCCAATACCTGCAATGTCACATGCATAGTTGTCTCCCAAATAAACAGTGCCCTGCACCTCACCTGAGTACTGTGTAAACCAATCCCTATGAGGTGTTACATGAAAGGAGGCACCTGAATCAAGAATCCAAGTATGCATGCCCACATCAGAACCCATAGCAAGGGTATGTGCATCCACAGAAGAGGCATTGAGTACATCAGTGCTACTGTCACTGTCACAACTACTAGCAACATTGATTTCCTCAATCAACACAGTGCTCTTCTTGGCATTTCCCTTGTCCTTTGCATCAGTTTCAGCACCCTTGTTCTTCTCTTTCTTCCACTCATAGCATTCCCGTTTATAATGCCCTTTCTTTCCACAATGATGACACACAACATCTTTCCTACGAGATTTGCTGCGTGCCCTGTCCTTACTGTCAGATTTCTCCCTCTGTTGAGACCTGCCTCTCAAGTGCAATGCATTAGAAGACCCACCTGTGGTGTTCTTCCTGTTCATCTCTTCCATCAAGAGAGAACTCTCTACATCTGCATACTTAAGTGACGCACTTGAGTTACTAAGAGCTGTCCGGAATACATCCCAACTCTCGGGCAATGTGCATAGCAGAAAAGTAGCTTTGAACTCCTCATCAATCGTGAATTTCAGCTCTGTCAGTTGGCTGAAAATAGAATTGAATTCATTGAGGTGCACTGACATGTGCGTGCCCTCCTTCATGCGGAGATCCATAAGCTTCTTAAGCCAATACACTTTACTGGCAGCACTCTGCTGTGCATACAACTCGTCTAAACGCTTCCACATGCCCCATGCTGTCTGCTCATTCTCTACATTGAAGAGTAAGTTGTCAGACACCGAAAGCATGATCGTGGAGCGAGCCAACTCGTCCACTTCTTCCCATTCTTCAACCTCCATATCAACCGGTTTCACACCCTGTAACTTAATAGGTTTCGCCTGTTTCTTCTGCAACATCACATTATAACATTGCTTCTTCCATATAGCAAAGTTATGGGCACCTTCAAGCTTGCGAATGTGCAACAAATTGCCACTTTCACTGCTAGAAGCCATTCTGAGTGATTGCAAACACTGAAACCCTGTTTTGCCGACCTAAACACGCCCAAATGTGCGCAATCGGGCAAAAAACAGCTTGCTGTTACAGAAAAACAGCGAGCAAATTTCACGTGAAATCACCCCAAAACGGCGTACATTCACTGCCAAACCCTTACCAAAGGTTTCCACAGGGTGTATACATCATTTGCTTGCTGAAATTCCCTGTTTTAGGGCAAAAATCAGACCTGTAAACACCTGTTTTGCTGAATTTTCAGAACCTCGTTGGTGGAAACACCTGTAAGATTGACCTGTGGGACTTGCCCTAATGAAATTGCATCAAATTGACCCCGAAATTGGTCAATTTCAGCAGAAATAGACTGCTGTTCGCCAGTTTTTGAAACCCTAATTTTGGGGAAACTGTCACCGGAGGTCGATTCTACACGGTGAGAGGATCCCTTCGCGACAGAGTTGATCGAAAGCGGTTGAAAATCCTTCCCGCAGCGAGCAAGAACAGAATTCTGATCTGTGTTGCGAAAATGGCTCTCTTGGAAACCCTAAAGCTCTGATACCATGTGTGGGGGGAGCAGGAGAGAGAGCCCACTTGCTACTCTATGCAATGAGAGTGAAGGAGAAGAGGAGATTGGCGCAGAAGAAGCACACGCAGAGAAAAAACGTGAGAGAGAGAGAACGCTCGTAGAAATCTGGGAAAGTCACGATTATTTTATTTTGGGCTTGACCTTTGAGTATATGAGTAAGTGACTAGGGGGCCATTCACACTTGGGCCCCCTCACTTATAAGTCTTTTAACTTATAAGTTAATAAGTACAAGGCACTTAGGCCTTTATTCCCTAACAAAAAAGGTAGCACAAGGAATTGTAGAAGGATACATCACGTAGGAAGAGCAAAGCACTTATTCTAAGGAAGGTCGTTGTTTTCATTGTCACATTAAGGATCACATAAAACGAACATGTCCTAAGCTTGAATCGAATGAATCTAAAGAATCCACAAAATCCACTTCCTCTATCAATGCAATTGTTGATAACACGAGTGTGCCCCAAGTTTCTCATGACCTTCCCATTGATGATTCTCTCGTTAAATGTTATGGTCGTACATTGAGACAGCGTTTTGTCATATTGTTTGACCCAGGTAGTATGCATGATGTGATCAGTCCCTCTCTTGTTGAGAGAGTCCGCCTCAAAGTTAGTCAGAGATCTCCTATCGAGGTCTCTAGTTTTCTTCCCGATATAGACGCTCTCATCACGGAGGAGTGCCTTGATGTGTTGTTTGCAATTCAAAAAGCTGCCTTCACTAGAAGATTTGTTGTCTCTCCTATCTCACGATGTGATATGATTTTAGGCATTCGATGGTTTCGTGATGCTAACCCTCTCATTGATTGGGAGGCTAACACTTTCACTCTCAATGCCAAAAGTGATTCTCCCATTGTCATTCATGGAGAGGACATTGTTCATTCTCCATCTCTCATTGCTAATATGCAGGACAAGATTAAAAGGATTCAAGAGAAGGAGACTCTCTCAGTCTCTTTTTCTCCAAAGCATGACACACAGGATTTGCATGATTATGAGCAACATGATGATTTGATTAACAATGATAAGCATGATGATTTGGATGATAAAGACAAGCATGATGATTTGCATGATCAAGATGTGATTTCTCACAAGCATGATGAGTTGCAGGAAGATGTGATTGTTCACAAGGATGATGTGTTAGTTGATGCTTTTTCTAGCGAAGCTAACCTCGTTGCAGATTCGATCAATCACGAAGGATCGATCTTGGCTCTCGAGCCTAGGTCCAAAGAACCCTCAGGAAGTATTATGTGTTCGCATGATTGATACGCACGCATTGTTCAAATGTTTCATTCGTGATCGTTTCCGATATTTTAGTCAGCATCTTTATGTGATCCCTTTTCCTAGGCATGACATATTGTATGTTGAGCACGTTTCTCTCATGGATAAGCACGAATGTATACGGATTTGTCATGAAAAGCTGAAAAGTATGTATGTCAGGAAGTCACATTCCATGTCTCTTCCTTGGCACAGTTTCCGAACAAGCACATGAAAGTATGAGCACCAAGCGTGGGCATTTCCATTGTGTTTTGCCACAGTTGATTGCTCTAGATCATAAGAGAAAGATTCAATCTCATTGTTTGCATGTGTTTGATGATGTTCATCTACATTGCATACACAGTCTTTAGCAAAGACAAGATTTTTTCCACTCACTTTACATGGAATAGGTATGTTCATGGTTTTGTGTTGGAAGTGGTTTCAACCTTCAGGAATTTTCAGCCATGGAGATTCTTGAAGAAGAAAGAAGCATGACTCTAGACGAAGTTGAAGCATTGAAGGAGCCACAGAAGACTGTCACTTTCGGCGCAGCCCAAAGAAGCAAGCGTTGCAGACCTTTATGAAGTTCAAGTACCGCACGACCCACACATCAGAGTGGGCCGGCGAAGAGTCCCTTCTAGGAATCCAGATGATATTGGCGATCTCCCTCGACGCCATACAGTTCGGTACCAATACCTCACTTTGAAAAGGAGGGGATGTCACGTGACACATCCAACCCTATGTGTTTGTGGACAAGCTACAGCACGATCACGGTTCAGTCAGTCCAGTCAGTCTAGATTTAGTAGTGATCTAGCACTTTTGTGAGTCTATTCGTCGACCGTGCATGCCCAGTCACTTGGTATAGATGCATATCCTCTGGTTGCACACAACATGATCATCAGTATTCCCATCAAAATCCATTAGAATCAGTTAGGGGATTTTTCCATTGCATTTAGCCTATTTTCCCTATTTTTGACATTTTTCACTTATTATTTTTAAGTGACTTTCCAACAAAAGTAGGTAGGGCAATTTTGCTAAGTTTGTATATAAGCAAACCCAAGTTAGCACTCAATGGCAAAAGAGGCAGCAGAAGCTCCCCGCTCAACATGCACCTTCTCAGCAAGAACCATCAAGAACTCCTAGCCTTGGCAATTTTCCCTCTCCTAGCGTTTTGGGGAAGCATCACCAAGCCTGGCGTTTCTGTTTCCAGCAGATCTCCACCGCAAGCATGCCTCACAGCCACTAGCGTTTTGCATCCAGATCCCATCGCCAGAAGAAGTTCCAGACTGCTAGCGTTTTTGACATCAGTCTTCCTAGCGTTTTTGCATCAGCTACACAGCGTTTTTCAGGATCAGATACCTAGCGTTTTCAGCCCAAAAACAGCAGACCAATCAGAGTTTTGACAAGCAAAATCAGCCTCGGAAAACGCAGCCAAATCAGCGTTTTCAGCAGCCCCGAATCAACCCCCAGATTTTCAGCAGATAGCGTTTTGTGGACAGCAGTTAGAAGATTGCAGATTTCAGCCCTTAGGCCGTCGTCATCACCGAAATAGTCCCAAGTTGCATCAGTTTTCCATGCATCATCATTGTACCACTTTGTGCAATCAATAGTAGACCACTCTCGCCGACGAGAGTGGGGCCTTCGAAGGAGGGTTTTACGTCTCTGGTGTCGTATCTCTCTTCTCTCTCTATCTCTCAGTCTCATACACTTGCACGCACGGTGTCCATTCACTTTGTTTGTGATCATAGCATTCTCTCATTAAGAACGGAAGGCTCTATCTTCCATAAGAACAAAAGGAACCTTGAGCACAGTTCGGAGCACTCATCTTGAGCAAAGCGCAAACATTCATTCCGCTGCACCTAACATGACAGCAGACACGTGGCAACCTGGACAATGCGGCGCAAAATACGTTGGCAGGCTGACGTGGCAAATTGTACGAAAATCCGCTTTTTGCACTGACTGCTGATGACGTGGCTGCGTACGGAGTCCTTGAAATTACGCTGGCTGTTTATTTATGGCAGCTTTTGGGCACATTGCTTTTACATTTGAAAAGCTTTTGATTTTAAAAGATTTTGGGGCTCTGCTTTTGGGCATCCCTTGTACATTTAAATAAGTGGGCAGGGCCTCACTTCTCAAAGCATCTGGACGCAGAGTCTGAGCGTGAGCACCTACCCACTCTCTTGTACTTTGAACACAGATTAATACAAAAAAAAAATACCGAAAGGGGCGCCACTCTTTGGGGCCAATACCTCACGGAACTACGCCGGGCCGTATCTACTCAAGTGTTAATTGTGAACTGTATTGAAGTGAATCTCTGTTGTGTCGCGGTAGGATCTTGACTTGGGGTGTCCAAGTTTGTTACAACGGAAATTCGCAAAGCTGCCGTAAAACGCGGATGTCCGTACAGTCTGCCACGACAGACAACCAATGCAATTTGCGGAGGGTCTGTACAGCTGCCACGTCAACGCGTTTTTCGCTTTTCTCTCTCTTTAATTCTTCTAGCTGTCCCGGGGCCCCGTTGATGGGACCCTACAAGTTGGAACAACTTATAACTTTTAGGTCCTGGCAATTGGTCATGCCACGTCATAATTTTGTGACAATTTTTCTAGGCGCAGAAGTGTCGTGTCATCTCTCTCTCAATTTTGTTCAGTTCTTTAAGTTTGCTCACGTGTGTTGTGACAGATTCTCGGCTTGGAGTGCCCAAGTCTGTTGATATGTAGATGGAGACGAAGAATTTGGAGAGTTCTTTTTATTGTTACCATTCCCATTAGAATTCTTATATTTGTCTTTAGAGGAGTCATGAGAGGAAGAGTTACCGTTACCGTAGGCTGTCTTGAGCTTACCCTTGTTGTGCTTCACCTCTTGGAGTTGAGCCAAGCGTATCACCTCTTGTAATGTCTTTGGATCATCGAAAAGTGGTCCAATCCAAAGAGAAGCCTCCAACCTTTCCTCATCCGATTTCCTCAATTGTCCACCTGATTGGGATACACGATTAGCATATGACATCACAGGTTTACCTTGTTGAGACAAAGCTCAAAAATCCTCCTTTAATCGCTTCAAGTACTGTGGAGGCAAGAAACGAGTCTTTAGATCCTCCTCGAACTCCTCCAAACTCGACAGGGGGCATGAGGAGAGACTCAGAATGGGCCGCCCTGTGGGCGTCCTTCTCCACCATTAATCCTTCTAGGTCATAGCATCATTTGTGAGATGCATGGAAGCCAAGAGAACTTTGTTATTATTAAGACTTTTCAACAACCACAAAATAAGATGCAAATTAATGCAACTAAGAATAAATGACAATAGCATCCATCATATCGTCATATTTACTAAACATGATCTTCTCATTTGGTTCGTTGGTCGTTCCTGTAGCATTGGTCGCCTCCGCGATGATCTTGGCAAGCTTTTCATCCGGCTCCAAGGATGGGGTATCAAATCAAACTGCCAAAGATGTGATGAGATCACACATGGTTGTCCTCTCCTACCTACGAGCCTTCACGTTTGCCTCGCGCTCTCGTCTACGAGCCTTGGCTTGAGCTATCAATCGACGTTCCTCTCGCTTCGCTGCTTCCACCCAATCTTGTCAGCGTGCCTCTTCTTACCGCATCATCATCTCCATCATTATTCGCATCGTGGAATCCACATGATTGGGTGGCAAGGATGGAGGTCTAGGGGAGGACTACTTGGAGGATCCGAAGGGGGGACTTGCTCGCCTTCTGAATTGGGGGAGGTCTCCCTACCATTACAAGTCTTGACCATGCAAGGATTTTTGCTCTTGGTTCAAGGAAGGTCGCAAACTTATCTTCGGATACTATCTACCCCCTCGTCCGATGCACCACGCATGCAACACTCGGTATATAATTGGTTGTTATTCTTCAACGTTCAAGGCACACGGTCCCACGCATTATGGCAAGCCTGTTGTTCCAAGAGTGGGAGCAGTATCACTGAAGCGCTACAAAACAAAATCGAAACACGAGAGAAAAAAAACTTTTTAAGAGTCAACGCATTAGTGCAAAATCTTCGAAGCTTTGATACCAATGTTAGGTGCAACGGAATTGGAATGGTGACAAGATCTAGACTTTACACTTCCACAAATCTTTACTTCTTTCCTTGCTTGAACGTGTGCTACTTAACACGAGAGATGATTTCTTTTATATTGTTGAAGAGAGAGAGAGAGAGAGAGAGAGAGAGAGAGAGATATTAACGTCCACTAAAGACCAAATCTGACCTATGGGACAAATCAAAGTAGACCTTTTACACTCTTTTCCAGCTCAGCAAAAAGGAAAATAGAATAAAACAACCTCAGTAGCTCGGAGCTCCATGGTCATGAGCTTAGCGTTACAAACATGTATCACCTATGCTTTCTATAAAAAGAAAAAAGATGTACAACCATGTTTCTCTCATCATGTATCATGTTCTGGAGGTGATTTGTCGACAAAGTCTCTAATGATGGCTTTTCCTCCTCTGTAAATTGCCCGCTTTCCCTTCTTTCTTGCTTCTCTTACTTTATCTAGTTCTGTTGATCCGTTCTTTAGGTGGGTAGGTGTCAGCTCATCTGATATCCAAACTGATGCACCTTTTAAGGACCTTGTCTGCTTCATAACTGCTATCTTTTCTTTCATATCATAGTATAAGACCTTTGCATGTTTTCCTTTTACTTCCACATGCATTGGTTCTCCCAGCACGATAAAGGGGACCACCCGAGACAATCGTTTAGTCAGTACATCTATTTCTACAGTATATTCAAATTCATCTTGTTCATCTTCATGTCTTTGTGTGTCCCATCCATCAGAAAGACCTCCAATTCAGATGTCTTTCTATGCTTTGTACTCTCTCCTTTTCTTTAATAACAAACAAAACTTCTTCGGAAAAGCTTTGTTGGTTTACCTTAGTTGTAGATTTGTCTTCTTCAATCTTTGGTAGGTGCTCTTCCATTGTTGTTTGCTTTGTTGTCAATTCTTGTACTTTTGTTTGAAGCTCTGCTATGTGTTCCTCCTTCTGCAGCTCGTGCTTGACAAGATTGATTAAGCCTGTAGCTTCTTCATTTCTTGTAGCAAGTAAGGTTCCCATGTTGTTGGTTTTGTGACCAGTGGAGGAATGTGATCTGGTTGTGTCAGGATGTCGGCAAAAGACTACTTCCTCTTGTCCCTGTCATAGTGTGGGTGTGTATGTGAAGGAGGGGGGGGGGGGGGGGGGGGGGGGGTGGTGTTTTAGGGAGCTACCGCCAAAGGGGGATCCCACCCTCAAGCCCCTTGGGACCTATTGCCTTACCCTAAAGCCCTAGAGATTGCTGAAACAGAAACAAAAAAACGCAGCTGACCGAAGAACAGTAGACGCGCAAGGGGGAAGAGCAACAGACACGCAAGGCTGGCGGGAGGGTAACAGATGCGTGCGCGTGAGAGAGAGAGAGAGAGAGAGAGAGAGAGAGAGAGAGTCGATGGGGTCCCAACCAACCCTCTCAAGGACCCCACACCATTGCTGATGTGGTATTTGCTTTTGATTGCGTAAATGGAATGTACACACATGCAATACCTCAACGCAGACTCTTCTGACTTGAATGGGGAATGTCGCCACGGTAACTCTTCAAAATAAAGCACTTCCGGGGCTGATTTGATGCACCTTTGGATTCGTCTCGATGAGGGGTTGTTGATGGCCACCCAGGGGTAGATCTGGGACTGATTTACGCTCCCCATGTGAGGAAACAAGGGCTGAACGCAGATTTGGCTGCACTTTCTGTCGCGTACAGCAGGGTTGAAAACGTAGACGATGATGATGCCGATGATGGACAGCAATGGGAGAACTGGATGTGGCGAGGGAATGGCCGAGAAGAGACTCAATGGGCTGCCAAAGTACTCGGCTGCAAACGGAGAGATGAGGGTTGACAGATATGTGGCGTTCCAACAAGGGAGAAGTCACCAAAAACTGAAAACGCTAGGTTGAGTTGCAAGCGCTAAAGCTGATCTGCGATCTGGGAGCAAAAACACAAGGGGATGCAAATACATTGGGGCTAGATCTAGTGCTGGCTCATTTGATCCAAGACGTCTCCCTTTATAGGGAAAAATACTTGTTATAAACATTTAGACTAAGGTACAAAAGGTGGAAAGTTCTTTGTATAGTGTGTCTAGAAACTGCCAAGTAACTCTCTTGGGGCTTCTAAAAAATTGCCGAATGTTGGAAGCTCTAGACAAATCCTCCTTTCTACAACAGATGTGGCTACAAATGTAGGCTCACCATGCTTGCAAACTCCCGCAATGGTTGCCCCGGATTGGACCCAGCTATCCCCAGAGGTGCCATACCAAGACACTAGCAGATTTCTGTCGCCTTCCATGGCAATAAGGAGGATGCGGGAAACTTGATAGGGGTCTAAAATTTGATTTAGAAAACCACTCTCAATGTCAACTTCTTTGCAATAATAGCTTGAAAGCGTTCCTTGACATGCTTTGATCTTCACTCCTTTGAACATATTATCAAGCATGACTAATGATGAAGAAAGAGGAGCTCATTAGCTAAAGCAACTATGGTACGCAAGCAGCATCTCCATCGCATTGTTGCTGAAGGAATCCGTCTCTTGAGAAACTGATTAACAACATGCAAAAGGGAGTGTTGAGGCTTCAAGAATAGTTGTATATGTAAGGTTCAGGAAAGAAGGCAGCATGAATTCTCAAGTAGCTCCAAATCATTGTATACAACAAGTCACCTTTTGGGAAGATGCTCTTGCATGCATCTCTTCGTTATATAGGTAAAGACAGCTCCAAATCATTGTATACAACAAGTCACCTTTTGGAAAGATGCACTTGCATGTATCCCATCGTTATATAGGTGAAGGCATCACAATCTACGGAGGTGGAGGCAGAGTGTACCAATGTAACAAGCCCCTAAACAGGCCCTTTGTATCAATTCTTCTTCATGACGGGCAACCTAGCAGACAAAAACGCTTCAAAGGTACGTGCATAAATCGTCTGCCTCAACATGTAAAAGACACCGAGTATGTGCTTCAAGAAAGGATCTCCAACTGAATTGTAATGCATGTATAGAGAGAGAGAGAGAGAGAGAGAGAGAGAGAGAGAGAGAGAGAGAGAGAGATACCACACACTGCTGGAGGTGACCATGAAAGCTTCGGATTGTGGCGTAATCTGCTCTCAAAGCCAGCCTTCTGAGATCTGTAATATTATGTGTGTAAGCAGACAGGCAGCTCTGGTGAGCAAGATAGACAAAGTCAGATGGAACCTCGGGGGGATAATTGCAGCTGGATCACAAAGAGGGCGAGAGCCAGCAGCGTTACAAAGGTGGAAGCCAGTAGCACAGGACGCAGGCAAATGGGCAGCGATCTCTTCGGGGCCCTCATTGTCCCCGTTCACCAGCTTCAGCTGATTAAGCTTTTGCAGGAGAGAAGGGAGACGAGTTCCAGCCTCCAATACATAGGCTGGGTTCACACAATGGGAACTTTCGTCGGCCTTTTGTTCACACGAGCCTGGCGGAAGCAACCCACGAACGCGACGGAAGAGATCTAGCTTGGCGAATGTTTACACAATAGCTTCGAGTCTATTAGCAAAAGGCAGTATTAATTTTTCAATTATAAAAAACAATTAAGTTTGATTATACTTGAATACATAGCAAAACACAAAAAAGACAGATTGATAAATTGATTCGAAATTACAAACATAAAAACCATGGTGTAAATTCCAACCCTTATTATAAGAGCTCAAGTGGAAGTTGATGACGATGACTCATTGGACACAGCATCACCAAAGACTTGTTGTACTTTGTTTTTAGCATATTCTTGATACATAGATCTTGCAAGATTGTTGTGACGATTAAGCACCTGAACCAAGGTCATTTGCCACTCCTCCTTGAACACCTCCGTCACATCGCCTCTTTGAGCACGCTCAATTGCATCCTCCGTCCTTGTGGAACCAAGAGCTTGAATTTCCACCATAGAGCTTGCTGTCGTTCTTTGGCTTTCTTCGAGTGAATTTCCAACCAGTAGACTAGATTCAGCCTCACATACTGATTCCATATCAAATGTCACATCTCTTTGACAAGACGCGAAAGCTTGTCTTTAGCATGCCAAATGCTCGCTCCACTGGCATTCTTGTGCTAGATTGTATGAAATTCCAATGAACCTTCTTGCGCGATAAGCCTTCCTTGCACCCTTTGAAGGGCACCGACATAAATGGTCAAGCTGCATAAGCACAATTACCCACCAAACAATAATTCCCAAGCTCACCTCTAGCACATTTCTGACCCACATTTCTGACCCAACTCACCACGTGTGAAGTTGAAGGAGTCATGGATTGACCCTGCCCATCCTACATCATAGTTCCATACGCTGCAAAAAAACTGAATGAAAGCCTTTTTGATTGAAGTAATCCACATGGTTCTCCTTTGGTGCAATGATTGAAATATGTGAACCATCAATAGCACCAACAACATAGGGTATTCCTCGAAGGGCTTCAAATTCACTAGCCAGCTTCTCAAAGTGGATGGAGAAGGCCAACGAATGTAGTCATCTCTTAGACTTGATTTCATGATGGCCTTGCAAAAATCAAGAACTATGCCACATGTTGTGTTCTTTGCACACCCATTCAAGTCACCCAAGACCTCCAACTGTGTACCAAAAGCTAATTTGAGCATAGCAATCGCCACAACGCTGATGGTTTTGTGCATGTTAGTGACGCGCTTTGACATGAAAGGGGCCACCTTTCCACAAATGTAACGAAAGGTGTCCTTGTTGACTCGAAGGCGTCGCTTGAACATGCTATCTGAGTAGGACTTTATAAGAAAATCTTCAAAAAAAAATTGGGGCAAAGCATAAGCCCAAGCTTTCCTATGCTCATGACCTCGTCTTCTACCCAATGTTGCTTGTTGACCGATCGGCCCATACATTGGACTAAATGCAACCGTGTTTGCAAAAAGGCCGCATCATCTTGGTTGGGGACATCTTTAGCAATTTAATTGCAATCGTTTGAAGAGCATAGCCAAGCACAATGAAGCATCATCTCTCTAGGACACTGTTCTTGTAACTTGAAGTTTACACAAGCAATGTAACATAGTCAATGAGAAGAAAACATCGCAGGTACACAATATGCTCACTTTTAAAAAAAAATAAAGTTATCCAAAGTCACGAGAAACTTTAAAAATGAGAAAATAGAGACATGAAAGCATAGAAGCTTTGAAAACCATAGGCTTCACTGGTTAGTAGCTCGTTAATTGTTGTCATTACTGGCATGCTTTAAGAACCCTGCCATGGTGTTACAAAAGCTAGCCGACAAATCCAAGCGCATGTTTTCAAGCACCTCTTGCCAATTGGAATTATCTTTCAAGTGGTCAAGTAAATCTCGATGAGTGGCCGCCATTTGTGCTACCAATGATTCTCAACCTTTGGAGTAGACCGTTGGCCATTGGTGGTGAGAGTGGCTCGACTTTAATTTGAAGTCTTTGGAGTCTTCTTCCTTGATACCTCACTCATCTTATTATTTTTGTGGATGGTAGAGGAGACATGGCTAACACACTTCACAGAGGCCCTATCATGATAGTACTCATCTACCACATCATACCATTTACATGTGTATTTTCCATCATTGCTAGATGTAGCATTGTGTGCTTTATCCAGCCTATATTGGCCAAGTATAGAGCCACTTTTTGCGGCATGCCACCTCGCTATCTTTATTGAAGTCTTGGTATGTGGAGGCCAAGTGTGCAACCACTTTCACCCATAGATTTATTCCCTGCTTTTGAGGATTGTTGAACTCCTTGTGCATACCCCCCCTTACATGGATAAGCTGGTCAACCCAAATGTCCTTCCATTGACCCTTGGATTTTTGGATTTTGTCTTCGTCATCTTCGAGCATAGGCTTATGGCGCAAAGGTGGAGCACATGGTGGAAGGGGGGGGGGGGGGGGGGGGGGGGGGGGGGGGGCTTGAATAAGAAAGGAGAGGTGGGTGATGGAGAAGTTAGCATGGCCATTAAGCCATGCGGAGGCATCGTGAAGGGGAGCGGTGTGAAGGGAGTAGTAAGAGGGTTGGGAGAATACATTTTGGGATGCATTGTCATCCATGTCCTTTTGTCTTTCTGAATGTTGAGATGGGTCCATGATTCCTGCATACACAAAAATTTCCAAAGCATGGTTAGTTTAGAGAGAGAGAGAGAGAGAGAGAAACAAAAAATTATGGACATTATATTTGGTATAAAAAACAAGGCGGTTCTACCTCAAAGATGATGGTCGCCTTCAATGACCTACAAAAAAAAGAGAGAACATAGCACATATTGCAATATCAAATATTAAATACCAAACTCCAAAAGAGGTGCCGTGGAGTTTGGGGCTACAATCTTTAGGCCATTCTTGTGTATATGCTCTGAATTTTCCCTTTCTCCTCCCTTAACCTATGTCTTGGGCTATGGAGTTTCTCTTTGTCACCTTCTCGTGTAAGAGTTTGTCTCCTATGCTTCTTTGTGTACTATTATGTGTAGGTATGTCAACATCTCCATCCCTTCTTTCTATGTCAACATCAACCCTTCTATCTCTCTCTTTTCCCTATGGTTAAATTTCATGGCCGAGGGTGCAAGCCCACCCTTGCTCCCAACAATGGTATCTGAGCATTTGGTTCGAGGGAAATGGGCAATTGATTTGAATTTTTAAGGAGAAATTTGCAAATCTATAGCATCAACTTCGCAAATTAAAGCTTAATTGACGGCGATTAATCGGCAAATTGACCATCCAATTTTGCTTATTGATGGACAAAATTGGCTTGAAACAGAGAAAAGTGTTTAATTTGATCGGTAATTGTGCGAACAAGAAGGCTCGATCTTGAAAAAGAGGAAGCTGATGTTAAGAAGGCTAAGGTAAATTTGATTTTGCTAATAAAAATTCTATTGACGAGATTAAAGGATGCAAAACTAGAGCCTTGGTTGAGTTGGATTGACGAGCATCAAGAGAAAAACAAAGGTATGACTATTTTCCATGTCTATTTTTTGCTAATTCATCAAGCATGTGAGGAGGAGGAAGTAGAGGTCAATTAAGAAGAAGCGAGTTCGACAAATTTAGAAGCTCTCAGAAGTGGTTTGAGAAGACCTTATTGTAGCGAAGTTAAGAAAAGGTGGTCAAGAGAGTAAGAGGAGAGATTAATATTTGACATTAGCAAACTTTTTAGGCCCTCGGAATCGGCTCAGGAAAGAAGACAAGAAGAGAAATTTTCAAGGGCTGAAAAAAAGGGGGTTCCGAGAGACCTCAAAGTTATATCCGAGCTTGAAATGAAACCCTTAACCTCAAGAAAAGCCTTCATATCCTTCAATGAGTTCAAAAGGTTCAATCCCTCAACAAATTTTGAACTCAAGACCTCCTAGTGGAGGGATAATCATTTGAAGGAGAGAACTCAATTGAGGAAAAAGAGGTTGGCCGTGGGAACGAGCCCCTATACGCAAAGTCCACCTGGAATCAACCTGCAAACAAAAATCATTATTTGTTGGGCTAATCAATGTAGCACAATAAAATTGTTCCAGGTAGCATCACCCCTGGCTGAGGAGTAAAATCTCCTTCACTTCCTCGAGAGGCGTAGCCTCATGCAATCCTGTGCAAGCACAACTTTATGTTGTCACCATCATTCTAAAGCACTGCAATCAAAGGTGTTCGAGGAAGAGTCAACCACCAAGTGCAACAATAGAATAGTTTCCAAAGATATAACACACATGGTTGATGAAATTTCCAAGGCAGGGGAACTCTGAAAGGCCGTCAAAATGCATAGCATAGCAATACAAGTCAATATGGAAATGATGTATGTTGGGGTTGTCGGAGACATGGTCACTTTGAACGTGACTATCTAAACAAGAAGAGACAACAAAATAGTTGTGCAACCACTTATAGGAATGTAGATGAGCTTGAGAGGCTATTTGTGGTGCAGCACATGATGTTAAATACTATGTCTACAAATGTGGCAAAGTCTGTTGATAATGTCAAGTATGTGGATTCAGGTGTAACAAATTCACATGACCAGTCATGGTGAGTGGTTCAAGGAAATACAATTTTTGTAGAGTCCTTGTTATGTAGAGACTAGGGATGATATTGCTCATCAAATTATACATATTGGAAATGTGCCACTATCAATGTCGAATGGAAAATTATTTGGCTGACTTATTGCATATACCCAACACTAAAAAGAACCTGGTTTTTGTTGGGCAAATGGTTTGATCAAGGTTTGGAGGTGCGGTTTAATTCAGATGGTTTGAGCAAGGTTTGAAGGTGTGGTTTAATTCAGATGGTCTCTTTGTCAAAGAGCATAAGAAGAATGGAAAGTTGGTTGCACGGGGAAAGAAAGTAGGTAGAATTTTTACCTTGGATAGAAATGTGTCCAAGGGGAACGTGTCATGTTTGCACAAGGTACATGAGTTGTTGCAAAATTGAGATTTGTGTTGGATTCGGGCCCCATGGTCGGGTTGTGGTCGGGTGCCCGTCCATCCCGGGACAGTCACTTATCAAAAGCTTCCTATATCACGTGCGTTCAAGAGGTTATTAATAATACCTCAATATACATACTATATTTACACTACGTGCCTATTTAAAAAACCCCCACCCCCCTCTGTATGTATACATTTTGATACATTTTGATCTTTAAATAATCTCTCCGGTTAACTCATGTGATAGCATACACATTCTAAAAAGTGACCGCCCCGGGCCGTCCATTACATTATTGCTTATATAGAAATTAAGGAGAGTGAGAAGGGTTCTTCTCACAAGCTCCACCACATCTTGTGTATGCTCATCCTCTTCCCCTTCTCTCCTTCCCTCTCTTGCACTCCATAGCTGGTTCTACAAGTGGTATCAGAGCTTAAGCAGCATTTCACTCCCCTACCTGCATGCGCAGGGACCCTACTCCAGCAAGGAAGTGAGGTTGAAAGATCTGCACAGAATCGAAGCAGGTGCAGCAGGCAGGCAGTAGTAGCAAATCAAAATCGAATACAAATCGAAAGCAAGTTGGCATTAGAGAATTAGGCAGTCGAGCATGAGCTTGAAGCAAGCCATGAGCTTGAGAAGGCTTAAGCGCTGGACATCGAGCTGAGCGGCAACCAATCAAAGGTCTTGCAAGCAACTAAATTGGGCAAGGAAGCTCTAACGAGTAGCCAAAAACCGAGCAATTGAGCATGGAAAGTTTTTTCAAAAGGACATTGTTGGCAGTGTTGTTAAGAGGAAATCGGGGGCGGGCTTGCCACAGTGTGTTAAGATAAACCAGACAGAGTTGGTAACTATGCAAAAAGAGGATGAGTTTGTTAGTTCTACAGCAATTTGATTTTATTTTAAAGTAAAGATTGACTTTACACACCTCATGTGTGCAAGGGTTCGCTCACACGAGCGACCTCGACAACCCGTTTACTAGCCGCGCTCACATACATCCGACATGTGAGCGAGAGATGTGAGTTGAGAGAAAGAGAGAGAGACTGACCATTTTTCGAGCTTGTGTCGACATTTGACTACCTTGACATTCAACTTCTTTGGCATCGCTTGAGAGAGAGAGAGAGAGAGAGAGAGAGAGAGAGAGAGAGAGAGAGATGTTAAGTATGGAGCCTGATTACTAATTTTCTGTGGTAAAAACGCACATTTATAAGGCCCCCATTATGAGGAGAAGCCATCGTGCGTGAAGGAAAATCACTCGCCGGAAACCAAAATTTTCACGGCCTTCGTTGGAATATTCCTTTTCGCCGGAATATTATGGCCGGATGGCGGTCGGAAAGTGGTCGAAAAACGACTGGTCGGTTGGTCGGTTGGCCGGTTGGCTGGTTGGCCAGTGGCCGGTGGTCGGAAGTCAATGGCCAGTGGCCGGTGGCCGAATTCAAAAGCGGGCTTGTCTTCTCAAGGGCGGCCACATTGGAGGGTCCGATTTGGACTTATTTACACAAGGGTGGCTACACATGGCTGCCTCTCATGAGAGAGGGCAACACTTTTGGCCTATAAAAGGAGGCCATTTCTACACACATTATATAGTGTGAATTTGATGCAACAAGGTGGGTGTGAGCTGGTGAGCGTGAAGCAAGGCGGGAGCTCTATTAAGGGTATCATCCCTTTGTAAATTACTTCTTGTTTTGAAGTACTAAAGCCATTGAGTGGCTGCTTTCCCGTGGATGTAGCCCACATTGGGTGAACCACGTATATCGTGTGTACTCTCTCTCTCTCTCTACTCTATAATCTCACGTGTGTGAAATCTATCTCTCTCCATTAAGTAATCTACTCAAATATCTATTTAGCTACGTCATATTTCCTAACAAATGGTATCAGAGCAAGGTTTGCTCGTAGCTAAAGTATCTCAAGGAAAGGATTTCTTGAATTGAGTGGGAGTTATGGCGGAGGAAGGGAAGCTCAAGATTGAGAAGTTCAACGGCAAAAACTACCAACATTGGAAGATGCAGATTGAAGACTATCTCTACAAAAAGAAGGACCTCTATTTGCCACTAGGCGGTCTTGCAAAGAAGCCCGCACCAATGGCAGATGAAGCATGGATTGTCCTTGATTGAAAGGCACTGAGAATAATCCGGTTAAGCTTGGCTTCAACGGTGGCCTTCAATGTTTCGGAGATGAAGACCACGAAGGACTTGATGAAGTCACTTGACGAATTCTACGAGAAACCATCGGCATCCAATAAGGTATTTCTTATGAAGCACTTGTTCAATCTAAAGATGGCAGAGAATGGTTCAGTTGCAGAACACCTAAATGACTTTAACACAAACATAAGTAAACTTCGATCCGTGAAAATCAATTTCGATGACGAAGTGCGAGCTCTCCTTAAAGAACATCTCTACCGGATAGTTGGGACAGCCTTGTGATGGCTGTAAGTAATTCTATCTTTGGCACAAAGACTCTTAAGTTTGATGATGTTGTGGGTGTTCTCCTAAGCGAGGAAATGCGAAGGAGAAGCACAAGAGAATCATCAAGTGCTGCACTATCAGTGGAAACAAGAGGAAGGTCTAAGGAGAGGTTCAAAAAGCAAAAGGGTCGTGATCGCTCAAGATGGAGCAAGTCACGCACAAAGTCAGTTTTTGAATGTTGAAAATGCGGCAAGAAGGGCCACGTCAAGAAGGATTGCTGGTCCAAGAAGAAGATGGAGACTAAGTCTCAAGACAACAAGCCAACATCGGAGGCCAATGTGGCAGGTAAAGTAGAGCAAGATGCTCTAATTCTCTCATTAGACAATGTGTCTAATTCCTGGATAGTAGATTCCGGGGCTTCATTCCATGCGACACCACACAAGCAACATTTCCAAGATTACACCAAAGGTAATTTTGGGTATGTATACTTGGGAGATGATGAAGCTTGTGAGATTGTCGGCAAAGGTACAGTTTGTGTCAAAACTGTTAACGGAAATGAATGGAAGCTTAAAGATGTTAAGCATGTTTCTTCTCTTCGGAAAAATTTGATCTCTACAGGACAATCGGACGATGAAGGTCACAACATTGCATTCAGAAACAAACAGTGGAAGATCTCAAAGGGATCTTTGGTGGTTGCCAAGGGAGAAAAGGTCGGTACACTTTACTTGTGTACTATCAGCATGCAACCTTCAGCTTGTGCAGCAACTACAGAAGTTGACAGTGCGGTGTGGCACTACCGGCTTGGGCATATGAGTGCCAAAGGAATGCAAATACTTCAAACAAAGAAGCTTCTACCAGGTTTGAAAGAAGTGGACTTAGAGTTCTGTGAAAATTGTGTTTATGGTAAACAAAAGAGTGTAAAATTTCACAAATCAGGAAATGAAAGAAAAGTTAAAAAACTTGAGTTGGTTCATTCTGATGTTTGGGGTCCTGCAAGTACACCATCACTTGGTGGCTCATTATACTATGTAACATTCATAGACGATGCTACTAGAAAACCATGGGTTTATGTCATGAAGAATAAGTCCGATGTATTTTCCATATTTCAAAGGTGGAAAGCCTTTGTGGAGAATGAAACAGGTACCAAGGTTAAATGCCTCATATCCGACAATAGAGGCAAATATTGCAGCCAAGCTTTTGAAAGCTTTTGTGCTAGCAATGGCATTCGGAGACAAAGGACAACCCCAAGGACACCTCAACAAAATGGGATTTCGGAAAGGATGAACAGGACAATCATGGAGCGAGCACGAAGCATGCGGCTACATGCAGGCCTACTGCTTGAGCTTTGGGCGGAAGCTATAAGTACGTCTGTGTACTTAATCAACCGGTCACCCTCAAACGGCATTGGATGGGGGAGTTCCAGAAGAGGCATGGACAAGTAAACCGGTGAATTATGCATTTCTCAAACTGTTGGGTGTGAGGCTTTCATGCACATAGATAGAAGCCTAAGATCAAAGCTAGATGCAAAGTCCAAAAAGTGTTTCTTCATTGGCTATTGAGAAGGTGACTTTGGGTATCGCCTATGGAATCCTGAAGATGGTAAAATCTTAAGGAGTAGGGATGTAATTTTTAACGAACAAAATATGCACAAAGATTACTTGGAAAGAAAACAAACAGGTGATGCGTACATGGAACTTGAGGACGGTGAAGACTCAAGGGCTGCAAATGGTGACAATGTACAACAACGTCAACCAAATGAGGAGCCTCAACCTATTCCCCAAAGATATACAAGAGCAAATAGACCTCCCAAAAGGTTTGTTCCTTCAACCATCTCTTGATCTCAGATTCTGGAGAGCCGGAATCATATGAAGAAGCTATGCAACATGAATCCAAAGAAGAATGGACTAAGAGCATGCAAGTGGAGATGGACTCACTACATCGCAACCAAACATGGGAGTTGGGTGAGTTGCCTAAAGGTAAGTGGGCATTTCAAAACAAATGGGTGTACAAGTTGAAGGAAGAAGAAGGTGGGAAGAAAAGGTACAAGTTTAGGCTTGTGGTAAAAGGGTTTTCTCAAAAGAAAGGTATTGAAATATTTTCTCCTCTTGTAAAAATGAACTCAATTAAGCTTGTCTTAAGCCTTGTGGCTGCTCATGATTTGAATCTTGAGCAAATGGATGTAAACACGGCATTCCCTCATGGTGACTTAGAGGAGGAAATTTACATGCTTCAACCAAAGGGGTATGAAGTAAAAGGTAAGGAGAAAATGGTTTGCAAATTAAATAAAATCTTGTGTGGTTTAAAGCAAGCATCAAGACAATGGTACTTGAAGTTCGATCGATGGATGTTAGATCATGGATTCAGAAGATGCAACTCAGATCATTGCGTCTACACGAAGAATTTGGGAGATGGGAAGTTCATCATCCTAATGTTGTATTTTGATGACATGCTGATTGCAAGTGCTAACATGCAGGACATCAAAGTTCTAAAAGAGGAGCTTTCTAAATATTTTTCAATGAAAGATTTAGGTGCTGCAAAGAGGGTACTTGGTATGAAGATATCACGGGAAAGGACGAAGAAGACAATAAAGCTATCCCAAGAGGATTACATCAAGAAGGTACTAGAAAGGTTTGCAATGCAAAATGCAAAAACGGTTTCTACACCTTTGGCTGGTCACTGTAAACTAACCAAGGATATCTGTCCAAAGACACAAGAGGAGATAGCCTATATGTCTAAAGTTCCATATGCTGCAACGATAGGTTCTCTTATGTATGCTATGGTCTGCACAAGGCCAGACATGGCACATGCAATGGGAGTTGTAAGTAGGTTCATGGACAACTAAGGTAAAGAGCACTGGCAAGCTGTGAAGTGGATACTTAGGTATCTAAAAGGGACAACTACAAATGCTTTGTATTTTGGAGGAACTGATATTTTTCTAGAAGGGTATGCTGATGCAGATATGGCAAGTGACAAAGATACTCGAAGGAGCACTACTGGCTATGTCTTCACGGTTGGAGTCACAACAGTAAGCTAGGCTTCAAAGCTGAAGAAAGTGGTCTCACTTTCTACCACGGAAGCAGAGTATGTAGCAATGATGGAGGCAAGCAAAGAAATTATATGGCTTCACAGATTCTTATAAGAGATTGGATTCAAACAAGACAATTGTGTCTTGTACAATGATAGCCAAAGCGCTATCCATCTTGCGAAGAACTCAGCCTTTCATTCAAGGACAAAACACATTGAGGTGAGATATCACTTCATATGCACTCTTTTGGAAGAGGGACAACTAAAGCTAGGAAAGGTGCATACAAGTGAAAATCCTGCAGACGTGTTTACAAAGGTGGTCAACAAGGAGAAGTTGAGCTTTTGCTCATCTTCAATCGGCATTCAAGGATAAGAAGCCAGGATGGAAAGCAGTCACAGGTTTCGTTTGGAGACCAGTATCCAAGTGGGAGATTGTTAAGTATGGAGCCTGATTTACCCCTTGTAATTTTTTTTGTGGTAAAAACGCACATTTGTAAGGCCTCCATTATGAGGAGAAGCCATCGTGCGTGAAGGAAAATCACTCGCTGGAAACCAACAAATGGTGGATGTCTCTCAAGGAGAAGAATATCATACCACAGAGTTGGGCAGCTTTTGAAGCAATGTTTAGCAAGGATTTTTTGCCTATAAACGAGGCCGATTGGAATTGGACGGCTTGGGACACATGTTCCATGCGCCAATACCCATCACTCCTTCAATATATCTCTCACTATCGGGACGTTATCCTCAAGTTGGAAGGCTTGGATACCTTTCAACAAGTACGGGGGTTCATACGAGGTCTGACACCCGAGCTTAAGAAGTATGTCAAGACCCAAGACCCTAAAACACTTGAGGAAGCCATAGTGAAAGCACATATTCATGATGATCCTAATGAGAAAAAAACATATAATAGTTACGTGCCTGCTAGTATACATGGTAATACACGCACTCAGTATGGGCACAATAAAAGAAAATTTATAGTTGCTAATTCAGATGCATTTAAAAAACCCAAGGGGTCCAGGTGTCCTCTCTCTCCTGAGGATTTTGATAAAGCCAAGAAAGAAAATTTATGTTTTCAATGTTTAGGAAGAGGTCATGGCAAAAAGGATTGTCCCAAGGGAAAATCTGATACTCACGGAAAGGAGAAAGCAGTGCACACGGTGCAACTGCTGCCTCTTGAGTCTTCCTCAAGATTCTCTATAGTGGAAATAACACACACTGAGGTGGTGCATGAATGCTGTCTCACAGCTTCCATGTGGCAACCAACCTTTGGACCACATGAGTTAGTACGTATGCACGGATACCTGCAAGGGCACAAGGTGCGCATCTTGGTAGATGACGGTGCTACGCACAATTTCATCAATTACGGATTGGTGAAAAAGCTCAAACTTCCTCAAACTCCGAGTACCCATCGCTACAAGGTAGCAATGATGAATGGACATGATACTGAAATATGGGATACTCAATGCCGAGCTGTTCCATTGGAAGTACAAGGGTACTCTACTTGT
This sequence comes from Adiantum capillus-veneris, assembly GCF_014529385.1. Lineage (NCBI taxonomy): Eukaryota > Viridiplantae > Streptophyta > Polypodiopsida > Polypodiales > Pteridaceae > Adiantum > Adiantum capillus-veneris. The sequence goes on from NC_140942.1 coordinate 130,306,039, forward strand.
TTGGATTTTCAGGTTATGAACATGAAAAGGGCTGATGTGGTTCTTGGTAGGGAGTGGTTGCATAGCCTAGGACGATCACTGAAGCGTAGCTATGAGCACAACAGCTTGATGTTTGAATCCCATGGCGCACATGTGTTGTTGTTAGGACAAAAAGATATACCTTCATCACCACTGATTTGTATCGTTGAGCTTATGCAGCTCGTTTTTGATAATGAAATAGATCAGGTTTTCTTGTGTTACTCACTATCTCATTTTATTTCTAACATTGAGTCTGTTGAACATTCGAGTCAACGCCGCATGCTTCTCTCTCCTCTATTCCACCAATTGCTAATTCTAAACAAACAAACATTGCTAGTCAATTACAAAAATTATTAAAAGAATTTCAAGATGTATTTACTAATGATTTGCCATCAGGATTACCGCCGACACGATCAGTACAACATAGCATTGACGTGGCTGCAGGCTGTAAACTTGTTAGTAAACCACCTTACCGTATGAGTTATTCAGAGGCTGCTGAGGTGGAACGTCAGCTTGCTGACTACCTTAGAAGAGGGTTTATACAACCCAGTTCTTCACCATGGGCTTCGTCTATCCTCTTAGTGAAGAAAAAGGACGGCAGTATGCGCATGTGCGTAGACTACCGGGGCTTAAATGCGGTTACAATTAAGAACAAATACACATTGCCCATAGTAGATGAGTTGTTTGATAAGCTTACTCATGCTCGCATTTTTACGAAAATCGATTTGCGGTCAGGATATCATCAAGTCCGTATTCGACTTGCCGATATACCTAAAACTGCAGTCCGAACATGGTTTGGACACTACGAGTTTTTGGTAATGCTCTTTGGGTTAACCAATGCGCCCGCAACATTCATGACACTTATGGATAGTGTCTTGAAGCCATATTTGGGTAAACTTGTCATTGTTTTCCTCGATGACATCCTAGTCTATAGTGCTTCTGAAGAAGAACACTTACAACATCTCAGGCAGGTGTTTGAGTTGTTACGCACAAACAAGTTATATGCCAAGGAATCTAAATGTGATTTTCTAAAAGATGAAATTCATTATCTAGGGCATGTTATTTCAGCTAACGGCCTATACATGGATCAATCCAAAGTGGATACCATAAGGAAATGGCCTCCTCCTAAAAATCTGGAAGAATTACAGATATTCTTAGGATTTGCAGGTTTTTACCGAAGGTTCGTTAAAAACTATGCTCAAATTGCTGTTCCTATGACGGATCAACTAAAAGGCAAAGGTAAAGCTTTCTAGCGGGGATCTACTTAACATCATAGTTTCAATACGATCAAGGATGCATTAGCTACAACTCCTATACTGGCTATTATAGATCCTTTGAAACCATTCGTTTTGGAAACGGATGCCAGTGAACGTGCTATTGGAGCAGTCCTGTTACAAGATGGATGGCCGATTGCATTTGAAAGCAAGAAGCTTGATGCAGCTCAGCAGAACTATTCTGCTTGGCAAATGCGAACTCTATGCAATAGTGTCTACCTTAAAAACATGGCGGCATTATATGTATGGTGCTCAGTTCGAGATTGTGTTTGACGATGAAAGCATCAAATGGTTTACACAAGAAACGGATTTAAAGGGTCGAAAAGCCAGGCGGGTCGAGATCCTTCGGGAATATGACGCCAAGCTAAGGTATCGCAAAGGCCGATACAATGTAGTGGCAGACGCTCTAAGTCGAATGCCAGAGATCAATTCGCTCTTTTTCACAGAACTTCGTAGTGAATTTTTAGATTCTCTCAAAGGCAAATATGAGCATGATGAAGCATATTCCAAAGTGTGGAGCCATGTTCAAAAGAGGGATCCTTCTCACTCCAATGACTGTAGTGTACAATTAACCTCCACACCTAGTTCTCCTTTATCAAGTGATGAACTACAACGATGGAAGCATTTTACCATCAACAATGGGTACCTACTCCACAAGGGGAGAGTTTGTGTACCGACGGACACAGACATTCGGTGCCAAATTCTTTATGAATGTCATGATAGTCCAAGTGTAGGGCACTCGGGGATTAGAAAAACTTATGCTCTTGTACGATGATAGTTTTACTGGCCAGGTCTACATGGCTTTGTTCAAGCTTATGTCTTGCACTGGAAAAAATGTCAAGTTAAAAAGGCAGAGCGCCTGAAAGCAGGAGGAATCTTACATCCTTTGGAGATTCCCAATGGAAAATGGGAAAGCATCTCTATGGATTTTATTGTAGGTTTACCAACCACTATACAATATCTTGACTCAGTATGGGTGGTCGTAGATAGGTTGACTAAACTATGTAAGTTTATTCCGACCAAATCAACGGTTAAGACACCAGAACTAGCCAAATTATTTGTGGACAATCTACACAAATTGTATGTTTTGCCAAGTAACATTGTTAGTGACCATGATCCCAATGTAATTGGCTTGACTTGGGGAGGGCCAATGAGGCTTCATCAAGAGCAATTAGCAAGAGGTCTCGCCCAAGAGAGAGAGGGGGCTGATTTTTGGAAGGCATTATCACACACACACTCACACAAGCTCATGTGTGAAGAAAGAGAAGACTATCACTTCCCAAGCTTTAATGGAGAACTCATCACCTACTCCAAGCTTGTGAGATAGAAGCCTACATCAACACTCTCTTGGCATATGGATGCAAATCCAACCAAGAGTCAAGCTTCAATGCATGCTCATCTCCTCTACCAAGCTAATTACTAAGCTAAGCTATGCTACATATGAGTGATTATGTGAGGAGATGTACATCTTTCTCGTAAGATACTCCTTCTTCCTCTCAATCTACTCTCATATCCTGCTAGCTCTCACCATCTTCGAAGGTGTGTGAGGTCTTGGGTCTGAGAACGGGGATAATTCAAGTTGTGTTTGTTAAGTGTTTTGCTTAGTGCATGAAGTTTCCATCTTCATTGCACTAGCTAGTCTTGAAGGAACACAAAGAATTGTATTGTACAATGTCTCTCTTGATGGGAGAAACCATAATACAAAGCCTTTTGGAGGGGGGACCGGCTCCATGAAAATCCGGTCCTCAACTGTTGTCAATAGCTTAATTGCTCTCTCTTTTGAAAGTATTGTCGATGCTATCTAACTAGGTGTTATGCTTTTTGTTGCTCTCTCCACCCAAGCACTCTTGTAATTCTCATTAGGAATCTATTCTAATGAAATGCCCACTATGTTCATGCTAATTTCCGCTACACATAAGTTATTAGGCCATTAAATGTTACAAAACCCGTACATGAGCATGAAAGGACTAACACTTGTTGTGACATGCTTAGCACTGTTGTAGGCAAACTCGAGAATAGGTAAGTATTCTTCCCAGTCTGACTGTTTTTTGCTGATGTATGATCTTAGCATATCCTCTAGCACTTGGTTAACCCGTTTCGTTTAACCATCTGTTTCTGGATGATCAGCTGCACTGAGGTTTACTTGTGTACCAAATCGTTTAAATACAGCTCTCCAAAAGTGGCTATTAAACTTATAGGGTCAAATATGGACTTTTGGTTCATGCAAGTGAGGTTTTTGTATTACTGTACCATAGGAAATTTTGGAGGATGTCATATTGATCACCTTTTGAGTTTGCAACTTCTTATTCATACCTATCAAATAGAATATTTCGTATTAGACTAAGTGTATCATGGGCGATTCACTAGAAGTACTAGGAAAATGTCACTTGTGTGCAATGAAATTACCTTATTTACTCCTTTGTAAAATATTCTTTTTTTGTCTTATAAAAGACCCATATTGTACATTCACATGTGTATACCTAAGAAGAGTATACTATGAATTCTTTAGTAATACCAAAAGCATGACAGAACATGGAGATAAATCACTAAACCAACACGATGAAACTAAAAGGCAAGAGTGATCCCCTTAAGATGAACTAGGTTGACTATCATCAGAATGGAGGGCCCATTATTAGGAATTAATGAATAGAGGAATCTTACCACATACTGTGTCTTTAGAAATCCCTTACAATATGGATGCATCTTTACAAGTAAAGGAAATAAATCACATAGGGCAAAAGGCATTTTAACACTAGTTCGGTACCAAAAAGGCGAATTTAAATAAAATGGTACGTGAAATCTAGAAAACATCTCAAGCAATGCTTTGGAAAACTTATAGAGTTTTATCCAAAGTAATCATAGAAATTATAATCCATCACTTTTGTGTTACCATACATATGTGGTAGTGATGTGTGAACACACTTAGGACCGTCGAGACACTTTTTCCCTCACTAGGAGGTATTTTCTCCCATGCATTGTATATGTGTCCATCACTCTAGGGATAACTTATCTTTTCATTGTCCACTAAGAAATACGTATCTCTGTTTTGTGACTTGGGATTCTTTACCTTCTCCAAGCTAGGTATGTTTCCTTACAACTCTATTTCCAACAATTGGTATTAAAAAAGGTTGCATCCTCCTGGGCATAGTCGCCATCATCATCAGCACATGCCTGCTCACTTTCTCAAATTTAGGTGAGCTTTGATGAGCATGAGCAGATTGAAAAATTATTCGAGAAAGCTCATAGAGATTGGTCTGCTCAGAATTTTGATTCAGGCTCATTTTGGCCTCCGTTTCCACTACAGACAGTATTGTGGTGGCAATTTTGTCCTTTTTGCAAATTTTCTATGAGTGCTATTTTCTACATAACAAGTCTCTTTTATTCTTCTTCGGGTTGTGCTATATAGCACATGTTAGTCCCGATCCGTTTCTCCTCTTTTCGGGAAATTTTCACATTAGGTGCAGTCACTCGCCATGGCTGACAACAACACGTACGTGTTCAAGATGTTTACTGTTGATGATAAATTGGATAGGGATAGCTACCCAATGTGAGCTTACATGATGCAACATATTCTTTTGTCAAAGTTATTTTGGAATGTTGTGCAAGACATTGATGAACGTCCTGATTTTGTGGATGTAGGTATTGTTGAGGATGTTGTAGGTTTTGGTGGTAGAACTGCTGCTGCTAGAACTCTTTTGCCTACAGTTGAACAAGATTATTGGGATGTTAGAGATGAACATGCTCATGCATTCATTGCACTATTTGTGAAGCGCACTATTACTCCTCACATTGGCTCGCCTAAATCAATTAAATAGGCTTGGGATATCATGGATGGTCTTTTTGCAAGTTGCAATGAGGCTAAAATTGCATTGCTGCGTAAGGAGCTGGAATCGAAGATTGTGCATGAGAAAGATGACATGGACACTTTCCTTGATGGTATCAAGGATATAAATGAGCAACTCATTTTTGTAGGTGAATTCATTTCAGACAGTTCCCTTGTGCATACTATTCTTGATGCATTACCAGATTCTTTCCCGACTTTTGCTAGTACTTGGAGACTTATGACCCAAGGAATTCTTGATGTTGTCAACTTTGATGCATTATGCACATTGTTGTTTCAAGAGCCACTTTCAAGAGAGAATATGGCTTAACAACATGTAGTTGAACAAGCTTTTGTTATTGCTCAAAGAAAAAGTGGTACCTACAATGTAGACACTTCGCATGGTTCTTCCACGAGTGGAAAATCACATGTTCCTAATTCTTTTGCTCAAAACACCTGCTCTGGGAATTTTGATGAAAAGGGAAAAAAGAAGATGCATTTCCATTATTGCAAAGCTAATGATCACTTGATCAAATAGTGTCCTAAATTGAAGGTAAAAGAGGCCAAGAAGAAAGAGGCAGATACTACTACAAGTGCAGCTTTTATAGAATCTTCTGAGAAAGGAGATTGTGATGCTGATGTAGATGTAGAGTGGGAATTTAGTACAGAGTACACTTATGATCCTTCTGTTCATGATGAATGTATGTCAATTGTTGCAGATTCGCATGTGTGGTACTTTGAGAGTGGTGCTACAAAGCACATTATCTCACTTGTTTACTTCTCTTGAGTCTGTCCTCATGGAAATATAGTCACTTGTGTCAACAATGCCTCTTATCCAATGGAGGGAGTTGAAAATATGGTGCTGAATGCTGTGAATTGAAGTTATTTTATACTTGTTGATGCACTTTATGTACATGGGATTAAAAGGATCCTTTTGTCTATATCTGCACTTGCTAGATTTGGTCTTGTTGTGAAATTTGTGAATGATAGACATATAATTCATGATCACAGTTTTGGTGATGAAATAATTGCATCTGGCATTTTATGTCATGGGCTATATGAGCTCACTTTGTATGACAAGTGTGGGCAAAATTTTGCAAATGCAATTGTGGATTCAAAGGCTATTTCAAATGCAAAACTTTTACATGCACATTTTGGGCATTTGAATTTTTCTAGTTTGTTGCGTTTGCAAAAATTTGATATGGTTCCTTCTTTGCCACCTCTTGAAGCACTTGTGAAGAATATTTGTGAAGGTCATATTTTGGGTAAGATGTAGCACTCAAATTTTTCAAAGGATGGTTCAGTTAGGGCTACATACATATTGCAACTTGTGCATAGTGATGTTTGCGAGCCTATGCAAACTCCATCCTTCGGAAATTACCTTTACTTCTTAGCTTTCATTGATGATTACATGCATGGGTGTATTCACTTAAAGCTAAGTCTAAAGTGTTTACGTACTTCAAGAAATTTTTGACTATGGCTAAAAATGTCTCTAAATGTACTATGGGCACCCTCCATTTAGAGTGAGGGGGGAAGTATATGTCTCATGAGTTTAATCCATTTTTGGCTAGTTGGGGATAAAACACTGATGTACATTGCCATATACACCCTCATCAAAATGGTGTTTTTGAAAGAAAAAACAGGTTTCTTATGGAAATGGCATGATTTATGGTCAAGAGTAAAGCTTTGCCACATTCATTTTGCAATGGAAATGTCCTATTAACTTTGAGAGTAGCAAAAATTAGAGAAAGTACTTTTGTGGAATTACTTTGTGAGCATAGCGGGTGAACTTAATTGATGGTAGCAACATAAACATAGCATTTATTTACCTTTGCATGAACAATAATTTTGCAAGAGAGCGAGTTTAGAGAAGATGACAACAATTGAGGACCAGATTTATATGGAGCCGGTCCCCCCTCCAATAGGCATTTGTATTATAGTTTCTCCCATCAAGAGAGACTTGGTACAATACAATCGTTGTGTTCCTTATGACCTAGGTGATGCAATGAAGATGGAAATCTTCATGCATCACTAGCATAACAGAAACTTTGTGGAAAGCATTAACTATCCCAAGGCCTAAAACACCTTTGAAGGTGGTGAGAGCTAGCGGGGAATCAAGGTAGGGAATAGGAAGAAGAAACATTTCACAGAAGAAAGAATTAGGTACTCACTTATCATCACTCTTCTTGCTAGAATATGTAACATCATAGTAATGAAGATGGAGAATATGGAAAGCTTAAGCATTGAAGCATGGCTCTTGGTTGGATTTGCATTCCATAGCCAAGAGTGTTAGTGTAGGCTCTCAACTTCTCTACCAGCTTGGAGAAGGAGAGGGAGCTCTTGCACTTTGCACTATACACAATGAGAGTGTGGCGTGTGTGTGTGTGGGAGAGTATACCCCTCAAGCAACCCCCTAGCTTGCTTTGGTCTACCCCCCCTTGTAGCTCATGCTTGAAGCTCATTGGACCCCTCCAGGCCTAGTCCATCACAAGCAAGAGGCATATCAAGCAAGCATGCTAGTATTGGGACAAGTGTTCCCCTTTCCCCTTTGAGAGAGAGGACTTGATAAATGCAAAGACAATTGATTACATTAAATGATTTATCATTGGACCCCTTGGGAGGCCAACCAATAGGATTTAGGCATACCATGAGGGCAACATGAGGAGGAGCTTGACAAGTGTCCCTTTTGCTTTCTTTGTACCAAGCTTGCCTTGTGTGAGGGCGTGTGTGTTCTCTCTCTTAGCCCCTCCTGTAGGGCTCGCCCCCTCCTTGTAGGGATAGTTGTTGACTTTTTGCACATCTTACCCCCAAGCACCTTAGTCAACAATCATGACAAAGCACGTCAAGCCTGGGTAGTGTTCCCACAAGCACCTCACACTCCCTCGTCGACAAGCATGACAAGCCCCTGAAACATCTTAGTCATCAAGCACGACAAGCACCTCAAGCACCTTAGTCATCAAGAATTACAAGCACCTCAAGCACCTTAGTCAGTAAGCACAACACGCACCTCAAGCTTGGGTCGGGTTCCCACCTCAAGCTCAACTCCAGCTTACCTAAGGTCAAAGGACTTTTTAACAGTAACCTTTGGAGTTGTTTCATGAAGCTAACCCTAAGGTCTTTAAGCTCAATTAGCTAGCCTTGCTCTTTGACAATCCATCTCTCATTTAGACCCCTTTAGCATTGGCCCCCTGTTGAGATAGATCTGAAACCACGTGTCTATATTCTAACCCTTGTTCCCATTTACTCTCCAACATTAAGTGATCAATTTAATATGAGAAAATCATTTGGGTTGGTTAGATATTAGATTTCATGACATTACCTCTCTCTTGAAATCATAGTCGTCCTCGACTATGAGATAGAAGAGATACAACCTTAGTCATTAGTCAATCTTGCTTAGCGGGTAGAGGATTCCTTTTTAGACCACGACATCTTTCCAAGATGGATGACTAATCCACTTGGTGCTTGGGAGACATAGCTGCCGCAAGCATGTATGCTCTTTAGTCCATTTCATTCTCCCAAGTAGAGTGACAAATTCTACTTGGTGTTTGAGAGACATCATCATCACAAACATGATTCTAAGCATGCATACTATTTTAATTTGTGCACAATTAGTCCTATAAGACAAAAACATTGATCATTTGAAAGAAATTTTATATTTGCTTACTCTAATGTAGCATTGTAAGCATTGCCCAGTTTCATACTATCCTTAAGCTGTATTCCTTGCATCCATCTAGCATCTTCAAAAGGATAATTTTTGAACTTAATAAGATATGATCGGGTAATCTTACCATGTCTTATTACCTTATCTTCATGCCAATGGATAGCTTTGGGTTGTAGCACCTCTTCTTGGTCTTGGATTGCGGGAGGGTCTTCAATAATTGGTTCACTTGGTGGCTCTCCTTTGTAGGACTTAAGTAGGATCACATGAAAAGCATTGTGTATGAGGCAATGGCTGGGCAACTTGAGTTGATAAGCCATCTCATTGATGGACTTCAAGATTTGGAAAGGACCATAGTATCTTTTTGCTAGCTTAGCATAATACTTTTGATGGTTCGTAGGAATGTTGCTCGTCATTTGCCTCAATCAAGCCTTAGGAAACTTAAGTAAGACCAAATCATTTTCTTTGAATGTTAAGGCCCTTCTGTTCTTGTCAGCAACAACTTTTTGCCTTTGTTGAGAGATGGATATAGCCTCCTTAATCTTTTGAAAAGATTCTTATAGGTCACATCTATACTCATCGGCAACGAAGATCTTCCCATGTACTTTAAGTAGCAAGGGACTTTTAGGTCTTCCCTCAATTATTTCAAAAGGTGCTTTTCTCGTAGAAGTATGTATAGTAATATTGTAGGCATACTCTACAAGAGGTAAGTACTTTTATGATTATACACATTTTGAAACATACTCTTAGATATCCACTTTTGTGGTAGGCCAATAGAAGCACTTTTCTACTCCTTGCAGAGTAGGCTGAATGCCCTTATGCCACGCATAGGGAGGAGCATGGGATTAATACATGACTTTCTCACGAAGGGAGTGGGTAACACATAGCCTATTTCCGTGGAGAAGATAACCATCCTGCAAGGTGAATGGTTCCTCTTTCTTCCCCAAAGCAAGGGCTAACATTATGTCTCTAAAGTCAGGGTCAGTAGCATACTCATCTATGGGTCAAATCATGGTTTGGTGGTACAAAAAGTAGTGTCCTTGACACAACATATGCTTGGTGATTCTTGTGTGTAAAAACCATGGGAATTTTTTTGGAATTAGGGAGGGCAAATAAACTTCTTTTTTAAGTGGACGTTTTTTTAACTTTAGAAGCATGCAATCCTAAGAAGAGGTGGGGGTGACGGCGGGGCCGGGGGGTGGGGTTACGGTTGGGAGCTTTCACTCCAGCATCTCTCTCTCTCTCTCTCTCTCTCTCTCTCTCTCCTCTCTCTCTCTCTCTCTCTCTCTCCTCTCTCTCTCTCTCTCTCTCCCCCTCGCACGTCCCTCTCCCTGTGTCTCTCTCTCAGTTTTGAACCCTCTCGCCTTCCTTGCCGCCTCCATAGCCACCGAACAGCTGTGTTCGAGCTCTCTCTCTCTCTCTCTCTCTCTCTCTCTCTCTCTCTGCAAATGGATAGTAGCGCAGGAGATTATTGTCTTGGTGATGCTCAAAACCTTTCTTTCAATGAAATAGAAGGTGATGCTCAGGACCTCTCTTTCAACGAGGTAGAAGGTGATGCACAACTCCTCTCTATCGACGAGATGGAAGGTGACGCACAGTTCCTCTCTTTTGACGAGGTACAAGGTGGCTCAAGCAATGTTCAGCAGATGCACATCAATTCCATTAGCACTAGTATTCCAGCCGGTAATCAGGCTTTTCTTCGTGATTATTGGGCTGCAAAGAAACGCGCACAGAGAAGCAAGGAAAGACATCCTACGTCTGCTCTTGGATTACGGGAAGCTAGGTCAAGAAAGAACATTTGTGCAGCGGTGGTTCGATGTTGGCGCAAGCAAACAATAGGGATTGCAAAGAATGAGCAGAAGGAAATATTCCGGCAACTCCTGGACCACCAAACATTTTCCTTGCTGCAACCATCAAATTTTAGCAAAGTCGAAGACACTGTTGTATCGGGTGTGTGGAACACTTTGACTCAAATCGAGGTCTCTCATTCAGCAAGTGAACTTTTTGTAAAGAGAAGCTCTTTGGCAATGATTCAGAACAATAGTACAAACTCACAATCAGTAAACCAATCCAGAATGGCTAGTATCTTGGGGATCCATCGAAGGAATATAGCTGCAGCAAGCTCACGGCTAGAGAATAAAGATGAAGATGAAGTGTTGCCATTGAGTGCTTGTGAGAGACAATTGCCATGAGGAACCGTTATACCAATGAAACAAGAGATTTGGTATATGCCTTTTGGACATCAGAGAGCAGAGTTTCACCCAACAAGAAAGACATATGCAAGATGAGAATTGGAATGAAAAGTGTCGTCAAACATCCTATACATCTACTCGACGAATCTCAGGTACCAACAACTTCTAGTAATTGTACATCTTGTTTGGTGCTACTTAAGGCTTATTTGGTCCAGACAGTACCAAATTTGGTAGTCTGCTGTACGGCAGAGGGTGTTTACAGTACCAAAGAATATCCATAAAGTACCAAATCCTAGCTATCGACTGCCAAAGCCTATCCATAGAGTTTAAAACCCTCTCTATAGAGTACCAAAACCTAATTATCCAGTACCAATGCCTATGTATAGAGAACCAAAAGTCTATTTACAGAGTAACAAACTCAACGGATACCACCAAAGCCTCTCTCAACAGGACAGGTTCACGAAGGTGGGAGTGAGAATAAGAGAAAGGACTTGATTGTGCAACGGATGAAAAGTGGGACTTTTCTTAGCCTATTTTCAGCCCATCTGATAGGCTTCATCAGGCACAACTTTGTCTTCCGCTGGCAAGCCCAACAATTCAAGGAATGTTTGCAGAATTTTCCTAGCAACGTTGTAGTATCTGTTATTGACTTTGCGGAGAATTATTCCTTTAAAGTTCAGAATGAAATTCAGTCAATGCATTGGTGGTCTACCCAAGTCACAATACTTGTGCACATCACTTATTTAAGAAATGCAGCAGGTGGTACACAGAAGACGCTACACTTCTACATATCGGATGACAAGCAGCATGACACATTCTTTGTACAACATTGTTTCTTGTTGCATGACAAGTGGCTGAAAGAACGAGGACATTCTCTTCAACAACATTGGGTTTGGTCAGATGGTGCTGCTTCACAATTCAAGGCCCGTAGACCTTACTATTTTGTGGCCAGGTACTATCAAATGACAGGCTTGCACATGATGCATAACTTCTCTGCATCCGGCCATGGAAAAGGTGAACATGATGGGGCAGGGGCAGTCATCAAGAGAACTTTGACGCATGAGGAATTGAAACCAGATGGCTGGCGTATGAAGTGTGCAGCCGATGTTGTCAACTTTTTGAAAGCAATTTTTCATCCAAGAGAACAGTCTCAGAGGTGTAATACGCAAAGAGTCTTTTGGCTTATTGGCGCGAATGAAGTGCAGCGCAATCTGCAATGGGACTGTGAGCGCATCGTTGGCTCCTGCTCATTTCATTGTGCTGATGGCTATTCACAGGACAACCGCACCGCCATACGCTTTCGATCACTTTCATGCTTTTGTGATCCGTGTATGCGTGGGTTGTGGAGAAGATGCAGGAACAGAATGCACATTGAAGAATGGAGATTTGTTTGCATCAAACCCTTGCCAGAGTCCGGGGATACAATTAGGGATGACGAATCAGATGACGAGGAGGGTGGAGATTCAACATCGATTCCGATGATCCAAGTGTCCAACCTGCCACTATATGAAGGATGCCGTGAAATGTTAAGTGACATGCTGTCCATAGGGGATAATTTTGCACTAAAAGCAGCTGAGGCAAACGAAGACTTCTACATTATCAAATGCACATAAGTGTTGTACCAAACGGTGAAAGCACAAAAGGATAAGTGGCATAACAAAATTGTTAGAGGAGGGAAGGTTGTTGAAGGCTTTTTTTATGGCCAAGTTGAAGGAAAAGCTGATACATACCGGCTATTGGATCACACATCTCCGGTAATGATCTACTCACATCTTGTTAGGGCTATACGTTTCCCGATGGAGCCTATTGCAGGATCCCTAGGTCAAATTTTACAATACAAGTTGTCTACTGAAGTATATGAGAGGATATACAATAGCATGCCATATCATGATGATGAGAGTGACGAAGGTGCATCCATGTTACTTGAGGGCAATGAGAAGCCCTGATTGAACAACTGAATCCGGTAGTCAATAGTACCAAATCTGGTAGTCAACAGTACCGAGTGTATTCCGCACTATGTGCTTTTTAGTGACCGAGTCAACTTGATTTTTTGGCCCTGAGCTTTATCTGTTCTCTCTATCTAGTTCTGTGTTGGTATGTTACCTTTCATTACATTACTGTTTCAGTTGTCCTCACTATATGTGCATTTGGTACATTTTGGTATTGTTGAACTTGGGTGCTTCTCTGTCCACTATTACAGTACCAAATTTGGTACTGTTTGGTACTATTGAACTTGGGTGCACGTCTGTCCACTATTACAGTACCAAATTGGAACTGCTTGAACTTGCTGTATCACTTATGGTTTACTTTATTGCTCTATCTGGTTCTGTGTTGGTATGTTACCTTTCATTACATTACTGTTTCAGTTGTCCTCACTATATCTCTACTTTTTGGTACTGTTGAACTTGGGTGCACGTCGGTCCACTATTACAGTACCAAATTTGGTACTTTTTGGTACTGTGTTGAACTTGGGTGCACTCCTGTCCACTATTACAGTACCAAATTTGGTACAATTTGGTACTCCTTGAACTTGCTGTATTACTTATGGTTTACTTTATTTCTTGGTATTTTTCAATTTGTCTATTCGTATTTGATACGACCACCTTGAGCAATGTCTAGAACTACGTTGATAACATGAAAGGTATGCCAAACATAGATGCTATCTGCCTCAAAAATTAAAATGTTGGTCAACCTGGTTAGCTCCAAGAGGTTTCAACAGAATTAGTCAGGGGTTTCAACAGTAGAGATCAAGATACTAAGACAGTCTGAACAAGAGAAGTGGTTTTCCATTATGTATAGTATTGGGTTACAAAATTCCACTATTTACATGATTATGGCAATCTGCTACCTCGGGGGATCAAATTTATAGGAGTACCCCTCCATCTGTATGAAGTAATCAGTAATGTACCCAGAAATATCGTATTCAGTGTCAAAGACTGGGTTTTTGCGAGTGTGCGCTGTTGGGTACCGATCCGTTATCCACCCGAGCAACCAAAGCAAAACAAAATCCAGCAAGTAAAACGGGTAATTGGTTCCTACTACCATGGGATCGTATGATCGAATTGCCATACAGTTTTCATAGTCATTTTTAAGAGACTTGTATCTACAATCATCTACAAGAATAGTGTTGCTGGCATCGTACTTCGGGTGCCTTGCCCACAGCGTCCGTAGCTTCTTCAGGAAAATGGGCTTATCGCCCATGTGTTTGGGCACAACCGGCACCTCCGACATACGGGCCCGCCATATTTCACAGTCCTCTTGGGAGAGAATATCTGCTAATGCCAAAAAACAAGGTTAAGAGGTATGCGTAACTTATGTCCTGCAACCTTCAAAGCGGGCATGCTTTACTTGCAAAATATTTTTTCCTTCTATGGTTTGGGAAGCACGCGTTCACCATGTGTAACAGTTTTTCCCTTCTACAGCAGGACCACAACACTAGGCTGGCTTTTTGTTTAAGCCGTAGGATGAACTGCTCCGCATCTGGCCTTACAAGACAAATTACATTCCCTCCGAGATGGACTACCCGTGGCGTGTGCTCCTTTGGCAGGCACTCAAGTTCCTCAGGGATTTCGTTGCAGCTGGTTAGTGGCACGCCATTAAGATCAAGCACAATCATCCGCCCGCGTCTAGCAGCCACATCAGGCTGCAACAATGTGCTTGCCGGTGTCTCGTCTAGCCACCAACTTACTACAGCACCAACAAACATAATGAGTGGGGACAAATACACAGTGCAAACATCATATCTAAAACAGAAAACTGGTCCAAAAACTACCAAATTTGGTACTGTATTGCACAAGTGATAAGGACTATCCGAAATCGCAAGTTCAAGAAGTACCAAATTGGTACTGTAATAGTGGACAGACGTGCACCCAAGTTCAACAGTACCAAAAAGTACCAAATTTGGTACTGTAATGCACATATAGTGAGGACAACTGAAACAGTAATGTAACGAAAGGTAAGATACCAACACAGAACTAGATAGAGAGAAAAGATAAAGCTCAGGCCCAAAAATCAAGTTGACTCAGTCACTAAAACGCACAAAGTGCGGAATACAATAGATTCTCACTGGCTACAGTTTGCATGCACGGGATAATTGATCACGGGCGCGATTGCGCTTCTTTCTCTGCAAACAAAAAAGTTCCTGCAGGGTCACGGAATCAGGGGAATCACCTCTCCGCTTCGAAACAGCATTGGCAGCAGTAGAGTCAACGCCCCCGTCGGTGCTGTCCACAACAGTATCGTTCGCAAGTACTTCTTCCTGCTCATCCTCGGCCTCCCACCGATGTTTGTTGCCTTCCGACCCCTCTTTGACCTCCCCTTCACTCCCCTTTGTGGTTTCCACCCCCTCCCCAACACCCCCCTTTGTGGGTTCTTCCTCTCCCTTCTTGGCCGTTGCTTCATCGAGCTTTGTGTTGGCAGCATCCTGGCTTTCCTCCGCATCCAGCTCCACAACAACAGGGACGTTACCTTCCTCCTTGTCCTTGGTCTTTTTACCATCTCTGGCCTCCTCCTCAATTTTCCTTTCACTGTCACTTGTCTTTTTATCATCTCTGGCCTCCTCCTCACTTTTACTTTCGCTGTCACCTGTTGCCTCACATCTTTGTCCCATCACATTGTCTTTCCCTATATAATTACCTTGCTTCAGATCGTGGAGAACATTTGATATCTCCCTTGTCACCTCATCCACGGCCCATATTCGACTTGCAGCCGACTTTGTGGCGTGCTGGTCAGCAACTGCAGCATCCTGCTCCTCTGCAAACACAAAGAAAGACATCACATACTAACTTGTATGAAAACCTCACTGAGTTGCAAGTGCGCATATGTATTCAAAAATGCACACATACTTACTCTTGACAACTTGAAGCCCACTGGCCCAGGACTTTGCCAAATTAGAGATTACCATATTACAACCCGACTTGACGCACTGATCTCTGCTTTGTAACAAAGCACTGAAGCACAAGGGATGATACTGGTGTCGGCACTCTAGCATGAAGGTTCCGACTACATGTGCGCACTCCAAGGGCTCACCGCATGCAACACACATACCAAACACCGGGATCACATTTACCGAATCATTAACCTGGGGCCTAGGATATAGTAGGAACCTCTTCCCAAGCCTGATATCAGACAACATATCCTTCACGAATAGGGTATGCTCTTGACCTTCCTTCCATTTTTTCTCCAGAGTGTCATACTCAGCCTGTTGACAACCAGCGGTCCCAATTAGTTTCAAAAACTACCAAGAAGTCATATCGAGACTGGTACTTCTAAGTACTGTACTACGAAACAGAACCCAAACTACCAAAACCACCAAAAACTACCAAACTCGGGAATCATATAGTACCAAAAACATATAAATACCCTCAATGCAGAACTAAACTACCCAAACCTTATCAAAACTACCAAAAGCCACTTTTTGCAGCACTTTCAAATAGTACCTAAAAGTACCAAAACTACCAAAATCAAACTACCAAAAGCCACTTTTTGAAGCACTTTCAAATAGTACCTAAAAGTACCAAAACTACCAAACAAGATTTTTGCATCACTCTCAAATAGTACCTAAAAGTACCCAAAACTACCAAAACTACCAAAATCAAACTACCAAAATCAAACTACCAAAGAAGCTTTTTGCAGCACTTTGAAATAGTACCTAAAAGTACCCAAAACTACCAAAATCAAACTACCAAACAAGCTTTTTGCAGCACTTTCAAATAGTACCTAAAAGTACCAAAACTACCAAAATTGAACTACCAAACCCACTTTTTGCAGCACTTTCAAATAGTACCTAAAAGTACCAAAACTACCAAATCAAACTACAGAAGCCACTTTTTGCAGCACTTTCAAATAGTACCTAAAAGTACCAAAAGTACCAAAACTCCCAAAATCAAACTTTCAAATAGTACCAAAACAACCAAAACTACCAAGACTACCAAAGAAAAACTTTTTGCAGCACTTTCAAAAACTACCAAAACTACCAAAATTACCAAAATCAAACTACCAATTACACTTTTGCAGCACTTTCAAATAGTACCTAAAAGTACCAAAACTAGCAAAACTACCAAAGCTATCAGAATAAAACTACCATAACACCTTTTGCAGCACTTTCAGAAAGTACCTTAAAGTACCAAAACTTCTTCATAGTAACAGAAATACCAAACCATAAGATAGAAGGAAACCATAAACTACCTAGAATAAAAACAGTTCTACCATGAGTACCTAATACTACCAATCCCACCAAACCAAGCATAAACAGTTCTATCAAAGGTACCTAACACTACCAATCCCACCAAACCAAGCATTAACAGTTCTACCAAAGGTACCTAACACTACCAATCCAACCAAACCAAGCATAAACAGTTCTACCAAAAACTCCCAAAACTACCAGCACCTGTTGCTCTAGAATCTCCTTGTCGAGCAATGACGTATCTTCACTGATTCCGTATCGACGTAGCATCCTTCGACTGGCAGCCAAATCGCTTCTATCACATTGATTTCTGCGTCATCGCCAGTGTTGGCCTCTCTCAGTGTTTCCAGTTGGGTCTCATATTCCTTGATGTCGTCCATAATCTGCTTGACAAGTTTATTGGAACCCTCTGCCCTCAAGAGTGTTTTCTTCTTCTGCTTCAGAGACATTGTCAGCTCTTTCAGCCTATCGGCTACCCCGACACATGTCCGAGGGACTCTCCCAACCATAGCTTCAAGGTCTGCAATATAATCAGGTGTCTTCTCCTCATGACGCTGTGGGGGGACTTTCTGTGTAGGGGGCATACTACCGACTGGCGTAAGTCAGGGCTTCTTGGTATTTGACGGGTGGCCTCCTTGGGACGCACCGTTTGCCTTTCGCCAATTCTCAACCTTCTTTTCCAAGCCTCCTGGTCGGGAGGAACACATGTTGAGTACACTCTCACCAAACTTGGCCCATGCAACCCTATGGCCCGTAGGGTCCTTTGTGGATGCATGACACTTCTCATATGCAAAACAGCGGGCAAATTTTGTAGTGATCTCCCCACATGATGGCGGGGCTTGGTACACCTTATGGAACAGGAACCTCCATTCATCTTGAAGCCGTGGCTGCACGTGATTTAAGTAAATCTTTGTCTTCTTCTGGCTGGAATGCCTGAATACAGTGAGCCACTGGTCATCGGGGATGTCATCTTCTGTAAGATCCTTTGGCAGCACCCCCTCCATGCTCAAACCATACTCATCATGAAGCTCTTGTGTTGTATAACAGAACTTTGTCAAGATAGGGTACTCCTCCATCTTGTTTTTTCCTGTGATGTGGAAACAACACGCAAGTAAAGACATGCCCTCATTATATGCCTCATTTCAGTTGTGGAAAACAAAACACATGGAATGAAATGAATGTATGTCATTCAGGTGACATTGCAAAATTCAGTTGTGTACAAAGCCAATTTTGGTTGTGGTTAGTATCAAATTTGGTACTGGTTAGTACCAAATTTGGTACTAACCAAATTTGGTTATGCTGACATCCCTACTGAGCTTCAACTTTGTGCTATGCTCATGCACAACATATACTGATTTTTTCACTAGCATGCATGCATGCAAGTTAGCAATCAAAAGAGCAGCTTATACATGTAACTTTGTAACTTTCCTAAACCCTAAATTCCTAAGAAGATCCCAAACATGCACATATACTTGCTGCATGCAAAAAAAGCAAATGCATACCTCATCAGATAAAAGACATGCAGAAGCTTGCATGCATGGAAAAGAAAATGGTAAATCACCAGAAAACGCACAGCTCTCATAGCACCTACCTTTAGATGTTGTAGATGACCGTGGAGTCTCATCATCGGCAAAAAGAGGCCCAGGCTTAAATGAAGTCTCCATGGACACATCAGGTTTCTCCCTCTCCACAAAGGAGGCCCCCTTGCTAGCCCTCGTATTTGGGGTGTCGATGTTCCGAGGGGATTTTGCATCCATTGTCCTCTTCTTCTTTTTTCCATTGTCTGGTGACGCTTTGGCTGTTGATTTCGTCGGTGGCGTCCTCATCTTCCTGATTGTGAGTAGCCGGGGAGCTTGTTACCTGCAACTGTAGTGGTTTGCAGAAGGCAATGTAGTAAGAGAGCAAGGCGGAAGTTGGAAAATGTGTTGAGCAACTGCGCCACTCACTAACGCAGTCTATGATGGGACTTTTGGCACGGTTTCAAAACACCACTCCCATTACTTATTGCCCCACCCACATTTTCTTTCACGGAAAGTTTAAATCATACAAATTTCCCTCCTACCATTCTTTAACATAGATGAAAAAAAAGGTTCCCTCCAAAGTGTGGACATATGTAGAAGTACCAACCAGGTAGAAGCAAAATAGGTCCTTTTTTTGTACCACCAAACCATGCTTTCACCCCTATCATAGAAGATAGATCGTTGTGAGTTGCTATAGACACCACATTAACTTTTGGTTATTGTGAAAGTACATCGGCCACTTGATTGTGCTTACCAGCAATGTGAGCAATATGAAAATTAAATTGAAAATTAAAAATTTCCCACCTCATTTGTTTGTCGAAAATCTTGGTTTGTGTCAGAAGTACTTGAGACTTTGGTGGTCGGTTCGTAGATTAAATGGAGTCCCCAATAAATAATGCTTCCATGTGTCTAGGACATGTAGAATAGCTAATAGCTCTTTCTCATAAATGCCCAAGACATGTTCATCTGTATTGAGCCTTCGGCTCTCATATGCTATGGCATGCCCTTCTTGAAGCAAGATTGCTCCAAGGCAATCACCACAAGCATCACATTGGACCTCAAATGGCTTTGAGAGATCCAAAAGCATGAGGAGTGGTTGGGAGGTAAGGCAATTCCAACAATAACAACAACAATTGGTCCAAGGAGAAGGGAGTTTACAAAGGTAAAAACAAACTCTCTCTTGAAGAGCTTGACGCTTTTTTTAAGGACCATAAGTGTTTTAAGTGTGGGGAGCAAGGACATGGCTATCGTTCTTGATCCAAGAAAAATGCTCGCAATGAGACTCCTAGAGCTTCCACCATCGAAGCTCCAAATGAGGATGCTCATTGCAAAGGTGCACTTCTCTCCTATGCTTGGAGAAAGGTAAGGGAGCATGATGCCTTCATTTTTTTTGAACCTAGCTCTACTCACAACTTCATATCAATGGAGTTGGCCACCAAGTTGGGCATTCAAGCTTTTGAGATGGGAGATGCTGTAACGGCCAATGTTGCTTTCAAGGGACAGCGGGCCTCCGTTTCTCCCTTAATTGGGAAGTTGAGGCTTCATATCCAAAACTCTGTCGACAAAGAAGACTTTTTCATCTCTCCTGTCCAACATGAGGATGCTATCCTAGGGGAAAGAACATGTTGATAGCCGTATTTTGGCTATTTAAAATTCCCTAGTGAGCTATCTCACCCTATCAAAATCACTCAAACATTGTGGCTATCCCTACCTTTTCATTGTACATAGGTGTGTGTGAGTTAGGGACTTTTCCATATCTCCTTAAAACCCTCAGCTAGCTAGTCATTGGATTAGTTGAGCCAAAAAAGTAAATAAAAATAAAATAAAATATATATTATGGCCCATTTGTGTGTAAATATTTCATTGTATATAGGGCCTCAATATAAGGAATTTTCATAATTATTTTGGTATTTATTTAAATATTTTTACCTTAGTGTGCGTTATTTGCCTATGTATGCTATGTACATTGACTCACCATTACCACAATTTTTCTTACCATTTTACATACTCTTTATTCCATATAGAAATATTTTCATGCAAGCTTCTCTTATTTTTGGTGTGAATCCACTCCAAGGAAAAACCTCAAAAAAATACCTTCCACCATCAGTCATTGCCTTTCACTAAATTTCTATTTTCTTAGGTATTTTTCCTTACCTCTTGTAAATAAATATACATCAATAAAAACAAATGAGGGCCCTCCTCATTTGATTCCCTATATTTTTATATATTTGTTTTTATATATAATTCACACTATTCTAGATTCCATAAATTGTTTATATATACTGGCCTATTTTTTTCATCATGTCCATATATTATACTTATGCATAATCCACAACCATGCATATTTTCAAAACCCTAAGAATCTATTAGTTCATTCTCTCATGTAAGGAGGGGCTCATCTTTGGAGCCTTATGAAATTCAACAAAAAGGGGGCCACTAAAGGCTTTTTTTGTGAAAAAATAGGCTTTTTGGTGAGATTTTTTCTATCCATCTCCACTCCAAATTTGAAGTGGTGGTTAAATGAGAAATGTGGATAAAGAACTGAATAATCACCTAAAAAATTTTGCTGACTTTTGGAGCTACCACCGGTGAGAGGATTTTTTTGGTAGACCCCAGTCTACCCACTTTTCTCACAAGTAGCCCATAGTCTTCTCTCACTTCCTTTCCTACTTCCAGACATACTCACACACAAGTGGGTAGACCCCAGTCTACCCACTTTTCTCACAAGTAGCCCATAGTCTTCTCTCACCTCCTTTCCTACTTCCACACATACTCACACACTCATCCATCACCAAAACCTGCACCTTTCATGCCTTCTTTCATCTTCTTCACCATTTCCATCTCTCCCTTTTTCCATAGCTCAAGAATTATCGTCATTACACACATATAGCTCAAATTCTCTCTCTAGAATCAAACTCATATCACCATAACCTCTTCATTCTTTCACAAAAAGAGAAAAAATCAGAAAATAACTAAGCTCAAGCTCTGCAAAAGGAGGAGTTTGATGATGAAAAATTCAACTTTTTCATGGTCACAAAAACTACACCGATAGACTTTTACAACCGCTTCATTCACTGGAGGAGATAGGTGGAAAATTCCCTTTCCATCTTGGAGTTTCCATCCAATTGTGTATATTATCATCCTTCTCTTACTTTTTATCATTGTATAAATCATGCAATGCACGTTGAGTGCATATGCCATGTAATTTCAACCCATCTTACTAACTATAAATTACTAACACTAATGACTAACCCTTCTTGTACATTGCACCCTCTACTATCTACAAGAAGTAGAGGGTGCAATGTACTGCACCTTGAGTGCATATGTCATGTAATTTCAACCCATCTTACTAACTATAAACTACTAACACTAATGACTAACCCTTCTTGTACATTGCACCCTCTACTATCATGTAATGCACTTTGAGTGCACATGCCATGTAATTTCAACCCATCTTACTAACTATAAATTACTAACACTAATGACTAACCCTTCTTGTACATTGCACCCTCTACTATCTACTAGAATAGGCACATCCAAGTTACTCACCTCTCTCTCCTTTTACTCTCAATAAATTTTCCGCTTGAGCCCACATCCATGTGACTCAAGAGATAAGGAAGACCCACTCCCATTTTGAAAATAAAAATTATTTCATAATCTCTTGTTTTGTCAATAAAATTGATTAGGTCTAAAACCTAATCAAGGTTCCCAAAAACTTATAAATAGAGCCCATTCCTCTTTGTAAAAACTATCTCCACACTATTGCACACTACATTGAGCATAGCACACTCTAGTCTTTATTTTACTTGTAAGAAGAGAGAGCCAGCTCTCTATACACCATCACCTTGGTGCATAGACAAGCTTGAGCTAGTTTGAGTTTGTGAGTGAGTGTGAGTAAATTATATTCCTTCCATCATTGTTGTATCTATTCCAACATCAATAAAATTGATAGCTTGGATGCAATTGTTTTCCAAAGACCCACTCTCCTCTTCCAATTTGGCTTGGCAATTTCACTCAGTTCCATAAGGTAGCTTGTTATTGAAGGTTGTTTTCTCGTTGCTTGTACTTGTGATTCATTTATTTGGTTGTTGCTTTGGCTACCATTGTAAGAGGGTGGATGGTGAAAGGGCTCCCATAACCCTTAGACAATGTGCTAGTGCATAGTGCTATAACCAAATGTGAAGTGTTGTCATTTGAACCTCCAAGCTCTAGGTATCTTCTTGTGAAAATCATAAGGTTAAAGCTAGATTGTACAGAATCTCTCTCTCTCTCTCTCTCTCTCTCTCTCTCTCTCTCTCTCTCTCTCTCTCTCTCTCTCTCTATCTCTCTCTCTCTCTCTCGCTCGCTCGCTCTCTCTCTCTCTCTGTTTTGTGTTTTTAGTGGGTGAGTTTGTTGCATTGGTGTAAGGGATAGTGTATATCTCTTGCTCGATTGTGGGTTTGCTCTATAATTCTCCTTTCTTGCATCCTAGTTCGCTCTCAAACCAGGTGGTGTCCCTTGTGTAGTTGGGTTTTGGATGTAGGTTTGTTGTCTTGCTCGTGTTGTGTTGTGGCCCAGTCCCATTGAGCAGCACGGGAGCCTTGAAGGGTGTCCAGAGATTTCTCTTCTTGTTGCCTGCCCCGGACCGCCTTAGTGTATATAGATGCTAGTGAGTTTGGTCGTACTATACCACTTGTAAATCCTCTTGCTTTTGATAAATCAATGAATATCTCAGTTTTTGCGTACATGATTTTTGTCAAAGAGTCCCTAAAAGGTCTTGATGTTTCATCAAATGTAAATGGTAGGAATCGAGTAGAGTTAGACTTGCCTAATTTTGTAAAAGAATTCCAAGATGTGTTCATCAATGATATCCCTATGGACTTACCTCCAAAATGAGGGGATGATGACCATTTAATTGAGCTCCTACTAGGAAGCTCACCGCCTAAAAGCCTCCTTATTGAGTTTCCCAAGCTCAACAAGAGGAGATCATGAGACAAGTACAAGAGTTGGTTGACAAAGGGATGGTGAGGCCTAGCTCCTCTCTCTTTTGTTCTCCAGTCCTTTTAGTGCAAAAGAAAGATGGTACATACCGTATGTGTGTGGACCATTGAGCACTAAACCATAACACAAAAATCTTGTGCCTATTTGATAAGATACAAGGCTCTACCTACTTCAGTAGGATTGACCTTTAAAGTGGCTATCATCAAATAAGGATAGTGGATGAAGATATTCTAAAGACCGCATTCCGTACAGCGTTTGGCCTCTATGAATATTTAGTCATGCCTTTTGGCTTGACTAACTCACCAGCCACGTTCAATCATCTAATGGAGAAAATCTTTAGACCCTACCACAAATTCACTGGAGTGTTCTTTGATGATATCATCATCTACTTCAAGTCTTTGGAGGAGCATAAGCAACATCTCCAAGTTATTTTTCAAGCATTGAGGGAGAACAAGCTTTTTCTCAACCAAAATAAAAGTGAATTTTTCCTTCAAGAGATTCAATACATAGGTTATATTATCTCTCAATATGGTATCCGTATGGATCCATCAAAGCTAGAGGTAATAAAAGCATGGCCTAATCCAAGGAATCTACATGAGCTAAGAAGCTTTATTGGTATGTGTGCATACTATAAACGCTCCATAGAAAAAAATTCTCAAATAATAGGACCATTACATGAATTAGAAGCAACCATGGTGTGGTGGATTATTTCGGTGATAGAACCAAGCCGTTGGGAGTTGACATACTCGGCCATCTCTTCATGTAATCCCGCACAAAACTATTGCTTTTTCTCCACAAAGTCTATCTTTCCGAAGACTATAGCCTTGAGATGTAAGTCCCAAAACTTGTACACATATTTGTGAATAGACTCATGGGAGAGAAGTTTCAAACTATGCCATTTGGTGAGCACTTTGTCCTTTGCATCACTTGAAACGGATTGCTTCATGATGGAAACTTTTAGAGTTTTCCATGTCTTTGGGGCTTCGTCGTTGCCATGAAGACTAGCCCACCATTGAGGAGCCGATTTTTGGAAGTGCATAGCTACATGGCGTAGCTAGGAGGACTCTGTGGAGCCCTTGTCTCCAAAGGCCGCATCAAATTGCTGGATGAAGGCCAATACTTTGTCGGTGGCACCAAAGGTGCCATCATAGGTGAGAAAAGAGATACTCTTTCCTCCCTCTTTGAACTTCTTGAGCTTTTGTGACCTTCTCCATGCAGGGTATGATCTGCGATGTCCTCCCCTCTTGTATTCTCTAGGAGAATAGCCATAGCTTTCGTTGGAAGAGGAGGAAGGTGAAGAACAAGGAGAAGAGGGTGACCTCTTTCTTGCCCTTTTCCTACTTTGTTTCCTCTCTTCACTTTCGCAGTGAGGAGGAGAAGGATTGTGGGTTGAACGTTTCCTCTTGGGAGGAGTTGGAAATCGTCTAGACCGCCATCTTCGTGGAGCCACATTTTTTGAGGAACTTAAAGTTTCATTACTTTCTTGCTCTTTGGATTCCTCGTCTCGTATGGGAGAGAGTCTTCTTTTGGGGGTCTCTTCAAGAGGCCTCCTAAGCTCTCTCTCCTCTTGGAGAGGAAGGGAAATCCCATAAGCGCGAAGTTGTTGAGTAACTTTGGCTTGCAACTTTGGGCAGGGAGGGAGAGGGAGGAACATTGTAGGAGAGAAGTGGACAGTGGGGGAGAGGGAGAGAGGGGAGGAGGAGGAGAGAAGGGGTAGGGAGGGAGAGGAGAGGGGGAAAGGAGGAACATGGTAGGAGAGAAGGGGACAGTAGGGGAGAGGGAGAGAGGGAGGAGGAACATGGTAGGAGAGAAGGGGACAGTGGGGGAGAGGGAGGAACATGGTAGGAGAGAAGGGGACAGTGGGGAGAGGGAGAGAGGGGAGGAGGAGGAGAGAAGGGGTAGGGAGGGACAGGAGAGGGGGAAAGGAGGGAGGAGGAAGTGTTGAACTTTTAGGCTGTTTTCAATAGCTTCTAGTGTTCAATTGGCTCCGAATCTGTCTGGGCTTGTCTCACATAAATTTGTTCATCTCGTCGCGCTCTTCGACCACCATGTGATGCAAAAAAATCATATCCTACTCGGATTTTCCAAAAATCAACGTGAAAGTCGGCAATTTCTTAAAAAATGATGTAAAACAGACATTTCTTACACTTTCCTTAATCTACGGGCTCGAACGGGCATTAAAACCATGGAATCTGAAAATACTCAGAGAACCAATGTTTTTTATTGTGTTAAGGACTGCATTTCCTACATACAAAACTCTCTCAAAATCTCACCCTAACACCTTCAAAAGTGGCTTCCAAGGAGTGCCCTCGATCAAAAATTGAAACTGAAGGAAAACAATCAGAATGAACTCCTAGACTGTGTACAAACTTTAAAATAACCAAAATTTCCTTTTAAAAAAAGTTATTGCTAAAAATTTGAAAATAGACCACCCTTGGACTTCCCACAATGATAGAAATCAAAAGGTTCAAGGAGAGGTCTGGTGTCACAAGTGCATGGTAGGAATCCAATCGAGGCTTATTCCGTCAAGATCTCTTATACTTTATTATGTCTTCTCATGTACAATCTTACCAAACAAAAACAAACTTACACTTTAAATGACTACAAATTTTATTTAACTTATCAAACAATCTAAAATATGGTAGACCTAGAGTGCTCTTACACATCAACAAACAAAACAGTCCAAATTTCTTCTCATTAACTTTGATAAACATACATCTGTGAACACTTTCCAAGGAGTAGTGCGGTCATAGTTCTTACATCCATTCCATGACATGGTATGCTCCTGGGGTGACCTATCACATAAAAATATCTTTGGTAGGAGTGCCCTCATGTTAGGAAAGAGTGTGTTGCTGTTGATGAAAAGTTTTTGCATTGTCCCACTAGGGATCTCTTCATGTCAGCATAATGATTTTTGGTGTAGTGGGAGCCACATTGCCGCTGAGGAGAGCTTTGTGCCACCGTAAAAGCTTCATGTTATGCCAGTTCCTTGAGCCATTCTTGCAAACAACGCCACTCAACTAGCATAGCAAGAGGTCACCTTGTAACAAAAACATGTATGAATTCAACATTTGCAAGCTATATAATGAAGACACTTGTTAAGTATATGTTGTACAAATTTGCAAGTATTTCTATCTAGCTGGGAATAAACAATACAAAAATATACATTAGGATGAGACTACCACCCCTAATAAGCATGGATTTGAAGCACCTACCTTCAAGATGTAACAAAGAAAACTGTTTTAGAGGAAAAGTGGTGACACTTGGCCTCTCTAACCTGCAGCCTTTCAGTATTTGTGCATAAAAGCAACCTTTGTGCCAAGCACTACAAAACAAGTAGAGGCAACACCTTAGACTTCAAAGTTTATGATAAGAAGAACACAATCAAAAGTAAGAAGTATATTGTTACCTTGCATAAATGGGTGTTTTATTCAAATATGTGATGGTATTGGCAAGATATTGAAGAATCGTCAGCATTCATCTCACCGATGGTACGACGTTCCTGGGATGACCTCTGCTCACCCTCACGTGCGGCCTTCGGTGCAAACGTTGCGAACAAGCAAATATGTATGCATATGATTTGTGATGTCCTTGAGCACCATGGTAGCTGTTGCATGAGGAAGCAAAGAATGAAAAAAGAGAGGGGGGAGGGAGAGAGAGGAACATGGGAGAAGACAAGGGGGTAGTGGGTGGGAGAGAGAGAGAGAGAGAGAGAGAGAGAGAGAGAGAGAGAGAGAGAGTGGAGAAGGGGGCAGGGAGGGAGAGGGAGGAACATGGTAGGAGAGAAGGGGACAGTGGGGGAGAGGGAGAGAGGGGAGGAGGAGGAGAGAAGGGGTAGGGAGGGAGAGGAGAGGGAGAAAGGAGGGAGGAGGAAGAGAGAAGAAAGGTGTTTTTTTTGGGGGGGAGTTTTTCTTTTGAAAAATTGGACTTTTAGTGCTTGTAAGTTTAAAATAATGTCAAAAAATACTTTTTTGATATGGATATATGTTGGGGGGGAGTTTTAAGTAAAAAATAAGTAAAAATAATTTCTTTTAAAAAAGTCAAATTTTGGCTCTTAGTGATCCACGTTTTTTATGATGTGGCCACACCTCTTTACTCCCTTCACTTTCAAAAAGCTAGAGAGAGAAGGTGACCTCCTATGTCCACATCCTACATGTGTCTAAAAAAAAGGCTAGAAAAGCCTACTCAAAACTAGCTTCTTGAATGTCCTTGTCCCCTTAACCCTACACACCATTAGCCTTAATCCCTAAAAATTAGGATTCCTTACAAGGCCCATGCAAGGTTCATATTTCTCATAATGGTGAGTCAAAAAGAGTGATCAAAGCATTAGAGGGAGTGCTCTCAAACATTGATTTGCATGGAGGCAATGTCAAAATCGAATAGGACCCTAAGATGTGTCAAAGTCATTACAAGGTACCTAGGAAAGCATCAATAGGTGGCATGAAGGCAGGAAGGTTTCTTGGGTTTAGCCTCAAAGATTCAGATAGAGAAGAAAGGAGAAACATGTTCAACAAATGGAAACAGTTACATAAAGTGGTTAAAGATAATGCTGGTGGTGGGGCAATCTAGAATCACAAGGCGAACGTGTGGAAATCACTAGATAAAATTTTCCACTACGTTGAGTAGCATTCTTGGGACCAAAGTAAGCTCACATCATTTCAAGCAGCCTTGCTAGATTGGAAGAAGGCTTACCTTATAGGGTGGGGTGGGCAACATATCGCACATTACATGGTGGGTTAGCATTCTACGTATACAAAACAAAATTTTAAATTGTACTACTGACCATTTTGTTTTATTTCAATGCAACACATACTGGTCAACCATGGTCCATATTTTGCCAAGACATACGGATCACTATCAATATGGTCCACACAAGGCATGGAAAAAACCCACTTCATGGCAAGAACAGGTTATTTTAAGCACACTAGACATGGGGGAGGAAAGGATAAGGCCAATAGCCTATTAGAGTTACACCAATGGACTTTTAGATGACTAATTCATAGAGCAAGGCAGAAGGAACTTCTTAAGAGTTCATAAATTACACGGTCTTTATAACATATCCGCAAAGAGAAGAAACAGTTGGCTTGGGGAGCTTCAAATGCGGGGGGGAGCTCCATGGGAGGTGGCGACGGTCACGAGTCAGGAGTGGGGGAAGATGGACATGAGCCCGTCGTTTTTATCCTCTTCGATGCACCTTCTTCTTCCTTACTTTGTACCTCTTCGACGGTGCAAGCTCTGTATACGAGATCGTTCCTCTGTTGATGGGAGCATTCCCACAAGCATTAGACATCTTCTTTCCCTCGGAAACAGCCTCTTGTTGTATGGATCTAAGCTCTCGGGTCTTCAACCCTGCAGCCATAGCTGAGCTATGTAGGACATGAATAGGGGGCTTGAGTGCTTGGCACCCTTACCCAATGCCAAATACGCGTAGAGAAAAATTGTTCTCAATCAAAATTAGTCTTTTTGCGTTTAGTGGGAGGGGGTGCCCACACACAATCTTGTAATAACTTCATTGCAAACAATGGGAACTTTGCATTGTCCTCGGAGTATTTTGTTGTATATTATGATCTACATAAAAAAATTGTAATGAATTTTATGGGCCGTATGTGAGATGAGTACAATTTCCAAGTACTTGAATTGTTTCTACAAAACCTTTTGTGGTTGAAACGCCCGATGTAGTGAGACAATGCCGCATCCTTGCCTTGGACTCCAGTGACAAGCCGTTGCTGTGAGCCTCCCGCTCTTCTAAGGAAATTATCGTCATACACTAGCACCTGTCAACAAAAAAATTGATCATGATATTTTATCAATGGGCCATCTCCAATACCATCTGAATGCACGACAAATTACCATCTGATTCTCGTCTATTTCCAGCATTGACCTCCCCCACAAGTGAATAGACTGACTATTCATTACTTGAGCTCTGGGTGCCACGGCCTACCCATGTTTTCCAAGCCGATTTGTTTTGTTGTCAATTTAGACTGCTCATTTGTTGGCAAATTTGCCTCTTCGGACTTTGCTTCATTGAATGTATCTTTGAGCAGTTTCCACCTTGAAGTGAATTGTGAGTCGCGGACAGCAATGTCAGCAATAAGATGTTGGTCCACTCATCATCATCCACAAACCCCATGTCTGCTCATAAAAATTTGTAATTATAGCTAGGTAGTAGTCCTCCTGTATATTCAACTCGTGCATGATATCTGTGAGCAGAACATAGTGGGTGTCGCCCGCCATAGAAAGCTAGGAGCACAATTCAGAGGCAAAGTCACTTCCTTACTTGGGATTTCTTGCTTGCACCCTATTGCTGCATCCGCAAGAGAAGCAAGAGTTAATCCGCATCAAATTTTTCCTTTAATACCTCTACCCGCTCTTCTTCTGGGTCAAATTGCACCTCCACATCCTCTACCTCTTCCTTCGGCGCCAATGAACAACTAAAGAAAGTTGTTGACTGGGAAGTCTCTGACTCACCATGCGTCTGCAAGTATAAGTAACAGACAAACCCGTGGTAGAATTCCACTAGGAAACACTTTTTGAAGTGCTTCATACACTGTCTTGTACAAGCAGTGCATTGGAGGGACACTTTTCTAGACATCGATTCAGTCTCCTTGAAGCACTCTTGTCAGGGTCAAGGTCGGCTCATGCCATCAACTATCATGGAATTGTCACAAGTGACTGCCTCATACTGTTGCAAATGGGTTTGTAGGTACTTGAATGAGCAATCTATAATCCTCTGTATAGAAAACTCTGTATTAAACATTCCGGTGATGAGCACGAGCGTTGTAGAAGAACATGAATAGTTTTTCTTCACATGTATCCTTGCCCACAACGTCTGTCTCCAAGACTATGATCCCCATGACTAAAAGAAAAAGCAAGCCAAAGATACTATTCAAAATTGGTATGTATTTGGTGTCATAATCAAGCGAATATTGAGCCTCGAGTACCCCTCAAGGTCTCTATTTGCTTGGTTCTGTCCTGTGTGCTAATGTCATAAAAGGTGACATCACTTGAGTCAGAACCAAGCGAATAGGGGCCCCAAGAATCTCCGAAGGGCCCTATTTACTTGGTTTTGACCCAAGCAATGGGAACAAGTGGATAAGAACAAAGCATTTAATGTTATCAGTGATAGATATATAGGCCTACTCACTCACTATGCCCAAAATCAGGCACGGTCACATAAGAAGTAATTATTCCACCATGAGGTGAGAGACTTCTAATCTTACCCTAACGACCACTCTTTGGCCTTGGAGTGTTGTTCCCATTGTGCTCTAACCTTGTAACGTAGTGGCTTTGGTGCGCACACAATTAACAACACACAGGAAGGGGAGAGAGGCAAGGAGAAAGAACCTGTCTCTGTAATATCCAATGGTGTCAAGTTGGATGGTGATGTTGCAGGGCGCCGATAGCAAGAACCAGAAGGTGGCGATGGCGACGCAGAAGCAAAGGACTCAACCCAGTGGAGGTTGTTCAACACAGGATCACGAGAGGTGGCCAAGGGGAAGAGCGCAGAAAAGGCAAAGGCAACGGCGATCTGTTTGTTCTACTTTGAGATGGAGATGGCGATTGCAAGGGCGATCGGCATCTGACTCTAAACGCAAGATCACGAGAGCAGAAAAGGCAAAGGCAATGGCGATTTGTTTGTTCTACTTGGAGATGGAGATGGTGACTGCAAGGGCGATTGGCGTCTGACTCTAAACGGTCACTCGAAAAAGGCACATGGGCTACGCTCACAAGGACAACCAGTAATAAATGGGCTCAGATTCCCATGTAGTACATTTAGTACCAACCACAATCTCGGGTGTAATCATGCGCATAAGTGAAGTTGTCACCCTCGCCAAGGTAATCATTCTAAGTTTAGAGGCAGTACCCCGCCAAACATTTTAACTATACCCTTGCCCCAGATGAGCGCTCTTCTGTCCCTTTTTGCGTCCTCTACTGCCCATCATTTTAATTAACTCTACCCCCATCGATGCTACACGGTAAGCAAACCATCCCAACCCTTTTTGTGCATCTCCTCTTGCTCTCTAGTGCTCCTCCTTTTTGCGCATCCTTCTCTTACTCTTGTTTTGCAGTGCTTTAGTGACACAGAACTCCACACACAATGAAGAGGTATGCTACTACACTTTTATGTACTTGTATTTTGTGTAGTCAGTACCAAGCAAATAAGGGAAGGTAAACCCTGTTTGTTGCACCTGTTCGCTTGGTACTGACCATCGTCTTTATTAATGATGTTTGCTATTACACTTTTCTGAGGTCAGTACCAAGCGAATAAGGAAAGGCAAACTTTGTTCGAAGCACCTGTTCACTTGGTACTAACCTCGGAAAATATAAATTATGTTTGCTATTACACTTTTTTGAGGTCAGTACTAAGCAAATAAGGGGAAGGTAAACCCTGTTTGTTGTGGGTTTAGGGTTTTTTTACCAAATACGCATTTTGAATTTATAAGGGAGAAGCAAAATTACAACTCAACACCCATGTAGGGGGTTTTGAGTTAGAAAACACTAGGGACAGGCGCAAAGGCCAAGTTTCAGACTTTACAAAAAGTGGCCTACTAATTTGTGGGGGATACAACTGGCAATAAACAGTTAGAAGTTAATCCTTTTTCTTCATAGCCAGACTATCTCTTCCTGAAGCTTGTTGGAAAAGTTCAAGGCTTCCTCATATTTATTGGCGAGCTCAAGCACTTGATCCTTCATCTCCTGTAGCCAATTATAGATAGCATCTAGAGAGCCATTCTTGGCGAGCAATCCCCGCAGGTCTTCAGACCTTCTTGCTTCCAGAGAGTCTTTGAGGATTGAGACTCTATGCCTGTAGATTCTCATTTATTCCATCTTGAGGATAGCATTTTGCACAGAGCATTTAGAAAATAAGATCTTCAAACTAGGATCTTGGAAATTGGGAACAAAAAGGAAAGAATTTCTGAGCTTCCAAGGGTTGGTAGCTCCCGTGTTGGTTTGGCACTTGAGGAAGGCAGAATTACCAACGGCTGACCTCAAGGATTGACTCCTGTGTTGACAGCAGCCACTCCCGGGCTGTGTCGGTCGAGAACGCTAAGGGTACCATCAGGGGAGGGCCAAGGGGGGACCTCATGAGGAGGGCCCGGATGTGGTCCTGCTGGCGCTGCGGGAGTGTCTCTTGGAAAGGCATCACCACTATCCTAAGCTTCCTGTAGTTGCTCTGCGAAACCTTGAGGAAAGTTATGAAAAAACTACTGGTTAAATAGACTAGATGGACATGCCTAAAAAGCAGGGCCTGGGTTCTGGTTAATGAGTGATCTGTGAGGCGGTGGTACCGCCATGCGTTTTCATGAGAGGTAGACGTGGGAGGGAGAAGCAATGGTACCCCCCCCTAGATTAGGGGAGGTGATGGGAGGGCACGACATGACAGTTAGGACAGCATGGACTTAAACGTCTCCTTCACATTAGTATTTTGTTACAGGGGATGCAAACCTGTTTGCTTGCTATTACTCTTTTCTAAGGTCAGTACCAAGCGAATAAGGGAAGGAAAACTCTATTCAATGCACCTGCTCGGCATCATGTGAAGGGAGCTACGTCCACCTCTTGACTCCAATGGTCGATGCACACACACATACACGTTCTTGGTAGCAAGTTTCACAATCATCGAGTCGTCTTTAAAGAACGCACCAAGTAGGTTCACCATCTCTTCTCCCTACCTCTCTATCACCACGGTGTGCCACCTCGCCGAAAGAAAGGTCATTGTAAATACTACAGAAATAATTCTCCCTCACACCCCAGAGGGTTTTCATCATTTGTCAATCCGTGTGTGTGTGTGTGTGTGTGTTTTCATCATTTGTCAATTTGTGTGTGTGTGTGTGTGTGTGTGTGTGTGTGTGTAAGTTTGCGGTGTTCACATCATCGTTGTCTGCATCCTAGCCGCTCAAAGCTAGGTGGTACCCCCTATTCGCTTTACCGTGACCGGCTCAAGGCATGCCATTGGCCCCGGACGTTTTAGAGGCCGTCGAGGTTCGCGTATCGTTTTGATCCCGTCAATGTCTAGCGAGCTAGTACACCTTGCATACATAGCAAAAAGTAGAATAGCAAGCCCGTGGCTTCAATGTCAGTCTCAACCATGTGAGCCGTTGGTATACGTGCTGTGCACGATGACACTGGCATGGATACATCACAGTGCATCGTTGCGAAAACTGTGAGCTCATATCCACATAGTGCCAAAGATGTGTGCCATTATCATTGATCTGAAGGACTCAATTGACAATACATTGGCACTTAAGAGAAGCTATGCTTCACATGAAGACAGGAAAAGCACTGTGCTTTGTACAGTGGCGTCATATGGAGTGTGCCCAAGCACTTTGCTTTGCACAACAGAGAGATCTTGTCCAAAATGAAAGGTAAAACATAGACAAAAAACAAACATAACTTGAAATGAACTAACCTTGTCGCCCACTTGTGGGGAGGTTTTTGGTAGTTTGCTCAAATTCGGCTCATAGCCATATGTACTCCTGGAGTGAGGGAGCGTATGGATCATATACATGCCCGCGTGTGAGGTTAAAACCTGTAGACATCGTGACAAGTTTCCCAAGGTCGTATGTTAATAGCATATTACAAACTGTGAAAACTGATGGGCTTGATTACTGTTATCCTGAGGATTTGTAGATGGAGCCGTACTCCTGTGATGTCTTAGAAAACTCGTCAAATCCCGCTTGCCGACAAACAACTTGCCTAGGAGCCATGTCCTAGCAAACTTGTTTTACAACTTCTTAAAATTGTAAATTGTAGTCAATGATTGGCCTTGCCGAATACTCGCACCTTACATGCCACAGGCCTTGCCTGTACCAGCATGCCTGTATAATAATCAATATTTAATTCTCCTAAATGATTTTCTCATGTTAAACTGATCATTTAATATGGGAAAGTGCCAGGGGAGAAAAAGCTAGAATATTGGTTAAGATAGCAGACCGGCCACAGTAGGGATCCAAAGGAGGGAAAATGGGATTTAAAGGGGGGCCATCTGCAAAAGAGCCATGTGCAACAATGGGCTTAAAAGACCCTAAGGTCCAGCCCATTAAGACTTCCAAAATGCTAAGGTTCCAAAATTCAAAGGTTGTGTCCAAAGGTCAAGCATGGGGGGAATTGGATGCTTTGTGTGTGTCCATAAAGTCTTTATCAATCCCTACATAGGAGGGGGCGAGCCTTGGGAGTAGGGGATGAGAGAGAAACTCACACACACACACACACCAAGTTCCCTTTACATAAAGGGAATGAGGGACACATTTCAGCTCCCTAGCCCAGTGTTGGACGGATACGCCGCGACGGACGTCAGCACAGCGAGAACTCACCTAACAAGATTTGTCAGCTAAGGACGAAGCTCGACCCGCAGGCGTGTGGAAGCAAGAATAGGGTGTCAACCTACACTCGACCGACTCCGAACTAATTCCTACAGAGGTCCTTACCCAATGTCTAAGTCACAGCCTTCAGGAGTGCATAAGAGGAAACTTCCTACAACGGTTTCTAGAGCCGAACACCCATCAAACAATCTCCAATTACCACGGAACTTGAAGGAGACCCTACTAACACTAATAGGTCGCTCTCCCTAAGGTCTATGAACCAAAACCCCAACCTAAAACACCGGTGCAGAATCACATCGGATGTCTGGCCAAAATTTGTAGGTCTTCGTTTCCAAAATCTAAAGTGCCTAATGTGTAGCTCTACTCAATGCGAACGCGTGGATATGCTGCAATGCAAAATTGGACAACATATGCTCACCGAATCACCAGATGAAGCTCGTAGATGGAGCTCGCAAAACCAGACTATACGCACGCAATGTAGGTATCGGCGCATAGCTCTCATCGAGGGCAACACGCTGCACTTCTTCGCACTCGATTCCGACCACCGGTGCACACATAGCGTCAAGATGAAGCTCACACACTCTCTCGTACACAGTACGCTCACTCACAGACTTCAAAACTTTTTTAAAATGACAAAGGTTTTTCATTAAGAGCAAAAAGTGGTATAAATACCTTACAATTCTCAAACCCTAAAGTTCCAAATTAACCATCTACTCAATCTAAATGTCAAAACTGGGATACAATCTGGAAACTTCTATAAGCCCCAATATTTACAAGGTGAAATGTCGGATTTTCTAAATAAATGAATAATTACAAAAAATGATAATCTCCCGAGTAGTCAATTTCCGTAGGGTGTGTCCAGCTTCTAACACTCCCCCCTCCTTGCTCATGTTGTCCCCGACATGACTGTTGAGCTGCTTCTTCATCTTATGGTTTCTCGCATCTTGAGCAGCGACTCGTATCTTGCATGTAACTTCTAGTAGTGTTGGGCTGAATATTTCGGTGCTGATGGTGAAGAAGCCGGTGTTGCAAGCGTCTTCAAAGGCTTCTTCAAACATGATCCTTTGATACAATGCATGTATCACCTCCTTGGAAGGCTGACCAGACAGATCATATGCACATCTGTAAGTATCTTGAAAGAAGAAGATACTGTCTATCGCCTGGCCCGGTTTGAACGTCTCGAAGACTGCCAAAAGGGTTTTGCAAATCTTCCTCATCATAATGCAAGAAAGGTTAGACGAGCCAGTGAACAATTTGATGGTGCCCGTTAGGGTTTTCACCATGTATTGAACACTTATTCTCTCACCTGCCTTCAATCCTGGCAGCTTTAGATAGTTTAGCCAAGTGCGTTGTCTTCTT
The DNA here is from genome assembly GCF_014529385.1 of Adiantum capillus-veneris. Classification (NCBI taxonomy): domain Eukaryota; kingdom Viridiplantae; phylum Streptophyta; class Polypodiopsida; order Polypodiales; family Pteridaceae; genus Adiantum; species Adiantum capillus-veneris. The sequence continues at coordinate 130,342,365 of NC_140942.1, forward strand.
TGTAGTAGCTCCTGGGCCTTCCACGTCCGCATCCTTGGTAGAGTGCAGAAGCTTAGGTTACCTCTGATGATTTTGGGTGCCTCTACCAAATGGATTAGGTACTATGGATACTTCGTCAGCCATGCCTTTCTCCACCTGGGCTGGGAGTCGACTATCAACTTTGCCCCTTCAGGCTTGGAGATATCTGTTGTGTAGAGTGGCATTGTTGGCTCTTCTCTGATTCTCTTGTTGATTGTGGCAGCTTCGTACTTTAGCAAAGTATATGGGAGAGAGGGCTGTAACCATTCACGCTAGAGGTTGTTGGCGTCTATCTTCTGAATGGTCATGGGTTTAAAAACCCTCTGCTCCCATTCCAAGCTTCTTTGGCCGTTTCCCTGATTTTTGCTTCTATGGCCTTGCGCAACTTCTCTTCCTCTTCTTGTGTCAGATCTTGTGGCTCTTGAGAGGGTCCTACAAGGATTTCCTCTTGCATGGGTGTGTCCACAGGATCTGCCACATTCTCTAGGTCTATGCCTTCCATGGCTACTGGCCCTGTGCTTGCGTGCTCTCCTGCCTGCTGGCCTCTTAGCTCTTCTATCTGCTTTTGGAATGTTTGTTTCTCTACTTCAGCTTGTTCTCCCATGTTCACGAGGAGGTCGTTCAAATTGGCGTTTATCTTCTCCGCCTCCTCGAGCTTTCTCTTGATATTTTCTAGCTCGTCTTGCATTGCCTTCTGCTCTTCTTCCATGCGTCTTTGCATAACCACCGACCCTTCTGCCATCATCAACCTTTGCTTCTTCTCTAAGGTCAACTCTTTCTCGAGATCTTTCATTTGTTCTTCATATATCTGGCTCTCTGAAGTGGTGTGAGTCGAGCTAGTAGCTCTGACTCTGGCAGGATATGCCCGTAGCCGCTGGATGGTTTGGTCTTTAACTTTAAGCTGGTCCGTGAGCTCAAGGACCTCATCCTGGCTAGCCTGCTCTATTTCTGCCTTCTCTTTGGCATTTTGCATGGCCTCAACTTCCTTGGACTCCTCAGCAAGTTGTAGGGTTAGGTTATCCCTTTCCCTCTCTGCATTTGTCAATGACTTGCTGAGTTGTCTATATTCCTCTTCGGCTCCTTGCAGTCTTTGAGCTGCTTCCTGATTTTCTCTTTCCATCTCCTGGCATCTTTGCAATGCCTTTGCCAGACTGGCTTGCAGCTCTGCTTCTCTCTCTATCTGCCTTTGGATTTGTTTTTGTAATGTGTCGAATTCAAGCTTTATCTGCACTTCAGTGGCTTTGAGAGTTGCCTTTCACTTTTTGACGCCATTGATTGTGCTCTTAGCCCGGTTAGCTTGGTCATCACCATATCGCAATCATTGGTGGGTGGGTGCAGGTCCACTGTATCAGTGGCCATCTCCTTTAGCTCCACTAACCGCAGGCTCTGCATTTGCTCTTTGGGCCCCGTGCTTGCCAAGTCAAATGCGACTGTGGCAGCCTCTTCTTTTGAATATCCGGCAGCTAGTAGATCTAGAAATGTGTTATACCTTGCTTCATTTGGCTCTTGCTGCTCACTTTTAGGCTCAGCCTCTTCTTTTGGTTCTTGCTCTTGGCTTTGTTCTTGCTTTAACTCTTCTTGATCTTCAGGTTTGTCTTGCTCCTCTTTCTCTTGAGTCTGTGGAGGGCTACGAGGAGGTGGTGAGGGCGGTGGGCTTGACTCAGGGTTGGACGGTGGAGTTGTCGGCTTTTTCTTGAAATCCCTGTCCGCCTTTGTCTTCCTTTCTCTCTCTTGGCCTTCCTGCTCGTCTAGCAGTTGCCATCGGACTTGCTCCACTTCTGCTTCCGCAAATGGTATATGTGGGATATATTTTTCCGTGGCATCCAGAATCTCAAAATTCTTAATATAGTCGTCAAATCTGTCTCTGTGCACCCTTCGGGATGATCCTGACATTGCTTCTAGAGACGGCTTCCATAGCTCATTCAAATCCCTTTGAGGGCTCTTTCGGCCCTGAAACTTTCCATCAGCCGCTCTAGCCATGCCGCTTTTTGTGATTTCATCTCTTTTAGTGGCACTTGGACAGATTCCTTCTTTCCCTTCTTCAGGTTTGGCTGCTCTTCTTGCACGGTTTCTAACCGGCGTTTCAAATGGGTTGCCACCCTTGGTGCTTTGGGCTGTTCCTCCTGCTTATCTTCCTTGAGCCTCAGCCAGTCGTTCTGTGATGGAGGGTCAGGCCATCTCCCTTTGGCGTGCAATGCTCCATAAATCACCTTCGTGATTAGCTCACCCAGCACGATGTATGTGGGGTTCTTGTTGCCCATCTTCACCAGATTATCATGTATATAAGCTGCATAATTGATTACCTTCAGCTTGCTTTTCCGCATAGCCCAGGTGAATGTTGTGGCAATTGCTCCAGGCGGCATTCTGTACTTTTGTGGCCGCTTTGTACACATATGGAAGTACTGATTGTACAGCTGACTCATGATTTCCACTTTGGGGTTGGCAATGTCTTCAAAGGTGTAGTTGCCTTTATTTTCTGTGTACACCTTTACTTCGTCTCTTCTTTTGGTTACACTATCCCCTTTGTTGGAGAGGTCTAGTGCAGCTGCCACTACTCTCTCTGTGATTAGAATCTCTGTGCCTGGCTTGCCCTGCAGATCTGTAACTCGGGCCACTCCATCTTCTTTGATTGTCGTCACAAATTCCCATACTCTTTTTATGTCAATACCTGCCGGCACCGCTTCAAAATAATTATGGAGATCAATCTTCTCCAGATACTTTGCCATCTTGCTTCTGACGAACTCATTGAGCTCATGCGGTAGCATTGGTAGCTCTATCACATTTCCTTCGGTGTCTTTTAACACGCCTTGGTAGATCTTTAGATCATTTGACTCTAGCAGGTCTTCTTGGATCCATGTGCTGGTTGGCTTTAGAGTTCCTTCTGGTATGACGAAGGGCTCTACTTCTTCCAAATAATCCTTTATGGTCACCTGCTTCTTCTTTGCGGTGACTTTGCGGCTGCCATAGATCCTGTTGCACTCAATAGTCCGAAGTTAGCGTTTTTTTAATATCAGCTGAGAAACTGAGTTTTAACTATCCAAATGACTTGAAAATTGAAAATAAAACTTAAAAGGAACTTGTGAAACTGTGCATGTGCTCACAATACAATTCTGGCAAAAATTTATCATCTAGACATCCTACGCGTAGGATGTCTTTTTCATCAAATGTTGGTGATACTTGACATGCTGGTGGTCCTTGGCCTGTACAGCATGGCTATGTGCTTGGATTTGGATTTGGGCATCAAAAAGTGGATTTTTGGGTAGATTCAGGCTTTAGGTCACAAATTGGGTAGAAAATCCACAACAGGTAGTAAATGATATCCAAATGGGTTGAAACTTGATATATGGGCTCCTTGCACCATGGTAATGGCTCCCATGATGTCATTCTTTGCACAGATGGTCAAAAACATGCTTGAGACATCCTACGCGTAGGATGTCTATTTCATCAAAATGGCTTGGGATTTGTTCTGTGGGTAGCTCTTGGCCTGTGGAACATGGCCATGCTCTTGGATTTTGATTTGGACAAGATTTGATGTTGGTGAGACCATGTGTAGTGTTTTTGGGCTCAAAAAGTGTATCTTGAAGGTGTTGGGGTCAAAAATGATTAGAATGGCTTCAAACTTGGTATATGAGCTCTTGAAGATGATGTGATTAGATCTGGAATGGACAATCACCCTCTGTAGGCCAAAAATGTCAAATAGACATCCTACACGTAGGATGTCTACTTCATTATTTCTTGTAGGTGACCACACAGATTGGTTGGCTATGTGCTCATGAATGTGTTGTGCAAGTTTCATGTGATTTGGACAAGTTTTGGTAGGTCTATGGCCCATTATTGCCTCTATGCCCTGACTTTGCGTTTTTTCCGGCATATGAGGTCAATGTTGGTCCAAATGTGATGAAACTTGGTGGCTAGCATGTAAAGGCTATTCAGAAAATGTGTGTGATGAGAAATGTTGGGTTGTGTGTCCAAAAATGGCCTTGAGACATCCTACGCATAGGATGTCACCTGATGATTTTTTCATGGAATCTGTCACTGGTGCCTCCCTTAGTCCCCCTGAGTCCCTTTTAAGCCTAATTTCAACAAAAAAGTCAAATGGATAGAACGTAACTCCTTGTGTGGATTTCAGAGCCTCCGAGCCGTTTTCTGACTTTTGGAGTGCTTTTCGGCGATGAAATTTCTTGATGTTGGTCTCCTTAGCTTCTCGATCCCTTGGGCATCCTTGCCGTATGGTTTTTGTCGACTTTGGCTTCACCGGAGCTCCATTTGGTAATTTGTCACTCTAGAAGCACCCGTGGTTGCGTTTACATGTCTTTGATGACTTGTGGTGGTCTACCACCATAGGACTTGGTTGTTGATGGTCTAGGAAAGCCGCTCGTGAAGTTTGGTGGCCAACGGACATGCGGTTTGGCCGCGAGAGCTATTTGACGCTTTGTGTGTGTCTGATGCCGTTTTTGAAGTTTAGTGCCGCTTCGGGTCACCTTTTGGTCATGTGGGATACATAGACTTGTCGAGCATGTCGAGATTCTCCTACCCATGAATTTTGGTAGCATTTGGGCGCCTCTCCGTCGATTTTCCATTTGGTGGCCTCTTGCGGGATTCTAGGAATTAGGGTTTTTCCCAATGTTTTTCTACTGCCTTGGGCATCCAAGACTGGTCTCCTATGCTAGGGTAAGCTGTTGATGAAGTCTCATTGATTTTGGGTTAGCCTTTAGGTGGCCACTTCTACTTATAGGTCTCTACTGCCTGCTTCGTGTGTGAACCCTACGCTAGTTTTCGCGACAAAACGACAAACATGCGCGAAAAGCTCAAGGTGGTGAGCCTACCTCTCATGTCTAAAGCCCGTCGGGTAGTCGTGCGCATCGTAGAAGCTGCTGGAAGTTCCGCTCGCTCTAGGTGGCAGAAGCTCTCTCTCAAAGGTCAATAGTGGAAATGAGCTAAAAATGAAGTGAAAAATTCTTATAATGGGGGTCCCGAACCACTTTTCATGAAATTTGACATGTGCTTCCAACTTCTTGCGAGATGCGGTTTAGGCTCAAAATTTTCTTGATTTGGACTCCATTTGCCCTGTTTACCAGAAATTTAGTATTTCGGTCAAAATCTGGCCAAAACACGCTTTCCGCTCCAGTCTCATAATTGCACCCCCACTGTACCATAGGTTTTCCTATAGTCACTGATCATCCCCATATTTTTTTTTCATTACGACCGTTTTTTACCTGCTTTTTGTATTTTTGAAGTTTTTTTGCCAAAAATTAGCAAAATTAAAAGGAAAATAGCAAGTCAAACCCAAAAAATCCCCAAAAATCATAATAAATCAAAAACATCATCGCAAATATTGTATACACTCACATGAAATTTTTATGGCCGGATTTCTCCGTTTTACCAATATTTTGCCCGAAAAATGGCTATTTCTACTTATATACACACACCTAGGGGCTTGATTTGGTGTTTGGCCCCATATACCTGTAGATTCATGCTGTTTAAGGGCATATGTACTTGGGTTAGTCCAGAAAATTTTGCAATCAAACAACAACCCTTAAAAATAGTCGAAAAACATGCCCTTTTTTGCTCTTTCTGCTATTTGGTCCGCATTTGAGAATGCCTCCCCCTCTCCTAGCCGGAGTCCTCCCGGACGACAAGGTATCGCCTCAGAGTATGTGCCGTGCATAGGTTGAAAAAATTGTGCTAATGCTTGGCCGTGTAATGTGGCCCTATTTTTTGCATACTCGGTCAATGCATGAAAAAATTAATGCTGTGCAAGAGAAGGGTATAAGCAAGATGCTTATTGGCATTCGCCGTCGAGGTTTCTTGTTTTCTTTGTAAGTAACAATTGTAACTCTACTGCTCTTTGTTTGATTGTCTTTCTTGCAAAAGGCAGTTGCTTTGCAGCTACTGTTGTTATGGCCATAGTCATCTCCGTGGAGAGAATTTTTGTGGCATAATTGGCCATAGACCTTGTCTCTTTTGCTTTCCATGTGTAGATTTTTTTTTTCCAATTTTTGTAGGTTTCTTGCTACTTCCATGGTTGCCAATGTTTTGTTGCTGATTGGCACCCACATAAGTCGGTTTGCCAGTTGCAAATGCAACTGTCTACCTTCCGATGTTGCTTGTACTAAAGGGAGTTCCTTGTGCTTTGATTTTGGAATCCAAATGCGAGTCACATTTGAGTTATTGTTGAGCATTGTCTTTGGGATCCATATCTTTTTTATTCCCTTGGTTTTTGGTTGAACTATCGGTTTATGTTGACTTCCTTCGTTGTATTGTTTTTTGTCTGCCATGTCATTTCTATCCTTCCGCACCCATATTTGTTTTTTCTTGTTGGTAACTCTGATTTGTTCACTACGGTTGTTGACTTCGTATGTATGTAGTGAGAATGGTTGGCAGTTTCCTATTTGTTAGCCTTGGGTATCATGTTGTTCTTTGGTGGCACTCTTGCTTTTGGCTCTTTTTCCAGTGATTGCATTGCTGGCAGCTGATTATTCCGGGGCTGCTGAGCAAAGGCTATTACCTGTTGTTCTTGTGCATGCTGAATTTTGACTGCATTCGCATTCCAATCTATCTGCACATTGTACTCTTTTTGCCAAGGTTGTCCCAACAACATGGGGTGTTGTGTGCTTTCATCCTTGACCACATAAAACTTGTGTGGGTAAATATATTGATGTACTTGTACATGAAATATAGTCCAGCCCAATGTTTTCAATGAGTGTGATGTACTACTTTCCAGCACTTGTGGAGTAGGATGAAATTGACCTGTGGACTTGAGTTGTTTGTATAATCCGTAAGAGATTAAATTTTCTTGAGCTCTAGAAACAAGCAATGACGTTGATTCAACTTGATTGCTACCTACTTTGACTGCAATTATTGGCTCCTCTGTGTCTTCATCAAAATTCGTTAGTCGAATGGCATTGATTCGCAATGGTGCTCCCCATTGTTATTGTTGTCGCAGAAGGCTTCTTTTTGCAATGCGTTCTTTTGCTTCTACTTGAGCTTCTTCTCGTACCCTCTGTTTTTCCTTCATTTGTTGTTTTCCTTGATGGATTTGTTGAAGCATATCCTGTGTTAGTGGTAAATAATATTTCTTCACTCGACACCCACTAATCCAATTTGGCATTTCTTCACCTGCTAATGTAGCAAGCTTGACAGCTCCACTTTGTGATAGATCACTAATCACAAAGGGTCCCATCCCTTGCTTTTTAAGTTTGTTGGCATGTTGCTTCAAAGTATAAACAAGTACATAATCACCTGTTTTGAACTCTTTTTGTGCGCACATGCTTGTCAAAAAACTCTTTTTGTCTTCTCTTTTTAGCATAGATTGAAGCTACAGCTCTCAAGCGGAGTTCATCTAGCTTTTCAAGATCATCTATTCTTGAAGAGAGCTCATGCCCTGTCCATTCTAAGCGTTTCGCTACTCGTAGAGTTGGGATTAAAAACTCTATGGGTAATATAGCATTTAGGCCAAACACCATGTTGTACGGTGTCGTTCCTATCGATGTTTTGTAAGCTACCCTGTATGCCCATAATGTTGAGTGTAGCTGCTGATCCCGATCTGTTCTTGACTCTGACACAATTTTAGTGAGAACCGTGCATAGTGTTTTACTTGTGGCCTCAGCTTGTCCATTTTCCTGTGGATGGTATGGAGCAGATTTTCTATGTATGACCATGAATTCCTCTAGCAGATATTCAATGACTTCATTAAGAAAATGTGCTCCACGATCACTGACTATTTCTATTGGTAATGTGTATTGTACAAAGACATTATCATACAAAAATAATGCAGTGGTTTGTGCATCTGCTTTTTGTGTTGCCTTGGCTTCCGTCCATTTTGTGAGATAGTTCGTAGCCACAATGATATATTGGGTATGGGTGCGATATGCAGGGGGTGAAATAGGCCCCACAAAATCAATGCCCCATTTTGCAAATGCCCTTGCTCCCATCATTGGCCGTAGTCGCATCTCATCTCTCTTTATCGGCACCTTGGTGCGCTGACATGCGTCGCATCACTTTACAAAGTCTTCAGCATCCATATGCAATGTAGGCCACCATATTCCTGCGGTTAAGACAATTTTTGTTGTCTTATCACCTGAAAAATGGCCTCCACTTATTCCTCCATGTGCGTGTTCTAGAATCAGCAGGTATTCACTTTCACTTGCACAGATTCTAAGTTGATTGTCCTTTCCTCGCTTATAGAGTTGGTTCCCAATTAACTGAAAGTCACGAGCCTCCAACTCTATAGCCCTTTTCCATGCTCTTGTTTGGTTTTCAGGATCACTATCTCCCTCAGGAAACGTCCTTGTGGTTAAAAAATCAATGATATATTGACTCCATGCAGGTGCGATGTTTACCTGAAACAATGTCGCGTGATCCACTGGTTGTTTGGCACTACATATAATACAATTGTTAACATAAGCATGTGTGTCTGCGTACATAGTTGGCCAATAAATCCCTAACTGTTTTAGTCTTTGGTGTGTTTTCACTGTTGAACAATGAAATGCACAATCCTAGACATGTGCTTCTTCAAGGTAACACTCGAATTCTTCTGGCATTTATACATAATCGTAGAATTTGGTCCGATCCTAGATGATACAGCCGCCCTGCAATCAACTGGAAGTTTTTTGTTTGTTGAATTGTTTGTTGTTTGGATCTGTACTCCGTGTTATCAAACCTCCCTCCAAAGGAAAGAATGCTAACATTTTCCTGAGACCATTTGGGTATCATTTCAATATTGAAAAGATAAGCATCTGGTATGTCATCATCTACTCCTTCAGGAGCTTCCCCGTTGTGTAGCCTTGAAAGATGATCCCCCGTAGATGGGTTTTACCCTTTTTGACCACCACTGTGAAATCAAACTCTAGCAATATAATAAACCAACGTACAATTCTCCCTGTATTGCATGGTTTATTTACCACATACAAAAGAGCTTGATGATTTGTGAAGAACACAAATTTGTTTGCGAGCAAATAATGCCAAAATTTCTTTACAACATAAATCGTTTCTAACCCCTCTCTTTCGGTGGTTGTGTAGTTCTTGTCCGCACTGTTTAATTGCCGGCTTGCATAAAAAACTGGAAAATCCATTGTTCCGTCTCCAGGTTGAGCCAGAATACTGCCGATTGCATATGCAGAAGCATCAATGTGAACATGGAATATCTTTTCCCAATCCGGTGCTTTAAGTACAAGTGCTGATACAAGGTTTTTCTTCAGCTTTTAGAATGAAGTTTCACACTCCTCGGCCCAGTCAAAATTGACTAGCAAACGATACAGAGGTTGTGCGATGATGACTGTATAGATATATATGAATCTTTGATAATATCCACAGTGACCCATGAAGGATTGCACTTGTTTTGCATTAGTAGGCCTAGGTAGGTCTACTATGACTTTGACTTTGTCTAGGTCAATGGTTATGCCATTTCTTGAGACAATATGTCCTAAGATGCGGCCTTGTCTAACCATGAAAATGCACTTTTCCGGGTTAAGACAGATTCAATATGTCCTGCATTTTTCAAATACCTTTTGCAAATGGTCAATATGTTCCTCTCGTAGAAGAGAGTGTACACAAAGATCATCCATGTATATTTCTAGGAATATTCTCAGGTATTCTTTGAATGCATGCATCATTAACCTTTGAAAGGTCGCTGGGGCATTAGTTAAGCTGAAAGGCATAACTTGATATGCATATATTCCCCATTCTATGGCAAACGCTATTTTGTGTTGATCCTCCATTGCAATTGCCAGTTGGTTGTATCCTAAAAACCCATCCAGAAAGGAATAAGCCTGTTTTCCGGCCACCCTCTCAAGTACATGTTCTGTGATTGGCAACGGATAATTATCCCTTATGGTGGCTGCATTTACCTTTTTGAGGTTTACACACACTCGGAGTTTTCCGTTCTTTTTGGGGACTACCACAATGGGTGACACCCAATCTGTATGCTCGATTTCATAAATGAATTCAACTTCCATCAGCTTGTCAATCTCCTCTTTGATTCATTTAGCAAATGTGTCATTATATGTATAAGGACGCTGTTTGCTAGGTTTTGCATCTGATTTCAAAGGAATTGTATGTTGAAATATCGATGGATCAACTCCTTTGAGGTCTTTGTAGGACCATGCAAACACATCTTTATACTTCTTGAGAAGTTGTGTTAGCCGTTCTTCTTCTTCAGGCTCTAAATCGGTTGCTATATAGACCGGCTGAGGCTTCTCACCTGGTTCCGCGAGGTCTATCCTTTTTGCATTTTCTGGCCCATCGTAAGATTCCTGGTTTGTTCTTTGCCTGACTGGTGGTGTCATTATGATTTTTTGTCCTGGATGGTGAATTCCGATAGTGTGATGGTACATTCATGTTTCCCTTTTCTGACTCCCCTTTACCATCACTATCTCCCTCAGTAGTCCATATCTCTCGTAAAGACCGTTTCAGTTCTTGGTATTTCTGTTTACGCTCGAGTTTGGTCCACTCTTGATCTTTCGTTTTTTCTTTTTTTGATTTTCGAGATTTTTGTGATTTTGTTTCTGTTTTAGCTTTTCGTACTTGTCTTTTTTCCTCTTGCGTTCTTTCCCTTCGAACTTTTCAGAATCTTCCTGATATTTGATCTTTTACACAATCCTCTGCTTTTACAAGCATTAGATATTGAGTTTTACCTTTTATCCTGGGAATCAGGTTCTCTCTCGCTTTGTTTTCTGCTCGTTTTCTCCTATAACGTTCCTGGCGTCTAGGGAGTTGATTAGCAAAATCATAAAACTTGATATTCTCTACCTTCTCCCCACACTCACTTGAGTTGTCTGAACACTCATTATCTGATCGTTGTTTATCTCCAGATGTTCAAAGGAGTTATAAAACTCTTCTTGTTCTGGTGGTTCTATCATCTCATCTCCTCCTGGTATAAGGCTTACCATGTAGTAGGGTAGCACATCATAGCCATCCTTATCACAAAATTTTGTTGTTGGACTATCTGTAATGGTACAGACATCCAATGTTGCTAGTATATGTTCCCATTCTAGAGGTTCCAAGGCATCTTCAGGAAAAGGTTCACGAATATAATCCTTGTCCTCAATCGCTCTTTCTAAGACGCATTCCTGTCTTTTTAGGCTTCCACAATGTGAAGCTCCGCACATCCATAGCTCTTTTTGTTGCCCTAACCATGCTGGGAGTTCTGATCCTACGACTGTAGCTGAATCAAACTCTTCCACTGGTGTCTGGTTCACATCCTTGTAACTATGGTCTTTCAGGTGTATTTTGGTTGTTATCTCGCCACGTCTGAGGTATATGTGGTCGTAACCCCAATCCTGGACCATCTTCAATTGTCGCATGAACGGTCTTCCAAGATGATCTCATAATTGTTCTTTTTGTCGAGATTGACTATTGCAAATGTATGCTCATACTCGATTCCACACGAAGTGACGATCACTTTTTCTAAGAGTCCTAGAGGCTTCTCCATGAACCCATCTGTCAATTGCAATTTCATTCTAGTAGCTCTCAAAGCTGGTTTTCCCATTTTTTCCAGATTTCCTTGGTGGCTATAGAAACTCCCGCTCCACTATCAAGAATAGCTTTGGAAACTAATCCTTGGAATTCTACTGGTAGTGTGGTGTTTCCATCTTCTCCCTCGCAATACTCTCCAACCTTGTTTAAGGTACTGGCCTAGTGTTTATTTGAGGCATGTCCAATTCTCTGATCCCTTCGTAAAGCTTTGAGGTGGGGTCTTTCACTCCAAATTTTTCTAGGCATTTATCTACTGTGGTCCACATGTTTGGTCGTAATCTTAGGAGTTCGGCTAATGTGATCGTGCATGCCACAGGGGTGGATAATAACTCAATCAACCCTTGTGAATCCATCACTTTGTTAGAAGAAAGTCTTTGAGATGGGACTGCTCTCACTTCACACTTGGCTTCATACTCTCCTAGGTAAGAGGGTAGAGTTTTCAGCGAGTCTGGTTGGCTGTGCCCTGAACTAATTGATCCCTGGTCTTCCCCTTGTGAATGTATATCAAAGTTCATTTGTGACCTTGCCTCAAATTCTTCAATAGGAGGCAAGATCTCATTCCTCTCTTTTTTCGTGTTGTTCATGTGGGAACTTCCCCTGTTAGCTTCGTTGGCCTCACGGATTTGGTTCCACAGATCATCTAGACCGTTACAGTCCTTATCCATTTCTGTCAATGTTTTAGGCTAGAACCCGTCACTTGCCTCATCTACTGTATTTGGTACTATGATAGGTTCTCCCCTAGACTCATAGGCATTTGTGAGTCTTTTCTTCGTTTCTACTTGTTTCGCTAAAGCTGGTTGGATAGGGGTTGGAGCTGGTACTTCATGCCAATTTGTAGTTTTACCAAGCGGGTTTTCTATCAAAGATTGAACTGTTTCAATCATCTTTCTACACATTTCCAACCTCTGTTTTTTCTATTTCAGCATATGGATAAGTCATCCATCTTTGCTCTTGGGTTTGGTTTTTTTTTGAGTCTGGCTTCATAAGCTTTTAGAAGTGCATCCAACTGCTCATTTACCTTGTCTGCCAGTATTGATCCTTCTGATCCTGCACTTTTGGGTTTTGCTATTTCCTTGGGTGCTATGGTTGCCGCAGTGTGTGAGCTTAGGCTAGTTAGATCCTCTAACCGCTCTAATCTATCCTTTGTGTGTTTTAACTCCTCGGATAGAGCTGTTTGCTCTCGTTCTTTCCTGGCTTTCATACGTGCCTTTCTAGCTTTCCAAGTGCTTCTTTGATTTTTCGTTTCTGAACTTGGAGCATCGGTTTTTGGCTCTTCAATTATGGGTTCGTTCGTCATTCTTTGAGCTTGGGCTCGTGTCACCGCCTGAATAGGTATGATTATTTCATTTTCTGACCCTCCACTGGAAGGCACTGCTTCCAGCATGTTCAAGATAGTTTTTTCTCCTTTGCTCGGGTTCTTAGGGCAATCAGGAATCAAATGAGTAACTCCACACTCGGTGCAATATGCGTTGACTCTAATGATTTCATCATGAGGAGAGTCTCTTAGCCAATGGTCTCCACCACACTTGTAGCAGGGTCCCTTGGGTTGTGGAGGTGCTCCTTGAGCTCCTCTTTGTTGGTATGCATGTCTCTGTCCACCCATGCCTCCGTTGGCTATGAACAACAATGTTCATTCATCTAAGCTATATCTTCCTTCTCTGCTGCCTGTGCAGCTGTTGGTGGTCCTGTATTTCCTATCATGCTCCATGGTTCTGGTGTCGAGGGTTCATCCCATGGATAATAGATAGGATTTGTCGCATGGTTCTGGTGTCGAGGGTTCATCCCATGGATAATAGATAGGATTTGTCGCATATCCATTGGGATCTTCATAATATGCATGCATAGGCACCAAAGCCTTCTCTTCTGATTCGGTTACGGTTGGTGTGTATCTTATGCCGACTGGTCGTAATCCTGGTAGGGGTGGTTGTTGCCCCAACACTGGTTGTGGTCTTTTTACACCTACAGGTCCTGGTAGGTTGGCTGTTTGATACCTAGGCATCGGTGGAACTTGAGGAGAAGCTACATGAGCTTGGGGAGCGTAAGGTCTCTTTCTGAGATATCCCTTGTTATAATAACATTCCTCCGTCCCATGGTTTGTCCATTTTTGTTCAATAGCACAACACTTGGGCTGTTTAGCCTGGGGTTTGGCGTATAAGTTAATCTTTTTTAGCTTTTCCTCTACAAGCTGCTCCTGGCTTACAGCTACTTCTCCTTTCGGTGCTATCTTAGAAGACTTGCTTCCACTTTGTTGTGAAGATGAATCGTCGTCAAGATCCTTGAACTCACCCTCTTTGTAGACCACACAATTGTCTACAAGGTAAAGAGCCTCCTTGGTTAACTCATTCAACGTCGTGCTCCTCTTCATATGTAAGTCCTTCTGGAGATCTACATTCCTTAGTCCTTGGATAAATATAAGCATAAGTCTGGACTGAGTTGGCAGTTCTTCCACAGGGCAGAACTTAACATACCTTTTTAGTCGTAGGGCTGCCTTTCGCACAGATTCCCCGTCTTTCTGTTTGAATTTATGGATTTGTGAGACGGTATTATGAGCTATCCCCCTTTGTGAGAATTCCTCGATAAACTCGTCAAACACCTCCTCCATAGACTCAAAGTCTCTATGCTCCACAGAGTCAAACCAAGTAGCAGCGTCATCCTCTAGGGTTAGTCCAAACCATGCAAATTGGGTAGGGAAGTCTAACACCTCTTCCGCTCTAATTACATGCACAAAGGCTGCTACATGATCTCTTGGATCTCTGTTTCCTGTGTATTTCTTGTTTACCCATTTTTGCACTTGAGAAGGTCTAATTCTACGATGGTCTACAAACCTCATCATTGGATCTCCACGTCCTAATCGATATAACTCCTCAGGTCTTCTGTAGTAGGCTGGTTCCTCTCCCAATGGTGCTCCTAATCCATAATTTGTAACAGTTCTTGCAAGAGATGGTTCATCTCTTCGAACTCGTTCTATGTGTGGTCTCCCAGGCTCTGTTGACCCTTGAGTTTTTGGCTTACTCTCTCCTTGATACCTTGAATAGAGTGGTGGTTCTTGTAAATTCCTTAGCCCTCGTGCGGCTTGATAACCATCTCAATTTCGGTCTTGCTCCAATGGTGCACTCTGTCGAAGCCATGCCTGCAATGATGGCTGAGTTGCTGGTTGGTTTTGATTGTTGAATGTCTGCGGGTCGGGTAGAATGTGAGGTCACATCATACTCCTCTGAAAAGGGATTTGTAGGCTTGCTAGGGGTGTAGGTGGCTCTTGGCACTTTGTCGGGGGCATATGTTGATGCTCTTGGAACTGTTGCCTTTTCTACCTCCTCTGTTGTTGGTATTCCCACCCGTACCTATCAACAAAAACTATATCCTTCCCCATAGCAGTTTCATAAGAGAATAAGTAGAGAACCTTGTCTTTGCTTAACTCGTTTGAGTATGGTTCTTTGCAGCGAAAGTAGAGACTATTCCCTCACTCTCATACTTGTCGATTCCCACATTCTTATTATAAGTTGAAACCGTGGTTGTTTTCTTATCATACATAAAAATTGCTCCAGGTCGATCAATGTTTGGAGGCGGTTCCTGAGTTTCTGAAACCATTTCCCCTTCGCCACGTTATCTCCATATCTGTTGTAATCCTCAGGGTTACTAACTATCAGATAGTGGTTCCCCTTTTTGTCTCGGAATCTATCTCCATCATCATAGACTCGAATTATCTCTAGTCTCTGAGCCGGCCTTTCTTCAATACAAATACACTTGTGTCCTCGATAGTCAAAATAGATTAGGGCTCCCCTTGAGTTTGTTCCTTCTAAGAAGATCACAGTGAACTTGGAATCATTCAAAGGATTTAGGGAGGTGCTTCCTCCTGGCATCGGTCCATCATAGGTGAAACCTCATGGCTGTTGACTACCCATCATGAAGAAAGATTTGTCTGACAAAGTGTCAGTATCATTGCCTTCCTCAATAATCGATGCTAGTGAATCTAGCCTTGCCTACACTCTCCTCGGTGGACACTAAGCTACCTTGGTCACCTGCCACCTTTTGGTCTCTAAAAATGTATCTTCCTAACCTTAAATTCTCAATGCAATTTATCACAAATCCAACCACTCACCTGGCGAGGGATCAGTCTCTGCACAACTTCTTGCTTTGCTGCTGAATATACCTATACACAAGCGTTTAATTTCGGCAATCGAATCAAAGCATTTAACCGCTAAAGGTGATCTTAGTAATGATTGGTATAACTAGAGAGTTAACCTCAACCACTACTGTATTTTATACAGTGCTGATGTTCTGGATTAGGTCGCAACAGTACTTCCCTTGGATGTTGGTCAATTTATGTGAAAAAGTCTGAATTCATTCTTTGCTCCGTCAAATGGCCAAACAAGGTCCAAATTCACTTCTGAAAGAAGTTCTGGAACTCCTAAGCCAAATGGAACCTCACTATTTAAGACCAGTCAAATTCTCTCTTCACTAAGCCCCAGTAGACATCCTACGCGTAGGATGTCTCCTGCTCTGTTTTGCTTAGATTCTTTCACTATGAATTCCCCTTGATGTACTGAGTCCACAGCTGTTTTTACTTTTTGATTTGGACACCTATAAGCTGGTCAATGGATCAGAAATCTATTCTGACAGCTTGCTGCTGGTCTTGATCAGTCTAATCAACTCCAATTTGGACAAAATTGACTAGGAGGCTTGCCTCAGGCTATACAACACCTTGCTATGCCCACAATCAATATCTGGCTTCAATTTCTTGCTTTAGACATCCTACGCGTAGGATCTCTTTTTGCCTAGAATGGCTTCAAATTCAAAGCACTGGCTCCCTGATCCCTTGAGGTGCCGATCACTTTGGTATGCTCAAAATTAGGTTTGGAGTGCAAAATCACACAGATGACTTCCTACGCGTAGGATGTCTTTTTGGCCTGTTTGACCCCAGACTTGACCCACAGCTTCCCCTTGATGTCAGCAATCCAGTAGTATGCTTAGATTTTGGTTTGGATTTCAAAAGTCCCCAATTTTAACTGTTCTAGCCTTTTTCAGTCAAAAGTGCTAAAGTCTGCTTAGGACCCAATTTTCTCACCCAAATGAGATGAAACCTCTCTCAGTCACTCAATATAGCATGCAGATCATGCTCATTCAGCCATCCTATGGTTTTGGTCTTAAAATAATGCTTTGGCACAATTTGGGTAGGATGTCTGGCAATTTCAGTCTATCTGGCCTTATCCTGTCAAGATATGGTCAAATTTCCACTTTCCATGTGAAAATAGGGTAAACCCCACCTTCTGAACACACTGGTCTACTCAAAATTCCAAAATTCCTACCAGATTAGCCTGTAGACATCCTATGCATAGGATGTCTCCTGGCTTAAAATTAAATTTTTTCCTAACAGAAATGCTCCTGATGCTCTGCAGCTCTATCAAAAACACTTACAGTAACTTTTAGGCTTCACTTCAGCTTTCAAACACACTTTTGCGTCTTTTACAACCTTGTGATGAATCTACCAAGCAAATATACATGCATGAAGTGCTCTAGATCCTGAATCATGATGTCCTACTTACTCTACTCCTACTCGTCATGTGAAATGGTGATAATGGTGTTTTGGTTGCTTCCAGGCCTCTCCACACTCTCAAGCTCTCCTCTCACCGCCTCTCCCACTCCAACTCCTACTCTTCTAATACCTAAAACTATCTTAGTCTACTTAAATCTACCTAAGTGGAGGGATCTAGGCCAGACACACGCTCACTAGACTACTTCTAAGACCTAGAGAGTGCTCCACCCTCTGATCCTATCTAAATATAAAATGAGACTCTTGGCAGCCAAAGAATCCCTATCCTCAAGGACTAATCTTGGTCACCTACCTAAGGTTTTCGTCCCCGACAGCGGCGCCAATGTTGGACGGATACGCCGCGACGTACGTCAGCACAGCATGAACTCACCTAACAAGATTTGTCAGCTAAGGACGAAGCTCGACCCGGAGTCGCGTGGAAGCAAGCATAGGGTGTCAACCTACACTCACTAATTCCTACAGAGGCCCTTACCCAATGTCTAAGTCACAGCCTTGAAGAGTGCATAAGAGGAAACTTCCTACAACGCTTTCTAGAGCCGAACACCCATCAAACAATCTCGAAACACCACAGAACTTGAAGGAGACCCTACTAACACTAATAGGTCGCTCTCCCTAAGGTCTATGAACCAAAAACCAACCCAAAACACCCGGTGCAGAATCACGTAGAATGTCTGGCCGAAATTTGCAGGTCTTCGTTTCCAAAATCTAAAGTGCCTAATGTGTATCTCTATTCAATGCGAACGCGTGGATATGCTGCAATGCAAAATCGGACAACATATGCTCACCGAATCACCAGATGAAGCTCGTAGATGGAGCTCACAAAACCAGACCGTACGCGTGCAATGTAGGTATCGGCGCATAGCTCTCGTCGAGGGCAACACGCTGCACTTCTCCGCACTCGATTCCGACCACCAGTGCACACGTAGCGTCAAGATGAAGCTCACACTCTCTCTCGTACAAAGTACGCTCACTCACAGACTTCAAAACTTTTTTAAAATGACAAAGGTTTTTCATTAAGGTCAAAAAGTGGTATAAATACCTTACAATTCTCAAACCCTAAAGTTCCAAGTTAACCATCTACTCAATCTAAATGTCAAAACTGGGATACAATCTGGAAACTTCTGTAAGCCCCAATATTTACAAGGTGAAATGTTGGATTTTCTCAATAAATGAATAATTACAAAAAATGATAATCTGCCGAGCAGTCAATTTCCATAGGGTGTGTCAGCTTCTAACACCCAGATGCCCACAAGGTGTACCCAATTCCTATTGGATGGCCTTGGAGGTGGAACAATGAGAATTAACCTAGAGTAATAAGTTATGATTAATTTAAAAACACTTAATATAAAATGAATAACCAATGAGAATTAAGCCGCTAGAAACTATTGGACAGTCTCTCAAGGGGTCCAATGAGCATTCAACAGCCCAATGGCTCGCCTAATTCCTTTTGGCCAGGAGGCAAAGGGGTCCAATGAGAGTTTAATTGCATTTATTAATTATATAAAGCTCTCACAAAAAAAGGGGGAACATGTCAGAAGCAGTCGCTATCACTTATACTGCTTAATTATCATTGGCTAGCCCTACGGAGGTCCAATGAGACTGTAGCATGAGTAAATAGCAAGATGGGTCGACCAAGAGAGAGGGGGCTGATTTTTGCAAAGAATTAACACACACACACACACTCACACAATCTCATCTGTGAAGTAAAGAAGACTCTCTCTCCTTCTCAAGCTTTAATGAAAAGCTTACCACCTACTCCAAGCTTGTGAGAAGGGAGGCCTACACCAACAACTCTTGGATTTGTGATGCAAATCCAACCAAGAGCCAAGCTTCAATGCATGCTCATCTCCTCTACCATCCTAATTACTAAGCTAAGCTATGCTAATATGAGTGATTATGTGAGGAGATGTACATCTTTCTCGTAAGAATACTCCTTCTTCCTCTCAATCTACTCTCATACCCCGCTAGCTCTCACCATCTTCGAAGGTGTGTGAGGTCTTGGATCTGAGACCGGAGAGAATTGTTGTTGTGTTTGATAAGTGTTTTGCTTAGTGCATGAAGCTTTCATCTTCATTGCACTAGCTAGTCTAGAAGGAACACAAAGAATTGTATTGTACAATGTTCTTGATGGGAGAAACCATAATACAAAGCCTTTTGGAGGGGGGACCGGATCCATGTAAATCCGGTCCTCGACTGTTGTCAATAGCTTAATTTCTCTCTCTTTTGAAAGTATTGTTCATGCTATTTAACTAGGTGTTATGATTTTTGTTGCTCTCTCCATCCAAGCACTCTTGTAATTCTCATTAGGAATCTATTCTAATGAAATGCCCACTATGTTCATGCTAATTTCCGCTACACACGAGTTTTTAGGCCATCAAATGTTACATTGGTATCAGAGCACAAGGTTTCTCTTTTCTTGCTCAAGAAGGGAGGTCCTCAAGCTACCTATAAATGGTTGGTATTATTAATTGCCTGTGAGTAAGTAGAATAGGGATTTAAGCCTTGCAATGCGCCTGCCTTCGTGCAGTTAACGGGGCATCACTGTCGAGAGCTATGGTCTTAATAGTGGAATCCTACGGGGCTTGCCTACGGCTTAACCACTATTGAGCTATTAGCTTGACAGGAGCCGGTGTTGTTTTGGTGTTGAACGACCCTGTCTTCTATTCCTTGCAATTATTGGTATTCGAGCCACGGGTACAGTAGCTTGAGTGCTTTTTCTAAAGGGGTAAAGAGAAGTAGCACTGAACTAGGGCTTGAAGTGACAAAGTACACCTAAAAAGTTTACACCTAAAAGTTGTTAGAATGGCTGAAAATAGTAAAGAGAGTGAAATTAATGTTGATAACTTTGATTTTGCTAATGAGCAAGTTACTAATGATGCCCCGATGCTTGTTAACTATCTTGTTTCTAGGCTTCAACAAGCCATGGGCAATCCATCTCTCAAAGTGAAGTGCAACGGCAGCTCCGTGCTCATGGGATTCTCCAAGCTCCTCACCATGACGAGAGAACACCTAGGAAGCCTCCTTGTGAGACTCCCAAAAGAGGTCTCTCTCCAATTGGGGAAGAAGAAGAAAATCCATACGAAGGGCTCAAGAATTTACTTCTTGATGATGCACCTCCTTCCCAGAGGAGAACTCAAGAGCCTCCACTGAAGGAATGAGAAAGAAGTGAGTCTCCTGCCACCTCGGCGGAGATGGCTCCACGAAGACGGCGGGCTAAATGCTCTCCATCACCTTTAAAACGGAGAAGAACATCGCACCCTTCTCCACACCATAATTCAAAGAAGATGACAAAAATCAAAAGAAAAAGAAAAAAAAGAAAAAAGCTCTCACCTCTTCTCCATTCCTCATCCTCTTCCTCTTATGAAAGTGATGGTGAAGACGATGAAGATCAAGACAAGAAAAAGGCAAGAAAGAGGTCACCTCTCTTCTCCAGCTTCCTCAAATTCTTCACCTTCTGAAGAAAGTGACGGTGCAACCTTTGAACCATCAAAAAGAAGAGGCCATAGGAAATCCTATGCCGCGTGGAAGAGTTCATCCAAGCTCAGTTCAAGAAGTTCTGGGGGGAGCATCTCTTTCCTTACCTATGATGGCACCTTTGGTGCTACGGACAAATTCTTGGCCTTTATCCAACAATTTGATGATGCGGCGTTCGGAGATGAGGGCTTCACGGAGTCCTCTAAGCTACGCCATGTAGCTATGCTCTTTCAAAGTCCGCCAGGCAATGGTGGTCTAGCCTACGAGCCAACGGTGAAGCTCCGCGAACATGGAAAGCTTTAAGAGCTTCCATTATGAAGCGGTTTTTGGCCACTAATGCCAAAGACAAAGTACTCACCGAATGCCGAAGCTTAAAGGTCTCTCCGTATGAAACCATCCACAAATATGTAGACAAGTTTTGGGACCTATAACTCAAAGACACTGTGTTCAAAAAGCTGGATGTTGGAGAGCAAAAGCAAAAATTTTGTGCGGGCTTAACCGAAGAAATGGTGGAGTATGTCAACTCCCAAAGGCCACGTACCATATTGGCGGTAATGCACCATACTATGGTGGCCTCTCAAATCAATTTCCAAACAGGGGCTAAAAGAAATAATAAGCCCATGGAAAACAAGGGTTCCAACGAGCCTAAGGGGAAGGACAATGTCCAAAAGTCTCATAAGGGAAACTCCAACAAAGCTAAAGAGAAGGGAGTTTACAAAGGTAAAAACAAACTCTCTCCTGAAGAGCTTGAGTGTTATCGCAAGGATAACCGGTGTTTCAAGTGCGGTGAACAAGGGCATGCGTACTGCGCTTGTCCCCAAAAGAACACCTGCCATGATACTCCTAGAGCTACCTTGGTTGAAATCCAAGAGGAGGAGACTCACCAAACTCACCACAAAGGATCTCCTCTATGCCATGCTTGGGGAAAGGTAAGAGAACATGATACTTTTATTTTCTTTGACCCTGGTTCTACTCACAATTTTATATCTATAGAGTTGGCCACCAAGCTAGGCATACAAGCCTACGAGATGGGAGATGTTCTACCCGCAGACAGTGCTTTCAAGGGGCAAGAAGCTTCAGTCACTCCCTTAATCGGGAAATTGAGGCTCCATGTCCAAAGCTATGTGGACAAAGAGGACTTCTTTATCTCTCCTCTCAAGCATGAGGATGTAATCCTAGGGGCACCATGGTTTGATCGCCTGGCTGACAATGTTAAATTCCCTAAAAGGAGAATCTCCTTTAAGTTCAGGGATCCAAAGGAGGGAAAATAGGGATCCAAAGGGGGGTCCATCTGCAAAAGAGCAAGGTGAAACAATGGGCTTAAAAGACCCTAAGGTTCAGCCCATTAAGACTTCCAAAATGCTAAGGTTCCAAAATTCAAAGGTTGTGTCCAAAGGTCAAACATGGGGGGAATTGGATGCTTTGTGTGTGTCCCAAAAGTCTTTATCAATCCCTACATAGGAGGGGGCGAGCCTTGGGAGTAGGGGATTAGACAGAAACTCACACACACACACACAAGTTTCCTTTACACAAAGGGAATCAGGGACACATGTCAGCTCCCCAGCCGAGATGCACACAAGGTGTACCCAATTCCTATTGGATGGCCTTGGAGGTGGAGCAATGAGAATTAGGCTAGAGTAAATCTAGTTTAATTCATTTGAAAAAACTTAATAAAAGAACCAATGAGAATTAAGCTCTCTAGAAGACTATTGGACAGTCTCCCAAGGGGTCCAATGAGCATTCAACAGCCCAATGGCTTGACTAATTCCTATTGGCTAGGAAGCAAAGGGGTCCAATGAGAGTTTAGTTGCATTTATTAATTACATAAAGCTCTCACAAAAGGGGAAAGGGGGACACATGTTAGAAGGCTATCACTTATACTGCTTAATTATCATTGGCTAGCCCTACGGAGGTCCAATGAGACTGTAGCATGAGTAAATAGCAAGAGGGGTCGACGAAGAGAGAGAGGGGGCTGATTTTTACAAGGCATTAACACACACACACACTCACACAATCTCATGTGTGAAGTAAAGAAGACTCTCTCTCCTTCTCAAGCTTTAATGGAAAGCTTACCACGTACTCCAAGCTTGTGAGAAGGGAGGCCTACACCAACAACTCTTGGCTTTGTGATGCAAATCCAACCAAGATCCAAGCTTCAATGCATGTTCATCTCCTCTACCATGCTAATTACTAAGCTAAGCTATGCTAATATGAGTGATTATGTGAGGAGATGTACATCTTTCTTGTAAGAATACTCCTTATTCCTCTCAATCTACTCTCATACCCCGCTAGCTCTCACCATCTTCGAAGGTGTGTGAGGTCTTGGGTGTGAGACCGGAAAGAATTTTTGTTTAGTGCATGAAGCTGTCATCTTCATTGCACTAGCTAGTCTTGAAGGAACACAAAGAATTGTATTGTACAATGTCTCTCTTGATGGGAGAAACCATAATACAAAGCCTTTGGGAGGGGGGGCCGGCTCCATGTAAATCCGGTCCTCAACTATTGTCAATAGCTTAATTTCTCTCTCTTTTGAAAGTATTGTTCATGCTATCTAACTAGGTGTTATGCTTTTTTTTGCTCTCTCCACCCAAGCACTCTTGTAATTATCATTAGGAATCTATTCTAATGAAATGCCCACTATGTTCATGCTAATTTCGGCTACACACAAGTTTTTAGGCCATTAAATGTTACATTGCCTGGACCTGAGGAACAAACATTGCCTAGGACCAAAAAATTTCCAAGCCAAAATTGGGAATGTGACATCCATAAGGGTAGACCCTTGATGATATAATTTATTGGGTGAGTGATTATGCTCATAGCCATTTAAGATATCATATGGCATGCAGGAAATATGTTCAAGACCAACCAAACATGCTCAAATGGCTCCATGCTGAGGACAAATATCACCAAAGAATAAGTTGGCATGCATGCCTTTGCTTGTCGTGCTTATAATTCAAAGAGATCTGCAAAATTCAATGATGTGAAAATTGAAAATGTTAAAGTCGACATACTTACCGGCTTTTAGAAGTCCACTTGAAATAGCGGGAACATGTCTTCATAGCCACAATGCAACATCTTGCTGCAAGGCCTTCCATACAAAGCTTATTAATAAACCATGTGGGATCACAACCATCCCGATTTAATATCATTGAATCTTTGACCATAAATTTCCGCTTGTACTGCAATTCAGTGGTTCGATGACAGATGTTGAAGCGTTAGTACGCGATTCACGGTTCGACGATAGATTTGAAGCATTAGTACGCCATCCATGGATTGCTAGCTTGTGTGGTCATTGTTGCCACCATGGGCCTCAGCACTTAATGAGAGTGGCTGCCCCAAAAATAGGGCGCCCTAAATAAAATCTAATCTTGAAAGTGTGAACCTGAAGTCCCTGGCCATGGCGGCTTCTGCAGATAGCACATGCAGGAGGGAAAATGGTCGCATTGTCTTCTGTCGACTCCGAGGGGCCTCATCAAGGAAACGAAATATGCCCACTACAAAATGGTGCTTCATTTTGGGATTAGCTTTGCCATAGTCTAAGTATGTCGCCATGCGGCCATCGAGCATGCAAGGGCTCGTTCCCGCTTCCATGTCGGTCTCCTCGCCTCACATGCAGAGGCTGTCCCTGCAACCTTTGACCGCAAGAAGAACATATGTATTCCAGGGAACATACCCACGGTTGTCTCCCCTTGCTTGCCAAGGAGATTTTCTATGGCTCAAGCTCGCTCAGAACGAGAGAGAGAGAGAGAGAGAGAGAGAGAGAGAGAGATGTTAGGAAATAAGACGTAGCTAAATAGATAATTGAGTAGATTACTTAATGGAGAGAGACAGATTTACATACACGAGATTATAGAGTAGAGAGAGAGAGAGTACACACGATATACGTGGTTCACGCAATGTGGGCTACGTCCACGGGAAAGCAGCCACTCAATGGCTTTAGTACTTCAAAACAAGAAGTAATTTACAAAGGGATTATACCCTTAATGGAGCGCCCGCCTTGCTTCACTCTCACCACCTCACACTCACCTTGTTGCATCAACTTCACACTATGAAATGTGTGTAGAAATGGCCTCCTTTTATAGGCCAAAAGGGCTGCCCTCTCTTATGAGAGACAGCCATGTGTAGCCGCCCTTGTGCGAATAAGTCCAAATCGGACCCTCCAATCCGCCCATGTGTGGCCGCCCTTGAGAAGACAAGTCCGCTTTTGAATTTAGCCACCGGCCATTGACTTCTGACCAGCGGCCATTGGCCATTGACTACCGGCCACCGGCCAACCGACCGGTTGTTTTTCGACCACTTTCCGGCCGCCGTCCGGCCATAATATTCCGGCGAAAAGGAAAAAGTCTCGGGGGCCTCCAAAGTTGCCCCTGATTCTTGTCCGTGAAAATTTTGGTTTCCGGTGAGTGGTTTTCCTTCACGCACGATGGCTTCTCCTCATAATGGGGGCCTTACAAATGTGAGCTTTTACCACAGAAAATTACAAGGGTAAATCAGGCTCCATACTTAACAATCTCCACTTGGAGACTGATCTCCAAACCAAACCGTGACTACTTTCCATTTTGGCTTTTTATCCTTGAATGCCGATTGAAGATGAGCAAAAGCTCAACTTCTCCTTGTTGACCACCTTTGTAAACATGTCTGGAGGATTTTCACTTGTATGCACCTTTCCTAGCTTTAGCTGTCCCTCTTCCAAAAGAGTGCGTATGAAGTGATATCTCACCTCAATGTGCTTTGTCCTTGAATGAAAGGCTGAGTTCTTCACAAGATGGATAGCGCTTTGGCTATCACTGTACAAGACACAATTGTCTTGTTTGAATCCAAGCTCTTCTAAGAATCTGTGAAGCCATAAAATTTCTTTGCTTGCCTCCGTCATTGCTACATACTCTGCTTCCGTCGTAGAAAGTGAAACCACTTTCTACAGCTTTGAAGCCCAGGTTACTGCTGTGCCTCCAACCGTGAACACATAGCCAGTAGTGCTCCTTCGAGTATCTTTGTCACCTGCCATATCTGCATCAGCATACCCTTCTAGAAAAATATCAGTTCCTCCAAAATACAAAGCATTTGTTGTTGTCCCTTTTAGATACCTAAGTATCCACTTCACTGCTTGCCAATGCTCTTTACCTGGGTTGTCCATGAACATAATCACAACTCCCACTGCATGTGCAATGTCTGGCCTTGTCCAGACCATAGCATACATTAGAGAACCTACCGCTGCAGCATATGGAACTTTAGACATATAGGCTATCTCCTCTTGTGTCTTTGGACACATATCATTCGTTAGTTTAAAATGACCAGCCAATTAAGGTGTAGAAACTGGTTTTGCATTTTGCATCGCAAACCTTTCTAGTACCTTCTTGATGTAATCTTCTTAAGATAGCTTTATTGTCTTCTTCGTCCTGTCCCTTGATATTTTCATACCAAGTATCCTCTTTGCAGCACCTAAATCTTTCATTGAAAAATATTTGGACAGCTCCTCTTTTAGGTCTTTGATGTCCTGCATGTGAGCACTTGCAATCAACATGTCATCAACATACAACATTAGGATGATGAATTTCCCATCTCCAAAATTCTCCGTGTATACGTAGTGATCCGAGTTGCATCTTGTGAATCCATGATCCAACATCCATCGATCAAACTTCAAGTACCATTGTCTTGATGCTTGCTTTAAACCATACAAGCTCTTCTTTAATCTGCAAACCATTTTCTCCTTACCTTTTACTTCATACCCCTTTGGTTGAAGCATGTAGATTTCCTCCTCTAAGTCACCGTGAGGGAATGCCGTATTTACATCCATTTGCTCGAGATTTAGATCATGAGCAGCCACAAGGCTTAAGACAAGCCTAATTGAGTTCATTTTTACAACAGGAGAAAATATTTCATTGAAGTCAATACCTTTCTTTTGAGAAAAACCTTTTACCACAAGCCTAGACTTGTACCTTTTCTTCCCACCTTCTTCTTCCTTTAGCTTGTACACCCATTTGTTTTGAAGTGCCCGCTTACCTTTAGGCAACTCAACCAGCTCCCATGTTTGGTTGCGATGTAGTGAGTCCATCTCCACTTGCATGCTCTTCGTCCATTCTTCTTTGGATTCATGTTGCATAGCTTCTTCATATGATTCGGGCTCTCCAGAATCTGAGATCAAGAGATGGTTGAAGGAAGGAACAAACCTTTGTGGAGGTCTACTTGCTCTTGTAGATCTTCGGGGAATAGGTTGAGGCTCCTCATTTGGTTGACATTGTAACCGTTTGCAGTCCTTGAGTCTTCACCGTCCTCAAGCTCCATGTACACATCACCTGTTTCTTTTGTTTGTTTTCTTTCCAAGTAATCTTTGTACATATTTTGTTCGTTAAAAATTACATCCCTACTCCTTAAGATTTTACCATCTTCAGGATTCCATAGGCGATACCCAAAGTCTCCTTCTCCATAGCCAATGAAGAAACACTTTTTGGACTTTGCATCTAACTTTGATCTTAGGCTTCTATCTATGTGCATGAAAGCCTCACACCCAAACACTTTGAGAAATGCATAATTCACCGGTTTACCTGTCCATGCCTCTTCTGGAACTCCCCCATCCAATGCCGTTGAGGGTGACCGATTGATTAAGTACACAGACGTACTTACAGCCTCTACCCAAAGCTCAAGCGGTAGGCCTGCATGTAGCCACATGCTTCGTGCTCGTTCCATGATTGTCCTGTTCATCCTTTCCAAAATCCCAATTTGTTGAGGTGTCCTTGAGGTTGTCCTTTGCCTCCGAATGCCATTGCTAGCACAAAAGCTTTCAAAAGCTTGGCTGCAATATTCGCCTCCATTGTCGGATCTGAGGCATTTAACCTTGGTACCTGTTTCATTCTCCACAAAGGCTTTTCACCTTTGAAATATGGAAAATACATCGGATTTATTCTTCATGACATAAACCCATGTTTTTCTAGTCGCATCGTCTATGAATGTTACATAGTACAATGAGCCACCAAGTGATGGTGTACTTGCAGGACCCCAAACATCAGAATGAACCAACTCAAGTTTTTTATTTTTTCTTTCATTTCCTGATTTTTGAAATTTTACCCTCTTTTGTTTACCATAAACACAATCTTCACAGAACTCTAAGTCCACTTCTTTCAAACCTGATAGAAGCTACTTTGTTTGAAGGATTTGCATTCCTTTGGCACTCATATGCCCAAGTCGGTAGTGCCACACCGCACTGTTAACTTCTGTAGTTGTTGCACAAGCTGAAGGTTGCGTGCTAACAATACACAAGTAAAGTGTACCGACTTTTTCACCCTTGGCAACCACCAAAGATCCCTTTGAGATCTTCCACCGTTTGTTTCCAAATGCAATGTTGTGACCTTCATCGTCCAATTGTCCTGTAGAGATCAAATTTTTGCGAAGAGAAGGAACATGCCTAACATCTTTAAGCTTCCATTCATTTCCGTTAGCAGTTTTGACAGAAACTGTACCTTTGCCGAAAATCTCACAAGCTTCATCATCTCCCAAGTATACATACCCAAAATTACCTTTGGTGTAGTCTTGGAAATGTTGCTTGTGTGGTGTCGCATGGAATGAAGCCCCGGAATCTACTATCCAGGAATTAGACACATTGTCTAATGAGAGAATTAAAGCATCTTGCTCTACTTTACCTGCCACATTGGCCTCCGATGTTGTCTTGTTGTCTTGAGACTTAGTCTCCTTCTTCTTCTTGGACCAGCAATCCTTCTCGACGTGGCCTTTCTTGCCGCAGTTCCAACATTCAAGAACTGACTTTGTGCGTGACTTGCCCCGCCTTGAGCGATCACGACCCTTTTGGTTTTTGAACCTCTCCTTAGGCCTTCCTCTTGTTTCCACTGATAGTGCAGCACTTGATGATTCTCCTGTGCTTCTCCTTCGCATTTCCTCGCTTAGGAGAACACCCACAACATCATCAACTTAAGAGTATTTGTGCCAGAGATAGAATTACTTACAGCCATCACAAGGCTGTCCCAACTATTCGGTAGAGATGATAGTATAAGGAGAGCTCGCACTTCGTCATCGAAATTGATTTTCACTTATCGAAGTTGACTTATGTTTGTGTTAAAGTCATTTAGGTGTTCTGCAACTGAACCATTCTCTGCCATCTTTAGATTGAACAAGCGCTTCATAAGAAATACCTTATTGGATGCCGATGGTTTCTCGTAGAAGTCGTCAAGTGACTTCATCAAGTCCTCCGTGGTCTTCATCTCCGAAACATTGAAGGCCACTGTTGACGCCAAGCTTAACCGGATTGTTCCCAGTGCCTTTCGATCAAGGACAATCCATGCTTCATCTGCCATTGTTGCGGGCTTCTTCGCAAGACCGCCTAGTGGCAAATAGAGGTCCTTCTGGTAGAGATAGTCTTCAATCTGCATCTTCCAATGTTGGTAGTTTTTGCCGTTGAACTTCTCAATCTTGAGCTTCCCTTCCTCCGCCATAACTCCCACTCAATTCAAGGAATTCTTTCCTTGAGATAATTTAGCTACGAGCAAACCTTGCTCTGATACCAGTTGTTAGGAAATAAGACGTAGCTAAATAGATAATTGAGTAGATTACTTAATGGAGAGAGACAGATTTACATACACGAGATTATAGAGTAGAGAGAGAGAGAGTACACACGATATACGTGGTTCACCCAATGTGGGCTACGTCCATGGGAAAGCAGCCACTCAATGGCTTTAGTACTTCAAAACAAGAAGTAATTTACAAAGGGATTATACCCTTAATGGAGCGCCCGCCTTGCTTCACTCTCACCACCTCACACTCACCTTGTTGCATCAACTTCACACTATGAAATGTGTGTAGAAATGGCCTCCTTTTATAGGCCAAAAGGGCTGCCCTCTCTTATGAGAGACAGCCATGTGTAGTCGCCCTTGTGCAAATAAGTCCAAATCGGACCCTCCAATCCGCCCATGTGTGGCCGCCCTTGAGAAGACAAGTCTGCTTTTGAATTCGGCCACCGGCCACCGGCCATTGACTTCTGACCAGCGGCCATTGGCCATTGACTACCGGCCACCGGCCAACCGACCGGTTGTTTTCCGACCACTTTCCGACTGCTGTCCGCCGGCCATAATATTTCGGCGAAAAGGAATATTCCGGCGAGAAAAAAAAGTCTCGCGGGCCTCCAAAGTTGCCCCTGATTCTTGTCCGTGAAAATTTTGGTTTCCGGTGAGTGATTTTCCTTCACGCACGATGGCTTCTCCTCATAATGGGGGCCTTACAAATGTGAGCTTTTACCACAGAAAATTACAAGGGTAAATCAGGCTCCATACTTAACGAGAGAGAGAGAGAGAGAGAGAGAGAGAGAGAGAGAGAGAGAGAGAGAGAGAGAGAGAGAGAGAGAGAGAGAGAGAGAGAGAGAGAGAGAGAGAGTGAAGAGCACCTGCCATGCCATGCATGAACATGAAATATTTACAATAATTTCCCCCCTCCTCTATAGCTCCCTCTTCCACGGAGCTCTGATACCAATATAAGACCCTGGGACTGCCTTTCCTGATCCTTTGCCCAACCTCCCTTTATAGGCCTTGCCCCTAGGATCCTGTCTCCATTAGCAGCTGCCGGTCTTTGACCTCTAGGGTGGCCCTTGGCCTGTGAAACTCTCTATGAGAGCATGTAGTTGTACGCTTATAGTATAAGCTACAATCGAGACATGGTCTGCACGGGATCATGTGCATGGGGTATCCAACACATTCGAATAAGGGTTTTTTTTAAGCCCAACATTCTCTCTCTCTTCCCAACTTCTATGCGGGAAAGGTGAAACTAGGCATGATTTCTTGAAATCTTTCTATGTCAATACGGTAACAGGAAGGGCTACAAGCCATCTTTTACCACCTATTTTGAGCGTTGGCATGGCTTAGAACCATCTGTTTGTAGTCAATCAGTGATTGATTTCACGATCAAACTCTTCTATCTAGTTGAGTACCCATCGATTATAATGGCCAAGCAAGAGTCTTTCCATTAGTGATTTTTTTGGGCATTTTTTTAGCACTCCACACTTCAAGTGTGAAAGTCAGGTTGAGTTTTTGAACGTCTTAAACTCGTAAGGGCTTATCTCTACTAAGGTGTATGGATGAAGCCAGCATTTCAAACCACAGGAATGTTCACAAAAACCCAAGATTATGGATTTTTGGGTGTGACAAAGATCTAGTTGTGAATACGACTCCAACTTCAATGGAGCTCTTATTAGCACTAAGCGTGTCTATATGAGAACAGTCTTGGGGTAAGAACCAGCTCATGATTACTACATCACTTAGTGAGGGCCACATGGTCAATTCTTGGAACCTTCAAACTTGAATTTTCAAGTAAAGAAGTACACAACCTGCCAAGGGGTAGTAGAAAAATTTCAACTTCCAAATTAATGTACTGCCCCACGGGCAAGCCCAAGGGGGGTCACAGACATAGACTAAGGGCTGGCTGCTAGTTGAGCAGTTTTCGTGTAAAGTCTAACCAAGGGGTTTGACAATATTGATTTTAACCAAGGGGTCTGGATTGCAAAGGAAACACCCAAGGTTACATGTGCAATACTACTTGCATTTCACTAATTTTCAATTAGTGTTCCTAGGCCTTTACAGGTGAGAAATTTGGGTAGGTGCCTTCACTCCGGATAAGTGAACACTATGTTTAACCTACATGTATGCATCTGCTTTGGTTTTGTTTCTTTTGGTTCACTTTTTCTACATAGGATGCATAAAATATGACCAGGTCATGTAAGAGCCAAGCAATTTGGGTTGTGGTGTCCAAAATAAATTTTGCCTAATGCAGTTATAGACCCACTTGTAGGGTTTATTTGGCACATGTTGTCACATGCAATACAACATGGTCTAGGAATTCAAGGAGTTTGGTTTAGCTAGTGTGGAGAAAGGCTAATGAGGGTCCCTTTCACTCCCATTGTAGAGTGTTTGCAGTTACCTCCATGCACAAGTATATCTTGTACTTCAAGGATGTTTTTTTTATAGACATCCTCATGAGACATATTCCACATGTGGAGCATATGAGTCTCTAGGACTTACACTAGCGCCCACTATTTCAAGTATGTGTCATGACAAAGTCCCTAGGTGTTGGTCAAATATGTTTTCTAGACCATTTTCAGCACGACGTATCAGGAGCAATTTTGGTGGCCAAAAATTATCAGATACTTAGAATGACTTGTTAAGGTACAAGTGCAGCTAAACAACATTACATATGTTTTTTTATGCATATAGCAAGGCTATGAGTTATTAATGAAAAGGTTTCATTTTTTGTACCTAGAAGTGATTACTGTTTCACCTTCTTTAATGGTTCAAACATTTTAGCAAAGCTTGCAAATGATTGTAGCTGAAAGTATCTAGTTGCTTTTTAGAACTGTTTACATTCCTCTTTAATGTGTGCTAGGAGCATCACATTTTCCATCAGTATTGGCAAGGATGATCATGGATATACAAGTTCTTATATGTTTTGTGCTAAATGCATGCACACTAGGTGTTATGGCCCTAGTGTTTAGCAAAGGCTGATTTGGAGTGGCATGCATATTCATCACATTAGTTGCTTATGAAGCATTTTGCACTCGATGTGCAGTATCTCTCTAAGCTTACTTTTGGATCTACCAATCACCAATAGAGGTCATGGCTCGGCTTGGGTTCTTGTGGATTTTTCACATAAACCAAGATGGTTATTCAAGACATTGTTGTTTGCTCAACAATGTTGTATAATATTGTGATCCCCGTTTACGAGTCATCTGGGAAAATTGTCTGTAAACTGTGGGGAAAAACACCTCAGTACTGTCAGTTATCCAAGGGGATAGGCAGATCACAAACTGTAATCTTGTGCTAAAGGATATGCAAAGTGCATACAATAGCACCAAGCAATCCAATTAGTAAGCATTTATTGCTCTACTTGGAGTTTTTGTACCATAACTTAAAGCATGTTTGCGACTAGGTTTAGTCTCTTCATGTATAAGTTAGGTTCTCAACCTTGAACACTGTAAAGAATGAGGATGCAAGAGAGCTACACAAGACAAGCACAAAGCACACAGAGATGGAAAGCTTCTTCTTCTTCTTCACAGAAAAGAGAGTACAAAATGACTAAGTGCTAAAGTTGAAAAGTAGCACATATGTACATGCGGTCACTAAGTGTGAACACGCTAGAAGCGTACTAGGCTAGCACTATATGTGTAGTCCAGCTGTAGAATCACTGGCAGAGATCCTCCGTGTCGGTCACCTAACGCGCCAGTGAGTAAATGCCGTAAGCGGCCAAGACACGTAGTGGATGTCAGCTCAAGGTGTAGAGCTCGACATCTCAACACTCCCCCTCGAGCTCTGCATGTCGCAGAGTCCAAGCATAGTCCGAAAACGTCGAAGCTTCTCAGCTCGGAGGGCTTTGGTAAAGATATCCGCTATCTGCTCCTCTGTGCTGATGTAGACCAAGTCGATGTCGCCCGCCAACACTCGCTCTCGAACGTAGTGGTAATGGACCTCTATGTGTTTGGTCCTGGCATGGAACACTGGGTTCCTAGCCAACTGCATGCTGCTGAGGTTGTCACAATGGATGAAAATCTGCTGGTCCACCTGCACTCCCAAGTCCTCAAGTAATGTGCGTAGCCAAGCTACCTCTCACGTCGCAACTGCTGCACCTCTGTACTCGGCCTCTGTGCTCGATAAAGCAACCGTAGGCTGCTTTTTGTTGCTCCAAGTAACAGCAGCACTCCCAAAAGAGAACATGAAGCCACTCGTAGATCTCCTATCAACAATGCTACCTGCCCAATCTGCATCTGTATACCCATACAATGCTAATGGTGCATCTGCTGCATAGAACAATGCGTAGTCAAGAGTACCTTGCACATACCTAAGTGTGCGTCATACTCCATCCAAATGTGGTTTCCTCGGAAGCTGCATGAACTAACTCTCCAAGCCTACTGTGTAGCTCAAGTCTGGCCTGGTGATAGTCAAGTAGATTAGACTACCCACAATCTTCCTGTACATGTTGACATCCTCAACAACATCACCCTTCTCTGCACTTAGCTTTGCATTCACATCCAAGGGAATAGAAATTGGCTTACAATCAGCCATACCATACTTTGGCAACATGTCCAAAGCATACTGTCTCTGTGATAGCCATACACCCTCTGGAGTCCTGATCACCTCAATGCCAAGAAAGTAGCGCAACTCGCCTAAATCTTTCATTTCAAACTCCTGTTTGAGAAGACCCTTCACATGGTCAATCTCCATAGCATTTTCACGAACAATAATAAGGTCATCTACATATATGGTAATGACCACAATCCCCACATCACTCTCACGTACATAGAGTGAATGATCACCATGAGCTCTCCTAAAACCAATACTGACAAGATACTTGGCAATCCTGTCATACCATGCTCTAGAGCCCTGCTTCAAAGCATACAAAGCTTTGAGAAGTCTGCATACATAATCTGGGTAACCTGGATCGACATAACCAGGTGGATGATCCATATACACTTCCTCTTGCAGCTCACTATTCTAGAAGGCATTCTTTACATCCATTTGATGCATAATCCATCCTCTAGATGCAGCCATTGCTATGACAGCTCTCACAGTCGTCATCTTTGCCACTGGAGCAAAGGTCTCCTCATAGTCTATGCCATACGTCTGTGCATAACCCTTTGCGACCAGCCTTGCCTTGTGACGCTCAATGTTACCATCAGCCTTATGCTTGGTTTTATACACCCATTTACAGCCAATAGCTTTCTTGCCACTTGGCAATGGCACCAACTCCCATGTGTCGTTTGCTTCCAATGCAGCCATCTCTTCATTCATTGCATCATCCCAATGCACATTTCCAACTGCATCCTCAAAACATGTGGGCTCCACATCCTGTATCCCCTTAGCCATGTAGGCTTGGTGATGCGCTAGATACCCATCATAAGTCAATTTTTGAAGTGGATTTCTGACTCTATTAGATCTGCGCGGTCCTGGGTCACTCCTTTGCCCTCTAGAATCTTCTTGTACTTTCCTTACACCAGGTGTCTTGACAGCCGAAATTCCAAATTCCTCATCAAGACTTTGTTCAGAACCATCTGAATCCATGTCTACATGTGAAAAACCTGATGATGCATTAGCCATAAAGGGAGGTTCATCAACCTTTTCCTTTCCTTTTCGTGATACATTCCCTATACCTGTTGGTGGAGTAACGTGCGTACGTAGTCTACCATTCCATGGTTTCTCAACAGAGCCATGAGAAGAGGACTCTTGTGGTCCACTCAAAACCTGTGACTGTGGCCTCACATTTTGTACAACCACATCATCTTTTACATCAGCCCCAATAGTGCCATGTGCATTACTGTACCAGCTGCTCATCTCATCAAAGACTACATCTCTGCTCACTCGTAATTCTCGTGTAGTAGGATTGTAGCACCTGTACCCCTTTTGTTCAAGGGAATATCCCACAAGAATACATTTCTCTGCTTTAGGATCCAATTTCCTATGCAACTCATCTGGTACATGCAAGTAAGCTATGCAGCCAAACACTTTTAAGTGTGCCAAATCAGGCTTTTGTTCCTGTAAACTTTTCCTCAGGTGTTACATCATGCACCGCAGCTGTAGGTGTTCTGTTCATAATGTACACAGCTGTATTTACGGCTTCAGCCCAGAAATGATGAGGCATGTTCTTCTCATTCATCAATGCACGTGCAACCTCTGCAATGTGCCTGTTTTTCCTTTCTGCGACCCCATTCTGTTGTGGAGTATATCTGCATGTAAACTGCCTACGTATACCATGCATTCGCAGAAAATCTGAAAAATCATTGGAGAAGTAATCTCCCCCTCCATCTGACCTCAATGTCTTGATTTGCATATCTGTCTCCTTCTCAATCATGACTTTGAAGTCTTGAAAGTGACCAAACACTTCACTTTTGTTACGCATGAAGTAGATCCATACTTTCCTTGTATGGTCATCAATGAAAGAGACATAATACCTGCAACCATGTATACTTGCAGTATCGGTTGGACCCCAAACATCTGTGTGCACCACCTCAAGTGGCTTTTTACATACATTGCGCTCATGTGGAAATGAGCCCTTTGACTGTTTTCCAAACTGGCATGCTGCACACACTTTATGCATACCATCCACCTTGAATTTGGGCAAACCTTTTACAATCTGTTTTGATTGCATGCAGCGCAATCTCTACGCATTGACATGGCCAATGCGTTTGTGCCAAATGTCAACATCAGCCACAACACCTGTGCCCTGTGCAAATAATGCAGCTTTTATCTCAGGCATGTCTACATTCAGCGTAAACATTCTGCCCACACATTTGCCCTCTGTGATCAGCTTACAGCCATTCTGGAAATCTTCTACATAACAGCCATTTGGATTGAAGCGAACCTGCAAACCTTGCTCAACCATTTGTCCAACAGAAACAAGATTCTTTGTAATGTTTGGGACATGAAGTACATCTGCTAAGTACTTTGATTTCCCACTCTTCGTATTTAGAGGTATGTCCCCTACATGAGCAATGGGGTGAGCTGTGTCATCTCCTGTCTACACATAGCTTGACACATCTGGTTTGCTCATATCTCTAAACCACTCTCCACGAGACGTCATGTGATTAAAGGCACCTGAATCCACATACCAAACATCATCTTTGGTGGAATTCTCCGCAGTCATTGTATTCATTACATGCTGCATAACAAACATGCGCTCGTTTTTGCTGTCATCTGCATCTCTGCTAGTAGATGCATAGTTGCCCTGTTCTCTCTTTCCACTTGCTTTTCCCTTTGGACAGTCACGTGACATGTGACCTCTTTCACCACAAGTCCAACATTCTCTGCTATCTGGAGTATGTTGCTACCTGCTTGATCCTGCACCACGACCTCTTTGACTCCCCCTGCCTTGAGATTGGTTTCCCCTGCCACCTGTATTGTTTTGATTTGATTGACCTTCCAGAAATTGGCCCCTGTAACCCCTTGGGCCTTGACCACGACCTCTACCTCTACCTCTGTTGGAGTTAGAATAGAAGGCCTGTTCAGAATTATTTCTGCCATGAGAAGAAGATGTGTCAAGGTTCTTCTCCTCAAGAATAAGCATAGAAATCAAATCTTGGAACACGGGGATGTCGTCTCTTGTATTCATGGAAGACCTAAAATGTACATACTCATCTCCTAGACCATCCAAGCATGCACGGACAATGTAATCGTCTTCCATTGAGACTTTAATAGATCCAAGAGCCTCAATGATACTCTTGATCTTCAAGGCATAATCATTGATTGAGAGGTTGTTCCTCTTAACCTGATTTAGCTCCGACTTTAGTTGAAGCTTCCTGGCCTTGGTGTTCACCTCGAACACTCTGCCTAAGTTTCTCCATGCAATGGCGGGGGTTTCAGCATCCTGTAGATAGCCCATCATGCCATCTGTGATGCTCATAGAAAGCCAATACATCACTTTGCTCTCGCCTTGTTGCCAGTCCCTTAAAGCTTTCCTTTGTTCTGCTGTAGCATTTGCCTCGCGAATCTCTGGTTCCTTTTCATTGTCTCCTTCTACATAGTCCCAATAATCTTTTCCTTTTAGGAAATTTGTTATTCTGAACTTCCATGCAGGGTAGTTATTTTTCTCAAGATTCTCAGTAACAATCTGACTGAAACCGTCAGACATCTTGAAGCACTAAGACAAAATAGTTGCAATCTGCAAAAACCTGCAAATCTCCTGAACTTGCTATCCTGGTACCTGTAACGCTTTCTACACTCAACGAGTGTCCACAATCAAGCGTACATACAACCACTGTACTTGTATAGTAAATCTCTGTATACTGCACTTTGGAGACCTGTTTAGAAACTTGTGCAAAAAACCCCTGGTGCTGGCATCTGGTCATGGATTGCAAACGAAGGGATTGTGATGCTCTTGCTCTCTTAGCCTCTCTTGCCTGCACCAGGCTTTGATACCATGTAAAGAATGAGGATGCAAGAGAGCTACACAAGACAAGCACAAAGCACACAGAGATGGAAAGCTTCTTCTTCTTCTTCACAGAAAAGAGAGTACAAAATGACTAAGTGCTAAAGCTGAAAAGTAGCACATATGTACATGCGGTCACTAAGTGTGAACTCGCTAGAAGCGTACTAGGCTGGCACTATATGTGTAGTCCAGCTATAGAATCACTGGCAGAGATCCTCCGTGTCGCCTAACGGGCCAGTGAGTAAATGCCGTAAGCGGCCAAGACCCGTAGTGGATGCCAGCTGAAGGTGTAGAGCTCGACATCTCAACAAACACTAGTTATGGTGGGCTGGTTGTTTACTAATGAAATTTGAGAACAAGTCAAGGACTTAAACTTCGCTGATGAGTTATGTCAGCAAGTTACTTTCATGGAAAGTGAAAAGAGGTACTCTTTCTTGTACATCTTTGTTGTGATAACTCGTTTAACATGCTCATGTGCGTTCTAAATGGAGTCTATGCACTGTGCTTGGGTAGGAATCGGTACAATTAGATGGTTGCAAATGGACAACAATATGAAAAATCAAGATGTTACTCTTGGTTTGATTGAACCCTACAGAACCGTGTTCCGGTCAAGCAAACAACTGGATCCATGAAGGATGACACTGTGAAAAACATTAGTGTATCATCACTCTTGTTTTCAAGGATGAAAACACTTCTCCAAGGGGGGAGTAATGTGCCAAGGGCCACCCAGGAGGTCAAGGATTGGGTCAAGGGCCGACTGCTAATGGAGACGGGATCCTAGGGGCAAGGCCTATAAAGTAAGGTTGGGCGGAGGATCGAGGCTAAGGCAGTCTCCCAGGGTCTCACAATTATCATCACAAAAAATTGGTCTTATCTAGCTGTTCGATTAACTGTCGCACAGGTGCCTCACAGAAAGGAGAAGAAGACATTGTGCACAGAGATAAAGGATAACCGATTGTTTCTAGTGCAATGCAACTCTTGATTGAAGAAGCGGCTCACACGATATATTACATTGCTCTGAAGTGCGAATATTAAAGAAAGCTATTGACAGCAATCTTGTAATCTATATTCATGCGAAAATGCATCGCTAAGGAATTTCTTGCAAATAAAGTCTGAGAACAATTATCTTTTTAAGTTTGACTCAAGTTGTCTTTACATTGGGTTTAATACATTGAGTTAGTAGGAATGGAAGTGAGCAAGGAGGTGAATGAGCAGCCTCGACAGCTTTAGGTATTGATGGTGCCAGGTGATGGGTTTGGGGTTGAGGAAAAGATTGTGGAATGGCCTCGTCTTCCTCGGTAAAATTAGGTATCACAAAAAGACTATAGGTTGAGTGGCCAAAAACACGAGGGGAGGTAGGTCCAAGCGCTTGGGTGTCATTGGTTGAGGTGTTGCTTCGTACCTCCGAGGTGGAGGCCGAGGTTGTGGTCATAGCAATGGCAATACAAATGCATCAGTGGCTCCTAGAGGACGTGTCTCCACAAGATTGATCATGTTCTAGATCATCATCGTCCTGAATGCCTCAATATGGACGTTTGAATAATCTACGAGGTTCCTTGCCTGCAAATGAATTCCCTAGGTTTTATATGTAATTCAAAGAAATCATGTGTGCAAGGATTACAAAAGCAAAACATTGCACTTACACTTCTATGCTCCTCAGCATAAATGCGTTCCAAAAGAAGCTCCGCATTTGCAAGAACTTTTCATCCACAAGAATGCCCGTCGTCTTGTTTTGGGACCTTGCAACTCAAAATCAGCATATCCTCCCAAACTCTGTCTTGGGTCAATGCTTCCCATCCAACAAAAAGTTTCTGAATAGACCTGCAAGACATAGCATATGGTGACCACATGTTGCATCAAAATTGTAGAATCAAGAAACAAGTAACTATGTACCTTCGGACATTCCCATGAAAACCATGCGTAGAATTTGCAAGGTATCAACGCTTGCGCTCAATGTTTAGTCCAACAAGGCTCCAATGTGAACTGATTGCAAAAAAAAAGAAATTAGTTTTCTATTCATAGTATACAAAATATTAGAGAATAGCGAGATTAAAAACACTTACTTTTTGTTGTAAGCTAAAAGTAAAACTTTTGCCATGTGCATGTTGACTCGTTGAAACCAATCAACAGCTTTTATCAGGGAAGTGGACTCCGAGGTAAGCACGACTGATAGTTGTGCGTCCAAAACGGATACCTCGGATTGTTGATTCCATGCAAGGTTGGAAACTATCATGCTGCGAATTGAGAAAATTTATTGATGAGGATCTCCAATAAGCCAAAATCAAATAAATACGGTTGCAAAAATAATGGAATATATGAGAGACCAAAATTTAAAATTTGGTCCATAAGCTCCCTCACACTATTTTGAAAAAAATCTATTTTATGAGGGCTGAAGCGAAAATACCAAATTTGGCCCCATACAAAAAGTGCTACGTCGATAATTGGGCCAAGGAAACGTAGGTCTCACTGTTAGCTTGGTCAATTGCTAACAACATCTCCCGTTC
Source organism: Adiantum capillus-veneris (assembly GCF_014529385.1). Lineage (NCBI taxonomy): Eukaryota > Viridiplantae > Streptophyta > Polypodiopsida > Polypodiales > Pteridaceae > Adiantum > Adiantum capillus-veneris. The sequence continues at coordinate 130,382,289 of NC_140942.1, forward strand.
ATTTGACTCGGCTAAAGGCTCTTCCACAAGTAGCTCTTGGGTCCGCTTCACATTCAAATGTGTGGCATACATGTGTGGGTTGGTGCTCACATCGAACACCTTCACTTTGGTGATTTGAGGGATTGTCAAAATGTTGTCCATTCTCTTGTCAGATAGATGGATTGGAGCAAGTGTCTTGTCATACCTGAAGTGTAACAGCCTAAGAGAATTGATATTTGGGCCATCACTGTCACTCTGTGAGCATGAGGTATGAAGATGTAGCTGTCTTGGAACAACTCGATCGGAAAGTCCTCGGCTGCCTCGTGGAACCATCGCACTTATGGCCCACCAAAAAGTCAAATTCATGCTCTCATAAATCTTGTGAACTACTCTTTGGAAGGGTAACTTTGGAATAGCCAGAGAGATATGCCTCTGGAGTTTGTGCAGCAAGCAGAACGCTTCGGTTCTACTTGTACCTCTGACTACACATTGTTGCCCGAAGATTAGGCAGGTTTTTGCCTACAGCTCTTGAGGATGAAGGTTGGTTGTCTTCCACGTAAACCTTCCTTGCGGTTTGCTTTATGCGAGCCATGGAAACAAGTGTTTACTGTGGAAAACATTGTGGGAAAGAATAAGAAGAAGATTAAGCAATGAGAAGTTTAGGTCGTAAAAGCTGACTCTGAGAGGTAAGGATAGATGTCAAACAGCAGTGGGATATACAAAAATAGAAACATTATATAAGCCCCAAGGACATCATCATCATTACTAAACTTGGGATATAAAATAAGGTGGGAGCCACAATGAATTGAGTCGCTCATCATCATTGGGAAGAGTGCATCACCGCATGAAGAACACGTGGCATACTATATGTCAATTGGGGCATCAGGTCGACTATGTGGTTGTCGCAGCACAATGCGATATGGGATGGGCCCTGATCGACCAAACCCCCTCCTTGCGTTGTGTCCTGATAAGGAAAAATATTGCGGCACAACTCGAGGAGGGGGAGTGTACCATAGCCAGACCTCCTTATCGACTTGTGGTGCAATACTCTTGATGTTGCGCCACAACGCAATAGGGACCAACCATGTTGTGGTGATGGGTCCCTATGGCGTTGTGGCACAACATTTGGATGTCACGTCACAACACGATAGGGACCGCCTATATCGTGGAGATACTCCCTATCGCGTTGTGGCACGATATTTGGATGTCGTACCACAACGCGATTGGGACCACCCATATCGTGGACACGTCTCTCTAGCACGTTGTGGCGCGACATTTCGATGTCACGTCACAACGTGATAGGGACCACCCATATTGTGGAGAGCTCCCTATCGCGTTTTGGCATGATATAAATCTCCCACTCGCATTGTGATGCGACACATTTTGATAAAATCTCTTCCTTCATAATTAGTAATTAAAAAAAGAAACAAAGAGGCAGAGAGAAAGGAACAAGATATGAAGACATTTGAATTATCGTCAAGGACTCCATTACACAAGACTAAGAGGTGATTGATGCACTACTCTTGTTTTTTCATTTCAATTATTCTTCTTCCTCCTTTATTGTTGGTGGTTTCTTGTCCTCGGTCTTTGCATGTGCTATTTTTCTCTGCCTTTGCCTTTTGGTTTCCTTTGTTTTTGTTCTTTAGCTCCTTTCAGATTGCTTTTGCCTCATCTAGCGTTTTCTTGACCTCCTTCATTTCCGCCATCATCTTTTGGGAAAGCTTCACCTTTCCTCTCTTCTGGTCCTCCATACATGTGTTGTGTATATGTGAGCAAATTTTGGAGTGTGCGGTCTAGGTGCTTTATATAGCTACAATACTCACCCAACCAGGACACGTGGCATAGGGATGGTTGAGCTTGCCTCGGTCTTTGTGCTGCATTCATTGCACCGTTACTAATGCAATCATAAGGGTGGTTGAAATGACATGGTGGAGTTCTTGAGGAGTCTATATATAGGAGACCCGTCAGTCCTCCCTTCGTACTCCCTAGTGTTAGCGAGTGCCTTCCTACCTTCACCCTAACCAACAACCCAAGTTTTCTTACCTCTCTCCACAAATGGATCCCTTTCGGATCAAGATATAGGAGGAGCTGCCTTGCTCTAATGAGGCACCCAAAGACAAGCTATACCATTTTCTCTATAGAATTGGGCTTCAACAGTGGGAGAAAGAATTCAAGCCTATTTTGAACTCTGCCTTCTCATTGCAAGAGTTTTTGGCTTCTGTGTCACATTTCCTTGCAGAGTTTCATCAAACATACGAGCAACAGATGATCAACGAAACATTTGAGTTTGGGGGTTGTCGATATGTTCATATGAAGGATATCATTTTTGATCGTTTAAAGAAAGATATTTTCTACAGGATGAGCCTCAAGCTGCCACTTCCATCTCCCAAAAATGACATCAGATGTCTTGTACATAATCGAAAGTGTTAAGTTGCAAAATACTATGCTGGGTTCATACTCTTTTTGAATGTTAATCTGGATGATCACCAGGACACACTAGAGGAGGACGAGAGTAGTCACCGTTCAGTCGTTGGTGAGGAGTTAGTGCAACCACCAAGTGGTGCTTTGTGTGTTTCAAAAGGTGGATCTTTGCCAACAAATGTGCTCCCTATTGTCCCCATTGGTGATCATATTAACTTAATGACATCATGGAACTGTTTGACTTGAGAGAGGACTACTACCTTGCTATAGTTTCTCAAAATCTACAAGAGGATGGAAGTATAATTGACCCTGCCAATGACAAGTATTATGTCATGGATGCTCATGTGACAGTGGGTGACTTTATCGAACAGACAAACACACTAGCAATGATATACAAGGATGCAGCCGCATATGCCGCAACGCTTCCAACGGAGTCAAAATTCAGTGCGGTACAAGAAAGATTTGGAATCACATAGATGGGGAGAATTGCTCCATCAATGACACTTGTGTCGTCCTCATCCTCTACAAATGATAGTACACTTGACTTATGGAATGTTGCATTACTGGAAGAAGATGAAAATCAGAAGGTATACGCATGTGTAAACTTTTGTTGCTTCCCTGTATGAGAGTTTCATGTGTATATACCAACACTTGCCTTCGTTGTCTCGTAGCTCGTAGTCTATGATAATTAGTTCATTCCTCGTCCCCTTGGACGAGGTAAAGGAGACTTGGGAAAGAATTCCTCCCTTGTTTAGTACTTGGAGAATTTGAACGCTCCAAACTCCTCTATTTCCATTTCAGCTTCTCCGAGGACAAGGCTGAGTTTCCTCTTTTTGTATTGAAGACACTCTCAAGATATCTAGGAGGTGCAACCATCAGATGGAACGCAGACAAGGTGATGCTGCTAGACAAGAAAGCAATGCTCTCAATTTTTGGTGAAGGGCCTGGCATGTATGGCATGTGCAGTTGCTACTTTTTGACACATGCTGCATATGGTCTCGCTTGTGGAATCAGAGACCCATGCCAGTTGCCACAATATGAAAAACTTGATCTGCTGAAACAAAAGCAACCAATCATTCAACTTATAGAAGAGGCCTCCGTAGGTTCAGGCAACTGAGGAGACACAATTTCTCAATCTCAACGTGCTTGCGACATATGCTGATGAAGAAATGCGTCATTCAAAGAGATCAAGGCACAAGGAAGAGGGCCCTTTAGATAAGGGCAAGTGGCCAGAATATTTTGTATCATTTCTAGATGACTAAAAATAAATCGAATGTATTTGTTTTATGCATCAAAGTTAGATTGATTATGTAACAATGTCTTGCAATGTATTTTTTTTGTTGCAACCATCATTCACATTATGAAAAGTTGAAATGATAGAGTATCAATGTCTTGCAATATTTTTAATTTTGTTGGAACTATTATTCACAATATGAAAAGTTGAAATTACATCGATTCTTCTATATACATTAAGTTTGGTGTTTGCATCTTGCTATGGCTGATAGTTATGGCATAACTTGCAACGTTGTTGTTCAAACCCTTCCCACGCGTTGTTTTTGTAGCCGCCAATCCACATGTTGTCTAGCCGCAGATGATAACTCTCATATCTCCTTTCTTCGCCGTTCTTTGGCTAATCTCACCACATGGCCAATCTGACTTTGTTTGACTTGTTCCTTGCGATGTGACTTGTGCATAAGTTTTTGATACATCCATTGGTGTATATCCTCTAAGATATTTTCTTTGTCCACACCACCTCCATGTCGAGTGTGACTGAAATAACCAGTACGAGCTTGGTAGTGGGTTTTTTCCATGCCTTGTGTAGAATAAACACCCAAGATACAATATTGCCTTGCAAACCAAGGTATGTGATTACAGCACAAAGCATGCAGACATTATAAGGATGAGTATTCGCAATTCAAAAGATTATCATGTCATCAAACCAATTATAGTACCATGTAGTGAGTAATATGTTGATTTTTCCACACACTTATGAATGTCTTGTGGAAGGTCTCCACAGCTTCTTGCATTTTGTATAGTTGCCATCAGTCCATGAGCAATTTGCAGAACTTGAATATTGCATCCAAGGTTTTCCATACCTTCCGTTTGCAAGTCCTTGCTACACCATTGTCTGCATGGTCAACTACAGCATTGTGCACATTTTTCTACATGTTGTATCTTAATGCTTGTCTTTCTTGTGCACTTTGGCTTTTGCGTTGTTGTCCAGTTGTGGGCACTGAAAGGAAGAATCGGTCTTTCACACCACTAATGGACACATGCTTTGGAACATCCTGGCCATTTTTTGATCTCTTCTCATCCTGCTCTATCTTAACATGTCCTCCGTGCAAACCCATTTTTGAGAAGGCAGTCTCTAAGGCTGATATTGCCCTTTGCTTCGTAGAGAGAGGTCGAGTGGTCCAGACAAAATAGACGTAGAGAGACATTAGTTTTTCTATAATTCTACAAAGTGCATGCATTGTGCATATGTGTACTTTAGATAGTGGGATATCCAAAATAGGTCAAAAGTTAGGGTCATGTAGATGCCTATCCGGAGCTCTTCTCCAAAATGGTTTGTCAAGGATGTGAACCCCTCCCATGCAATACAAGCAAGGGCTTTTTCTTGTTGCTCCTTTGGAAACATTGTACATGCATTTCAAGTTTTTTAGGTCTCCATCCATGTGCCACTCTACATTGTAGGATCCCATGCCCTCCACATACAATTTCTTTCCATTTCTCTATTCGCTTATTTTGTTTGGTATGTTTGTTTGATGAAAAACCCAATTCAATATATCGAAGTTCTCAGTGGGCACTCGAAAGGATAATTTTGATCTTTTCACAATGCACATTCAAAAGCTTTTCACACTGCACATTCAATAAATTATGGTAAATATAACTTCTACGCACCTTGAACGTCGCAAGAAGGAAACTTTTGTGCTCAAATTTCACACTAAAGTTTTTAAGGATCATCTGGTCCAATGCTTGCATCCAAAGCTCTATTCATAAGTGTGATTTTGACTCGCTCAACCTTTGTCTCCTTTACAAGCTCGCACTCATCTAGCTTGATGACAAACTTCAGGATGCCGTTGCACTCTTTAGGAGTAACATCGAACAACTACACAATGTATGACTGCAGCACGATCATATTATAAAAAATATTGTTATAATTGTTATAGACCATATCTTCTCCTTTTGGCGATCTATATGTCGATTCAATGTAGAAAGGACTTCCTAGCTTTTGAAGCACCTCTTCATTGACTTCCCGTCTTGTTTTTTGAATCAAGAAAGGGTTTGGAAGTAGTGTGTGCTTGATGTCAAACTTTTTGACTTGTCTTTGCACATACCTGAGTATGAGGAGTTAGGAATCAAAACCCTTTTCTAGTGGAACATCATTGCACATGATGCTACTCAGAGGCGGATTTGCAAGATAGACCAGGTCGCCTCAACACAAGGGCTAGCGCATGACCAACTCACCAAGAAAGGCAAACAATAGGGGCACCACCTAGCTTGAAATGTGGCTAGGATGCAATGACAATACTATACAGCACATCACACACCATGTCACACAGCTGAATATGTTATGAATTGTGGTATGAGGTGGTAGAGAAAGAAGTGGAGATAGATAGTGAGAGTTGTGAATGTAGGTGCATGGACTACTATTCACACAAGAGGTGGCAAACCCGCAAACCAATACATGCAAATTAAGAACAAAACAACCCTAAGGTGGCAAACCTACAGACCTCTACATACGACGCAAAATAAATAAACAGCTATATGACATACTCACTAATCCAGCACAATAGAAAGAATGACATAACGAAAAGAGTAGATTATTTGTGGGGAGAGGTAATGGATAGAGAGCGACAAGAGAGGAAGGAGGAGACCATGGGTGCCTCGTTTATGGGTGGAGATGATGTCAAGGAGTGGTGTGAGGGTAATCTTCACTCTTGTTGAATGTTGAATTCTCCACTTCAAATTGCACCAAGGGGTGGCGGTTGATGATGATGGAGGTGGAATATGTGTTGATGAGTAGCTTGTGTGTGCATAACCTCCTTACCATTGTGGTGTGATGGTGTCTTCCAATGCTCTTTTACATAGACCAACACTTCTAGCTATATTAGAAGTGTGGAGGCATGGTGCCTACATCTCAAAATGCTTCTAACTTCTAATAACGTAGAGCTTGTGTTGTGGTGAGAATGTTGTTGTTTTGGTGATAGAGACCCCTCCTTATATAGGAAAAGAGGGTGGAATTTTCCTATATTTTATTGGGACATGACCCACACCATGTGACCCTGGGTCGGTCATGTCTGATGCAATGATACTTGTGATAGAGGTTCACATAGAGAGAATAGTAGGGGAAGAGAGAGATGGAGGGGAAGAGAGGGTAGAGGAATGGGGTTTTTACAAGGTATGCTAGTCGTAGCTAGCTTATTTGAGAGAGGAGAGAGGGTTTCTACAAGAGGTTTCCGAAGGTGGTTTGTCATTGGAGAACATAAATCTGCCACTTATAGCGGTAGTGGCTGTTACTTTGGCCAAGACTTCATTTAATGTGGCTTTGTTTCTCTCACTCATGCCCTAGATTTCAAATCTAGAGTAAAAAATATACAATGATTTTATATTAACACACAAAAGAGCGATTATGAGGGCGTAGATGGGTAAAAGATGATTACAAGGTTGATGTTGTGGTTTGAAATTGATGAACATAGGCATGGCCCACCTAAGTGGCACTTCCGTAACTTGATGCTTCACTCGGACAAGCCTCCCTTGCATCATGTCATTTGTAGTGGTGATAGTCGAGTGCCTTTGCGGTTGTCACAATGGTCAGCACTTCATTGAAGCCGTTGGCACGAAGCGTGTATATACGAGAGCATGTGCATGTGCGCGAATGATGGTGGCTATAATTTAACTATTTTTGGGCTTATGGATTGATTTGTGAGAGTGTTTGGTGGTGATTATGAGAGTGGGGTGCGTGTTGATGGTAGGTGGTGTATGTGTATGTGTATGTGAGTGTGTATGTGTGTGTGTGTGTGTGTGTGTGTGGCTGAAAAACAACAATTTTTAGCTATGGAGAGCTTGGAAAAAGAAGTGAGACTGAGAGAGAAGTGTGTGTGTGTGTGTGTGTGTGTATGTACTCTATGTGTGCTGAAAATTGGTTGTTTTTTAGCTTTTTTTGTGTGTGTGTGGAGGGAGATAAAGTTTTTTTTGTTGGTCAAAGAGAGAGAGAGAGAGAGAGAGAGAGAGAGAGAGAGAGAGAGAGAAGACAAAAAAGTAAAAATTTCAGCCAAGAGAGAGAGTGAGAGGGAGAGAGAAGACAAGGAGAGGGAGGGCTCCATGGATGGAAGAGGACAAGGTGGAAAGAGGTGATAATGAGAAGGAGGCCCCTTTTATTTGCTTTTGTACGAAGCTGGTGGCCATGGTTGTACAAACCATTGAGTGTCCTCTTATGTTACTAAGATAGTTATCAATTATTTTGAAAGTGGAGCCCTTTGAGGAGAAAATAAAGGAAGGAGAAAAATGATTACCAATGGCTCCGCCGGTACTTGGGGACAAAGGCTCCTTACCATGCAAGATTTTCTGCTTTGGTGAAAGCTTTTACTGGAGATTCTGTTTATCTTGATTCTCAAGTGGTCGTTCACACGCCCTGTGCTTGAGGTTTTTTTTTTTTTTTTTTTAAAGAAGGGGAGGTTTTCCATAGAGAGAGTTGGGTTGATTTCAAAAGACGGCCCTCATTAACCCTCCCCTTTAAGCTAGATACATTTATGCCTCTAGCTCCGTGCTTGATCCTTCTTCATTTGAAGTAGAGGAGTCTCCCTTCTCAGGCATATCCATCATAGGTGCTTGATCAAACATTAAAAGGTACTTCTTTAGCCTCCATCCATTGACACGTGTTTTGTAGAGCCTACCATCTGCATCCATCAATTGGTAACTGCCATTGTTGTAGCACTTTCTAATGACGAATGGCCCCTCCCATCTGGGTGAAAACTTCTTATCCTTCCTAGTGTCAAACCTGCTATCATACCTTAGGACCAACAAGCCTTTCTTGAGACCTTTCTCCTTGAGCCCTTTGTTGTAGGTGAGGCGTCGTTGCTTTGCCTGAGTTGCGTAGTAGTTGATAGCCTCTTCTTTGTCTAGTTGGAGCCTCTCTAGATCCAGAATGTGGTTGTGGAGATGATTATTAGGGCGTTCCATGTACCTAGCTAGCACTCTAAGACTAGCCAATTGAACTTCGATGGGTAAAATGCCTCCTTACCATACACCAAGTCATTAGGAAAAATATGAACCCTCTAGGGGTCCTTTGGGATTAAGGTTAATTAGAGGCCAGCCAATGAGAAGAGGGTGGTGGGCACACTCTATGCGCTCAAAAATGTAGGGGGACAAAGTAGTCTTACACTTCTTAAATGGGCTCTTACCTAGTGAGAAGGTGGGGGGGGGGGTGGGCCATATGGAACCTCCAACTTGCCGAACCTCCAACTTGCCTCCTTTTTGATCCGGTTTTGAAAAAATCCCAAAAATTTGAAATTTTTCAAAATTTTAAAAACTCAAATTTCATCTTCTTAAAACCCCCCTAAAACTATTTTATGGTCAAAAACGCATTTTTTTGACCTCAAAAAGTCAAAACGTGCACCCAAAAACCCTAAAATTCAATTTTTTTAAAAAACTTTTGAAAAATCTTTTTTTGCTATCCAGAGCTCCCCCAAAAGTAGTTCTTAGGTAAAAAGTGATTTTCTCTCTCTAGAACCCCTTTTCCAACCCCTCCTTGGTTGCAACCATCACACTCATCCTCTACTCCAACACACTCTCTCTCTACACCATCTCCATTGCTGCAGCAAGGAAGCTCCTCTCTCCTCCCCTACCACCTTCCATTGCCACACCAAGCAAAGATTATCCACCTTCTCTTCCCATTGCCACACCAAGCAATGGTTATCCACCTTCTCCTCCCATTGCCACAAGGGTTATCCACCTTCTCATATCACTTTATCCTCTGTACATTGTAGGAACAAGCAAGGTCCTTCTCCTCCTCCTAGTTTTCTTTGCTCAACCATGGCCAACTCTACTTCGCAAAGGCGGCCAAAGGATGAGGTCACAGCACTTGCATGCCACAACACTAGAGGTGTAGATGATGAGTGGGTGCCACAAGAATTCACCAAAGGTGCTTGGGTATACATGCAACCAATTTGCTATTGGCCCTCATCGTGTGCGGAATCGTGCAAACTTGGATCTTCATTGGAAAGGAAAGCTCCTTGGCTTCAAGAACCGCAAAGACAAGGGGACCGTAGCCATTGTGCAACATGTTTTCTCAATGTCAACCATGCATTTGCAACAACCACCTCGATTTCCAACACATTATAAGTACATGTTTTGAGAATACAAAGCTAGGTGTGAAATCACAGTGTAATGTTATTATGGATTCATACTTAAGATTTGTCATGCATTTATAGTCATATTTCCATCCACGTTGGTGGAGGAGCAGCCACTACATAGTCTCTCCAGCACATTCAATGCTATACATGCGGATATTGGAGCAATAATGTTCCCACATCTTTGCCCAACCAAACTGGTTCAAAGAAGGATTTTCTTCTATTCTCACTCCTATATTGTCCCTACTTCTACACAAGCGTTTGGAACGCTTGAACCCATCAAAGTAACTTCCTTATTAAGTATGGAGTGGCCGGTGCCAGATTTGTGGTCGGTAGCATCTTTCAAGCAAAAGATGATAATGGATGTCCAAAACTCTTTGAAATACTCTAAAGCTTCTAGGTCTGTGGGCTTGAGTTGGTGTTTGCATATTCATTGTTTTGTGCACATTTTTAAAGAGTTTGGATTTGTGGAGACTACCACAATGCTTGTATGTAAAGATGTGCATTACGAGGAATTAGGAAGGCTTTTAGAAGAGGACTGGGGTTTTGTGGAGGGCATGCACAACAGGGACTGGTACCGTTGTAAGGTTGGAGCTTTAGGTATTGGAATGCGCTATTTGAAATCCCGCACCTCCTTGTACATACGATTTCACTATGATCGGTGGATGTGCAAGCTTGGAGTGTAGACTCCCTTACAGAGTGTAGACGGCGCTATTGCAAGCTTTGACATTGCAGTGAAGATGCCTAACGATGCTTTGGAGGCAGTCCAACTAAACAAGCATTGGACTCTCAGTAATGTTCGAGAACATTTGGTTATTATGGGTTTTGAGGCCCTTCAACAAGCACAATTTCGTTTACAAGTTCACAAGGTGAGAATCCTTCCACCACATTTTCAATACATCATGGTTTGTCGATCATTGGATGCTTATTGTAATGAATGTCCGCAGATTGGGAAGAGAATGGAAGACAAACTGAAGGTCGAGGAGGACTGGGGGATGGATGGAACTATGGCATCGATCGTATAACTTTGTAACTCTTGCAATTTTCAAAATGATCGCCGTTGTAATCAACATGATTTGCTTCGGCAAATCATGCCTTTGAATATAATTTTTTGCATTGGGATGAGAAATCATTTTTTGGTGAAAGTGCCTTTTTTTTAATGTCTTAAAAAAAGGGTCCATTATAAAAGGGGGGCCACCTAACTCATTCACTATTTTCACTTTTGCAACTCTTGAGCTCCTCCACTCTCTGTGTACACCCCAGGCTAGACATGGATGCTTCCATAGCCTCTGCATCTGCAACCACATCCACCCCTTTGTCACGCTTCATCCTCTTCCTCGAGGACACCAAATACAAAGGGAAGTTGAACCTCCACACCTTTTTTACTCGTCTCCCTGACCTTGATGCCACAGTTTCCCTTCACATGGATACATTTGCCGAGATTTTTGCGTTCATGGAGGAGCACATCATAAAATATTTTGTATCTATCACCCCACATGTAGGGATCTGGGTGCCTTGCGATCTTTTGCGCTATATACACAAAGGTGATCGCCCATTCTCCAAGCGGTTGCAACGATTCCAAGAAATTACAACTAATGCAGGCCATTACTTGGACGAGCAACCCCCAGGGGTGTCAGCGCTCAAGAAGCGCAAGTTGGGGGTGGAGTACCTTTCTCGGCTCGCAACATTTATCTTCTTGGTGAGCGAGGAACCTGATTTGGAGGAGCTTCACTTACCACACCTTCAGGTTGGGTCCTTTATCAAGGACACCAAGGAGCAGCAGGTTATCTCCATGAACCCTGCAGCGGAAGGAAAGGCACACCGGCTCGAGTACCCTAGGGGTCTTGAGGAAGTGGTTGAGAAATCCATAGTTGCGGCTGGCCCTAGCGACACTCCAGTGCCACTACCACTGACGGATGTGGCTATCCCAGAGGTAGAAATCAGCCGCTTCTTCTCAGTGTTAGTGGATGGGGAGGAGTATGTGTTCCTGCATGATTTGGAGAAATCATTTGGCCTGCGCATGGATGAATGCTTGAGCGTGCTATGCAACAACACCAAATTTCCCTTAGACAATACGCCAGATGCCCTAGAAAGCAAGCTCTTGCCAGATGGGGACTCTGTTGCTGACACTATTGCAGTTGTATGTGCGGAGGTCCTCACAGCAGAGCAGTTGCATGTGGCTGATGAAGAATTCCAAGCCACGCAAGCCAAGGTTGAGGTTGTTAGGATGCCTATGCCATTATGCAACCTCCCATCTCATGATCCAAAGGTCATATCTGTGGTGCATGGGAGCATTGACTTGGATGCAAAGGGCAACAGGGAGGAGGACGACAAGGAGCAGGAGGTAAACTATATCCTAAATTTCATGTTACTATTTTATCCTTCATTGTCTTTTTTCTCAACCTTCATCGGTTTATGACAGGATGTCGTGGAGGTTGATGATTTTGTTGCAAGGACGGGTGGCAAGCGGACGGGCTTTGGACCTCAAGCTTCCCTTGCGCATTACCTAGGACAACTCCCTCCTGGCGATGTGGCCATTATCCATAATGAATTTACTCCCCAAGCCCATTTTATGACTTGGTCGTTAAAAGCTTTGAGCAAGTTTTTGTGTTTGAGCACCATTGCTCAAACTGCGCATCAAGTGTTCCTAGTGCGTAGATCCCTTGTATGCACAACGTTTGGCACTGGCTTTCGTGGTAAAGTGCTTGCCCAGATAGGGATACATGCTTCCATTGGCTCAACTGACCCAAAGGCCATAGCGCAGTCCCTCTTGACTGGGGAGTTGCCTTACGTGCAAAATAGGTGCCAGGAAATGGTCAAAAAAATTATGAACTCCTCAGATACATGATGTAAAATCACCGTTTTGGAAGTAATAAAAAATATTTGAAATTGTCTCTCTATCTTGCAAATTCTTTTGAATGTGATTTGTCAATCTTGAAAATTGTTTCAATTGGTGATATGAAAATTGTTTTGATAAGTGACTTTGTAATTTCAAGTTCTGTATGTAATTTCAGTCAATTTCAGTAAATTTAGGTATTTTATGTTCCCTAGGGGGTAGATAAGCCTACCAAGAGCCAAAAAAAGCCTGGCCACAAGGGCGCGCAAATGGCCCATCCATCAGTTTTGGATGGGCCATTTGCGCGCCCTTGTGGCCAGGCTTTATTTTGCCCCTGGTAGGCTTATCTACCCCCTAGGATACTTGCAAAGCACAAATTTATTGAAATGAATTGGTTTTGCATCATTAATTTAGATGCACCCTTTCTATGGCAATTCCAGCACATGTTCACACTCAAAGACACTAGAAAAGGTGAAATCAATTATGAAATGAAGTTTCCAGGACACTATCACCTGCTTTAGCTCTACCTAGTACACCCTTGCACCAAAAAGTCCAATTACATTGGACATTTGAAAAATCCAAATTAATGTTGCATACACACTTGGTTTCACAATATGTTATTTTTTTTGATATCCTATAGGGAATTCAAAGCTTGAAATGGCCAAAAAAGGGTGTCCACAAGGATCCATGTAAAATAATGTTGCAAAACCAATAGGTTTTAGTAAATTTGTGCTTTTTAAGTACGCTTGGGGGTAGATAAGCCTACAAGGGGCAAAAAAAAGCCTAGCCACAAGGGCGCGCAAATGGCCCATCCAAAACTGATGGATGGGCCATTCTTGTGGCCAGGCTTTTTTTTTTGCCCCTTATAGGCTTATCTACCCCCAAGGGTACTTAAAAAGCACAAATTTACTGAAATTGACTGAAATTACATACAGAACTTGAAATTACAAAGTCATTTCATTACAAAGATAATATACACAGTAGACACAACTGTTGATCATATTGTCATTGGAAAGTCAAATCATTACAAAGATAAGGGTGTGCAATACAAAAAGAGGGGTAACTTCGGCTAATGCTCGAAGTCTCGTCGCAATCGACGTGCAAGTTGCATATCTTTTGGCTGTATTGTCACTCGCTTTGCATGTATGGCGCATAGGTTGGTATCTTCCAACATCGAAAGGATGTGGGCCTCTGCAGCTTCTTGAATAGCCTTTAGCGCTATTGTTTGCATTCTATACTGATTTCCATAGCTTTGAAGCACCTCCTTCACAGTGCGAGGAAAGGGGACGCATCGAATCAAAAGCTCCGTCGTCTTCTGGTAGTGGCGGATTTCTGCAAATGCCCTTGCTATTTTTCGGCGCTGCTGCGGTTGTCTTGGGGGCACTTGCACATTTTCTGGCGGGCGGTGTTTAGGCTTCTTGAAAAACTTAGACTTGCGCCTGTTTACATGCTTAGGGGCTGGTTCTGCAGCCTCTTCTGATTATTCCTCTTCCCTTGGCTGCCGATCTTGTCGTGTGGGGAGAGCTCCCTGGCCTCCAGGCAATGTCTTCCCCCCAACGGCCACCCGGTGTATGCGCGGTATTTTTTCTCGCAGCCATGGTGGCTCACTCTCCGATTCAGTGTCTGTATGGACCACCCGAGTCCTGGATGGTCCTGCTTGTGATTGGTGGCGCAATGGCTGCTCCCTATCGTACTCTGTTGTTTGTTGGCCCTCTTCTTCTCTCCAGCGCTGGGCACGTTGCTTCATTCTCCTTCTAGGTGATATATCTTGAGGAGGTGGAGATTCAATAGTCCTCGATGACTCTTGTGCCCTACCACCATGCCCACTACCAGATGAGTTCCTGGAACAGCCAGGTGTTCGTGGCCGTTTTCTTGTGCCTTTAAGCCATGATGACTTCTCACATCCTTGGAGGGTGTTTTTGTTGGTAGGCGGATGCTCTTTCGCGGTTTGTTTGGTGTGCGCCATTTCATTGGTAACAGCTCACCTGTTCTTAAGAAATGAGCGGTTTATGAGAGCATGCAATATTTATAAGGGCCCATTTAAAAAGGGCCATGTTCACACTAAATTTTTTTTAAAAAGTATTATTTTTTAAATAAACATGTCACTAAGAGTTGGACCCTGCGTTCACGTTTAGTGACTCGCGCAGTATCCACTTTGATCCTTGTCGCACTCTGCATCGCCGCTATGCAGCATGCTTGGTGGGACCTTGCGACATTCGTCACTTGTTGCTATGCTCTTGACGACTCCATTTCCGCACTTCAATAGCAATCTTGGATTGTCGCGCACGCTCCATTGTGAGCTTACGAGCAAATGTTGTGCAAAAAAACCAATTGAACATCTCCTCCAAATAATCGGATTGCACCATTCCACCACCATGTCGAGTATTTTTGAAGTACACTCCCCTTGCTTGATAATGGGACTTCTCCATGCCTTGAGTGCTAAAAATTTCAAGCGATCCATACTTGTGCATAAAAAATGCACCATGCGCAAACAAGATATGCTGTTCACATGACTAAACGATCCACATTATTAAATAAAAACAATCCCTTGTAATGAATACACCATGTAAAATGACTTACCATGTAATGTGTGATGTTATTTTCACCCCAGGAAAGGGTGAAGACCTTGGTAAAATCCGCCAAGGCTTCTTGAAATGATTGGCGTTGTTCTTCTGTTGTACTGTTAAGGCCCATAAGCTTGACCATTTTATCAAAATGTGCCCAAACTTGCTTGCGCTTGTTTGCAAGCTCGCCATTTGAATCATTGTCAGTAGTAGCTTTGCATAACTCCTTCCAAAGCTCCCAAAGGTTACCTGCATGCTAGTTGGAGCTGTTTTGAGCATCATATCGACTTGGCTTTCCTTGGGAAACTTTCTTCAAAAAGTGTCTAGCTTTTTGTCCACTCATTGACACTTTTTGAGCAATTTCATGGGCCTCCCCTGTGTTCTTTGCAGCAACGATAGACACATTTCCACCGTGACAGCCAATGGAATTCAAGAGTACCTCCACTCTTTCGATCGCTTCTTGGGACTTTTCCAACGATTTCATTGTGAAAGCATAGTCAATGTGGATCTTCAATAGCCTATCAAAAATGCGCATGAATGCGTGTAATGTACAAAAATGTACATTCGATAGAGGAAATTGAAAGATTGGATTCCAAGCGTGGTCCTTTTGATCACGGTCTGGGGCATTGAGCATGGGACATCTTAGAATAGACGCTTCCCATTCTCTACCTTCATCTCCGACATCACGATAATCTAACCCTTGTTCTCCATGCCCTTGCCATGGAAGCATGGAACCGGCCTTTGCAGTGCTCTTATGTGATTTTTTTCCATTAGGTTTGTACCCTCGAGTGCAAAATGGACAAGGCATGAGAGAAGAAGCCCCTTGTTTGCAGCCAAGCAAACACTTTATGGTCTTCAAATCCCCACCTAAGTGCCACTCCACATCATAACTACCAAAACCCTCAATCTCCAACTTTTGACTTGCAATTTGGAAGTGTATTACTTCTGTGATCCATGGAGTTCTCTCAAAAATCCATGAAAGTACTCCATTGGTCTCTTTGGGCACCTCAATAGCACCCAACCACCAAATGTCTTTCTCTGATTGCACGCTAAAAGATGGGGTGGGAGATGGCTCGACTGAATCCCTTCGCTTGGTTTGCAGAAGGGCCTTGTTCATTAGAGTGACACTTAGCCTCTCTAACCTTCGGCTTTTCACTATTTGACACTCATCGAGTTTCAACACAAAAGCGACTTTTGTGCCAAGCACTACAAAATAAATAGTGCTAAGACCTTAAACTTCAGAGTCTATGATAAGAATAATACCAAAGAAAAAAGTAAAGTGTGTCACCTTCTTCAGGTAACTCGTAAAATCTAAGCATGGCTTCCTGAAGCCTTCTAAGATCCACGAAAATATTGTTCCACATTGTGTAAGGAAAGCCCTTCTCCGAAGGTCTTATGAATTGTTTCTTACCTTTTTCCCTTGTCTTTGTTGCGCACGAAGCATAAAGGGAAGTTGGCATTGTGTCCTCAATGTGTAGGTATGTCCCAATGCGCGAGAACACATCTTCTTTTGTGGCCTTCTTTGCGAGCTTGACCTTGTGAGGAACGGGAAATAGGTTTTCCACAATGCCATGTTCTTTGAGGGCATCCTTTAGGAGTTGGAAAATAGCTTGATAGGCTTTGGTGCTGATTCCAGCCCCATCACAAGCTTGTTGAACGTCATCATCACTAACCACATTTCTTAATTTACGCATAAGGTCCTTGGTGACTGCATCCTTAATGTGCTTACCTCCAGGTGATTGTAAGATAGAAATCACATCCTGGGTATTGAGACAACTAGTGAGAAGGTTGACTCGATCATCTTGGCTTTTTCCACGGCATGTCTTATGGATGAAGTTTCTAGCAACAAATAAACATAAATGTTAGAAAATAGTGTGAAGTAAGAATGCATCATGCAAGTAAAGACCAAATCACCTTGTGGTTGTAACTCGCCGTTTGCGTTCTCCTCTCGAATGTGCAAGAGTTTCAATGGATGAATACGTGCGTTTGCGTTCCCTTGCACCAAGGGGTGTTTCTTTCAAGTATGTGATGGTGTTGGTAAGCTTCTGGATGTGGGACTCCTTTTCTTGCATTTGTTGTTCAAGAGTTTTAACTACCCTCTCCGAAGAGGCAACACTCTCTTGTAATGCCGTCGTCTTGAGGTGAAGATCTTGACATTCGTGCATCCACATATGCAAAGAAGCACCGCACCCATACACAACCGCTTGCAATAGCCTAACAAACCTGCTTTCCCCCTCCCAAGAAATTGAAGAAATGTGGAAAGGCTATTAAACGGTGGATGGAAGTGGCTTATAGGATCGTAAGGGTACAAATGGGCATCCACCCAAATGTCAACATTGGTCTCACAAGCGGTGCGACGTTCCTATGATGACCTTTGATCACCTTCACTAGTGGTCTTCGGTGCAAATGCCGTGGGTAAGCGAATATGTATGATTTTGGTGTGCGGAGTACGTGGTGGTGGAAGCAAACCATTTGTGATGTCCGTGAGCACCATGGAAGCTGTTGTGTGAGGAAGCAAATGATGAAAAGATAGAGGGGGAAGGGTAGAGAGGTTGAGGAAGATGGGAGGAGAGAAGGAGGGAGGGGGGGGAGGGAGAGATTGGGGAGGAGGAGAAAGGTAGGGCCAGGGAGGGAGAGGAGAGGGAGAGAGAGAGAGAGGAGGGAGGAGGGAGGAGGAGGAGAGAACAAAATGTTTATTACTTTTTGGGGGAAAAGAGTTTTGAAAAAATAGACTTTCTAATATTGTGGGTTAAAAAATGGGTCAAAAAATGATTTTTGGATATGTATATATGTTGGGAGGGAGTTTGGGAGGGAGTTTTAAGTTAGAAACAAGTAAAAATGATTTTTTTTTTTAAAGTCAAATTTTGTCTCTTTGTGACCCACGTTTTTGCTGATGTGGACACACCCCTATGCTTCCTTCACTTTAAAAGAGCTAGAGAAAGAAAATAACCCTTTAGGTCCACATCCTACATTTGTCTAAAAAAAAGGCTAGACTCAAGTCTACTCAAAACTACCTTCTTCAATTCCCTTGTCCCCTAAACCCCACACAACATTAGCCTTAATCCCTAAAAATTAGGATTCCTTACAAGGCCCATGCAAGGTTCATATTTCTCTTAATGTGATATGGTGTGAATCCAAGGGATGTGCGAAATGAAGTGCAATAAGCACAAAGTACAACCATAAGGTGCTTATCTCAATCACTTTTGTGATTGTTTACATGTTTAGTGATGATTTTGCAGATCATACCATTTATCTTTTCCACCAAACCATTGCATTGTGGGTAGTAGGGATTTGAGTGGTGTCGTCAAATGCCCAACTTTTCCATCAGGTCTCCTACTAGGTCTTCTCTAAAACCTAGTTCCCTATCAAAAATTATCTCAAGAGGAGCTCCAAAATGGCAACAAATATTTTCAAATACAAACTTTGCTACTTCCTTAGCTGTAATCTGGGTGGTAGCTACTGCTTCAGCCCACCTGGTCATGTAGTCTACACCCATGATGATATACAATTTACCTAATTGGGACCTTGGCAAAGGCCCAATAGCTTCAATTCCCCATTCTTTGAATGGCCCATAAGAGATTATAGGAGTCCGTGGCTCATAGGTGAGCCTCCTATCCCCTGCTTTTGGACATTCCTTGCATGTTTTACACCAATGGTGCACATCCCTTTGTAGACTAGGCCATACAAACCAGGCTTGTAGAATCTTTCTACTAGTGATATCAAGTGCAAAGTGTCCACCACAAACACCATCATGGCAACTTGAAATGATTTCAGTGATCTTTCTAGAGAGAGGTACACACCTAAGAATTTGATCCTTACCCTTGCAGTAGAGGTCATCATTGATAAGGCGGTATTTTGTTGCGTTGCGCACAAGCCACTACTTTTGGCCCGTGGTAAGATCTCTAGGACACTCTCCTATGTCCAAGAAACTCATGATGTTAGGCATAGCATCGCTACCTTGGAAGAGAGGCAGCTTCAACTTGATAGCACCCACCATTGGAACATCATGTAGTTTCTCTCTAGCTAGAGCATTTGCTTCTTGATTTTCTTCTCGAGGGACATGATGTAATTGTACAATTTGAATTTTCTCTAGAATTTCCTTAACCTTGTGCAAATGACCTAGCAACTTATGATTTTTACAAGCCCAAGTTCCTTGTATTTGTTTTATTAAAAGCATGTCATCCCCAAAAGCATTTAATCGTTGTATACCTTGTGTCACACACCACTTTAATTCGAAAGTTAAGGCTGCATATTCTGCCTCATTGTTAGAGTGAGAATCCAAGAGATTCCAAATGGAGAAAACCTTATCCCCTTGCTCGTTGAAGATGACAATGACAGCTACAGCTTTGTCCAATGTCCTCTTGTAGGCTCCATCAAAGTAGAGAGAGTGAGCCCCCTCTACCTTAGGGACCTCTAACACAGGTGTAATCTCTTGATCATTTGGCTTTATCTTTAGCTTATTTTCATAGTGTCGATGAGTGAGAATGCCTCCTAGACTGGCCCTTGTGGAGTTCTCCACTTGCATTGTGTAATCAAACTCTTGCAACCTTGTGCGCCATTGGAAATCCTAGAAGAAACATCCATGTGCTGCATTAGATAAGGAAACACTTCATCCATTGTTAAGATTATGAATGGTCTAGACAGTAAATAAGAGTGAAACTTGGTGGTAGCAAACATTAATGCAAGCACCATATGTTCCACTGCCGTGTATCCCTTTTTTGATGGAGTCATCATGCGACTACAGAAGTACATAGGACGCATGAAAGAAGTTTGAGGATCCTTTTGCATCAATACTGCCCCAAGTGTGTCATTGCCCACACTAAATCCACATAAAATGGCTCATCCCACTTTGGAGGTGCAGTGGTGGGTAGTGAGGCTAAGATTTCTTTTACCTCATTGAACCGTTGTTCATTCTTTTCACTCCAAGTAAAGCTCTTTTGATGGGTAACTTGTTGTAAAGGGAGAACCACTTGGGAGAGCAAGTGAATGAACCTACTCAAATACCTTACCTTTTGAATGAATGAGACCAACTGCTTGGTCATAGTGGGTGATGGTAAAGACACCAAAGCTTGAACTTTTCTTGGGTCAGCTTCAATTCCTTTGGCCGAGATCATATGGCCAAGAAGAGTAACTTTTCTTTCACCAATGTGGCATTTCTCAACGTTGAGTTGGCCACCCAAAGATTGTAACCTAGCTAGACCTTCATAGACTTTCTCCAAATGAAGAGAACAAGAGCTATAGATACAAAGGTCATCAATAAAAACATGAATTCATTTTCCAAAGAATGGCTGAAAAACAAATGTCACATAGCGGTAAAAAGTGGTCGGAGCATTACTGAGACCAAAAGGCACAACTCTGTAAGCAAAACATCCCCACGGTGTGATGAAAGTTGTCTTCTTGTGATCTTCTTCAGTGATGCTAATTTGGATGTATCCTGAGTAGCCATCACATACCATGCAGCGCTCATGTCCTGCTACCTCATTGAGAATTTCATCTTGAAAAGGGAGAGGAAAATGGCCCTCTTTGCGGCTGCATTAAGGGGCTTGTAATAAACACAAACCCTCCACTTACCATTCTTCTTTGGTGTGACTACCAGTGGAGAAACCCACTCCCAGTCTTCAACGGGATAGATGAAACTTTCTTCTAACAATTTTCTCACCTCCTTGAGCAAGGCCTCTTGTTGAATTACTCCTAGCCATCTGAGCTTCTGCACTACAGTTTTACTCCCCACCTCGAGCTTGATTTGATGCCGAACTGTTGTGATGCCAGTGATTTTATCATATTCATCAATGAACAATGTGGTAAAATTATTTAGCATCAAAACATAATCTTCACACTCCTTCCTACACAACTCACTAGAGAGTATTTGATGTAGCTTATTTGCTTCTACTAGAGGTTGTTTACCTGGTGGCTCCCCTTGGTTTGATGATGATGCATCAAGTTGCTCCATCTTCTTAGGGTCCTTGAGAATGACCCCCATCACCTCAATGCTTCTGTCACTTTCTTCGGTCATTGTTGACTCCTCCTCTGAAGTGGTTGAAGAGTCACTAGAAAACTCATCCTCAGAGGTTTCTAGACCCATGTTGCGTTGTTGACCTATCTTCATGTCGTAAAGTATTGGCCTCCCTTTTGTATCCTTCATCTGGATTATGCCAGTGTCCCAGTCTTCTTTAGCTTTCATAGCCATAAGCCAAGGCCTCCCTAGAATGATAGGATAGCCCTTCCCTTTATGTGGCATGCCAAATATGTCCACATCCACCTCGGTGTTGAACTCCTTTACCCTAATTGCATTCACAATGCCACCACATTGAAATTTTACATTTTTTGCCATTTTGGCTCGGCATGGTGCCAGCCTACTCACTTATAATCCTAAGAGGTGCATCATTTTTTCACTCATGACACATATTTGTGCACCACCATTGATGTAGATGTTGGAGATGTGTTGTCCTTTGATGTGAGCATCCATCACTGGTAGTATGTCATCTAGATTTCTCCTAGAGATAGCCCCAGCTATCTTTGGCTTTGGTCGTCTTGTACTAACCCTCTTTGTCCATTGTCTCCTCACCCTAGGTGCAAGGTGAAGTAGTTGAGGCCAAGTGATCTTTGGGCCCTGCATAGAGACATCTTGAGCCAAATCATACGGTTTAGAACATTCACCCAAAGAGAAATCTACAATGTCAATTTTACGTCGTGACTTGGACAGCTTTTTGCTAGATTCCCCTTTGGCTTTCATCTTTTTTTCTTTTTGGGAAGATTCACCATGCCTAGCGCGCTTTATCCCCATGGAATCTACTCCTTTAACCTTGGTATTACCTTTTTCCACTCCCTTGATATCCTCCTCCACTTTCTCCTTTCCCTTACCTTCAAGACTGATGACACTTACTGCTTGATTGCCAACTGGTGGTGGGGGTAAGGGTGGAATGAGAGGTTGTGGTGGTGGTGGTGAATTTGGTTGAATGGTTGGTTGTAGGATTTTCACGGATCGTGCTTGTTGTGGTGCTCTGGGTGGTAATGGTCTTGCTCTTGGTGGTGAAACCTGGTTTTGTCTGGCTCCTCTGTTGAAATTCTGCCTCCTTGGGTGTGGGCAGTAATACATGCCATGGACATCCTCCCCACAATTGTAGCAGTGGTATTCTTGGTTTTCCTTTGTTTTCCTCTCCCTTGATCTTGGTGGCAATTGTGTGCATGCCCTTGTTGCACCAAATGGACTGAGAGATTCTCAAGCTGATTGGTGATTCAGTTGAGCAGGTCTTGTTGATCCTCAATTGGTTCTTGTGATTGACTCCTCTAGGTGGCTGTTGTAAGGTGGTGCTAGAGATGGTTAGGTCCTAACAGCTTCCTCTTCATTGGAATTCCTGGCTTGTAGGTGCAACTTCTTGTTTTTAAGGCGGGCCACTTCAACTGCTAGCTCATACGTAGTAGGAAACCTTCCCTTCACCTTCTCTTTAAGAGTTGGCCATAACCCAGCCACAAACCGATCCTTCTTGAGGAAATCAAGTGCCCCCTCATCCTCTCTTAGCGATGCAATCCATCACCCCCATAGATCTACAAACTTTGACTCGTATGATGCGTACTCTAGCATGCTACCTTGCTTCAACTCCATCAACAATCACCATAGCTTCTCTGATGTTGTGCCCTCTCCAAAATGCTTGACAAAAGCTGCTTTTAATAAGTCCCACCGTTCCTTGGTTGCTTGTGCCAAGGCATTGTATCATGATCTTGCCTCCATCTTCATTAGAAGTGGGAAGATGCGCAAGCGTGAAGCATCATCATCTCTCCCAGAGATGAAACATGTTGTTTCCAAGTTGTCTAGAAAGTCTGCAACATCCTCACCCACCTTACCAATAAAGGTTGGAAATGCTACACTTGCGATTGTGAGAGTGAGAAAATTAACTTGACTCAATCTTTTTTTTATAAAAAGATTCAATACATGGGTGCTTGGTAGATGGAAAACATACTATACAACGATGAAAATAACTACATCAAAAGATACTTCATGGTTAACCATAGGGAGGATAAAGGGTAGAGAAGAGGTGTTTATCTCTTGCAGTCATTCTCTGCCAAACATGGTTGTAATGATCTGCTGATAAAACATCTTACCGTCCAAGATAACTTTGATTGATTGAATTCGTTGCGGTGCATAAGTATGGTCCCTTGAAAAAGGTTGATGCTATGGATCCATCACATGATAATGTGGAAGGGCTACCTCCTTTGTGGTGGAAGGTTATATTCGGAGGTGTAGAGCTCTTGGTAGTTGAGGTCAAATTTGTAGTACCATAGGACAAGGTTGTCTTCGTCTGCTTGCTCTAGGACTATCCCTCTAGCAATCTCTTGAAAAATCTTGAACTCTCTTTCTTTGAGCAACTTCACTTTCATGCAAGATAGAGTGCCATCTAGTGCATACACAAGTGTGATGAGGTAGGTGGTGAGTCTTACCACTTGTATTGATCCAAGTTGGATTGATACATAGCAAGCTGTAAAGTCGTCATCATAGCCTTGATCCACAAGTAGCACTCCTTGAAGGTGGAGGGTCTTGTCTTTCCGCCAAGCAAACTCCGTGTCAAAGACCTTGTCGATGACAAGCTCCACCACTCGGTAGATGACGTAGAATCCATGCTGCTGTCTCTAGTTCCTGGCTCATGAGAGGAGAGTGAGGTATAAAAAGACTTTGGAAGGTTTACCCTTTTGTTTTGAAGACATGATGATTGTCGGCGCTGGAACACCCTTGAATATTTTGGTTCAAGGGAGAGGGAGGGACTACGCGTTTGTAGTAGCTTCCTCATGGGTGTAGGTGGAATATGTGGCAAAGATGGGGGTGTAGGTGTAGAGAAGCCTCGTGCTACTTGAAATCCTACCGAAGTAATAACGCCTGTGTGGATGTCGAGGGAGAAAATGATGGCTTTTTTTTCACTTTGGAATGCACTCATGTTGGAGGTGTGGTTTTTGGCAACAATGTGAACATGATGCGGCTTGTGCCTTGCTTTCACTTGCGGGGATGATGAAAAACGTAAACAGTTTGAGTAGGGAAAGAGGGCCTTACCACCTCTTCTATGCTAACAATACAACACCCTGGCAAGAGTGTCTTGATGACTTGCGTCAAGATTTCTTGAAGCTCCTTCTCTTCGGTGGTCTAGTTGGAGAATTCAAGAAGCCACTCATCCATGAAGAGAAGTAAACATGTTAGTATTGTAAACTGAAGGTTTCAAGAGCCCTCCTCCGTGGGGGCACCAAATGTCAGATGGATTTGCAAGATAGACCCGGTGGCCTCAACACAAGGGCTAACGCATGACGGCCTCACCATGAAAGACAAACAATAGGGGCACCACCTAGCTTGAAATGCGTCTAGGACGCAATGACAATACCATACAGCACACCACACACCATGTCACACAGCTGAACATGTTATGAATTGTGGTATGAGGTGGTAGAGAAAGAAGTGGAGATAGATAGTTGAGAGTTGTGAATATAGGTGTGTAGACGACTATTCGCACGAGAGGTGGCAAACCCGCACACCAATACATGCAAATCAAGAACGAACAACCCTAAGGTGGCGAACCCGCACACCTCTACATATAACCCAAAAGAAATAAACAACTATGTGACATACTCACAAATCCAGCACAATAGAAAGAATGACATAACAAAAAGAGTAGATTATTTGTGGGAAGAGGTAATGGATAGAGAGGGACAAGAGAGGAAGGAGGAGACCATGGGTGCCTAACTGATGGGTGAAGATGATGTCAAGGACTGTGTTAGGGTAACCTTCACTCTTGTTGAATGTTGAATCCTCCACTTCAAATTGCACCAAGGCATGGCGGTGGATGATGATGGAGGTGGAATATGTGTTGATGAGTAGCTTGTGTGTGCATGACCTCCTTACCATTGTGGTGTGATGGTGTCTCCCAATGTTCTTTTACATAGACTAACACTTCTAGCTATATTAGAAGTGTGGAGGCATGGTGGCTACGTCTTAGAATGCTCCCAACTTCTAATAACGTAGAGCTTGTGTTGTGGTGAGAGCGTTGTTGTTTTGGTGATAGAGACCCCTCCTTATATAGAAAAAGAGGGTGGAATTTTCCAATATTTTATTGGGACATGACCCATCCCATGTGACCATGGGTCGACCATGTCTGATGCAATGATACTTGTGATAGAGGTCCACATAGAGAGAATAGTAGGGGAAGAGAGAGATGGAGGGGAAAAGAGGGTAGAGGAATGGGGTTTTTACAAGGTATGTTAGTCGTAGCTAGCTTATTTGAGAGAGGAGAGAGGGTTTCTACAAGAGGTTTTCGAAGGTGGTTTGTCATTGGAGAACATAAATCTGCCACTTATAGCGGTAGTGGCTGTTACTTTGGCCAAGACTTCATTTAATGTGGCTTTGTTTCTTTCACTCATGCCCTAGATTTCAAATCTAGAGTAAAAAATATACAATGATTTTGTGTTAACACACAAAAGAGCGATTATGAGGGCGTAGATGGAGTAAAAGATGATTACAAGGTTGATGTTGTCGTTTGAAATTGATGAACATACGCATGGCCCACCTAATTGGCACTTTTGTAACTTGATGCTTCGCTCGGACAAGCCTCCCTTCCATCGTGTCATTTGTAGTGGTCGTAGTCAAGTGTCTTTGCGGTTGTCACATGGTCGTAACTTCATTGAAGTCGTTGGCATGAAGCACGTATATACGAGAGCATGTGCATGTGTGCGAATGATGGTGGCTATAATTTAACATTTTTTGGGCTTATGGGCTGATTTGTGAGAGTGTTTGGTGGTGATTATGAGAGTGGGGTGCATGTTGATGGTAGGTGGTGTGTGTATATGTGTATGTGAGTGTGTGTGTATGGTTGGAAAGCCAGCAATTTTCAGCTATGGAGAGCTTGGAAAAGACATGAGAGTGAGAGAGAAGAGTGTGTGTGTGTGTGTGTGTGTGTATGTACTCTATGTGTGCTGAAAATTGGTTGTTTTCAGCTTTGTATGTGTGTGTGTGTGGAGGGAGATAAAGTTTTTTTTTTTTGTCAAAGAGAGAGAGAGAGAGAGAGAGAGAGAGAGAGAGAGAGAGAGAGAGAGAGAGAGAGAGAGAGAGAAGACAAAAAAGTGAAAATTTCAGCCAAGAGAGAGTGAGAGGGAGAGAGGAAGACAAGGAGAGGGAGGGCTCCATGGATGGAAGAGGACAAGGTGGAAAGAGGTGATAATGAGAAGGAGGCCCCCGTTATTTTCTTTTGTAAGAAGGTGGAGGCCATGGTTGTACGAACCATTGAGTGCCCTCTTATTTTACTAATATAGTTATCAATTATTTTGAAAGTGGAGCCCTTTGAGGAGAAAATAAAGAAGGGAGAAAAATGATTACCAATGGCTCCGCCGGTACTTGGGGACAAAGGCTCCTTACCATGCAAGATTTTTTGCTTTGATGAAAGCTTTTACTAGAGATTCTATTTATCTTGATTCTCAAGTGGTCGTTCACACGCCCTGTGCTTGAGATTTATTTATTTATTTTTGAGAAGGGGAGGTTTTCCATAGAGAGAGTTGGGTTGATTTCAAAAGGCGGCCCTCACTACATACTTGAAAATGGTAGCATATCCCTTTTTGGATATACCAGCTTCATCCAAAATTGATTGAATGTCCTGTGCAGAGAGTTGGTTCTCCTTTAAAAGTTTGTCAAGCTGTTTAGCAACGATCTTACCATAGCGCTTATCATCCAAGAGGCCAGCTACGTTTTGGCGATTCAATATGAGCCCGTAATGGGTCGAGGAGGTGGTTGTGGTACGCTCCACTTCCTTGTCAGGGTGAAGCAAAGATCTACGCAAGCATGTTAGCAGTAAGAGATGTGAGAGTTTATGAATATAAACCTAAGAAGGATAGATGCACTCACTTGATGGCTTTCACTCTTTTCTTGATTTGTTCCGAGCCAAATTTCAAGTCCTCGATGTCTCCTAGTTTTCTTCCTCTTTGGCGAAGGCCTAGCACTGTTTTTTTTCTCTTAGTTGTTGTGTAAGCTCCTTGATGGTCTCCTTGCTGCCTTCAACATGTTGAGCACATTGCACGACTTTCTGATGTAAGCGTACATTCTTGTTGTATACAATATCTCTCTCTTGTTGGAGAACGTCATTTCTTGCAGCCAATTGCTTAGCGTAGCCATACAAGCCATTGTGGCCATCTCTGACATAGTTCACTGAGGATTTAATACCTTTAAAAGGTGGAGTGGAGTTTGTGACGGGATGCTTTGGATGCATTCTTCCTTCCAGCCAAAGGTCCACATTTTTCATGCCCTGTGATCTTAAGTTCTCCTTCAAAGCTTCAAAAAGCGTTTGATGTTTGTTTTTCTTGCAGAGGGGTTCAT
Source organism: Adiantum capillus-veneris (assembly GCF_014529385.1). Lineage (NCBI taxonomy): Eukaryota > Viridiplantae > Streptophyta > Polypodiopsida > Polypodiales > Pteridaceae > Adiantum > Adiantum capillus-veneris. The sequence continues at coordinate 130,409,778 of NC_140942.1, forward strand.
ACTCTTGTGAGAGCTCTATGTGCATGTGATATACACCTCTCATATTCCTCGTAGAAGTTCTTTGTGGAGAAAGTATAAGTATTGACTGAGACATGACTGATCGAAACTATGTGCAAAAGGATGTGGGGGCGATAGAAGAATGGAAATTTGAATATCGTGTGCGCGTGAGAGAATGTTGGAGGGAATGGGGGGGAAGAAAGAGGCGAGGAAACAAAGCTTAGTTTTCAAAAATTGAGAAGATTGAGATATTCGGCATTAAATTCAATAGCTGCAGCGCACAATGAAGTGTTATCATGATTGGAATACTTTTTGGGTTTTTAAATAAATGTACTTGCATGAATAAGATACCCAGATTTTAGAAAACATGTATGAAAAAGGGTTTAAATGAATTTTCTATTATCTCTCTCTATCCTGACATGGCATTTCTTACAAGGCCCAAATTTGAGTCCAAAATTTTCCTAATGGCTTTGTAGAAAGTAATATCCTTTCTTGGAGTGTGCCAAGAAAAGACAAGGCTAATAGATTATCAAGCTTAATCTAGGTGTCAATTAGTAGCTATGGTAGGTAATTTAGCACTAGGTACCAAGTTGGTGGCTAGCACCACATACTTGTATAAAGAAGCTACCATACATTTAAAGGTATTATGATGTAGAGTACTAGCTAATAGATGGGCCATATCTAGCACCAATTGGTAGCTACCATACTAATGATTGGTAGTTTCCATGTAGCTACCTTGGTACTTAAATGCATCTAGATGCTAGTTGTCAAATACCATACTAGTACAAGTTGGTAGCTACAAGAAAAGTGCTTTATACATTGTAGCCATCAATGCACACGAATCCATCATACTACCAGCTAGAATCTACCACGCAACTACCTTCTATAATGGAAAATCCTACTTTAATACACTATGGAGGCATCACTTTTGAAACACAAGACTTCTTCAATTGAACTTTAACTCAACATCCAATCACATGAACAAGAAATACAAAAAACATCATAACAATAATTTGGTACGTATGAACAACTTTACAAGATTTAAATATCTATGTGTTCAATGTCCGCATACATAAGTGTATCAAAGTAAATACATAGGTCAACAACCCCTGAATGTCCACCCATATAGCACCCAAAAAGACTTGTTTTGCTATTGACATCTTTAAATAGTCAAAAAATCCAACACTTAATGGCCACATAGAAAAGGGTATCAAAGTAAGCACATATAGTTATTGACAATCCACACACGCGCGCGCACACACACACACACACACACACACACACACACACACACACACACACACACACACACACACACACACACACACACACACACATATATAGAGCACCCAAAAGAATCATTAAACCCTTACTAAACCAAATCATGTGTTTGTTTCATTAATCTCCCTCACAATGCTTGATCACATTACTATATGTAGAAGGTGGAAGCCGGCTTCTAGAGATGCCTTGCATGGGGGGCTTACCTGGATGATCTACCTAGTGAAGTTATTGTTAGTTACCCAATGTTGTGCAATTGTGTGACTAGTCAGACTCCAGCGCGGACACCTATAAATAGGACCTACTAATCCCATTTTGGGGATTTTGAGTCTTGTACCTCTTGGACTATTACTCTTAGAATTATAGACAATAGGCATCTTATAGAGATTAGGAGCATGCATTGTTGACCCTTGTATCATTGTATTGCCACTTTAGTCATTCTAGACCATTGTTCTCTAGACTTGTGTGCTTTCAATTTTTATCTAAATCTAAATACACATCCAATTGTTGGTGTAAGAATGATCAAGCATAACCACCTTTTGCAGCCTCCCTAGCATGACATCCGCCATGTGGATAACTCGGCAAGATGCCCTCGCTCTCGAAGCACCATTACTTGACATGTGGCCTTGTCTCAAACTTCCCAAGTTATCCAATGAAGTCACCACGAAGCTAGGCGAGTTATGTGGTCGGTCCACGGTGGTAGGTCTCCTCTTCCACATCGAAGGATGACCTTTGCTAGCGTGTATCAACCACCTAAACTCACCAAATTACGTGATAGTCTGACATGGTGGTGGCGTTGTGCCACTATGACGGGTCATGCTTGATGGCACAATGCAGCCACCAAGTCAAATTGCCATGTAATTCATCAAGTTATGTGGTTGTTCCACGATGGCAGAGGTAGATTTCCACGTAACTCAAAGAACTAATTGGCAAAATGGATCTGAGCGTGATGCTTACATGATTTCCACCATGTAACTCAACGAGCTACGTGGTAGAAAGGTCCTTCCACATAACTCGATGAGTTATGTGGTGATCATGCATTTGCTAAATAACTCAGCGAGTTGGTTTTTTGGAAATGTGAAAAAAAGGGCAGTTAAAAGCTGGTTGCAATGAACTTGAACTCGAGTCATCAAGTATGAATGTGAAAGAGTGTGAGATTTTGAGAGAGAGGTAGAGAGTGTTGCAGATACCAGAGCCGACGTGATGAAGAGTTGTAAAGACTAGAGTTGATATGATGCAAGCAAGCACATATGTCGTGATCACTCAACCTCAATTCGTGTGGACAGAGGTAGCTACGTGCATTTCATATCTCCATGTGTCTTTTTTGGAATGAAGTCGATGCTAAGGGCACTGCTATTATATCACACACACATTAGGAGAAATATGGACCTTGCATGGGCCTTGCAAGGAATACTAATATTTAGGAATTAAGGCTAATGTTGTGTGGGGTTAAGGGGACAAGGGCATTGAAGAAGGCAGTTTTGAGTAGGCTTTTCTAGCCTTTTTTTAAGACGAATGTAGGATGTGGACCTAAGGGGTTACTTTCTCTCTCTAGCTTTTTTAAAGTGAAGGAAGTATAGGGGTATGACCACATCAGCAAAAACGTGAGTCACTAAGAGTAAAAAAAAATTATTTTTTTTAAAACTTATTTTTTACTTAAAACTCCCTCCCAGCATATGGACATATCCAAAAATCATTTTTTGACCCATTTTTTAACCCACAAGCCTAGAAAGTCCATTTTTTCAAAAATCTTTTCTCCCAAAAAATAAAAAACACTTTGTTCTCTCCTCCTCCTCCCTCCATCCTCTCTCCCTCTCCTCTCCCTCCTTGCCCCTACCTTCCTCCTCCTCCCCAATCTCTCCCTCCCCCCCCTCCCTCCTTCTCTCCTCCCATCTTCCTCACTTTCCCTCCCCCTCCCCCTCTATCTCTTCATCCTTTGCTTCCTCACCCAATAGCTACCATGGTGCTCATGGAAATCACAAATTGTTTGCTTCCAACACCACGTTCTCTGCATACCAAAAGCATACATATTCACTTACCCACGACGTTTGCACCGAAGATCGCATGTGAGGGTGATCAAAAGTCATCACAGGAACGCCGCTGGTGAGACCAATGTTGACATTTGGGTGGACGAACATTTGTACCCTTACGATCCTTTAAGTCATTTCCATCCATCTTTTAATAGCCTTTTGATATTTCTTCAATTTCTTGGGAGGGGAGAAGCAGGCTTGTTAGGCTATTGCAAGCGATTGTGTATGGGTGCGGGTGCTTCTTTGCATATGTTGATGCACGAACATCAAGCTCTTCACCTCAAGATGGCGGCATTACAAGAGAGTGTTGCCTCTTTGGAGAGAGTGGTTTGAAACTCTTCAACAACAAATGCAAGAAAAGGAATCCCACATTATGAAGCTTGCCAACACCATCACATACTTGAAAGAAACACCCCTTGGTGCAAGGTAGGAGGCATGTGGTGGAACAAGCCAAGATGATCAAAGTCAACCTTCTCACTAATTGTTTCAATACCCATGATGTGATTTCTATCTTACAATCACCTAGAGGTAAGCACATTAAGGATGCAGTCCCCAATGACCTTATGCGTAAATTGAGAAATGTGGTTAGTGATGATGACGTGCAACAAGCATGTGATGAGACTGGAATCAGCACCAAAGCCTACATGCTATTTTCCAACTCCTAAAAAGGATGCCTCAAAGAGCATGGCATTGTGGAAAACCTATTTCCTGTTCCGCACAAGGTCAACCTCGCAAAGAAGGCCACAAACGAAGATGTGTTCTCCCGCATTGGGACATACCTACACATTGAGGACACAATACCAACTTCCCTTTATGGTTCGTGCACAACAAAGGCAAGGGAAAAAGGTAAGAAACAATCCATAAGACCTTCGGAGAAGGGCTTCCCTTACACAATGTGGAACAATATTTTTGTGGACCTTAGAAGACTTCAACAAGCCATGCTTAAATTTTACGAGTTACCTGAAGAAGGTGACACACTATACTTTTTTCTTTTCGTTTTGTTCTTATCATAGACTTTGAGGTATAAGGTCTTGGCACTATTTATTTTCTAGTGCTTGGCACAAAGGTCGATTTTGTGTTGAAACGCAATGAGTGTCAAATAGTGAAAGGTTGAAGGTTAGAGAGGCTAAGTGTCACTCTAATGAATGAGGCCCTTTTGCAAAGCAAGCGAAGGGATGCAATCGAGCCATCTCCCACCCCATCTTTTAGCGTGTAATCAGAGAAATACATTTGGTGGTTGGGTGCTATTGAGGTGCACAAAGAGACCAATGGAGTACTTTCATGGGTTTTTGAGAGAACTCCATGGATCACAGAAGTAATACACTCCCAAATTGCAGGTCAAAAGTTGGAGGTTGAGGATTTTGGTAGCTCTGATGTGGAGTGGCACTTAGGTGGGGACTTGAAGACCATAAAGTGTTTGCTTGGCTGCAAACAAGGGGCTTCTTCTCTCATGCCTTGTCCATTTTGCACTCGAGGGTACAAACCTAACAGAAAAAAATCACACAAGAGCACTGCAAAGTTCGGTTCCATGTTTCCATGGCAAGGGCATGGAGAACAAGGGTTGGATTGTTGTGATGTTGGAGATGAAGGTAGAGAATGAGAAGCATCTATTCAGAGATGTCCCATGCTCAATGCCCCAGACCGTGATCAAAAGGACCACGCTTGGAATCCAATCATTCCATTTCCTCTATCGAATGTACATTTTTGTACATTACATGCAATCATGCGCATTTTTGATAGGCTATTGAAACTCCACATTGACTATGCTTTCACAATGAAACCATTAGAAAAGTCCCAGGAAGCGATTGAAAGAGTGGAGGTACTCTTGAATTCTTTTGGCTGTCACGGTGGAAATGTGTCTATTGTTGCTGCAAAGAACACAGGGGAGGCCCATGAAATTGCTCAACAAGTGTTAATGAGTGGAAAAAAAGCCAGACACTTTTTGAAGAAAGTTTTCCAAGGAAAGCCGGGTGATATGCTGCTCAAAACAACTACACAACCAGCAGGCAGATAACCTTTGGGAGCTTTGAAAGGAGATACACAAAGCTACTACTGACAATGATTCAAATGGTGAGCTTGCAAACAAGCGCAAGCAAGTTTGGGCACATTTTGATAAAATGGTCAAGCTTATGGGCCTTAACAACACAACAGAAGAACAACGCCAATCATTTCAAGAAGCCTTGGTGGATTTTACCAAGGTCTTCACCCTTTCTTAGGGTGAAAATTTCATCACACATTACATGGTAAGCCATGTTACATGGTGAACTTATTACAAGGGATTGTTTTCATTAAATAATGTGGATCATTTACTCATGTAAACAACATATCTTTGTTTGCGCATGGTGCATTTTTTATGCACAAATATGGATCACTTGATATTTTTAGCATTCAAGGCATAGAGAAGTCCCATTATCGAGCAAGGGTGTACTTCAAAAATACTCGACATGGTGATGGAATGGTGCAATCCAATTATTTGGAGGAGATGTTCAACTAGTTTTTTCACACAACATATGCTTGTAAGCTCACAATGGAGCATGCGCGACAATCCAAGATTGCTATTGAAGTGCGGAAATGGAGTCAAAAAGAGCATAACAACAAGTGCCAAATGTTGTAAGGCCCCGTCAAGCATGGCGACAAGGGTCAAAGTGGATTCTGCGTGAGTCACTACACGTGAATGCAGGGTCCAACTCTTAACGACATGTTCATTTAAAAAATAATAGTTTTTTTCCAAAATTAGTGTGAACAAGACCCTTTTTAAATGGGCCCTTATAAATATTGCATGCTCTCATAAACCACTCATTTATTAAGCACGGGTAAGCTCTTACCATACCAAATGGCGCGCACCAAACAAACCGCAAAAGAGCATCCGCCTACCAAAAAAAAACACCCTCCAAGGATGTGAGAAGCCGGCATGGCTTAAAGGCACAAGAAAACGGCCACGAACACCTTGCCGTTCCAGGCACTCTTCTATCAGTGGGCATGGTAGTAGGACACAAGAGTCATCGAGGGCTATAGAATCTTTACGTCCACAAGAACAAACACCTAGACGAAGAATGAAGCAGCGCGCCCAGCGCTGGAGAGAAGAAGAGGCCTAGCAAACACCATAGTCCGATAGGGAGGAGCCACCACGCCACAAATCACAAGCAGGAACATCCAAGACTCGGGTGGTCCATACAAATACTGAATCAGAGACAAAGCCACCATGGTAGCAAGCTGATATACCGCGCACACACCAGGTGCCCGTTGGGGAGGCAGACACTGCCTCGAGGCCAGCGAGCTCTCCCCACAACACAAGATTGGGAGCCAAGGGAAGAGGATGAATCAAAAGAGGATGCAGATCTAGCCCCTAAGCATGTAAACAGGCACAAGTCAAAGTTTTTCAAGAAGCCTAAATGCCGCCAGCCAGCAAATGTGCAAGTGCCTCCAAGACAACCGCAGTGGCATCGGAAAATAGCAAGGGCATTTGCAAAAATCCGGCACTACCAGAAGACTACAGAGCTTCTAATTCGACGTGCACCCTTTGCTCGCACAGTGAAGGAGGTGCTTCAAAGCTATGGAAATCAATATAGAATGCAAGCAATAGCGCTAGAGGCTATTCAAGAAGCTGCAAAGGCCCACATCATTTTGGTGTTGGAAGATACCAACCTATGCACCATTCATGCAAAGCGAGTGATAATATAGCCAAAAGATATGCAGCTTGCACGTTGATTCCAACGAGACTCCGAGAATTAGCCGAAGCTACCCCTCTTTTTGTATTGCACACCCTTATCTTTGTAATGAGATGACTTTGCAATGACAATATGATTAATAGTTGTGTCTACTATGTCTATTATCCATGTGTTTTGAGTTTATTGTTTTTGAACATGAAGAGTTAAATATAAATCAAACATTGACCTTTTGGGTATCCTATGTGGCAGACAAGCCTAGAAAGTGCAAAAAAAATGGTGGCCACAAGGACGCGCAAATGGCCCATCCATCAGTTTTGGATGACCTATTTGCGCGCCCTTGTGGCCACCATTTTTTTTGCACTTTCAAGCTTTGTTTACCCCATAGGATACCAAAAAAGTTAACATATTGTGAAATCAAGTGTCTATGCAACATTAAATTAGATTTTTCAAATGTCCAATGTAATTGAGCCTTTTGGTGTAGGGAAGTATTAGGTAGAGCTGAAGGAGGTGATAGTGTGCTTAAAAACTTAAACTCTGAGTTGATCTTACTTTTTCTAGTTTCCTTGAGTGCAAACATATGTTCCATATGCCAAAAAAAGGGTGGCCACAAGGGTGCGCAAATTGGCTATCCAAAACTGATGGATGGACCATTTGCCCTCCTTTGTGGCCACCCTTTTTTTTGGACCTGGTAGGCTTCTCTTCCCTCAGGATACTTAAAAAATACAGATTAGCTGAAAGCAATTGTTTTTGCAGCATTACTTTAGAGAAACCACTTCTTTTCACTCAGATGTGTTTTATAATTTCCCCAGTATTAAGGTAAGTTGAAAGAAGTATCATGTGCATCCAACTTCCGTTGTGTTGTTACTTCAAGCAAAAAAGCCACAGCTTATTGAAACATATCACCAATTACAACAATTTTCAAGATTGACAGATCATATTTAGAAGAATGTACAAGATAGAGAGACAATTTGGAATATTTTTTTATTACTTCCAAGAAGTTGATTTTACATCATGTATCTGAGGAGTTCATAATTTATCTTGACCATTTCCTGGCGCCTCTCTTACGCGTAAGGAAACTCCCCAATCAAGAAGACTGCGCTATGGCCTTTGGGTCAGTTGAGCCAATGGAAGCATGTATCCCTATCTGGGCAAGCACTTTACCACAGAAGCCAGTGCCAAATGTTGTGCATACAAGGGATCTACGCACTAGGAACACAAGATGTGCAGTTTGAGCAATGGTGCTCAAACACAAAACCCTGCTCAAAGCTTTCAACAACCAAGTCATAAAATGGGCTTGGGGAGTAAATTCATTAAGGACAATGGCCACATCGCCAGGGGGGAGTTGTCCTAGGTAATGCGCAAGGTGTAACATTTATGGTCTAGTAACTTGTGTGTAGCGAACAATAGCATGAACATAGTGAGCATTTCATTAGAATAGCTTCCTAATAAGAATAACAAGAGTGCTTGGGTGGAGAGAGCAACAAAAAGCATAACACCTAGTTAGATAGCATGAACAATACTTCAAAAGAGAGATAAATTAAGCAATTGACAATAGTTGAGGACTGGATTTGCATGGAGCCGGTCCCCCCTCCAAAAGACTTTGTATTATGGTTTCTCCCATCAAGAGAGACATTTTACAATACAATTCTTTGTGATCCTTCAAGACTAGCTAGTGCAATGAAGATGGAAACTTCATGCACTAAGCAAAACACTTATCAAACACAACATCAATTCCGTCACGGTCTCAGACCCAAGACCTCACACACCTTCGAAGATGGTGAGAGCTAGCAGGGTATGAGAGTAGATTGAGAGGAAGAAGGAGTATTCTTACGAGAAAGATGTACATCTCCTCACATAATTCATATTAGCATAGCTTAGCTTAGTAATTAGCATGGTAGAGGAGATGAGCATGCATTGAAGCTTGGCTCTTGGTTGGATTTGCATCACAAAGCCTCCTCACAAGCTTGGAGTAGGTGGTAAGCTTTCCATTAAATCTTGCGAAGGAGAGAGATTCTTCTTTGCTTCACACATGAGATTGTGTGAGTGTGTGTGTGTGATAATGTCTTGCAAAAATCAGCCCCCCTCTCTCTCTTGGTCAACCTCCCCTGCTAATTGCTCATGGTACAGCCATATTGGACCTCCCCCGGCTTAGCCAATGGAAATTAAGCAGTATAAGTGATAGCCTTCTGACATGTGTCCCCCTTTCCCCTTTTGTGAGAGATTTAGGTAATTAATAAATGCAACTAGACTCTCATTGGACCCCTTTTCCTCCTGTCCAATAGGAATCAGGCAAGCCATTGGGCTGCTGAATGCTCATTGGTCCCCTTGGGAGACTGTCCAATAGTCTTCTAGAGAGCTTAATTCCTATTGGTTCTTTTATTAAGTGTTTTTAAATCAATTAAACTATATTTACTCTAGCCTAATTCTCATTGGTCCACCTCCATGGCCATCCAATAGGATTTGAGTACACCTTGTGGGCATCCGGCCTAGGGAGTGACATGTGTCCCTCTTTCCTCTTGTGTACAAATGAAGCTTGTGAGTGTGTGTGGGTGTTTCTCTCTCATCCCCTACTTCTTGGGCTCACCCCCTCCTATGTAGGGACTTGTGAAGACTTTTGTACACACACACAAAGCATCCAAGTTTCCTAAGCTTTGACCTTTGGACACAACCTTTGAATTTTTGGAACCTTAGCATTTTGGAAGTCTGAATAGGCTGAACCTTAGGGTCTTTTAAGCCCATTGTTCCACATTTCTCTTTTGCAAATGGCCCCCCTTTGGATCCCTATTTTCCCTCCTTTGGATCCCTATTGTGGCCAGTCTACTAGCTTAACCAGTATTCTAGCTTTTTCTCCCCTGGAACTTCCCCATATTAAATGATTAGTTTAACATGAGAAAATCATTTAGGAGAATTATATATTGATTATTATGACACAAGGGAAGAATGAGGTCCAAAGCCCGTCCGCTTGCCACTCGTCCTTGCTGCAAAATCATCAACCTCCACAACGTCCTGTCATAAACCAATCAAGGTTGAGAAAAAAAACAATGAAGGATAAAAAAATAACATGAAAATTAGGATAGAGTTTACCTCCTGCTCCTTGTCGTCCTCCTCCCTGTTGCCCTTTCCATCCAAGTCAATGCTCCCATGCACTGCAACTACGAGCTTTGGATCATCAGATGGGGGGTTGCGTAGTCGCATAGGCATCCTAGTGGCCTCAACCTTGGCTTGCGTGTCTTGGAATTCTTCCTCAACCACGTGCAAATGCTTTGCTGCCAGGACTTCTGCACACACAACTGCAATAGTGTCAGCAATCGAGTCCCCAAGTGGCAAGAGCTTGCTTTCAAGGGCATCTGGCGTATTGTCTAAGGGACATTTGGTGCAGTTGCATAGCACACTCAAGCATTCATCCATGAGCAGGCCAAATGCTTTCTCCAAATCATGCATAAACACATACTCCTCCCCATCCACTACCACTAAGATGTAGCAAGGAAGCTCCTCTCTCCTCACCTACCACCTTCCATTGCCACACCAAGCAAGGGTTATCCACCTTCTCCTCCCATTGCCACACCAAGCAAGGGTTAACCACCTTCTCCTATCACTTTATCCCACCTACATTGTAGCAACAAGCAAGGTCCTGATCCTCCTCCTAATTTTCTTTGTTCAACCATGGCCAGCTCTACTTTGCAAAGGCCGCCAAAGGATGAGGTCACATCACTTGCATGCCACAACACAAGAGGTATAGATGATGAGTGGGTGCCACAAGAGTTCACCAAAGGTGCTTGGGTATACATGCAACCATCTGCTTATTGGCCCTCATTGTGTGCGGAATCGTACAAACTTGGATCATCATTGGAAAGAAAAACTCCTTGGCTTCAAGAACCGCAAAGACAAGGGGACCGTAGCCATTGTGCAACATGTTTTCTCAATGTCAAGCATACAATTGCAACAACCACCTCAATTTCCGACACATTGTAAGTACATGTCTTGAGAATACAAAGCTAGGTGTGAAATCACAGTGTAATGTTATTATGGATTCATACTTAAGATTTGCCATGCATTTATAGTCATATTTTCATCCACATTGGTGGAGGAGCAACCACTACATAGTCCGGCACATTCAATGCTATACATGATGATATTGGAGCAACAATGTTTGCACACCTTTGCCCAACCAAACTGGTTCAAAGAAGGATTTTCTTCTATTCTCACTCCTATATTGGGCCTACTTCTACACAAGAGTTTGGAACGCTTGAACCCATCAAAGTAACTTCCTTATTAAGTATGGAGTGGCCGATGCCAGATTTGTGGTTGGTAGCATCTTTCAAGGAAAAGATGATAATAGATGTCCAAAACTCTTTGAAATACTCTAAAGCTTCTAGGTCTCTAGGCTTGAGTTGGTGTTTGCCTATTCATTGTTTTGTGCACATTTTTAAAGAGTTTGGATTTGTGGAGACTACCACAATGCTTGTATGTAAAGATGTGTATTATGAGGAATTAGGAAGGCTTATAAAAGAGTACTAGGGTTTTGTGGAGGGCATGCACAATTGGGACTGGTACTGTTGTAAGGTTGGAGCTTCAGGTATTGGAATGTGCTATTTGAAATCCCGCACCTCCTTGTACATACGATTCCACTATGATCATTGGGTGTGCAAGCTTGGAGTGTGGACTCCCTTACAGAGTGTAGATAGCGCTACTGCAAGCTTTGACATTGCAGTGAGGATGCCCAACGATGCTTTGGAGGCAGTCCAAGTGAACAAGCATTGGACTCTCAGTAATGTGCGAGAACATTTGGTAACTATGGGTTTTGAGGCCCTTCAACAAACGCAATTTCATTTACAAGGTCACAAGGTGAGAATCCTTCCACCACATTTTCAATACATCATAGTTTGTCGATCATTGGATACTTATTGTAATGAATGTCCGTAGATTGGGAAGAGAATGGAAGACAAATTGAAGGTCGAGGAGGACTGGGGCATGGATGGAACTATGCTATCGCTCTTATAACTTTGTAACTCTTGCAATTTTGAAAACAATCCCCGATGTAATCAACATGATTTGCTTCGGCAAATCATGTCTTTGAAAATAATTTTCGCATTGAGATGAGAGATCATTTTTTGGTGAAAGTGCCTTTTTTTTAATATAAATGTCTTTAAAAAAGGGACCATTATAAAAGTGGGGGCGCATAACTCATTCACACTTTTCACTTTCGCAACTCTTGAGCTCCTCCACTCTCTATCTACACCCAAGGCTAGACATGGACGCCTCCACAGCCTCTGCATCTGCATCCACATCCACCCCTTTGTCACGCTTCATCCTCTTCCTCGAGGACACCAAATACAAAGGGAATTTGGACCTCCACACCTTCTTTACTCATCTCCCTGACCTTGACGCCACAATTGCCCTTCACATGGATTCATTTGCCGAGGTTTCTGCGTTCGTGGAGGAGCACATCATAAAATATTCCGTATCTATGTCCCCACATGCAGGGATCTGGGTGCCTTGCGATCTTTTGTGCTACATACACAAAGGTGATCGCCCATTCTCCAAGCGGTTGCGATGATTCCAAGAAATTGCCACCGACACAGGCCATTTCTTGGACAAGCAGGCCCCAAGGGTGTCAACACTCAAGAAGCGCAAGTTGGGGGTGGAGTACCTTTCTCGGCTAGCAACATTCATCTTCTTGGTGAGCGAGGAACCTGATTTGGAGGAGCTCCGCCTACCACACCTTCAGGTTGGGTCCTTCATCAAGGACACCAAGGAGCAGGTGGTTGACCCCATGAATCTTGCAGCAGAAGGACAAACACTTCAGCTCGAGTACCCAGGGGGCTCGAGGAGGTGGTAGAGAAATCCATTGTCGTGGCTAGCTCTAGTGACATTATAGTTCCACTACCATCGACGGATGAGGCTATTCCAGAGGTGGAAATAAGCCACTGAGAGAAAATAACTTTTTGCCTAAGGACTACTTTTGGGGGGGCTCTGGATAGTAAAAAATATTTTTCAATTTTTTCTAAAAAAATTTGGATTTTAGGGTTTTTGGGTGCACGTTTTGACTTTTTGAGGTCAAAAAATGCTTTTTTGACCATAAAATAGATTTAGGGGTTTTTAAGAAGATAAGATTTAAGTTTTGAAAATTTCAAAATTTTGGGATTTTTTAAAAACCGGATAAAAAAGGAGGGAAGTTGGAGGTTTTATATGGCCCATCCCCCCCCCCCCCCCAAACCCTCGTTGATAAAGCACACGCGGTGCACTCGAGGGATCAATGGCCCGAGTGCATCTCACTGTTGATCTCAGCTGGGTGGAGTAAAAGAGATGGGCGTCGTTTGACCCACTTCCTGCTCGAGCTCACGACCTCCTCCCACACACTCCTGCACCTCATCCAACCCGCCTATCACGTGTCCATGCAGGGATTGCGACCTTAAGCATATAAAAACCTGTCCCCTTTGGGCGCGTAGATCCAATGGCCTGAAGCCCCCCCACCTTGCCATGAGAGTTCCCTGCCGTGGATCCTTTGAGTGACACCCCGAGTCACTTATAAACGAGGTCCCCCTCACCCCACACCACCTTCTCACTAGGTAAGAGTCCATTAAGAAGTGTAAGACTACTTTGTCCCCCTACATTTTTAAAGGCATAGAGTGTGTCCACTACCCTTTTCTCATTGGCTGGCCTCTAATTAACCTTAATCCCAAAGGACCCCTAGAGGGTTCATATTTTTCTTGATCACACACACACACACACACACATGCTTGCACATACACACACACGTTGGTATGAAAATTGTGTTTGTGTGTGTGTGTGTTGGTGGAGAGAGAGAGAGAGAGAGAGAGAGAGAGAGAGAGAGAGAGAGAGAGAGTGCTTTGGAGAGAGACAGAGCCAAAAGAAATGAAGGAAGAGAGAGAGAGAGAGAGAGAGAGAGAGAGAGAGAGAGAGAGAGAGACTCAAAATCTAGAGGCTGAAGTCGACCTATGAGACAAAAACACATACATGTGTGTCTCCTCAGGATATCCAAAGCAAGTGATGAAATGACAAGGCCGACCACAAGATGCATCATATATATGTAGTGAAGGGTATTTTGCACCCAAAAACACTTGTCAACCAATCAATAGTGTACTAAGACTTGGAACTTAGATGGTAGTCAATATGGGGCTAGCAACCAATGAAGGTAGCTAGCAAGAATGATGTTCACCGATGGTGTCATTTGGTTGTAGTCGATCGTAGTGGTGTCAAGGCCTTACCCTAGGCTAATATGTATCCCTATCTACACAGTTGACTTCCATGATGGTGATGTTTGGCCACTGCCTACGCTAGCCTTTCAACCCACTCATGTCGCTTTGGGGGGGGGGGGGGGGGGACGCGGACATGTAGGGGCACTGGGTCAAGAGCAGGAGGGGACGACGAGGAAGTGGGAGCATTTAACCATGTCAGCGAGCGGGGATACCCATCACCCACGCATTGATTGAAGGGGAATGATGAATAGAGAGAGGGGTGGATCCCTCATCACTAAATGACAACTCAATTTTAGAGGGGATCTATGGTTGAAAGTTGGCCTCCCGTGTTCACGAATATCAAAACCGTTGATCTTAAATGTGAACTTGATGTAAACAAACTGTAATTCGGGCAAACGTGAACTCGTTGTGAACTAGGTGAGAATTATATGTGAACTCTACAAGATATGTGCATTGCATTTCAATGGTGTGAACTTGGTGTCCCAAAGTGAACTAGGCGTAAACTAGAATCTCGGGATGCCAAAACTACTTAATATAATGCTACCTTGCATAACAAAATGCACGTGCCAACGTAGTGGTAAGACATTTGCTAAGGTGATGGGGAGGTCATGAGGTCAAACCCTGTCCACTCCATAGTTTTCCTCCAATCTAGGACCGTAGATCCCCTCCAAAGGAGGTGTCAATTAGTGGCCCAGGGGGAGGGGGGCGGGGGTCACTCTATGGCATGGGGTCCCTCCCCAAGGGGGATCTATGGCTACCATCACTCACTCACGACGGGGGGCCGTTGGATCTTTCGGGGGTGAACTAGGGGTAAACTAGGGAGGGTACTGAATTAGGATTATGTGGGTAAGCCACACCTTCCATGGCATGATCTGCATGATAGTGTGATGGTAAACCCCCCCTCCCCCCCCGCCGCCTCCTGCAACATGGGGTTCAGAATCCCTCGAGGGGAGTGGATGGTGAACTAGGAGTGAAGTGCACACTTTTCCCCTCAACCCTAGTTTATCCCTAGTTTACTCGATGATCGTACGATGTAGATTGTTCCAGCAGGCACCGAATAGCAAGAGCTGTAGATGCCTTTTGAAGGAGCTCGTGTGAGATAGTGACCCGGGGAAGGGGGGACCAGGATGGGACGTCCCTTTCCAGGAGGACTAGACACCATAGCTGGGAGGTCCTCATGAGTCTCTAGGGTTACACTCATGAGAGGAGGAACATAGCCCAGGACAATTGCCCTAGTTTTTCCCTAGTTCACCCCTAGTTCACTCGATGATCGGACGGTGTAGATTGTTCCCGCGTTGCGGCAGATCGCGCCAAGATCCCCCATGAAGGAGACCATGTGCCCCCGGCCCCCCTCTCGCCCCTTCTCCGGGAATTCGCTCATGAGAGAACTTTGACAAAGCTCCACAATGCACATAATGTAGGCGTTTATTTGGCATGCGCTGGAGAGTCTCGCTAACCGAGCTTCCGTCTTCGCTTGTACAGGAAAGCTTGAGTAGATCATTATCAATGGATCGCCATGACAACACCAACAGCTCTTGTTGCCCTCTTAAAAAGTTGTTCCCAAAAACGGGATCTCCGCGAAGGCAGAAGAATACATGCTGTCATCCTCAAGGAGAAGATGTTGAGGGACAATCCTTTCCTCGGAAACGGTCTGATCGACATGTATGCCAAATGTGGTTCCATAATGAGTGCCCAGGAGGTGTTTGATGCGCTTCCTGCTCGAAACATCGAATGTTGGACTTCCTTGACTGCAGCATATGCCCGTGTTGGGCATGGTCAGAAAGCCCTCCATACTTTTGAACGCTTGAAATGTGAGGCATTTTGTAATGATGCTGTGGCCTTGTCTTGTGCTCTCAAAGCTTGTGGCATCATCAGAGCACTTGAGAAAGGAAAACAGTTACATGCTGAGATTGTCAGTGAGTCTCTTCTTGAAGAGGACGCTGTGCTCGGGAATTCTTTAGTTGATATGTACGCAAAGTGTGGTGCACTCACGAAGGCACACAAACTATTTGATGAGCTACTTGACAGGGACGTGTTCTCATGGACTGCACTTGTTGTAGGCTATTGTCAACATGGCCAATATGAGAAAGTACTTACATACTTCAAACGGATGCAAGAGGAGGGCCTCTCTCCAGATGCAATGACCTTTTCTTGCATTTTGAAAGCCTGTGGAAGCATAGGAGCAGTTGGACAAGGCAAGCAGTTACACACACAGGTTTTAGTGGGCGGATTATTAGAAAATAACAGTGTCCTTGGTACTGCTTTGCTGAATATGTATATCACCTGCGGCGCACTAGAAAAGGCAAAAGAAGTTTTTGATGCTTTTGGTGTCCGAAACATGGTCTCTTGGACTGCACTCATTTCTGGGTATCATCGATATGGACATAATGAGGAAGCAATTTTTAGCTTTGACCAAATGCAAAGTGAGGGTTTCTCTGCAGACCTTACCTCTTTGGGCACCATTCTACCAGCATATGGAAGTTTAGGGGCAGTTGAGAAGGGCATGAAAGTTCATGCTGAAATCTTGGGAAAAGGGTCTTCTGGTAGAGATGTTGTGCTTGGAAATGCATTAGTGGATATGTATGCCAAATGGGGGTCTGTAGCAAAGGCACAGCAAGTCTTTGATGAGCTTCCAGTTCAGAACGTTGCTTCTTGGACTGCACTAATGGCAGGATATGGTCAGGTGGGGAAGCATGGTGTTCTTTTTGAATGTTTCAATAAATTTATAGAACAAGGCATTGAGCCAGACGGCATTCTTTTCAGCATTGTGCTTGATTCATGTGGAAACTGTTTCTCAGGTGATGTAGGCCAAACATTTTATGAGATGCTAAGTGAAAGATATTGTGTCATTCCAACCTTAGAGCATTACATTGGTCTGGTAGGCCTTTTTCAGAAGGCAGGCTACCTAGAGAAGGCCACAGCCATTGTGTCAAAAACGCCATTTTCTAGTCCCTCTCCAGTCTGGTCTTATTTGCTGGTTGCCTGCCAAAAATTGGGAAATCTGAAACTTGGGGAACTGGCTTTCAGACATGCAGTATGTTTTCGCGAACAGTGTGTTGTGAGGGGGCATGCATATGCTTGACTGACTTAAGGCATCTGCTGATGGCTCCGAAGAAGCTGAAGGTATGAGCTGGGGGTGTTTCCAAGCTGAGCAAGGGTGGGATCCCAAGGGATGAGCCACTGAAAGTGGTCTATGTGCTTTGCGCTTCTGGACTGCATGCCTCACATGATGGCCCCCGCATGTTATTTAGGGTATGTTCCCTGTGCTGGCTCAAGGGGAGTGTCCTCAGTCCCATAATCAGCAGTTTCTATAATCACTAGTATTTCTGCTGGTGTGTTTGGAAGGGAGTTGCGTGCATATATTGAACAATTCGCCTTCTTCAAATAATGAATGACGCTCTGATGATGGTCTGGTCTGGGCTCCTCCAGATCTTGGGTTCTCTTTGGGATGTGTGTGATGGCTCTTGTTAGGTAGATTAACAATGTGTCCAGCTTCTTAGATCATGGGGGAATGCGTTTACAATGGCGTTACTCACCTTTGGTGTGGTGCATACACGAGAACGTGTAGGGTTGCTCTAATGGCCGATGCCGCTAGGGCATTAAATAAAAGGCGAGATGCGTACAGCACCCACAAGTGTCTACGTTCACAATCAAGGCTAGTACAGCCTCATTCATACAGTATGAGGCATGTAGGATTGTTTTGAAGGGAAGCCCAAACATCAGAAACTTGTGTCAGTTGGTGCTTTCTTTCCAGTGCAGAGAGGGATCAAAATTGGGAGGTTTGGGCAGCCCAAATATGCGCTAAATGTACGCAGTTTAGTCTGTTTTTTTATATTCTGCATGATTGCAATTGTAGGCAGCTTGCTTTGTATTGTTGTAGTATGAAGTATGATAACCCAAGATGGGGATTCTAAACACAGCATTAGACAACTCAAGGTTGGCAAAAGATAACCCAAGATGGGGAATCTAAACACAGCATTAGACAGTAACTTTATCCCTTTCCAATGGCTTCCCGATGAAAATGCTCAATGCATTTCCTTCATGTCAACCGGCCTTCTCCTCTCGTCCTCAGCTTCCAAAACCTTTGAACTCTCAAGGAAGGACTATTGTAGACACAATAGAAAAGCTCCACCAACTTGATCGATGCGTCCCATTGAGAGAGAGAGAGAGAGAGAGAGAGAGAGAGAGAGAGAGGATACCATGACCCATGCGTATGGGAGTCTCACACAAGATGAAAGAAAAATGATGAATGTGTATGTAACGGGTTTTAGGGTTAGGGTTTTTGCGTCTAGACTAAAGATGTAATTGTTCATTTCGTATGTTGAGCCAGCCCCTCTCTCTCTCTCTCTCTCTCCTTCGACTCTCTCTCTTTCTCTTTCCCTAGAAGGGTAGTCTATGCAAATATCTGAGTCATAGCTTAATCTTCTTGGTCTTGCCCCTACTTTTTCTCTCTAGATTCTACATTCTCTTTGGAGAATGTTGATTTTTGGCCTGCCCCAAAGGGTGAGGCCTTAGTGATGCTCCCCTTTTTGCTAATGAAAAAAAGGAAGATTAATTTTTTTAAATGTTCAAGTTTTTTATTGGTTGATGTAGGTAGAAGATACTTATGACCGAGACAAGCAAATATTCACATGACCACTAGTCCTGGGGAGAAGAGTTATGAGTCATATGCACATTGGGTGTAGCATCTAAAAGCAATGATGAAAGTTTCATCAGTGATATTTTCTAATATTTAACATACAAGCATGTCTATTCAATTCTGAAAAAATAATTTATAAATTGGAAAAAGTGCTTGCAAGGCAAGGGCGACCCTCGTCACTATATGGCACGGCTCTGGTCAGGGGGGATCTAGGGCCCAAATTCGGGGGCGCAAGGCGGCTTTAATCTTGGCCGTCGGATCATGCAATGAACTGGGGGTGAACTCGGGGCAAAACTGGCACCCCGAGTTCACTCCTAGTTCACCCCCCTAGTTCACCCGCCTCGCGGGGTGTGGGTCGAGAACCTGGGACGTTTCGGTTGCCACATGAATGCCCTACCACCACACACTCTCTCTCTCCTCTCTCTCTCTCTCTCTCTCTCTCTCTCTCTCTCTCTCCATCTATGTGCATACTGGAAACATAGAGCTTCTAAGAGCGCAAGGGAGTGTGTTTTTTGGGAGGGTGGGGGTAGCTGCAAGAGGACAAGGAGACTCTCTCTCTCTCTCTCTCTCTCTCTCTCTTTCTCTTACAGGAGTCTCAGCTCAACCGATTTGAGCTGTGTGGCGAGGCTTGAAGTCTGTATACATTGTAGAGTAGTGTTGTTGTGAAGGATGTGAGGCCTGTTGTACTTGACCATGATCCTGCAGGTGAAGGTTGGAAGGTTGGGCATAGGGTGCAGGGCCGCAGGTGGGGGGAGGGGGGAGTTGTTTCCAGGGGCGGCGCCTTGTCACTAATTGACACCTCCCTAAAAAATCAATGGCCCACATTAGGCATCGCGAGGCGGGTGCAATCTGGGCCGTTCGGTCAGTGTTTGAACCAAGTGTGAACTAAGCGTGAACTCGAGATGTATGTGCACCACACCGAATTTGGTGTGGTTTCGATGTGAACTAAGTGTGAGCTAAGTGTAAACTTGGGAGGTATGCACATCACACCAAAATTGGTGTGAACTCAATGTGAAGTAGGTGTGAACTAGATGTAAACTCGTCCGCAACGCCGTGATCTATAAACTTACCACACATATCTTTCAACAGATGTGCGATGCCTAGTGGTTAGAGTCAATTCCAAGGGGAAGAGGGTAGCGGGTTCAAGTCCTGGAACTAGAAAAGTAAGAATCTTTTGCATTCCCTAGGCAATCCAATGGTCACAATCAACCGGTGATCGTGAGCCACTGATCCCACCTCCCAAAAGGACGTGTCAATTAGTGACGAAGGGCTCGCGGGTAATTAATGTATCGTGTGAGCCAGTCAAAGAGTCAAATATAAGACTACTCTTAACGAGCGGGCTGAGGGGGGGGGAGGGCCTCATCTATAAAGACCACGGGAGGAGAGTGAAGGGATCGACGACAGGGGCGCACGTTCGACGACGCGTGGCATTTTAGGGAATCGGATCTCCGTAGCGGAGGGAGGCAGGTTTTTTGTAGTTATGGTCTCGCGTTTGTGCAGTGGCGCATGATAGGTGGGTTGGATAGGGCTTTAGAGTGCTCACTGGGAGGTCTGAGGCTCAAGGCGCAACGCGAGGGCTGGAACCCTAATTTTTTATGCTCCATGAAAGTCCATCAACGGTGGATTAAACGGGGCCGTTGATCCCTTCATTCGACCCGTGGCCTTTATAGGATGCGGTGGGGAAGAGAGAGAGAGAGAGAGTTCTTCGGTTTCTCGGGGCATAGTCCTGGTCGTTCTTCTTGTCCACTTTTACGGTGGATAAGGGGAGCGGCCGGGCTTGCCCCGCCCGACTCCGAAAACAAAAGAGAGAGAGAGAGAGAGAGAGAGAGAGAGAGTTCTTTCATTTTCTGCAGATTGCAAGCCAACATTTACGACAATATACTTGTTAAAGAGAATTCATTGTTGGAGCTATCGAGACAGATGAACAACAACAAATTAAATGTTGAAGACAGCCTCTTCCTTCCGTCCCGTCTTGTGAATTCACTGAGGCATCAAGATCGATCAGCAACATCCTAGTTGCTTTCTTCCTCTGCATAGTTTGAACCTGGACTCATTTGGGTCTCTCTCTCTCTCTCTCTCTCTCTCTCTCTCTCTCGCAATTTGCGGCGCAGGAATTCCAATTGGTGACTCTCTTGCTTGCTCATGGCCAACTGCAGTAGCTCTTCCAAATTCGCGACTCCATATGGCCTCTCTTCTTCGACTCCATATGGCCTCTCTTCTTCTATGCTTTGTAATGATATAGTATCTTACTCAAGGAAGTTGACATTGCAGATGGTCTCTCTAAGGGCTTCTTAAGACCAGGTGGCAATCCTTAAGCATTGCAAATAAGCAAGTGGCAATGGGATCTGGGAAGGGCCTTTCCCAAAGGGAATACATTAGTAAAGCAATTAGTGTAGGGCAATCGTTTCCAAATTGTGGAAGGTTGTGCTCATGTTTCAACAACAATTTTCGCAAAAGTTATACTCTATGCTACAAGTATGTGCTCGGTCTCTCCACTAACTTTGAGGTTTTGATTGCACACCTACATGCCGATAAAAGTGTACCAGGCACACTACATTGCCACTAACTGAGTTTGTTGCACCAAGGATGAGAAGCATGTGTACATCCAATTATTGCACCATGCCTAGGTTTGGAAGTGGCTATCAAATCCAGCGGCGCTAAACCATAGCCTAACTGCATGTGGATTTTACCTAGAGGTGTAGGTGCAACCAGACTATAGCTTGGTACATTACACAAAATACAAGCATAAGAGGTTGAGATATATGAGCATATATGGCTAAATGATTGGAGCTCATCCATCTCTCTTAGGCTGGACCAAATGAGTTGGCAGAAGAACAATGCCTCATTGCCTCCAGAATTGTTTCACTTGCCACCAGCTAATACAACAGGAAGCTTACTGGTATCTTGCACAATGGGGCTTCACATTGATGAAATCATGAGGCCCGAGACTTAAAAGTAGTAGTGAGTTGAATGTGTTGCAAGTAAGTAAGTATATAATATTGCAATGTTTGAGAAAAATCATCTATTTGACCACACAAAGTTCTTTGCAATGCTTTTATAAAGAGGAAATTTGTAAACTAGCATGTGAAGCCCTATCCTGCAGCACGAGCCTAGCATGCTATGGTGCACTGGAGTGAGGATGTCGAGCTGGTTACTACATTGAGTGTTGTTACTGTTGTGCATCCATCTTTGAACTAAAGAAGAACCAAGCATGCTGCGGTCACTCTTTTAGATTGCCAAACGAGTTAATGATTCCCTTCACTTTTTGCAAAGAGCATGCATATCTGTAGTGGTGTGTGCAGATGTGATTGCCCCGAGTTCTCTCATGTGAGAGATGATAAACTGACATTTAAATTGTCAAGAGGGTAAATCGCTTTCCTCTTTCCACATCTAAAGCAAAGGTTGTGTGATTGAGTGTACTTGCCATACCCGTCGAAAGGGTCGTTGGCTATCAAAGCAGTTGGTTGGGTACAAATGTGGAAGAAGGGACAACCATGCATTTATCAAGTTCAAGAAGCGTTCCATGTGACGAATGGGTTTGGGAGTTTGAGCAGTGGGCCTGCTTTGGTCTAGAGGAGGAAGAAGAGTAGCAATGTATTATTCATTTTATTTATTTTTGGCTTATTGGAGACAAGCCTTATGATTTTATCACTTGTTTCTCCCAATTTGAATTTACTATTTTCTCTCTTGAGTACTGTTTCTCTTTCTAACAGCTATGGATGTTTTCTCTCTCTGGGTAGAATATTTTTCATCTTTTCTAGTTTTTCTCTCCTTTGAAGGACAACTAATATTTAAAAATTTGTTTTTGTTTTCTCTATCTTGTTTTTTAATGCAAAAAACACTCAATTTTACTTTTCCTTGAATATGTTAAACTTTATTTCTCTTGAAGACTCCCTTTTTGCCTTTCTTCACAAAGCACATGATTTTTGCTAATTATAAAAAAACACAGGCTTTCTTGCACAGGCTTTTTTCTTTCCCTTGAAAAGTACATGCATTGGTACTATTGTTTTTAGAGTTTTCTTTTGCTTTAAAGAATGTGTGTGATGGCTTCAAAAACTCCAAAGTTTTAGAAAATCACTTTTAAGCTTTTTTCTTTGAGAAAATGCTAAATTGTTTAATAAGAATGATAACTTTTAATGAGGCATGTGTGACAATGGCAAATAAAATTTGAATCTTTCGTGTTTGTTTCAAGAACGTGTATTTCTTGTAGTGAGGGAGGTAAGCTCATAGAATATTATATCCGACCAAGTTTGTACTATTATGTCTACTGATGAATGCTTTTTCTAGTATATGTGCTACATGTAAATTCCTACAAACGGATATTTAAAACAAAAAAATTTTCATTGAATGATTGTTGGTAGCACAAACGTTGCCCTGCATCTTTGAAGGTGGATGTCGAGTATGTTTTGACATTATTCTTTTGTAGTTATTCATTCGCCTATGTACTTGCATCCATTTTGGCGACACGTGATGGAGTAGACAGTGTATCCGATATCTATTGTCTTTTGTTGGTTGGATTGTCTCATACGAGCAACAAAATCTAGCTCTTGCTGTCTTGTTCAACACAAGAAAGACAAGAGTAGTGTTAGATTGAACGTTGAAAATCAAGAATTGTGGAGTATATATTCAAGATATTTCATGAAAATTATCCAAATTTGATTCAACCTATAGGTTGGTTGTCGATGTTGATGAAGACATATGGATCAAAATTTCCAAATCGTGTTTTATGAACATCCTTGACGTGCTTCCATGTGAGCTTTTTGTCTGCAATCTTTCACTATTTTTTGAAGTTTTCTAGAATCTCACTTGCATCATTGTTTGTTGTATCTAACAGATCTCGAGGGCGATATCATAGACATAGTGGAGCATCTCAAGAACACGAGCCTTTATTGACGTCTTTGTTTGAAGTAAACGATTACCGTCCTCGATAATCATGAGATCCTCGGGCACGTCAATTCTTATCTTTATTATGTTGATGATCTCTTTTATTAGACCTAAAAAGAATACAATGAATAAAGAAAAATTTGGTATATTTATTGTAGGTAGTAAAGCAGTTATAGGAAGAAAATTGCAATCATGTTGATGTGTGTGTAGAACTAACATGTTGCTCTTTTACCCATGCTTTTGTTTTGGTTATGTTTTTCCACGGATCTGTCTTTGAATGATCACATTTCTATAAAGTTTACAAAAACCTTAATGTAAGTGCTTGGCGTCAACCTGCCATGTTAAGAACCTGCATTTGCTTCTCCGTACGGATACTCTCGTGGGGATAAACCCTGGGCTATTTCCTTGAGGCAATGTTTTTCTTGAAAAGGCCAACAAGTATTTGCAAGGGTATCCAACTATTAATAGTATGTACATTGGTATGCATTGAAAGAACATCATGTGTTATGTTTTATGTACACTAGTATGCCTTCGAGTTGCTCATTTATTGGATGTGCACGCTGTCTGTAATTGTGATATGATTAGTTTTTGTTGTCAGAAATCATTAGTAGAAGGGTGTGAAAGAATTGAGAATATGGTCACAACAATAAAGACAAATCAAAGTAGAACAAAATTAGAGTTAAGTGTAGGCTGAGTACGATGCAAAATCAACATAACGAAAAAGCTTTCAAGACATCACTTAGTTACATAATCATGAAATAACATTGTCATTGCAAAACAAAGCCATGGACAAATTTAAAGCACTATGTGAATATATATTTAGTTGTTGAAATGTTTGTAATGAATACCATGGACAATCGCAAGTGGAATAGCGCATAATATATTAAGAGTTGATAGGTTGAGAATTAGGAATTTTCAATGGTCTGTTATTCGTGACAACATGACATATGCAAGGCCTGGTGCAAACGTGTCTCTAAAGATAAGAAGAACTTTGTTGAAAATTGTTGCACCTTGTGCCTTGCATCCAGTCATGGTGTATGCAAGTGTCAAGGGAAATATGGATGGTACCATGTTCCATTCACCAAAGTTCATTTATGCTTCGTTCGATGAAGCACCATTTTTTTTCCCGTACAATGAATGAGGAAAATGATACATGCAAGTTGACGTTCTGTGCTCCATATTATCATATCGATAGTGCATGTTGCACCGATTATCGGGTCGATGTTATCAGTGATCATGCAGTGAGCACCAGTTGTGAATGAGTCCAATTTGTTGAGGGTCTAGGAGCCACTGCTCTTCATCTCAACCTGTGTAATGTCAGTTTGATTGTAAAATTTATTCAAGGCAAAGCTTTGTAGTGTTGAACTTCTTATCTATGAGTACAGATTATCGTAGTGGAGCCGTTGATGTAGTCATGTATATGAGATTCATCTACAATATATGCACCCAAGGTACGGTTAATCTCACCTATGGTTGGATTTCTTTCACAAATAATGGTAAAGAACTAAAGCAATTCTGTTGCACCTTGTGCCTTGTGTTCAGTCATGGCGTATGCAAGTGTCAAGGGAAATGTGGATTTATGGTACCATGTTCCATTCACCAAAGTTCATTTTATGCTTTGTTTGATGAAGCACCATCTTTTTTTCATACAATGAATGACGAAAATGATACATGTAACTTGACATTATGTGCTCCGTGTTATCATATTGGCAGTGCATGTTGCACTGATTATTGAGTGGATGTTTTCAGTGATCATGCAGCGAGCATCAATTGCAAATGAGTCTAGTTTGTTGAACTTAGAGTCTAGGAGCCACTGCTGCAGTACATTGATGTCACTCATATTTGTCTTCATCTCAGGCTGTGTAATGTCAGTTTGACTATAAAACTTATTCAAGGCAAAGCTTTTGTAGTGTTGAAAGTCTGATCTATGAGTATAGATTATCGTAGTGGAGTCGTTGATGTAGTAATGTATATGCATTTCATCTATAATATATGAACCCAAGGTATGATCAATCTCATCTATGGTTGGATTTATTTCACAAATAATGGTCAAGAATTGAAGCAATTTAGGGTCCATCGCATGTCTTATAGAGCGTGACATCTTATAGAAAGTTGCATGTAGCCAGTGGACCGAGCTTGTGATATGACATGTGTAACAAAGTTCCCATGCATGATTACAAATTGGGGGTAGTTGGACAGAAAGATAACACATTTTTTGTTTAAGGAATCTGCCAATGCATCGCTTCTTGCATTGACAACTTGTCTTACAACAAGGTCAAAAGTCATTCATGCTAGCATGGATAGCTCGTTTATGATTATAGCATCTATCTCTTTTATGTATATATCTCTCATAGGTCTCCTGAATGGAGAGGGGATATTGTTGATTCATTGTTGGTATCTTGAATTTGTAATGGATAGTGGATGTGATCCTGCTAAGTCTTGTTGTTTCTGCTCTAGAGGATGTAGTAAGTATGATACTCATGTTTTGTCTAACGTATATATACGTTAAATATTTGATCAGATCTATCTTTCCACTACCTAGTGTGCCTATCACAATTCTCAAACCTTTTGTAGCATTCAACAGTTGATTGTATATATTCAATTGTTCCGTTCTGGTTCGAAGCCATTGACAAAACAAACTCTTTTAGTATGGCCAATGGCTTCAATCGATGGTGATCCCTGGTTGATTCATCTTCTGTCAAAGATATTGTTGTTTCTCTTGCTCTTCATAATGAAGTCTTCTGAAGCATCATATGGATAAGTTGATCAATTTGTTTATTGTCTAGAATATTTTGTCATGTATACTCTGTGATATAAATCTCTAAGTCCTCGTTTCTTTGGATCAAATCTCTTCTTTGAAACTCTATAAATTAAGAGCCCGTCGTAATATCAGGGGATAGAATCTCGGCTTCAGGGGATAAAATCTCGGCTTCTCGTCGGAAGCATACATGACACAACAAGATGTTGTAGAAGAAGGCCTCTATCTGGTGTCTTGGGTGGTATTCGGTGAATATGAACAATCTTTTATGATGTATGATAGAATTTTCACAGTTGTTTGTTAAAGGTGTGGGTTGTGCACCCTGCTTTTTCACAATGTGATTTTTATAGTACTCAAAGAATGTTAACTTTTCAAGAGTGGTTTTTCTAGCATAATATAAATCAACTAGGTGCATCACAAAAGTGTTGTCTAAGTTTAGGAGATGATGAATCTATGTAGAAAACAATGTCGCTTTGTGTTAGAATCTGCAAAAAGCAGTTCAAAGCAGCTTTTGTGATAGAATTGGCTTTGTCAAAAGTGCAACAGCTCTATCAATAGTAGTTTAATCTGGTTGAGTCCTTCCAAGCACAATTTTGCAACTGCCTTTGCAAATATGTTTAATGTTCCAATTGTTTCAGCCTTCATTGTGTACTTGAGCAGATAATATGATATTGATGTGTTTGTGACACATTAGATATTCATATGAGTGCCCCAAAGGAGAAGAATGGTTTCATGGTAAGCAACTACATTTGAATCTTTGTAACTTGAACAATAGTACATCCAAATCAAGGAATGAGGATCTAGAATTGGATGGGGAGGTTTGGCCAGATATCATACAAAAACCCTTACTTGCAATTTTCATTGTTGCTGTGTAGATGACATGCATGCAACATCACAACACACGTGCATTTTCTTCTTGAGGATGAGATTGCAAAGTGTCTTTGCATGCATGTCATCGGTAACTGTGACAGGGATATGAGCAGAAATATCTGATGTTGCTTGCTTGATGTCATTTTCATCCACCCACAGAATGACATGGGCATGGACAGACTCTCTGTTTTGGATCTCATATCATACAAGGTGGTGATGAATGAGGCCTAGTATTTGACTTCCCTGCAAGATGTAGCGATTCATGAATTGCCTTAATCGAGTGTGGAATAGGAACGCGCATTCAACTGGGAAATCTTTCCAAGAGAACTCGCGGTTGAATGTTTGAGCTATATTCTCGATTGTGTGGACCTCATTCCATTTTGTGGTAGTCACTTTGTCTTCCGTGATGTTTGGTAAACCTCATGCATCAACCATGCAAATCAAATTCTTCAAAGAACGTATGTGCTAGAATGGACTGCCAAAAATTGTCATTGGAAGATTGAAGTGAAGTATGTTTTGGATGGATTCCTTGTCATTTTAATTCTTGTGTGCTCTTTTATACTTGTCTATATCTCTCTACGGAATGGTAGTTGTTGTGTTGTTCACTATTAAAATCACATGTTTCAACTGGTACAATAGTAGGAGATATGGCTTGTATTGATGTCTTTCAAGTCTGACATTTGGATTGGCAAGCCATTGTACATGAAGGATGCAACACGATTGAGAAGCATATCATCATTGTGAATCTGTATGGATCCAAATTCACGTGTATCGGATGTGGTATATGTGTGTCACCTTGATGGCTCAACCATGTTTCCAAAATTGAGAAACTGCTTCCGTTCTGGACCTAATCCATGAGATCAAAGGGCTATAGTTCTGAATGGCAAGATGAATCATTTTCCCTAGAAAATCTTCAAATAGTACGCTCAATCCTATTCTTTTGTGTGGTCATCTGGCCATGCACTTATACCTCTGCAATAAAGGATTGTTCTTGATGTTGAAACCAAGGACATCTAAAATGGTCAAGGTGAAAATTTCATGAGTTGTAGAGTGTAGAGTAGCATTATTCAACCAAAATATTAGTGAATTATCTAGCAGTGAACTCCACTATGGTAATCCTCGTGCTATAGCATGTGTAGTTTTTGTCACACTGGTCGAGATGTCGATATTGTTGAGCAATTGTATATGTAGTTTTTGTGCAGAGAGAATTCATTGTATACAATCAGGTAACATATCTTGGATGGGAATTAGATGTTTTACAAGAAGTGCAAGACTTCCATGAGTATTTGACTTTGGCATGCTCCAAAGCACCAAGCAATAATATTAAAGTGAGGGTAGTAGGACTATCTATTTCATTTGTCTGATGAATTTGTTTATCATTATATGTAAGGTTTTTTGCCGTACAAGATGAACATATTTCTAGATTGTGAGCAAGAATGTCACATAGCATTGTCCAATCTCTATACATAGTACTAATTTTAAACCATGACTTAGTGTCAAGTATGGAGCTTGTTTTAGCCCTTGTTATTTTCTGTGTTAAAAATGCACATTTGTCTAAATATTTCTTTTCACCGGAATATTATGGTCGGCGGACAACGGCCAGAAAGCGATCAAAAAACAACCGGTTGGTTAGCCGATTGACCGATGGTCGGTAGTTGGTGGCCAGTGGCCAATGGTGGAAGTCTTTGGTAGTGGCCGAATTCAATGACCGATGGCCAATTTCAAATCGGACTTGTGTTATCAAGGGTGGCCACACATGGGCGCAATGGAGAATTCAACTCGGACTTGTCTACACAAGGGCAGCTACACACGGCTATCTCTCATGAGAGGGAGCAGCCCTTTTGGACTATAAAAGCTGGAGGCCTTTTCTACACACGAAATGGATTGAAGACGTGAAGCATTGTGGTGCATTGTGAAGTTGATGCAACAAGGTGGACGTGAAGTGGTGAGAGTGAAGTAAGGCGGGAGCTCCAAAAGGGTATAATCCCTTTGTAATCTACTTCTTGTTTTGAAGTACTAAAGCCATTGAGTGGCTTCTTTCCCGTGGAGTAGCCCACATTGAGTGAACCATGTATATCATGTGTGCTCTTTCTCTCTCCTCTATAATCTCTCTTGTGTAAAAAATTATCTCTCTCCATTAAGTAAACTACTCAAGTATCTACTTAGCTACGTCATATCTCCTAACACTTAGCATATGGACCGTGATCTAGGTTCAAGGCTGGTTGCAACTTGCTCCCTCACTTTTTAATGCTTGGATTGTATTCTTGTAGACCTTGAGATCCTCCTACTGAGCCTAGTATGGGACAAAAGAGGACATATATAGTATGATATGAAGTATTTAGGAATAAAGTAAACATGCACAAGGTGCATTCACTACTGTAATACATAACATGCATTGGATATTACCCGTATGCAAAGAAGTGTGTGTCTAATTGATATATACAGATGTTGATAGACATCAAGTATATACTAGTGAAAACAACATGCAGGTAAAGTAAACTAAAGGAAGCACTATGAAAATTATAAGATAAACAAATAGATAAAGCATTGATGGATTGTAATAATAAATGAAGTGCTTTACTGACTTGGAAATCTTTTATAGGTGTTATTTGATTTTCCAAGCTACAAGCAAATGTTTATTTCAAGCTACAGAAAAGCAATGTGAATAGTTAAACATTTTGTCTTGCACCATATTGTTTATCCATCGGTAAAGATATTTGGGTGGTTTGTAAGAATTGGTTTTGCATCCAAGAATCTAGATAGCTGAGCATGGGAAGTTTAACATATTGACAATCGAGTTGCTCCCTTATGACATGTTGGGTATGAAACTCTTAAGATGTTGAGAACCCATCATTTACAGATCAAGAAATCCCAAACTGAATCAAGAGAAAAATGAAGCACGTAGTGTAAGGAAGGCACTAATGAGCTTGTAGCATTGCACATTGGACAAGCTCTATAGTCCTCAACTCGAGTAATGAGCTTGTAGCATTGCACATTGGACAAGCTCTATAGTCCGACACATTTTCACTAACCTTTGTATTGACCTCCTTTACCTACCTAACCCATATACATATGCAACACACACACACACACACACACACACACACACACACACACACACACACACACACACACACACACACACACACACACACACACACACACACACACACACACACACACACACACACACACACACACACACACACACACACACACACACACACACACACACACACACACACACACACACACACACACACGCACGCACACACACACACACTCATCTAAAAAAGGCAATGCCATTGAAAACCCTTGGACTATTTTGGGTCTCTACTCACACCCTAACACATCCAGTCTCAGGGTTTTCCAAACCATAATATTTTCACATAAGTTTTTGCATCCCCTTTGCATCCAAAAGTAGTGTCAATGATTGCTTATGTTGGCATATGATTCTTTTGGATATAATAATCCCTAATTGACGGCATCCGCTCCTAAGGAAAT
This sequence comes from Adiantum capillus-veneris, assembly GCF_014529385.1. NCBI lineage: Eukaryota > Viridiplantae > Streptophyta > Polypodiopsida > Polypodiales > Pteridaceae > Adiantum > Adiantum capillus-veneris. Next base: position 130,440,626 of record NC_140942.1, read on the forward strand.
GAGGCATGCATTGAGTGAATGGCTCACGATCCTTCTTCTCAACTAACGTTGTCGTGCAGCTCCGCTTTCATGATGGGAAAAAGAGCAAAGAAATGCAAGCTAAGCTTCTTTGATGCAGCTTTAGATACGGTATACGACGAGAGGCGATGTTAGGATTTTTTTGGAAGAAGTGATTGCACATATGTACATACACATGCATTGTGCATCAAATAAAGGATTTTCCATTTTCCAGAGCCAGGTGGCTACATGGGGCCCACATGTGTATAGGTAGGACAGCGTGTACATAGTACATTGATTTTCATTGTCACCAATATCATTGTGTTTTTTCTATAATAGTGAGGAGTTGGTAGCGCGTAAAACTTCGCTCTGAATTTCAGCCTATGGATTCTTTGCAAGGTCGCATGCCAGGGTTCATCATGAACCGGTGGTTTCTATTACTCCTCAGGTTATGCCAGTAGTGGTCACTATAACAGTGCAAGATGATGGGCTAAGGCAAGACATGAGGCAAGTGGTAGATTTGATGAAGAATCTCAGCCTAAACATGCTAGGAAATGTGGGAAATAATTGAGGTCGTGGGAGGTTTGCAAATCAGTCAGGAGGTGAAGAAAGACCCAGGAATGGTGTTGGACAAATCAATGGTAGAGTCTGGAGGCAGAAGTCCACGTGTTATAATTGTGGAGAGTTGGGCCACATCAGCCCGTAATGTGATAAGCCACCAAGGATGGAGGGAGACATGTATCCATTGCCAAGACAGGTGCTAACCAGGTCAAATGATTATGGCATTGAAATTGAGGGAGGAGAAGGAACCAGTGGATTAACCCAAGAGGAAAATGGAAAGACAAAATTGATAAGTGTGGTCACCTTGGAGAAGGCAGCAAAGCTAGAGGATAAATTAGTGATGCCTATTGGGAAGAGGACCACACAGGATAAGGAAGGAAGAAATGCCCCAGTTCCTAGCAAGAAGAAGGGAAAGAGCCATGAAGGCGAAGATGTCAAGGCCAAGAGGAAAAGAAGGGCTCGTTACAAGTTTCATGTTTCAAATTTTCCACTAGGGGATGGGCAATGAAGCTATGACTGGAAGGAGGATCTGACAAGCAGGAAAGTAGATGTTACTTTTGGGCAGCTTATAGAGATGGTGCCTAAGCTAAAGCGACAGTGGAAGAGGATGGTTAACCGAATGGAGAAAGAACCAGAGAGAGGTTCAATGAAGGTATTGGCGATGGATGAGCTACCAGACATTTTCCCAATAGTAGATGTGTGTCACAAAAGCAAAAGTATGGGACAAGATTATGTTGATGATGGAGCCCAAATATGTGTCATAACTCATGCATTGAAAAGATGGGTCTTACAGTGACTAGGGTGTCAGGATTTTGGATTAGATTGGCAAACCATCAGAAAGTAAAATGTTTGGGTGTTGTAAAGAGCTTGGAAGTGGAGGCGTATGATGCAAAAGTGGTGGTTGATTTCCAGGTGATGCCACCGGGGTTGGGAGCATACCCTATTATATTGGGCAGACCATGGTTACGTGCAGTGGGAGCTGTTCAAGATTGGCGACGTGGTACGATTAGCCTCTATGGAAAGATAGGTACCAAGAAGCTATATAATATGGACACAAGGAAACGATTGAGCTTTATGAAGATGAGGATGAGTCTAGTAATGAAGACTATTCCACAGTGTCTGATGAGGACAATGATAGTACTACCAGCAGTGATGAGGATGTTGATGTTACATTTCTTCTAATGGACAAAGAAATCCATGATTTTGGTTTAGTTGCATTTGCAAATGAGATTGAAGATGAAAGTGAAGGGCTTTATGAAGTGATTGAAGGGCTGATGCAAACCAAGGTTGAATTGTCAAAGAAGCAAGAATTGGTGACACAAATGATTAGTGGAGACCTCTCAGCTGTGGAGAAGGAGATATATTTGCACATGCTGGCTAGTTTTCCTGATTTGTTCATTACTTCATACGAAGAGATTAGAGGGTTCAATGGAGAAGAGATGCATGTAGAGCTGAAGGAAGGTGCTAAGCCAGTGCGGCAAAGGCTAAGAAGGATGAGTCAAGAGCAGATGGAAGCCTTGTGGGAAGGGGTGGACAAGTTATTGAAGGTAGGGTTCATAGTCCTAGTGGAGACCACAGAATGGGTGAGTCCAGTAGTAGTCAGTCCAAAAAGAAGGATGGGAAGTGGAGGATTTGTGCAGATTTTAAACCCTTAAATGCAGCCACTAAGAAGAACCCATATCCTCTTCCATTCATCGATCATATATTGGATTCAGTGGCAGGTTGTGAGAGGTACATTGTGTGTGTGATGGTTTCTTAGGCTATTTTCAATTGAAGATTGCTCTCAAAGATAGAACAAAGACAGCTTTCATTTCTATCAAGAGAGAGAAAATTGGGTATTGGAACCATTCATTGGTAGTTGTGTTAAAGCTTTTATGGACGAATTTTGTGTCCATAGTAGTAGGGCTGAGTACCGTGAGAAGTTGAAGATGGTATTGGCTTGATATGATGAATGTGGAGGACAACTAAATCCAAAGAAATTTCATCTAGCATAGCCAAGGGTGAAGTTATTGGGTCATATGGTGTCAGAAAATGGCATTGAGGCTGATCCAGACAAGGTTAAGCCTATTATTCTTCTTCCATCACCTACGAGTACAAAGCAATTAGCAACCTTTATACACAAAGTGAAGTACATGGTGCGGTTTATTCCATTGTCTTCACAGCTCCTTTATCCATTACAACAAGTGGCAAAGCATGATCCATTGCAATGGGGTGACAAGTGTGAATAAGTGTTTCAAGAGGTGAAAGAGGTGTTAGGGGGGCTATCAACCATGTAGGCTCTTGATTGGGGGCAAGTGTTTTATGTAAATCCATCAGTAGGGGATGATGCCATTGGAGCCATGCTTTTGCAAAAGGGGAAGGGCAGCCATTATATGAGGCCAGTGTATTGTGCAAGCCGAGTGCAATTGGTAGCAAAAAGAAAATTGTTGGAAGTAGAGCTAGTGATGGCCAATGTAATATTTGCTTGTCGACGATTTCATCATTACTTGCTATGACCACCTTTTTTTTTCCTTGACGAGTTACGCCTTTTTGCCACAATTAATTAATGGCACTAACATGTCAAATGTGGTCAAGAAATGGGTAATTGAGCTGCAAGAGTTTGAGTTCTCTTTTTTTAGTGGAAGACAGTACAAGAGCTACCCTAGCTGATTTGTTGACTTACAAGGAGAATCTTCTTCTTGTTAAGGAAAAGGGTAGTTGAATAAGTGCCACAGATCAGCAATGCACATGTGTTGTTCTTTGATGGTTCATACAGAAAGAGCCATGATGCGGCTTCAAGGGGTATAGCACTTTACGATCCAGAGGGGAAGCTAGTATGCAAGAGAGGGTTCAAATTGGATGCACATAGTAACAATGAGGCTGAATATGCTACTTTGGAAGCTGGATTACACATTTGTTTGAAGCATGGGATTAGAAGGTTGAGCATAAAAGGTAATGCCTTGTTAGTTGTGAAGCAAGTGTTGGGTGTGTGGAAAAGCAAGAACACCTCATTGAAGGAAATGTGTTTCAGAATTAAAGGCCTGTTAAATTTTTTTGAAGCATGGAGCATCAGACGCATTGAACGTGCTCTAAATGGAGAGGCACATGAAGTTGCTCAAAGCATGATTGGGGAGCTATTTGTGTTGAGGACCAATTTACCTCTTTATCATGGCCGGGAAAGTTTGGCTCAAGAAGAGGAGTTTTTGCTAACAAAAATCATTCTGAAGGACATTCAGAAGTCTAAGAAGTATGGTTTTGTGCGTAGAGCATCCAGGTACAAATTGATTGGTGATGTCTTATATATGAAAGGGGCTAATCTTGTGTTGAGACGTGTACCTTGGCGAGAGGAGCTTTATAGAGTGTTGGAAGAGAATCATGAAGGCGCATGTGGTGGACATTTTGCTCTAAAAATCACCTTGCATAAGATCTTGCAAGAGGGGTATGTATGGCCTAGTTTGCACAAGGATGTTCACTATTGGTGTAGGTCTTGCAATAGGTGTCAAGCATTTGGGAAGAGAGTGTTGAAGCCAGAGCTATGAAAAACCATTATGGCATTTGATGTGTTTGAAAAGTGGGGGATTGATACAATAGGTCCGTTACCTATCACAAGCACGGGCAAAAGCTATATTTTGACTACAATGGACTTCTCTCTAGATGGGCAGAGGCTATAGCAGTAAAACAAATCACTACAAAGTATGTGGAAAAATTTGTGTACAATGAAATATGTTGCAAGTTTGGGGTGCCACTGGAGCTACTTTCGGACAAGGGGCCAGGATTTAGAGCTAAGCTATTAGACCTTTTATGAACAAAGATGAAGATTAGGCACCATCATACCACTCCTTATTATCCACAATGTAATGGCTTAAATGAAAGATTCAATGGTGAGTTGGTACAAATTCTTTCAAAAGTGACAGGGCACCAAGGAAAGAATTGGGATTTGGAATCGCCTAGTGCATTATGGGCTTACCGTACTTCGGTAAAAGACAAGTATAGGGTTTAGTCCATTTCATTTGGTATATGGAAAGGAAGCACTATTGCTTGTGAAAGTAGAGTTGCTTGCAGTCAAGATGTTAGAAAAGTTACTTGGGTAGTCCAGTGATGCATACAAAGAGAGACTCTTACAATTACAAGAGGTTCAACTGGATAGAATGAGCGCATTGGAACATTATGGATAGATGCAAGATAAGGCTTTAGAAAAGATAAATGAAAAGGTCAAAAGTAAGGGTATCAAGAAACATGACTTGGTTTTGTGCTACAATAGTAAGTTGGACAAGACATTCCAAAAGAAGTTTCAAATTAAGTGGGAAGGCCCTTTCAAGGTAGTGGAGTGTTTTTCAAATCGTACATATTAGCTAGCTAACCTGGATGGGATTCTACATAAGTCAAGAGTAAATGGATTGCGTCTTAAATTATATCATGCTAGATTAATGATGGTGGAGCAGGATGAGCTATCTGCAAAACAAGTAATGTATGTGAGGGATGAGGAGACCTGTGACGCGGCGAGTCTCATATCTCTTTTTGCTGCTGTTGATCATGAATGATCTAGCAGGCTAGGGGATGGGAAAATTATGTTACGAGTTTTTTGGAAGAAGTGATTGCACATATGTACATGCACATGCATGGTGCATTGAAAAAAGGATTTTCCATTTTCCAGAGCCAAGTGGTTACATGGGGCCCACATGTGTACAAGTAGGACAGTGTGTACATAGTGCATCAATTTTCATCGTCACCAATATAAGTGTGTTTCTTTTATAATAATGAGGAGTTAATAGCAAGTAAAACTTCTTGAGGAAGCTATCGACGGGGCTGTTTCCATGAGGTCAGCAGGTGCGTCAAGTGGCATCCAGTGGCATCAGCAGGTCGAATGGGGTCAAGACTTGCACATGGATAAGTACGGACACAACGCAGGTGTTTTCTTGTGATGAATCATGCGAAAATGTCATCATGAGGACTATATTTGGGGGCCACTTCACGTGATTGCGGGATGCATTATTGGAAAAAGTTGAGTGCCAACTTGGTCTGTTCGGGGTCCGTTTGAGGTCAATCAAAAGGCCAAAGGTGCCCAAGGGATAAAGTGAAGTGTGGACACTGAAAAACCTGAGAGAAAACCAGCAAAGTGTGGAGAGAAGAGGAGGAACACTCGCAGCTGAGTTTTTGATGTTTTTGGAGCGTGTTTTGGCCATAAACTGCTCATCCGAAGTCGGATTTGAGAACTTTGATATTGTAGAGTGGGGCTTTTGGCTGCTCCGGATGCAATGGTGCTGTCCATTTTGCCAAATTCCTCACTTTTTCCTACTACTTTGGCTGTGTAAGTTTCTCCTCTAAGCGAAGTCTCTATTCAAATTTGTGATTGTATCTGGCATATTTCATCCATATTGTGTGAGTTATTTGCCCCATTGGTGTTGGCCCATGCTGACTTGTATCTAAACATAAAAAATGTTCCTCTTTTGAGATGAGTTTTTTGTGTGTGTGTGAGTGTGTGTGTGTCTGTGTTGAGTGGGAAAATGGATAGTCTCTCTCTTCTCACTCCATTGGTGTGTTCCCTGTCTCAGCCAGGTGGGTTGTGTAAGCTGAGTGGTGACCCATAGTTTCTGTGTGTGTGTGTGTGTGTGTGTGTGTGTGTGTGTGTGTGTGTGTGTGTGTGTGTGTGTGTGTGTGTGTGTGTGTGTGTATTATCCCAAGAGTGTGTGTCGGTGATTATAGAGGCATTTCCTCCTTCTCACAGTGAGTTTTTGATGGTTATGATCCAGAGGGCTACCTATAGTGTTATGAGCTGGAAACCAAGTTAAGAGGGATACTTGAAGAGTTAATGGTCAGATCCTTTGAGCAATTGGTGATTTCAGATTTGAAGGAGTAGATTTGAGAGGTTATCAAAGCCTGCAATGATGACTGGGAATATTTCAAAGAAGCTATTGTACAGGTAAGTTATGAGCATTATGAAAGCTATCAAGAACAGAGTACAAGTCTACCAAACTACATAGATATTCGAGGACAAGTACGATCAAAGTTAGAAGTTGTGATTGATGGGTGTATTGTACAAGATGCTACCTTCTTAAAGGCTAATGATGAAGACATAGTTAAAGCTATGTATGAAAAGTTGGGTTTTGCAGATGTTGTGCATGAAGTAGAAGTCATTGAGGGCGAGGCTTTACAGCTTCAGGATACACAATGTGAATTTTGCAAAGAATCTACATGTGCAGTTCATGATACATAATATGAATTTGGTAAAGAACTTATGAATGCAATACATGCCAAAAAGAAATCATGGGATCAAAACAACGAAGTGGCTAAAGCTCAAGAAGAAATTGTGCAGGTGCATGAGTGCAGCCATATTCAAGTAGACGTGCAAGAAGATTCGGTTACAACTGATACTTTTTCTATTGACTTAGAATTAGAGCAATTTTGTTTTGGTACAGATTCTATCATGGAGTTGAATGATGATTCTGGTACAAATTCTCCCATAGAGTTGAATGATGATACATACGCTATATGTCAAAGCAAGGCCGCAATTGAGAGCAGCAAGACCATGGATTTGAAATACCAGATTTGCCAAATTTGGATATACCAGATTTTGAGGACTTGGTTAAGGAAGAGTATGTGCTTGAAGATCTGCAAAATGTTGATTCAGAGGGGGTGCAAACTCCTTCTTTGACAAGTTCTTGTGACCTAGAGCTACCATTTTGGCGAATTGATCTTGAATTTTCTAGTGATTTAGAGGGGGAGAAAACTTCTTCTCTATCACGAATTTGTGACATAGGGCTCACACTATGGCAGAATGATCATGGACTTGATGATGCTGATTTAGAGGGGATGCATACTAAAGTGCAATCTCTTGGTATTGAATATGATTGGTTTCATTTGTGCCGATGATATAGACAATGCAGTAGATGAAATTTTCAATGTGCATGTTGAACTTTGTGCTACAAAAGTGCAAAGATATTTGGATGAGGGTGAAAGACTTGAAGAGAATTTTATAGCAGATGTATTTAATATGCATGTCATATGTGGAAATCTTAGTTTACAGCAGCCTGAGATGTGCAAGATGGAGGAACATTTTGAAGGAATGGACCTAGATCTTATGTGCTTATTGGATGAAGCTTCGGAAGGATTCTCAAATACATATGCTAAGGATACAGATCAATCTAGATTCATGCATGAGCAAGTTTGCTCAGATGCAGTTGATGTTGATCTTATGCAGTTGCTGGATGATTCTCTACTTGATTTTAAGCCTCTACAAGATAGAGATTTTTTTTTGGATACATCTTGCAAGCCTAAAGAAGAGTGTTTTGCCAGAGACTTGATGTATTCAGATATGCATGATTGGGAGTCCAATACTAGTGAGAGTGAACGTGCATTGCCGATGATTTTACGTGTGATTGATGATCAACAACTGGATGAGCCAATTGCACAGGGGATACGGTAGTATCTAGTGATACCTGATGCTATATGGGATCTAATTTTACCCTATGATGTAGGGGATTTTGAGCTAGCCTTTGACCTAGGAGGTGTTAGGAAATAAGACGTAGCTAAATAGATAATTGAGTAGATTACTTAATGGAGAGAGACAGATTTACATACACGAGATTATAGAGTAGAGAGAGAGAGAGAGAGAGAGTACACACGATATACGTGGTTCACCCAATGTGGGCTACGTCCACGGGAAAGCAGCCACTCAATGGCTTTAGTACTTCAAAACAAGAAGTAATTTACAAAGGGATTATACCCTTAATGGAGCTCCCGCCTTGCTTCACTCTCACCACCTCACACTCACCTTGTTGCATCAACTTCACACACTATTAAATGTGTGTAGAAATGGCCTCCTTTTATAGGCCAAAAGGGCTGCCCTCTCTTATGAGAGACAGCCATGTGTAGCCGCCCTTGTGCGAATAAGTCCAAATCGGACCCTCCAATCCGCCCATGTGTGGCCGCCCTTGAGAAGACAAGTCCGCTTTTGAATTCGGCCACCGGACATTGCATTCGGCCACCGGCCACCGGCCATTGACTTCCGACCACCGGCCACCGACCATTGACTTCCGACCACCGGCCATTGACTACCGGCCACCGGCCAACCGACCGATTGTTTTCCGACCACTTTCCGGCCGCCGGCTGGCCATAATATTCCGGCGAAAAAGAGTAAGGCCCCTGATTCTTGTCCGTGAAAATTTTGGTTCCCGGTGAGTGATTTTCCTTCACGCACGATGGCTTCTCCTCATAATGGGGGCCTTACAAATGTGCGCTTTTACCACAGAAAATTACAAGGGTAAATCAGGCTCCATACTTAACAATCTCCCACTTGGAGACTGATCTCCAAACCAAACTTGTGACTGCTTTCCATTCTGGCTTCTTATCCTTGAATGCCGATTGAAGATGAGCAAAAGCTCAACTTCTCCTTGTTGACCACCTTTGTAAACATGTCGCAGGATTTTCACTTGTATGCACCTTTCCTAGCTTTAGTTGTCCCTCTTCCAAAAGAGTGCGTATGAAGTGATATCTCACCTCAATGTGCTTTGTCCTTGAATGAAAGGCTGAGTTCTTTGCAAGATGGATAGCGCTTTGGCTATTACTGTACAAGACACAATTGTCTTGTTTGAATCCAAGCTCTTCTAAGAATCTGTGAAGCCACATAATTTCTTTGCTTGCCTCCGTCATTGCTACATACTCTGCTTCCGTGGTAGAAAGTGAAACCACTTTCTGCAGCTTTGAAGCCCAGCTTATTGCTGTGCCTCCAACCATGAACACATAGCCAGTAGTGCTCCTTCGAGTATCTTTGTCACCTGCCATATTTGCATCAGCATACCCTTCTAGAAAAATATCAGTTCCTCCAAAATACAAAGCATTTGTTGTTGTCCCTTTTAGATTCCTAAGTATCCACTTCACAGCTTGCCAATGCTCTTTACCTGAGTTGTCCATGAACCTACTCACAACTCCCACTGCAATGTCTGGCCTTGTCCAGACCATAGCATACATTAGAGAACCTACCGCTGCAGCATATGGAACTTTAGACATATAGGCTATCTCCTCTTGTGTCTTTGGACACATATCCTTTGTTAGTTTAAAATGACCAGCCAAAGGTGTAGAAACTGGTTTTGCATTTTGCATTGCAAACCTTTCTAGTACCTTCTTGATGTAATCTTCTTGAGATAGCTTTATTGTTTTCTTCGTCCTGTCCCTTGATATTTTCATACCAAGTATCCTCTTTGCAGCACCTAAATCTTTCATTGAAAAAGATTTGGACAGCTCCTCTTTTAGGTCTTTGATGTCCTGCATGTTAGCACTTGCAATCAACATGTCATCAACATACAACATTAGGATGATGAATTTCCCATCTCCCAAATTCTTCGTGTAGACGCAGTGATCCGAGTTGCATCTTGTGAATCCATGATCCAACATCCATCGATCAAACTTCAAGTACCATTGTCTTGATGCTTGTTTTAAACCATACAAGCTATTCTTTAATCTGCAAACCATTTTCTCCTTACCTTTTACTTCATACCCCTTTGGTTGAAGCATGTAGATTTCCTCCTCTAAGTCACCGTGAGGGAATGCCGTATTTACATCCATTTGCTCGAGATTTAGATCATGAGCAGCCACAAGGCTTCAGACAAGCCTAATTGAGTTCATTTTTACAACAGGAGAAAATATTTCATTGAAGTCAATACCTTTCTTTTGAGAAAAACCTTTTACCACAAGCCTAGACTTGTACCTTTTCTTCCCACCTTCTTCTTCCTTTATCTTGTACACCCATTTGTTTTGAAGTGCCCGCTTACCTTTAGGCAACTCAACCAACTCCCATGTTTGGTTGTGATATAGTGAGTCCATCTCCACTTGCATGCTCTTCGTCCATTCTTCTTTGGATTCATGTTGCATAGCTTCTTCATATGATTCCGGCTCTCCAGAATCTAAGATCAAGAGATGGTTGAAGGAAGGAACAAACCTTTCTGGAGGTCTACTTGCTCTTGTAGATCTTCGGGGAATAGGTTGAGGCTCCTCATTTGGTTGACGTTGTTGCACATTGTCACCGTTTGCAGTCCTTGAGTCTTCACCGTCCTCAAGCTCCATGTACTCATCACCTGTTTCTTTTGTTTCTTTTCTTTTCAAGTAATCTTTGTACATATTTTGTTCGTTAAAAATTACATCCCTACTCCTTAAGATTTTACCATCTTCAGGATTCCATAGGCGATACCCAAAGTCTCCTTCTCCATAGCTAATGAAGAAACACTTTTTGGACTTTGCATCTAACTTTGATCTTAGGCTTCTATCTATGTGCATGAAAGCCTCACACCCAAACACTTTGAGAAATGCATAATTCACCGGTTTACCTGTCCATGCCTCTTCTGGAACTCCCCCATCCAATGCCGTTGAGGGTGACCGATTGATTAAGTACACAGACGTACTTACAGCTTCTGCCCAAAGCTCAAGCGATAGGCCTGCATGTAGCCGCATGCTTCGTGCTCGTTCCATGATTGTCCTGTTCATCCTTTCCGAAATCCCATTTTGTTGAGGTGTCCTTGGGGTTGTCCTTTGCCTCCGAATGCCATTGCTAGCACAAAAGCTTTCAAAAGCTTGGCTGCAATATTCGCCTCCATTGTCGGATCTGAGGCATTTAACCTTGGTACCCGTTTGATTCTCCACAAAGGCTTTCCACCTTTGAAATATGGAAAATACATCGGATTTATTCTTCATGACATAAACCCATGTTTTTCTAGTCGCATCGTCTATGAATGTTACATAGTACAATGAGCCACCAAGTGATGGTGTACTTGCAGGACCCCAAACATCAGAATGAACCAACTCAAGTTTTTTATTTTTTCTTTCATTTCCTGATTTTTGAAATTTTACCCTCTTTTGTTTACCATAAACACAATCTTCACAGAACTCTAAGTCCACTTCTTTCAAACCTGGTAGAAGCTTCTTTGTTTGAAGGATTTGCATTCCTTTGGCACTCATATGCCCAAGTCGGTAGTGCCACACCGCACTGTCAACTTCTGTAGTTGCTGCACAAGCTGAAGGTTGCGTGCTAACAACACACAAGTAAAGTGTACCAACTTTTTCACCCTTGGCAACCACCAAAGATCCCTTTGAGATCTTCCAGCGTTTGTTTCCGAATGCAATGTTGTGACCTTCATCGTCCAATTGTCCAGTAGAGATCAAATTTTTGTGAAGAGAAGGAACATGCCTAACATCTTTAAGCTTCCATTCATTTCCGTTAGCAGTTTTGACAGAAACTGTACCTTTGCCGACAATCTCACAAGCTTCATCATCTCCCAAGTATACATACCCAAAATTACCTTTAGTGTAGTCTTGGAAATGTTGCTTGTGTGGTGTCGCATGGAATGAAGCCCCGGAATCTACTATCCAGGAATTAGACACATTGTCTAATGAGAGAATTAGAGCATCTTGCTCTACTTTACCTGCCACATTGGCCTCCGATGTTGGCTTGTTGTCTTGAGACTCTGTCTCCTTCTTCTTCTTGGACCAACAATCCTTCTTGACGTGGCCTTTCTTGCCGCAGTTCCAACATTCAAGAACTGACTTTGTGCGTGACTTGCTCCGCCTTGAGCGATCACGACCCTTTTGGTTTTTGAACCTCTCCTTAGGCCTTCCTCTTGTTTCCACTAATAGTGCAGCACTTGATGATTCTCCTGTGCTTCTCCTTCGCATTTCCTCTCTTAGGAGAACACCCACAACATCATCAAACTTAAGAGTATTTGTGTCAGAGATAGAATTACTTACAGCCATCACAAGGCTGTCCCAACTATCCGGTAGAGATGATAGTATAAGGAGAGCTCGTACTTCGTCATCGAAATTGATTTTCACTGATCGAAGTTGACTTATGTTTGTGTTAAAGTCATTTAGGTGTTCTGCAACTGAACCATTCTCTGCCATCTTTAGATTGAACAAGCGCTTCATAAGAAATACCTTATTGGATGCCGATGGTTTCTCGTAGAAGTCGTCAAGTGACTTCATCAAGTCCTCCGTGGTCTTCATCTCCGAAACATTGAAGGCCACCGTTGATGCCAAGCTTAACCGGATTGTTCCCAGTGCCTTTCGATCAAGGACAATCCATGCTTCATCTGCCATTGTTGCGGGCTTCTTCGCAAGACCGCCTAGTGGCAAATAGAGGTCCTTCTGGTAGAGATAGTCTTCAATCTGCATCTTCCAATGTTGGTAGTTTTTGCCGTTGAACTTCTCAATCTTGAGCTTCCCTTCCTCCGCCATAACTCCCACTCAATTCAAGGAATCCTTTCCTTGAGATAATTTAGCTACGAGCAAACCTTGCTCTGATACCAGTTGTTAGGAAATAAGACGTAGCTAAATAGATAATTGAGTAGATTACTTAATGGAGAGAGACAGATTTACATACACGAGATTATAGAGTAGAGAGAGAGAGAGAGTACACACGATATACGTGGTTCACCCAATGTGGGCTACGTCCACGGGAAAGCAGCCACTCAATGGCTTTAGTACTTCAAAACAAGAAGTAATTTACAAAGGGATTATACCCTTAATGGAGCTCCCGCCTTGCTTCACTCTCACCACCTCACACTCACCTTGTTGCATCAACTTCACACACTATTAAATGTGTGTAGAAATGGCCTCCTTTTATAGGCCAAAAGGACTGCCCTCTCTTATAAGAGACAGCCATGTGTAGCCGCCCTTGTGCAAATAAGTCCAAATCGGACCCTCCAATCCGCCCATGTGTGGCCACCCTTGAGAAGACAAGTCCGCTTTTGAATTCGGCCACCGGCCATTGCATTCGGCCACCGGCCATTGACTTCCGACCACCGGCCACCGACCATTGACTTCCGACCACCGGCCATTGACTACCGGCCACCGGCCAACCGACCGGTTGTTTTCCGACCACTTTCCGGCCGCCGTCCGGCCATAATATTCCGGCGAAAAAGAATATTCCGGCGAAAAAAAGTTACCCCCCGAGGCCTTTAAAGTTGCCCCTGATTCTTGTCCGTGAAAATTTTGGTTTCCGGTGAGTGATTTTCCTTCACGCACGATGGCTTCTCCTCATAATGGGGGCCTTACAAATGTGCGCTTTTACCACAGAAAATTACAAGGGTAAATCAGGCTCCATACTTAACAGGAGGTGACATAAATATGCATGGTCTGGGGCAATTGACTTATATGCCATATGATCCAGGCGGTTTCATGAAGATTTGTGGGTTGATTTATGTTTATGCTTTACTAACTAAAAATTCTTGTATTTTCCCTATGATCCTGGAGGATGGTGCAATTTTTTTAAAGGAATGCTCACGAGTCACAGTGGGGCAAATGATTGGTTTTCCATTTGATCCCGGGGGCTACTAGAGTGCAAGTTGCATATTTGAAGAGTACCAGTTATCTATTGTAGTAGGTTGCATGGTACAAGGTTTTGGTTTTCTAGATTTATGCTAAGTCAGAAGAGTTTTTGGTTGGCTTCCAATTGACTTCTTTGGACAATTGATGAAGTATCTTCACATCTTTTGAGTTGGTTCTGCTACCAAAACTTAAAGTAAAGGACTTGATGGCCATTCTGTGTGCAGACAGAGTAAGGCATTCTTGAGCTTGACAGGGTTCCCTAAAGGGATCTTAATGGTCAAGCCATGTGCATCATGAACCGGAGCATTGGAGTCTTGCGAGCTTCACTAAAAAGGTTTCCATAATTGAATGCTTTGTAGATACGGCAGATATTGTTCAAAGATTTTTTATGGGCAACTATCTAATGGTTAAGCTAGAACATTAATGATAGGGTATAAACCTTATATTAGTTTTCATATGTTTAACAAATAATGAGGCTGATGATGGCAAAGAGCTTAAGGTACCTATAGCAGATGCAGATTGAAGTGTAGTTGGCACAGATCGGAGGTTGTGTAGGTTTAGAGATGGTGGATGTCGTGCAGCTCCGCTTTCATGATGGGAAAAAGAGCAAAGAAATGAAAGCTAAGCTTCTTTGAAGCCTACACATTTATTGAGCAGCGATCAAGGCTTGTTAACATGCCAAGTTTAATGATTGAAGTATGCTAGATGTGGCTTTAAAGGGCCAACAGATGCCTTAATTATGCTAAAAATGAGTATGCTTGAAGTGAGAACAGATGAGAGATTATGATTAGAACTGTAGTGCTTGAAGTGCTCTATCGGCCTGTCTTTATGGCTCGGCGATTGGAGCTACGGTGCAAAAGTCATGGCTGTTTGAAGTTTGAGTCAATTGCAGATCCATACCAGATTGGGTAACTGCAACTAAGGGGACAGAGATGAAGTGAATGCATGGGGCTGAAGTGCTCACTTTGTGGAGTGCATCGATTTTTTCAGATCAGTGATCGGAGTTACGGTTGCCATGATATTGGCCGTTAAAGATTCACCGGGGGTTGGTTCCATACTAGCCTGGTCTGCTCGGCCAGAGTGCCATCTAGGAATTTTTGACTTCTACCAATTTCTAGAATGTCATCTTATGCAGAACAATGACTGCAAGATATACCCAGCCTGATTGCAGTAAGGAAACTCTAGGTAATTTAACCAAATGCGAAGGGAATGCCTTTCTCCAAAGCCAATCACCTGTACTTGCATCTCGAGGGCAGGAGAAACTGATGGGGAAAACAAAATCATGATGATATTGTCAATTTAGGGCTAATGAGAGCCTTGACGAGGATTTGGCCGAGATGTATGCAAATGTGGTGTCCCTTGAGGGGAACCGGCCACCCAAAAGGGGCTATTGGCCGTCCAAGGAGGAGAGACCACCCAAGGTAAGGGAGTCAAGGACTACTCGAGAAAGATGTTGTACTTAGCAATGCTTGCCCAATATGTGTACAAAATGTGGTGCCATTACGAAAGCACAAAAAGCTCTTGATGAGCTGATAGTTTGAAATGTCATCTCATGGAGCATATTGATCATGGGATATGCCTAGGAGAGTAGGAGGTGCCAGGCATTGCCTTGGCCGGCATGTATGCCAAATGTGGTGCCCTTACAAGAACTATGGCCACCAAACAAAAGCCAAATACTACTGGCCACACAAGCTATGGCAAAAGGTCGCCCAAAAGGTTCATTAGTAAAGGTAAGTGGGAAAAAGAAGGAAGGGAGGCATGGCAGGTAGCGTGCAGCGTAGAGTATTGAGGAAAGGGAAGGTCGCTCAGGGCCGTGAGCTGTTCAGTGGTGCTCATGCAAGAGAGGAAGTCTGACTAGCATGCCAACGCATGCCATTCGGTGCCATGCTTGGGCAATTTGGCAGAGATGCCTCGCCGGCCATGCAACGTCACTAGGAGGGTCTTTTATGCCCCTAGAAATGACGGCACCATCGTTGCTTAGGGAAGCAAAAGAGGAGAGTATTTTATGGAGAGGAAGAGCATGAGCAAAAAAGAAGAAGGGTATTACGGGAGGAGGAAGCAAATCCACGCTCTCGCTCTCTCTCGTCCTCGGCTAACAAAGGAAAAGTGCGGTCTCTCTCTCTCTCTCTTGAGAAGGGGAGGCAAAGCAAAGGGCTCTCTCTTGCTTTTGTGTTGAAGAGGAAAACAAAGTCTTTCTTTCTCTTGAGAAGGGGAGGCAAAGCAAAGGGCTCTCTCTTGCTTTCGTGTTGAAGAGGAAAATGAAGCCTCTCTCTCTCTCTCGTGTAGATGAGCTACAAGGGACTTGTCATCTCTTTTTGGAAATTTGTAGAACTGCATAAGTAAGTTGGTCTTCAAGATCTTGGATGCCATACCAAATTATTTGTTTAGAACATCCCAAGCTTCTTTAGCATCTTTGATGCCAACAGTATATGAAATGGCACCGTCGCCAAGTGACTGTGCTATAAGTCCTAGTGCTTTTTTATTTGCAGCCACGTGTAAGATTTGTAGACATGTTGACTATTGCAAGTGCATCCTCATGCAACTTTATTAAGTGCCAAAGCCCTTTGTGCATCAGCAAATACATTGTTTTTCTCTGCTAGGTGAAAGGTGGTCTTACGTGGCGACTCGTATAAGCAGTGTTTGACCTCTACAGTGAGCATGAGTTGTTTCAAGATGCTAGAAAACTTCAAATGACGAGGAAAATCTTATCTCTTGCACATTGAGCTACAATGATATTGTCTTAACCTATACACAACTAACCATTGGGCTCAATGGAAACTGACCATTCCAAGATATTCTCCTTTTCTTTTTGGTGTTTTTTATTTTCTTTAATAAATTAATTTTACAAATCTAAAACTTTTACGCTCGAGAGAGCACCAGTTTGCTCAACTTTGAGCGTTACAGAGATGCATCAATTTCCAAAAAATAAGAAGTGTACGAACTACCTCTTAATGTGTAAATGAAGAAGATTACTAGCTGCACTTTTTTTTTGAAAACCAAGGGTTGGATGGGCACCCACCTTGACAGGTTGATGTAAAGGAAAAGTTGTCGAGGTGTCGGAGTTGATGCCAAGCCTCAATCAAGAAAAAAAAGATGGTGCTTTTTATTGCTTTGAAGCTCTCTGCTATGCTATTAAGGACCAGAAACTTGGTAATCCAAAGGTCCTTTCTTCAAATAAGGCCATGGGATTAAGAAATTTGGCTCAATGACCATAGAATGGAGCTTAATCCAATGTTGGACATTGACCCAAAAAAATAGCATTGCCACCTCGTGCTCAGTAGCGTAGTGACTATTGTCCGAAAAGCAACAACCCTACTATTATCAAAAAGCAATAGCCCTGCTATCATTGAAAAGAAAAAACCCTAGCACGTTTGTTTATAAACATTGACAAACAAGTAAACAAATCTATTTTCAACCGCTCTACAACCAATGTTCTACACCTTGACTGTTTGTCAAAACATCGAGTAAGAGGTATCTCTCTCTCTCTCGTGAAATATGTTATCTCTTTTAGTAAATATTTGATTCTTGGATTCTTTGATATCATCGAATGATGGAGACAAGGGTGTGAAAGAGCAATCCAACCCTTGGACCTCAAGAAGCAAGGCATGCTGCTATAAACCTCCTTGATAGATTGCAAGTGGGAAAGGGGGTTGAGATGTCGTAAACCAACCATACTCAGCCAATAAGAGCAATCATGTGAAAATTTTAAATACACAACACTAAAAGGGCAAGAGAGGTAAGCTTGATAACCAACCAAGAGGCTCAACAACATAAGTATACCATCATGGCAGCCTTACCAAAAATTAAAGGCCGGTGTCTAACACTCCAAGGTATATCCATCCCACCATATAGGGTCATTCACCAAGTATTTTAAGAAGAACACCAGTCATTGTCCCTCTTTTTAAAAAAAAACACCACAATCATTGCAACAATTATCCAGTAAATGAAAGAGAATACCACCTTCCAATGCTTATTTACATGCCTATGACAAACCTTAGGTATGCATTCTCAGATACCCCTTACAGTCGAGAGGGAATAACAAACCGAAGCCGCAAACCCCAAAAGGGTACTCATACACCTGCTAAAAAAGTAACACCTAACTTGCAATGTGAAAAAGAAAAAAACCAGTGCCGTACATACAAACAGTGCAACAGAAGTTGCCATTCATATATGCCCATATATACATGACAAAATTTTTGATAACAACAATTGAATCACACCCCATCACACAGTTCGGACAATATTCCATATTAATGTCATAAGTCACCTGAGATTGAGTCGGAGCAGCCAACTCCACAATAGCGTGCTTATCCTTGTCTTTTTCCATATAGCCGACTACTTAACAATACACCCTTGTAGGTAAAACCCTCACAATCCCAATGTACACAAGAACACACATGATCTTCAGAAGCACACAGTACCAATACCAATGAGCACGGAAGATCACCTTTATAGGGTTGGGAGCCAGTGGCCACATTCCCTTATTGCAATGTGATGGGCCCTGCTTTATGAGGAAGATGATACTGCAGTGATGCTATATACAGAGGCCTCATTGTTTCACAACAATACAACGGGCCCGACTTCAAGTGGGTAGAACATACCGCTTGCCATGTTGTACAGAGGGGGGGGGGGGGGGGGGGGGGGGGGGGGGGGGGAAGAGGGAGAGAGATAGAGAGAGAGGGAGAGTAAAGAGGGGGAGAAAGAGGGCCTTAAGATAGTGCAATAGCATAGACCAGGGGGGCACAATGATATTATGTAGAAGAAGACGGAAAAATTAGAGCCAGGCAGGTTGCCCCTCCTCATAACCCTAGTTATCTACTAAGGGTTAGGTGCCATTTAAGGTACCTCCTACTAACAAAGTCACCTACTGAATTTAATTCAATTATTCACCCAACGATTTCCCAAGCCAATCAGCTCCCGATTAATAATACCATGGGGATAGCAACACCTATTCCTAGCAATGTGTGTGTGTGTGTGCCCACCCTTACCTAGGCACCATAACTAATGAGTTTAGTAGGCTCATTAGATATGGGCCTACTTCCTTAGTGAAAGAATAAGTAATGTAACATCAAACATGACACCAAGCCATTCTTTTTTATTGAGAGCAGCTTTTATGGTGGAAATCAAAACTCTTCTATGGAAGTCTTTAGCTTGAAACTTCCTAATAAGGACCTTGGTTTCTTCTAGGGCTAAAAATACATTAGAGGAGGAGTAAATAATTAAATGCAGGATACCTAAACAGGTGTGTAGAGAAATTTTGAATGGTCTATTACTTTTTTTCATTACAAACTCAGCAGCAGTAAGCTTAAGGTGATCCCGTTTCCAAAAAAAATCTAGTAAAAAATTTACCAACAGAGTAAGTGTCAAATATTCAGCTCAATGGACAGATAGTTAGTTTGTTTAGTGAAGGCAATACCGTTGACAGTTTCTTGTTCTAAAAAAGTGGGTTCAATAGATATCCAACACCTGCTAGGCAAAATAGGGATTATTGATACTTAATATGTCATCCGTAAATCTAAAAGTATGATTACACTTTATAAGCATAGAGAGCCCTTCTGCATGGGAAGTTTGCCTAATAATCCATTTGTATTCAAAATATAGTAAATAAAGGTTACACATAGCAAGAGAACAAGACAATCCCATAGGAATGCCACTTGTTTGACGAAAGCAGTTATTGCCAAGTACAACATAGCAATGGTTTAGATCCCACTGAATGATTATTTGAAACTGAACACCATTTGTGTGAAAAGGGGAAGCCTTGCTCACTTTCTTAACCCACCTGGCTGTCTTAACAAAGGAAAGGCTTGAGAATCCTTCTTTGGTTTTATTAGAGAAGGCAAAGTCTACAAGATAAATCAATACATTTATGAGACCATATTCACCTACTAAAGGCTTATTTTTGCAGCATTGGGTAATACCAGCTGCATATACAGAATAAATGGCAGATGGAAGGTTTAAGAGGACATCAGATGAGTTACAACTATCCAAAAAGGTTGGATGTCCGCTCCTGAGAAGTGCCTCACATCTTTTCTTTTACGAGCACATATGTTTTTTAGCTCTTCATATGTCGAATTGAGCCCTTCGGTGACATGTTTTGTAATATTTAAAAAAAAGGCTATTGGAAGCATCTGAGATCCATCGTAATTTACTTTTATGACTTTTAAAATTTGGAAACAGGATGGGAATTTTGGTAGATTTCTCCTAAAATCTTAACTCAGCCATACTTTTACAAGTTCTTTGGATAATAATATCTAAGTCTTCTTCAATATAGCAGAACTCACCACCTTTGAGACGATTTTTAGCCGCTTCAAAGGCAAGCTTTTTGCAGATGATAGATGCCGTGTTAGATGCTTTATCCAAACCCACAATAAGCCACTTTGACTTAAGCTTGCAAAGGGCTAAGGAAAGATCAGTTGTGAGCCACGTAGACTCAGTATGTAACCACTGAAGTGGGAGTTGTGAAACCAATCTAGCAAAGATAGCTACCAATGTTTTGTACAATTCATGTTGAATTGAGAACTCCAATTGGAGTTTACTCAGCAAGTCGTCCAGACATTCATAAGTGCTTTTAAAGAAATATGAAGACTAAGTGGTTGAGGAGGTATGTGATTGATTCCTTTGGAAAGGAGGAATCTTACAGAGCTATTCTCAATAATAGAAAGATCTGTGGTACATACATGCATTCCAAGACTGCCAACTTCCATTGTAAACCTATTCCATAAATGACAATCACATGACAAGGGTTTTCCTTTTCGAAGAAAATCATTAGAGTAAACCAGATGTAGTAAAGACTCAGTAAATTGCCACCCTATCCTAACTTGGCTTCGTATATCCAGATTACCAAATGTAGAGAGAAAGCATTTGTTAAATGTAAAACAAGGTGACAAGAATTCTAAAATTTTGTTGGCAAAGACGCAATGAACAATAATTTCTGCCCACTTTCCTCATGAGATATAAGATGCATTCTACCAACCTCATTGCATAGTACCTGCATTACAAATCCAACAAGTGTTTGATAGGATACCCTCTATCTCTCCCTCTAATCAGAGTCGGCAAAAGAGGCGGTTGGATTAAAAAAGGATGTGTACAAAGACATGGTGGATATGAGAGAGTTGGGTCTTTTGAGAGTAGGGGAATTCTCAGCATCCATATTGGGTTTTAGCAAGATTAGGAGAGTTTTAATACCAAGATAGTTACCATAAGAAGTAGTCAAAAGAGACCCGGGTTTTTTTGTAGCCAACTCTTTGAGAAGAGAGAGCATAAGGGAGCGAAATTGAATAAACACCATCTGAGCTAACACAAGTTCCTTGGCCTTGCCTCCAAGCCAAGAGCAGAAAAGAGAGAGGTAGTGAGCTGAAGGGGTGTCAGAAAACATGAGATGCAATTTGTTGAGGGAATACCATATAGCTTGATCAAACCAAATAATGCTTGATTCACAAGAGGCCTTAGGGTCAAGAAATCGACAAGCACATTTGACATATGGCCGGTAAATGTTCCAAATAGACTCAGTGTTGTACTCATAGTTACTTATGGAAAAATCCATCAAGCCCTTGGTACGCACATACAAACTAGTTTTTGAGCCACCTTTTTTGTATCAGAAACCACATAGTGAAAGGGATTTAATAAGGTCACCTTTATTAAGAGACTGGACGCCTCTTAACACTTTAAGTCGTGCTTCCTCTATTGAATATGCCGGAAGATTGGCTAGAAAAACCTAGGTTTAAATAGATATAGGAGTTAAAAAGACTTTGTTGGGAAGGGCCTAAAGGTGATGGTCCACACCAAGTGATTCAATTTCAACTTGTTTGGATGGCAAGAAGGGGAAAACCCGAGAAACTTTAGGTAGCATTTCCATAAGCGAGGTCTCACTGAGAGAACGCATCTCTTTTTGAAAGGCTTTGACACATCTAGGGCTAAGGGGTCCCTATAAAATAAACTGTTGGATACTAATTGTACCGGAATAAAAGGAGCTGAAACAAACCCAAGGGTGAGACCACATAATTTGTGTAAGTAATTGGTGAGTTCAACACCTTCAGAAGATAATTTGACTAACTCTCTCTTGTGAGCAAGTGTTATAGTGGGAATGTTCTCTATGAATTCAAAAAGATCTGCTACCCCTTCCTTAGAGTTGTTAACAAGTTGGGTGAGGGTATGGACACACTTATCAAACAACATGGTTTGAACCAATGACTTGTCTATATCAGTAGAAGATCCTGCTATTAATTCAGAAGCCAAAGGGTCATCAATACATCTAAGTACTTGAAGCGAGGCTTTAGAAAGAGGCTGAGTAGGAAGCTCTAACCCTTGAGATAGTGCTAAGCTCTACAAGGTTTAAAAAAAGTATTAATTAGAGAAATATATAACTAAAGATAAGAACTGGTAACCTCTTCAATCTTCAACCGTCTAGGAAAACCTATAAGGGCCATGTGAAGAGAGCCCCATCCCATAGGGATCGATCCGAGGAAAACTATCTAGGACAAAAACCGGGGGATAAAATATAGTACCTATGTTTTTGAATAGTATCAAACTACTCTTGTGTGTTAGGTGTGTGTGTGTGTGTGTGTGTGTGTGTGTGTGTGTTCTAGTAACAATATAACATAAACACCAAAGAATCCTTTCAAATTACAAAAGACACTAGAAATGATGTCAATGAAAAGGTGCTATAATTCCCATTCGTAATACAGAACAGACTTTATACACAAGTGTAAGGGAATAAAGAGCCTGCAGATATATAAATCCACCATCTTCAAGCCAAGGAACTTTGAAAACCATAGTTGAGAAGGTAACCCTCACCTACACCCATGGAAACAACACAACATTTAGTTAGCATTGGCACCGTATGCAGGTGATGCATGGTGTTGGGGTATAAAGCCCAATGTGGTCACCCAGGTAAGTGGGCGGGCCGCCAGGTATGTACACATATTCTTTTGTTAAAACCTAATAAGAACTCACTATGCTCTACACATTACAGTAGAGCGAGTTCACCATATCGTCGTGCTCTTCTTCCCACACTCTCTCTCGCGTCGCACTTCCGCTCGTACTCCTTCAACTGGTATCAGAGCTCAGATTGAGGCTCGGGGCAGCACTGCAGGAGGCTAGAGTCACAAGCTCAGATTGGAGTGAAATTTGACAGGCGAAGACACGGCCCCAAATCCTGTGGGAAATGCCGAAGGGCTTGGTGTGCTCAGAATTTCATTCTGAGGTCATCTCGGTCACTGTTCGGCTTCGACAAAGTTCTGCGCAGGCCATTTTCGACTACGTGGTCTCAGCGGGTGCAGATCCGACTCTGCAAATTTGGGGTTTTCGGCCTACGACTGCAGGTGCTGAGGATATCAGCACTTCCAGAGTGCTGATTTGTGGCTGTCTACGCATCAAAGGACGGCTCACAGTTCTTGGAGGCGTGTCACATACGACACGGGCAGATCTACACACAGACTGTAGGCGACATCCACTAGTTCATCAGGTAGCTTGTGTTTGCTGCTTGATATTCCAGATTTCATCCTGACATTGCAGGTACTTCCACATGGGATGTATTGTAAGAGATGATGTATGTTTGTTGAGGGTTTGCTGGCTGTGAGTCACACAGCAAACAACCGCCGCAGCGGTTACAGCATATAGTGGGAAATTTGTGGATGTATGACTTTGTGGGAAGTCTATGTACTGTCAGATTTACTGCAGCCTTTGTTGAGGGTCGAGTGAGGTTTTATTGAGCTAGGGGATTCTCTAATGTTGAGATCCTTTCGGTGATACAGGTCTTGGAGCGATCCCTCGAGCACCCTTAGATAGGCAGCTAGGATGTATTGACTGTGAGTTAGACAGTTGGGATTGCATCTTTGCTTTACTTCCGTTGAGGTATTGTCGTAGTCTATGCTTAGAGGACAGTGACAGGACAGTCAGAGACAGTACAGGTGCAGGACAGGTTTACCCACAGCTTACAGTGTCAGAGAGACAATGTTTTTTGAGCTGTTTTTTGGTCTGTTTTTAGTACACCGGAGCCATTTTACAAAGGAGACTCTGTCGAAATTTATGCAGAATCTGAAGCTTTCTTGGTTCATTTGACAGGTTGATATTGGTTCAGAGGTCAGTTTACAGGGGAAACTCTGCCGAATTTTTCCCACGAAAGTAAACCACTGTGAAGCGTAGCTATGGCTACATCACAGGACACTGCTCTTTACAATATCAAGAAGCTGGATGGAACCAATTTCCCATTGTGGAAGAAGCAAATTTGCCATGTGTTGGTACAAAAGAAGCAGATAAAACCTATAAAGCTCAAGGGGATAAAACCAGAAGATATGGACGAAGATGAATGGAGCGAAATGGATGAATTGGGACTTTCTACCATTATGCTGACTTTGGCAGAAAGCGTTTACTTCAATGTAGCAGACGAGATGTCGGCTTATCAAGCATGGTTAAAGCTGAGTGATCTTTATGAGAAGCAGAGTGCAGCTTCACAGGTATACTGGCTTAAGAAGCTTGTTGACTTGAAGATGAAAGAAGGGACACCTATGTCCAATCATCTGAATGAATTCAACACAATCTATAGTCAGTTGTCAGCTCAAGGTGTCAAGTTTGATGAACCTGTTAGAGCTATGTTCCTGTTGATCATATTGCCGGAAAGTTGGGACACTTTTCGCACAGCTTTGAGTAATTCTGCACCTCCATATGGTTTGAACATAGCAGGTGTAGAAGGAAGTCTGCTTATTGAAGAAACCAATAGAAAGACAATGGACAAAGGCAAAGGAACAACCTTAGTTGTCAGGGGAAGGACCAAAGAAAAGTACAAAGGTGGAAAGAGGAATCAGTCTCGTAGCAAGTCCCGCAGTGCTAAAGGCAAGAGTGACATAGAATGCTACCATTGTGGCAAGAAGGGTCACATGAAAAGAGACTGCAGAGAATAGAAATCAGAAAAAGGCAAAGAGAAAGCTGAAGACAATGGTGAGAAGAACAAGTCCTCAGTGAAGATTCAAGAAATAAATGTGACAAACACTGTTGCAGAGGATGACAGTCTAGTGTCAGGAGACATCTACTTCTTGAAGAATACAATGGACTCAGCTCTTCTTACAGCATTTGATGGAAATGCACTGAGTGACTGGATTATAGACTCAGGGGCATCACTTCATGTGTCTCCAAACAAGGAGTGGTTTACTTCTTATGTGACCACTAAAGATCATGTTCGGCTAGGCAATGGGTAGACATGTGAGATCTTAGGTGTTGGAGATGTTCAATTGAAGTTTCAGAATGGCTCTTCTTTCACGCTGAAGAATGTGAGACATGTTCCTGCAATTACAAAGAGCTTGATCAGCACAGGTTTACTTGATGATGCTGGCTACGTCACCATTTTTGGACAGAACATGTGGAAGATATCCAAGGGTTCTATGACAGTAGCACATGGAGTAAAGTCTGGAGGACTTTACATGATTTATGTATCAAATTTCTCTAAAAATGTAATCAATGTAACCGAGCAGCCGAACGTTTCTTTGTGGCATAGCCGGTTAGGACATATGTCCAAGAAGGGAATGGAAATCTTGTCTCATTCTGGTTATTTGCCTGGCTTTTCATTTAATGATTTTGAATTTTGTGAACATTGTCTTTATGGTAAGCAAACACAGCAGCCACATAAGCATAGAAACAGTAGAAGAGATACACAGTTGGCACTTGTTCATAGTGATTTGTGTGGACCTATGCCTAACCTATTTCTAAGGGGATCTTCTTACTTTATGACATTTATAGATGATTACTCGAGGAAAGTATGGGTTTACTTTCTCAAGCACAAGGATGAAGCGTTTAGGGTTTTCAAAACGTTTGTGACACTTGTGGAGAATCAGAGTGGCAAGAAGCTTAAATGCTTACGCACTGACAATGGTGGAGAGTATGTTTTAAAGGCCTTTCAAGACTTTTGTGAGTCAAAAGGTATAAAACGTGAACTTACTGCTCCTTACAATCCTCCTCAAAATGGTGTTGCTGAGAGGATGAATAGGACCATACAAGAGAAGGTCAGAAGTATGTTGTCTAATGCACAGCTGCCAAATGGGTTTTGGGCTGAAGCTGTATCAACAGCTGTTCATCTTGTAAATAGATCTCCTAGCAAGGTTTTGCAGAAGGATTCAGTGCCAGAGATGGTATGGTCAGGCAAAATGCCCTCATACAAGCATCTCAGACTCTTTGGCTGTGAGGCATATACTCACGTTCCAAAGGAATTTAGGAACAAACTTGAGCCAAAGAGTAGAAAGTGCATCTTTCTAGGCTATGGTAATTCTGGTGAGATGGGGTACAGACTTTGGGATCCCGAATCCAGAAAGGTTGTCCGCAGCAATGATGTTCACTTTAATGAATCCAAATATCATTCTAAACCAGAGAGGGTTGAGTAGATTAGAAGAGTTGTCTTCCAAGAAGATGGACGTGCACGTGCAAGACAAAATGTCAGGTTTAAAGAGGAGCAAGGACAGGATAGAGTGGAACCACAGGTTGTGGCTGAGCCTAAGCCACCTATTGTGCATAGATCTGGACGTGTCACGCGACCTCCTGATAGGTTTGTTCCATCTATGAACTATGTCATGTTGACTGATTGCAATGAGCCTTCATGTTACAAGGAAGCACTGCAAATGAAGGACTCCGGGAATTGGCAATTGGCCATGCAGTCAGAGATGACAGCTCTGCATAAAAACCAGACATGGAAGCTAGTTAAATTACCACAGGGCAAAAAGGCTCTACCTTGTAAATGGGTTTACAGGTAAAAGATCACCGCTCATGATAGTAAGCCAAAGTACAAAGCAAGGCTTGTTGCCAAGGGCTTTAAGCAAGAACAAGGCATTGACTTTGATGAAGTCTTCTCTCCGGTGGTCAAGATGACTACATTGAGATGCTTTCTTGCATTGGTTGCCATATTAGATTTGATGTTGCACCAAATGGATGTCAAGACAGCGTTCTTGCATGGTGATTTAGATGTGGAAATTTACATGCAGCAGCCAGAAGGGTTTGTTGAGAAAGGCAAGGAAGATTGGGTATGCCAGTTGTTAATGAGTCTTTATGGCTTGAAACAATCACCGACGGCATGGTACCATAAATTCCACAAGTTTATGCTTTCTCAAGGCTACAAACGTAGTGAGTTCGATCACTGTCTATATACAAAGAAGGCTAAGGATGGCAGTTGGCTGATCCTTATTTTGTATGTGGATGACATGTTGATTGCTGGCAAGCACTTGGAAGAAATTTCAGCTTTGAAGTCAAAGATGGCAAAATCGTTTGACATGAAAGACATGGGTGAGGCAAGTCATATACTTGGTATGCGCATTGAGAGAGACAGATCAAAGAAGTTGATTTGGTTATCTCAAACAGAGTATATTGACAAGGTTTTGCAACGTTTCAATATGGAGAAGGGAAAGGCACTGAGTGTTCCATTGCCACCATATGTGAAACTTAGCAAACAAGATTGTCCCGTGTCTGAGGAAGAATAAGCTGAAATGGATAAGATTCCATATGCGTCTGCAGTGGGTAGTTTGATGTATGCAATGATTTCTACTCACCCAGACATTGCATTTGCAGTGGGAGTAGTAAGTGGATACATGTCAAACCCAGGCAAGAAACATTGGGAGGCAGTAAAAGGAATATTGAGATACCTGAAAGCTACAAAGAGTATGCGTATATGCTATGGGAGTCAGGAGCTAAGTGTAAAGGGTTTTACAGAATCAGATTATGCAGGTGACTTAGACAACCGAAGGTCTACGTCAGGGTATGTCTTTACATTGGCTGGTGGAGCAGTATCATGGCGTTCTAGATTACAAGATTGTGTTACTCAGTCTACTACAGAGGCTGAATATGTTGCAGCATCAGAGGCATGCAAAGAATCAATTTGGCTTAATCGACTAGTAACAGATTTGGGAATCAAAGAAGAGATGCCTGTGTTATATTGTGATAGTCAAAGTGCTATACAATTGGCTCGCAATCCAGTTTATCACTCAAAGACAAAGCATGTGGATGTGAAGTATCATTTCATCAGGGAAATGCTCGAGGATAAGCAACTTCAGCTTGTCAAAGTTCACACCACAGAAAATCCTGCTGATCTACTTACAAAAGGACTTCCCTCAAAGAGCTTTGCGCATTTTCGCAAGCAGTTAGTTGTAGGGTAGTACATCACTTCTCTACATCTCTTGTATATTAGCTTGTATAGTAGCTTCTCTCACACTTAAAGTACCACATTGGACTTTAAGTGGGAGGTTGCTGGGGTATAAAGCCCAATGTGGTCGCCCAAGTAAGTGGGTTGGCCGCCAGGTATGTACACATATTCTTTTGTTAAAACCTAATAAGAACTCACTATGCTCTACACATTACAGTAGAGCGAGCTCACCATATCGTCGTGCTCTTCTTCTCACACTCTCTCTCGCGTCGCACTTCCGCTTGTACTCCTTCACATGGGTATTCGAGATGTTATAGATGTCACCCAACTAGATTGCTTTCAAAGATAAATAAAAAGAAAAGGTCAAGCTAATCATATATTCGAAGATGAAATCATTTACAAGGGAGAAAAAACATATGAAGCCACTTGTGCTTTACAAGCTCTCATGAGATAAGGCTGGAGACCAGTTTTATCAGGCATTTTAGCCTCAAAGTTGGCCACATATACCTGTTTCTTGACTTTACGGAGTTTGGCATTAATGGCCGCTATTTTTTCTGGGTTAGTGAGACAGTGGTCATATGTGTAGTCAATCTATACTTTGGAGTCGCCTGTAACATAAAAAGACATTTAGTAAGTAAGTCCAACTCCCCCGTAGTCAAAGTAAAAAACCAAATGTAAGGTAATAAGTATGAGTACTAATACCCTAGATCATAGTCCATATAGAAGTGTTATTCCATATTTCCTCATTTATTCCAAAAGCGAGGAACTTGTGCCGCCAGGTCCATAATAATGATGCAATAAGCAACCACTTACGGCCACAAGAACAACCCATATACAACCATATCAACCATATACCACAACCCATCATACCCATATTCAAACCCATAAATGGCCACCTTCAATCATAACCATGTTCCCTACCAACCATACTCGGCCAATAAGAGAAATCCTGCAAAATTTTTAAATACACAACACTAAAATGGCAAGCGAGGTAAGCTTGATAACCAACCTAGAGGCTCAACAATAGAAGTACACCGCCATGGCAACCTTATCAAAAATTACAGGCCGATGTCTAACACTCCAAGGTATATCCTCCCCACCATATAGGGTCATTCACCATGTATTTTAGGAAGAACACAAATCATTGCCCCCCTTTTTTTTTGAAAAAAACACCACAATCACTGCAAAAAATTTCCAATAAATGAAAGAGGATACCACCTTCCAATGCTTATTTACATGCCTATGAAAAATCTTAGGTATGCATTGCCAGATACCCCTTACAATCGAGAGGGAATTACAAACCAAAGCCACAAGCCCCAAAAGGGTACTCATACACCTGGTAAAAAAGCAACACCTAACTCACAAAATGAAAAAACCAGTGCCGTAGATACAAACAGTGCAACTCGTATATACCCGTATATACATGACAAAAATTTTGATAACAATAATTGAATCACACCCCATCACACAGTTCGGACAATATTCCATATTAATGCCATAAGTCACATGAGATTGAGCCGGAGCTGCCAACTCCACAATAGCCTACTTATCCTTGCCTTTTTCCATATATACGTCTACTTAACACTACACTCTTGTAGGTAAAACCCTCACAATCCCAATGTACAGGTGAACAAACACGCTCTTCAGAAACAAACAGTACCAATTCCAAGTGAGCATGGAAGCTCACCTTTATAGGGTTGGGAGCCAGTGGCCACATTCCCTTACTGCAGTGTGACGGGCCCTGCTTTACGAGGAAGATGATATTGCAGCGCCGCTATATACAGAGGCCTCATTCTTTCACAACAATGCAACGGGCCCAACTTCAATTGGGTAGAAGATACAGGTCGCCATTTTGTATGGGAGAGAGGGAGAGATATAGAGAGAGGGGGAGAGTAAAGAGGGGGAGAAAGAGGGCCTTAAGATGGTGCAATAGCACAGACCCGCCAGGGGGCCACATTTATATTACGCACAAGAAGACGGAAAAGTTAGAGTCAGGTAGGCTGCCCCTCCTCATAACCCTAGTTATCTACTAAGGGTTAGGTGCCATTTAAGGTACCTCCTACCAACAAAGTCACCTATTGAATTGAATTCAGTTATTCACCCAAGGTTTCCCAAGCCAATCAGTCCCCATTTAATAATACCACGGGGATAGAAACACCTATTCCTAGCAATATGTGTGTGTGTTATAATTTAGATGCTAAACCATAAACCTCATTGTTTTCCTCCAATACATGAGCAAGAATGTACCAAGGTATTACTATAACCAGTATACATCGTCTCAAAAGATCAAAATTCCCCAATAGAAAGAAAATTCTATCCATACCAATAAAAAGAATGAAGCTAAAGGGTCAACTTCCACCACTTATACTTCATACAAAAATTTTAACAGAGTTTTGTTTATATTTTGACCTCATTTTCAAAAATTCCAGTCATTGCCATCTTCTTGGAGACCCTCACTTGAGGTTTATGCCAACAAATCAAAAGTATATGGCTAGAAAACTTACATTCTATTGATTTCCCTGTAGCCATGTTTAAAAAGCCAAAAAAATTTAGCACATCAATACATTCTATATAAGCCTTATCCTGGATATTATGTGTGTATGCAAGCCTTGGAAAGATAAATTGCAAAAATTCCAGATGTACTGAGCAACTACCTATCTGTCCATCCTGATGTGGCAAAGAATTATCTACTTAATGAGGATATGCCAATGTTTGTCAATAGAATATTGGAGCTCATGGGAGCAAGCTTGCTTTGAAGAATATGATCCTTGTGCATGGTCAAGAAAGTAATGATACTCCGAGAGTAAACCACATGTCTGCATATTTGTCACTACTCATGATGGCCAATAAAATTCACTCCTTGTATATACTCCTTGTCAATCATGATGAAATCAAGCTTGACCTTGTGGCCACTATTACAACCTCATGTTTTCTATGTGTGAGAAAGAATGGATATGGGAATCTTGATGTGTGGTACTATGATCCGAGCTTATTATGTTGCCAACGTAAATGTGTGTGTGTGTGTGTGTGTGAAATGAAGGAATTTAAAGTATATGTTTTATTTTAACAGTAACCCTTATGTGTGTGTGTGTGTGTGTGTGTGTGTGTGTGTGTGTGTGTGTGTGTGTGTGTGTGTGTGTGTGTGTGTGTTGATCTACTACACATGGATCAAAGGCAGTCATGATGTGCAAGTAAGCAAGAGGGAGTTGTGGGGTACTCACATTGAGAGAGGCTAATGATTAGCCATGTCTATGTATAAACCCAGAGAGAAATAAACTTGACCTAAGAAGGGTTGCAAAGGTGGGCGAGCATCTATAGAGAAAGAAGGGGCGTGAAGTAAAAGGGTTGCCAATCCACTCAAAGAGATGAGTCATTGGGAGTTGGGGTCGTGTATTATTCTTTATCTAACCCAAGTGTGCCATGTGCGTATACTTCCAAAAAGGAAGGCCAATCTTAAAGCACCCATGCATGCATTTGTATACTTCATTATGAGCATCCACATTGTCGAGGGATATGTGTTCAAAACGTGAGCTGGGTAGGCACCGGGAATCTGGCTGTGAGAGGTGTGAAAGAGACAGAATAGCAGACACTAAAAGATCTGGTAATCATCATGATCATCAATTAATTGATTAATGCTTTGAGTACAACTTAATCCTTAGCCAAGGCAGGTTGTTAATAGCACTGTCACTTGGACCATCTGATAACTAGGAGTTTAAGCTCCCATTTTACAAGATTAACTTGTCTGTTAACAACACCAGGCTAAACATGATGATTAATCAACCTTCAGACTGATATCGGTGGTCAGGATGTTTTGCTTGCCGCTTTACCTACTTTAGCTGCCTTCAAGAGCTTTTTGCAACTTCTCCTTTTCCTTGCTTAACCTCGTTTTTTCCTTGCCTTTTTAATCACAGCCGCTCGCCTTATGCTCGACGAGAGAGAGACTTCATGCTTCCTTAGATCCGAGAACGAGAGAGAAAGTCTTCCTTTTGTTATGCTCCCCTCTACCTTCGTTCCTTCTCATGCCACAACCAACACCTCCTTCAAGCGAGGAAACACCTTGCTTCTATGCTTAACTTCGAGAGCAAGAGTGAGTTGCTTTCCCTTTACTCCGTCTCCTTGCTTATGCATAAGAGCGAGAAAAAGAGAGGCTTCTTGCTCCCCTCTTCCCATTTCTTATGAGAGAGAGAGAGAGAGAGAGAGAGAGAGAGAGAGAGAGAGAGAGAGAGAGAGAGAGAGAGAGAGAGAGAGAGAGAGAGAGAGAGAGAGAGAGAGAGAGAGAGAGAGTCCTTTAGCTTTGCTTTGCTTCTTCAACACGAAAGAGACCTACTTGCTTTGCTTTGTTCAAAGAACTCAAGCAACAACTACGAGAAGTCCAAAAGAATATACCAGATGACGAAGCAATTGGAATATTTCTTAACACTGTGGACAAGCCACCATTTGACACCTTGGTATACACATTACAAGAACTAGACAAGAAACTAGAAGCAGTTAAAGTAGCACTCCTAGAGTTTGATTCAAAGAATCGACTAGAGCCAGAAGAAGCACCAGATAGAGAGAAAGTATTTTTCAACACAGAAGGATTCAAAGGAGGCCAAAATAACAGAGTTCGTGGACGAGGATGAGTCCGAGGACATGGATAAGGCAAAATAAGGGGTCACATCATTTGTCATTGATGTGGTAGAAGTGGACACTTTGCACGGGATTGTTGGGATCACTAGCCAATGTTGGGCTAAAGGAGTTTGGGGCACCATGGGCGGGCTATGCTACTCTAGAAGTAGGCATAAAGGACATGGAAATGCCAAGATTGTATCTTCGAGGGGGGGTTGTTGAAGTTTATGGTGAGTTTGTTGGAGAGTGAAGGAGAGAAAGGGGCATAAAACCCACATGCAATGTAATAATGTATGGCATGGTATAAAAGAGGTCCATTTCTCAATGGAAGGTCATCCAAGTTTGTGTATATGAAGTTCAATGCTTCATATGAACTTGTGCTCACGTACACTTAACTCAAGATTGTGTTTATGAGTCCAAGCTAATCTACCTTGGAACCTAATTCGCTTGACTCAACTAATGGTTCACACCTCTCTCACTCATGCATCATGGTAGAGTTTAGGATCCATCCACCCTAGCTCAAATTGATCCTTGCTTTTAAAAAAGGGGCACTTTTGTTCCAAAAGAAGGTCACAAAAATATAGGCTCTCAACCAATCATCTTTTTGGATTCTGCACTTTTACTCTAACAAGGAGTGTTTATCCACCCCTTGGGTAGGTCAACCAGGCTGGAAGTAGAAACCGGTTGTTGGGAGTAACTCAAGATGTCACACCAGTGTCACATTTCTTTTAGTTAATGCAATGTGAACTAGGAAAACTCAGGCAACTCATTTTGTTGGTTCGCGTAATTGGAAATGGATTGTATGAACGCAATCTTAGAGGAGAGGGAGAAAGAAGTACAAATCTTTGTTTTCTTTATTTCAAGTGTGAATGGATCCCTTATTTTAAGGCACAACTACATTTCTTGTCCTTATTTTGTTTTCTAATGACAACTTCTTGTATGCCCTTTTCCTACCATGGTTTCAAGAATTTTGGAGGATGTTGAAAGTACAACTATGCTACGTGGCATAGATAGACTATATGCTAAAAAAAAGCATCAATTTTAAGTTGCAAAAAAGTATTGTTGCAGTTGTTCAGTGCAACAAAGATAACCTATGGAAGGCAACATCGTTTGTGGTTTGATTTATGGCCTCATGTTGTCCTAAAGCAACCTCTCCTATGAATTAACCGACCTGCAACAACGAAGAGGTCGCGGGTGATAAGACGCAAGGTTTCCTTGCCTACATACCAACAAAAGCAACATGCTATCATAAGGCCTTTTAAGCATAGTTTCCCGTTGAAGTATACATGTCTTTCATAAGAGAAGTGCAAGCTACCACATTCTACCGATAAGACCATATTAGGTATGATGGTAAAAATCTTGCATTATGGGAATCTTTAAATCAAGAATATTCATGTAATTTTAGAATTTCCCACTCAAAGTGGAAAAAAATGAGGTAATTATAAGCAGTTATGGTTGGTAGCTATAGATGATAATCCTATAAATTGTGGTGTTGATAAATACCAAAACTTCAGAGAATCCATATGTTACCGTATACATGTGGTAGTGATGTGTGTGAACACACTTAGGACCGTCTGGGCATTTTTTCCCCTCACTAGGAGGTTTTTTTCCCCGTGCATTGTATATATGCCCATCATTCTAGGGCTATCTATCTTTCCATTCACACTAAGTAATACACTCTGTTGTGTGCCTTGAGCTTTCTTCATCTTCTCCAAGTTGTGCATGTTTACCTGCAACCCTTTTTCCAACAATTGGTATTAGAGCAGGTTGCATCCTCTCGGGCTTAGTCGCCAGTAGCTCCAGCACACACCTGCTCACTTTCTTCGATTTCAGTGAGCCTTGGCAAGCGTTTGCAAGTCAAAAAATATTCTGGGAATTCTCAAAGAGCTTAGCTTGCTCAAATTTCTGATTCGGGCTCACTTCGGCCTCCGTTTCCACTACAGGCAGAATTGTGCAGGCTATGTTGTTATTTTGTGCAAAAATTTTGTCAGTGCCATTTTTTGCATAACAGGTCCCTTATGGTCTTCTACAATTTGTTCTATATAGTACGTGTTGTTCCCACTTTCCTTATCCTCTTTTCGGGAAATTTTTACATCAGGTGCAACATTTACCATGGCTGAAAAAACAACACAGATGTGTTCAAGATGTTTGTTACTGAGGACATATTGAATAGGAACAATTACCCTATGTGGGCTTATATGTATCCTAGTTCTGAGGATACATGCAATGTTGAGGATGTTGCATGTCTTGTTGCAAGGATTGCTGCTATCAGAGTTGTTTTGCCTACGACAGAACAAGCTGTTTCGGATGTAAAAGATGCACAGGATCATGCATTGATTACGTTTTCTATGAAGCGTACTATTACTCCTCA
Organism: Adiantum capillus-veneris; assembly: GCF_014529385.1. NCBI lineage: Eukaryota > Viridiplantae > Streptophyta > Polypodiopsida > Polypodiales > Pteridaceae > Adiantum > Adiantum capillus-veneris. The sequence continues at coordinate 130,475,566 of NC_140942.1, forward strand.
CATTTGTTCAACAAAATCTGCAAAATAGGCTTGGGATATTCTGGCTGGTCTTTATGCAAGTCGCAATGAGGCAAAAATTGCACTGCTGCGTAAAGAGCTGGAGTCAAAGATTATGCATGAGGAAGATGACATGGACGCTTTCCTTTGTGGTGTCAAGGATATCAATGAGCAACTTATTTTTGTAGGAGAAGTCATTTCAGATAGTTACATTGTGCAGACTGTTCTTGATGCCTTGCCAGATTCTTACCAGACCTTTGCCAGTACTTGGAGACTTATGACCCAAGGAAATCCTAAAGTTGTCAATTTTGATGCATTATGCACATTTATGTTGCAAGAGTCACTTTCCAAAAAAACAGGAGTAGACAACGTACAGTTCACAGGCCTTTATTGTTGCTCAAAGGAAAGGTGGTAACATCAGTGTAGCCACTTCTTATGGTTCTTCTACGAGTGGAAAATCACACGTTCCTAATGCTTTTGTTGATACCAATTCGTCTAGAAATTATGGCGATAATGGTAAAAAGAAGATGCGTTGCCATTATTGTAAAGCTAATGATCACTTGATCAAGCAATTTCCTAAGTTGAAGGCTAAAGAAGCTAAGAAGAAAGAGGCTGGTTCCACTACAAATGTAGCTATTGTTGAGTCTTCTGACAAATGAGACTATGATGCTTATGTTGATGCAGAATGGGCTTTTAATGTAGAGTGAAATTATAATCTTGTCGTCCATTATGCATGCATGTCAATTGCTACAGATTTACATGTGTGGTATTTTGATAGTGGTGCTACAAAGTACATACCTCACATCGTGATTTATTCACCTCTCTTGAATCTGTCCCTCATGGGAATTTAGTTACTTGTGCCAACAATGCCTCTTATCCGATTTTGGGAGTTGAAAAGATTGTGCTTACTACTGTAAATGGTAGTTCTTTCACACTTGTTGATGCACTTTATGTGAGATCAAGAAGAATATTTTGTTTGTATCTGCACTTGCTAGACTTGGTCTTGTAGTCAAATTTTTGGATGGCAAATGTGCAACACATAATCTCAGTTTTGATGATGAAATTGTTGCATCTAGCATTTTATGACGTGGGTTGTATAAGCTCACTTTGTATGACAAGTGTGGGTAGAATTTTGCAAATGCAGTTGTGGATTCTAAGGCTATTTCAGGTGCAAAATTTTGGCATGCGCATTTTGGAAATCTGAATTTTGCCAATTTGCAAGTTTGCAGAAATTTGATATGGTTGCTTCTTTGCCGCCTCTTGAAGCACCTGTCAAACATGTTTGTGAAGGCTGTATTTTGGGTAAGATGCAACATTTAAAGTTTCCAAAGGATGGTTTAGTTAGGCCACATGCAGGTTAGAGCTTGTGCATAGTGATGTTTGTGGGCCCATGCAAACTCCATCCTTGGTAAATTACCTTTACTTCGTGACTTTCATTGATGATTACTCCAAACATGCATGGGTATTTCCACTTAAAGTGAAGTCCAAAGTATTTATCTGCTGCAAACAATTTCTGGCTATGGATGAAAATTTTTCAAAATGTACTATGGGCACCCTCCATTCCGATCAAGGGGGGGAGTATATGTTTCATGAATTTAATGCATTTCTCACTAGTCATGGGATAAACACCAATGTACAGTGCCTTATACGCTCTGAGAGGAAAAATAGGTCACTTATAGAAATGGCACAATGTATGGTCAAAAGTCAAGCTTTGCCACATTTGTTTTGGCTTGAGACCATCATGTGTTCCACTTATGTACTTAACAGGTATCCTACAAAAGCTTTGCAGTCTATTACTCCATATGAATCATCGCATGATAGAAAGCCTTCTATTGAGCACATGCGTGTTTTTGGATGTTTGGCATATTCTTTGGTTCCACAAACACAATGCAAAAAAATGGATGATAAGGCTGTCAAATTCTTGGTCTCATGGGATCTTGTGTTTGTGGAAGATTCTATTCAGCCCGTGTTGTCATGTACTAGAGACAGTAATGTCATCTCACAAGACATTTATGACACTTTGTTGCCTCTTTCAATGGTGGACGTTCAAATGTAAATTCCAATGAGGCAACTGTACAACCTACGGGGGTTTCTAAAAATGTTACAGATTAGCCTATTAATGATGCAGATGTACACGATATACTTGATGAGGAAAGGGTTGAGAATGAGCAAGCTAGAGGTATGCCTAAATGGTTGGTTCATACTTTGTGTGATAGTAAATTGGACGCACCTTTGTCTAGTCATACTCATTCAACTTCTCACCATGCATCTTATGCATTAGATTGTTATGCTTTGGTTGTGTCTAACTTACGTGATGTTGAGGAACCTCTGTCTTTTGATGAAGCACAAAATTCAGAAAATTGGATGGCTTCCATGCAATCAGAATATGATGCACTTATAGAAAATGACCTTGTTTTGCCTCCTTGCAAAAAGGCCATTGGTACAAAGTGGGTTTACAAGTTGAAACACAAGCTGGATGGTGAGATTTATTGCCATAAGGCTCGACTTGTTGCAAAAGGTTGCACAACAAAAATGCATAGATTATGAAGAGACTTTTTCTCCCACTTGTCGTATGACTACTGTGCATTCTCTATGTGCATAGGCAGCTCATTTTGGTTGGTATGTACATCTATCTGACATTGTTACTACTTTCTTGAATGGTGACATATGTGAGGAAGTTTATGTAATGTAGCCTCACGGTTTTGTCAAGAAAGGACAAGATGCTAAAGTGTGGAGATGTAAGAAAGCTTTGTATGGGTTGAAGGAATCTCCTCGTGCTTGGTATAAGAAGGCTAACACTCATTTGGTCAAACATAATAGTCCAATAGAAATCACATTGTATGTAAAGCGTGAGAGTGATGTACTTCTCATTTTCACTCTCTATGTGGATGATTTGATCATCACTGGACCAAATGAGAGACATATTATTGAATTTAAGGCTAATTTAAATGCTACTCTCAAGATGAAAGAATTGAGGCTGTTGCATCATTACTTGGGTATACAGTTTAAGCAGTGTGATGGTGGTATTTCCTTATGTCAGACAAGTTACATAGAAACATTGCTATGTAAGTTTGGACTTGAGGATTGCAAACCTATTGCCACTCCCATGGAAACAAGTTTGAAATTGAGTCTTCATGATGTAGGTGATCCTACCAATCTCACTCTTTACCAAACTGTTGTTGGTTTCCTCATTTATGTATGCAACACGAGGCTGGATATTTAGTTTGCAGTCTCACAGGTCAGCATATTTATTCCTAGCCCAGGGTCTAAGCACTGGCAAGCTATTAAGAGGATTTTCTACTACTTGAGTGGCACTTTATATCTTGGCTTGTTTTATCCCAAGGGGGAATCATTGCCGCCATACTTACATGCTTTTTCAAACTCAGATATTCAGCTAGTTTTTTTGACACACGAGTGTCAACATGTGGTTTTTGTTTCATGCTTGGCAGTACATATATATCCTAGTTGAGCAAAAAGCAACCTACTATAGCCACTTCTAGTTGTGAGTCTCAGTACAAGGCAGTCTTCACAGCTATGATTAAGTATGTATGGCTCAGATGCCTTATGGCTGATTTGGGTGTTGGCTAGGACACTTCCAGCACTATCTACACTGACATTCATAGCGCATTGGTAGTTGTGAGGAACCTAGTTTTCCATGCTCGCACAAATTGCATTGAGGTGCATTACCACTATGTCAGGGAGAGGCTCTCAGTAGGGGAGATCATCTTGGCTTATGTGCCAACCCAAGAAAACCTTGCAGATCTTTCACAAAGGCATTGCCTTGTGAGAAGTTAGAAGCTTTTGGAAAATCTTTGGGCTTACTCCCCTTTGTGGACTACTCATGTCCTCAGGGCATGGTACTTCCCTTTACTCTATGTGCCAGCTCTTGTTCAGCGTATCACTCCAGAGGGGATTTGTTACTATACACATGTGGTAGTGATGTGTGTGAACACATTTAGGATTGTTGGGGCATTTTTCCCTCACTAGGAGTTTTTCCCCCCGTGCATTGTATATATGCCCATCATTCTAGGGCTATCTCTTTGTTGTGTGCCTTGAGCTTCCTTCGTCTTCTCCAAGTTGTGTGTGTTTTCCTAAAAACCTAATTCCAACAACATAGGGTGGAATTCAAAGCATACCATGAATTAATTAGAACAAAAAAGTTACAACCATCAATCTTGTTTATAACATTATGTAGTACAATAACAGTATAAACTCCCATAACTCTATTCCTCATTTGATGCCATATCAAACCTTTGATTCAAACATGGTTGATGTGCATGGGTCAACCCTGCTTTGGCTTTTAGAGCATGCCTTTTAGGAATCTTATTTCTAGAAAATGTACCTTGTTTGTTTGGTCTCCAAGACCAAAAAATTGCATCAATATTTTCCCACACTTGCGATTCCTTGTAGTTTATATCCCAAAAACCCTTCTAACAATTAGGGTAAGCTTGAGCTTCACTCATAACACTCTTTCTAGCACAAGGTGACCAATATTGAATCAAATTCTTTCTATATTTTGGTGATGTAGGCTCTTTGTCAATGTCTGTTGTGACAAAGCCATGGAAAGCCAAACAAGATATATTTTTGTGTCACTTGGTAGTAGCAGTACAAAGTCACCATGTTGCACATCAGTCATGGGGTCAAATTCTTCCCCCGGTCTATCTCATTGAGGTTCACAAAAATGATCATTCAATTCTTCCAAGCCTAAGAACCTTTATGCCCCTTGTTGGAAATTCATCACACTGATTAGTAATTGATGATATTCCGTAGTTTTTGGCCAAAACTTTTCATACAACAATGCTTCCAATATGATTTATTTTCTGTTGGACTTAGTGCTGCAGAGAAACACACATATCTTGGAGAAGATGAAGGAAGCTCAAGGCAGACAACTGAGAGTGTGTTACTTAGTGTGAAATGGAAAGATAGATAGCCCTAGAGTGATGGACATATATACAATGCACAGGGTAAAAGACCTCCTAGTGAGGGAAAAAATGCCTCGGCGGTCCTAAGTGTGTTCACACACGTCACTACCACATGTATATGCTAGCAAATCCCTCCTGGGAGTGATGTGGTGAACAAGAGCTCGCACACAAAGTATACAGAAGTGCCATGCCCTAAGGACATGACAATCCACAAAGGGGAGTAATCCCAAAGCTTTGCAAAAAGCTTCGAGCTTCTCACAAGACAATGCCTTTGTGAAAATATTTGCAAGGTTGTCCTGTGTTGGCACATAAGCCAAGCTAATCTCTCATGCTGAGAGCCTCTCCCTGACATAGTGGTAATGCACCTCAATGTGCTTTGTGCGAGCATGAAAAATTGGGTTCCTCACAACTATCAGTGCGCTCTTACTGTCAGTGTAGATAGTGTTGGCAGTGTCCTGTCCAACACCCAAATCAGCCATAAGGCGTCTGAGCCATACACACTCAATCGTAGCTGTGAAGATTGCCATGTACTCAGCCTCACAACTTGAAGTGGCCACAGTAGGTTGTTTCTTGCTCAACCATAATATACATGAATTTCCAAGCATGAAACAAAAACCATTTGTGGACACTCGCCTGTCAAAACAACCAGCCCAATCTGAGTCCAAAAAAGCATGTAAGTGTGGCAGCAATGATCCCCCTTGGGATAAAACAAGACAAGATGTAAAGTGACACTAAGGTAGCGGAAAATCCTCTTGACAACTTGCCAATGCTTAGACCCTGGGCTATGCATAAATCTGCTGACCAGTGAGACTACAAATTAAATATGCAGCCTCGTGTTGCATACATAAATGAGGCATCCAACAACAGTTTGGTAAAGAGTGACATCACTAGGATCACCAGCGTCATGAAGACTCAAGTTCAAACCTGTTTCCATGGGAGTGGCAATAGGTTTTTACAATCCTCAAGTCCAAATTTACATAGCAATGTCTCTATGTAACTTTTCTGACACAAGGCAATACCACCAACCATCACACTGCTTAAACTTTATACTCAAGTAATGATGCAACATCCCGAAATCTTTCATCTTGAAAGTAGCATTCAAATCAGCCTTAAATTCAGCAATATGTCTCTCATTTGGTCCAGTGATCAGCAAATCATCTACATAAAGAACCACAATGAGAAGTACATCACCCTCACTCTTTACATACAATGTGCTTTTTGTTGGACTGTAATGAAAGCCTCGTTTGACCAAATGAGTGTCAGCTTTCTCATACCAAGCACAAGGAGATTGCTTCAACCCATACAAAGCCTTCTTACATCTGCACACTTTGTCCTCTTGTCCTTTCATGACAAAACCGTGAGGCTATGTTACATAAACTTCCTCAAATATGTCACCATTCAAGAAAGCAATAACAATGTCTGATTGATGTACATCCCAACCAAAATGAGCTGCCAATGCACATAGAAAACGGACAATATTCATACAACAATTGGGAGCAAAAGTTTCTTCATAATCTATGCCTTTTTGTTGCACATAGCCTTTTGCAACAAGTCGAGCCTTATGGCGATCAACCTCACCATCCGGCTTGCATTTCAACTTATAAACCCACTTTGTACCAATGGCCTTTTTGCTAGGAGGAAAATCACATAAAGTCCATGTATCATTTTCTATAAGTGCATTACATTCTGATTGCATGGAAGCCATCCAATTTTCTGAATTCTGTGCTTCATCAAAAGAGAGAGGTTCCTCAACATCATGTAAGCTAGACACATCCAACAATCTGATGCATAAGATGCATGGTGAGAGCCTGAATGAGTATGACTAGACAAAGATGCATCCAATTTACTGCCACACAATGTATGCACCAGTCATTTTGGCATAACTTCAGCCCTTTCCTCATCAAGTACATCATGTACATCTGCATCAGTAATAGGATGATCTGTAACATTTTTGGAAACCCCCATAGGTTGTGCATTTGCCTCATTGGAATTTACATTCGAACTTCCACCACTGAAAAGAGGCAACAAAGTGTCATAAATGTCCTGTGAGCTTACATTCGAACTTCCACCACTGAAAAGAGGCAACAAAGTGTCATAAATGTCCTGTGAGCTTACATTACTATCTCTAGTACATGACAACAAGGGCTGAACAGAATCTTCCACAAACACTACATCCCATGAAACTAGAATATGCTTTGTTTGTAGATGATACAACATGTAGCCTTTGCTTTCATCACTATAACCAACAAAAATACATTTGACAGCCTTGTCATCCAATTTTCTGTGCTATGTTTGTGGCACCAAAGCATATGTCAAACAGCCAAAAACACGCATGTGCTCAATAGAAGGCTTTCTATCATGACATGCTTCATATGGAGTAATAGACTGCAAAGCTTTCATAGGACACATGTTAAGTACATAAGTAACACACCCGATGGCATCAAGCCAAAAAGAATGCAGCAACGTTTGACTTTTGACCATATATCATGCCATTTTCGTAAGTGACCTGTTTTTTCTCTCAGCAACACCATTTTGTTGAGGTGTATAAGGCACTGTACATTGGTGTTTTATCCTACGACTAGCCAGAAATGCATGAAATTCATGAGACATATACTCCCCCCCTCAATCAGAACGGAGGGTGCCCATAGTACATTTCGATACATTTTCATCCATAGCCAGAAATTGTTTGAAGCACATAAAAACTTTGGGTTTTTCTTTAAGCGGAAATACTCATGCATGCCTGGAGTAATCATCAATGAAAGTCACAAAGTACAGGTAATTGCCCAAGGACGGAGTTTACATGGGCCCACAAACATCATCATGCACAAGCTGCAACCTGCATGTGGCCCTAACTGAACCATCCTTTGGAAACTTAGAACGCTACACTTTACCCAAAATACAACCTTCATAAACATGTTTGACAAAAGCTTCAAGAGGTGGCAAAGAAGCAATCATATCATGTTTCTGCAAACGCAGCAAACTGGCAAAATTCAGATGCCCAAAACGTGCATGTCATAGTTTTGCATCTGAAACAACCCTTGAATTTGCAACTGCATTTGCAAAAAAAATTCCACACTTGTCATACAAAGTGAGCTTACACAGCCCACGACACAAAAGGCTAGATGCAACAATTTCATTACCAAAATTGAGATCATGAACTCTACTCTGTCATCCATAAATTTGACTACAAGTCCAAGTTTGGCAAGTGCGGATACAAACAAAAGATTCTTCTTGATCCTAGGTACATAAAGTGCATCATCAAGTGTGAAGGGACTGCCATTTTTAGTAGTAAGCACAATCTTTCCAACCCCCTGAACCGGATAAGAGGCATTGTTGGCACAAGTGATTGAATTCCCATGAGGGACAGACTCAAGAGAGGTGAACAATTCACCATGTGAGGTAATGTGCTTTGTAGCACCACTATCGAAATACCACACATGTGAATCTACAGCAACTAACATGCATACATCATGGACAGCAGGATTGCAAGTGCACTATGCACTAAAAGCCCATTCTGCATCAACATCAGCATCACAGTCTCCTTTCATAGAAAACTCAACAATGGCTGCATTTGTAGTGGAACCAGCACTTGCAGTAGAACCACCCTCTTTCTTCTTATCCTCTTTGGCCTTTAACTTAGGACACTGCTTGTTCAAGTGATCATTAGATTTACAATAATGGCAATGCAACTTCTTTTTGCCCTTTCACAATCTCCTTTCACAGAAGACTCAACAATGGTTGCATTTGTAGTGGAACCAGCACTTGCAGTGGAACCACCCTCTTTCTTCTTAGCCTCTTTGGCCTTCAACTTAGGACACTGCTTGATCAAGTTATCATTAGATTTACAATAATGGCAACACAACTTCTTTTTTCCCTTATCGCCAAAATTTCCAGTCGAATTGCTATCAGCAGAAGCATTAGGAAGAGAATTTTTGCCACTCGCAACAGCAGAACCATAAGAAGTGGTTGACCACCCTTTCTTTGAGAAGCAATAAAAGCCTGTTCAGCTGCACACTGTCTAGTCCTATTTTTTCTGGAAAGTGACTCTTGCAACAGCAATGTGCATAATGCATCAAACTTGACAACTTCTAGATTTCCTTGGGTCATAAGTCTCTAGGTACTAGCAAAAGTCTAGTAAGAATCTGATAAGGCATCAAGAACAGTCTGCACAAGGGAACTGTCTGAAATGACTTCACCTGCAGAAATAAGTTTCTCATTGATATCCTTGACACCAGTAAGGAAAGTGTCCATATTATCTTCCTCATGCATAATCTTCGATTCCAACTCTTTACGCACCAAAGCAATTTTAGCCTCATTGCAGCTTGTATAAAGACCTGCTAGAATATCCCAAGCCAATGCTTTAGTTTTCATTGAACGAATGTGAGGAGTAATGGTGTGCTTCACAGACAACACAATCAATGCATGAGCATGTGCATCCTTTACATCCCAACGAGCTTGTTCTGTCATAGGCAAAACAACTCTAATAGCAGCAATCCTTGCAGCAAGACCTGCAACATCCTCAACATCCCAACATCCTTAGAACTAGGACGTACATCAATGCCCTGCACAATATTCTAAATGCCCTTTGACACAAGAAAATGTTGCATTATGTAAGCCCACATAGGGTAATTGCCCCATCCAACCTGTCCTCAGCAGCAAACGTCTTGAACACATCTATGTTGTTGGCAACCATGGAAAATGTTTGCACTTGGTGTGAAAACTACCCGAAATGAAGATAAACTCAATGAGACTAGCACGTACTATATAGCACAACCCACAATAGACTGTATAGAACCTGTTATGCAAAAAATGGCATTGACAAAAATTCTGCACTAAATGACAAAATTGCATGTGCAGACTTACCTGTAGTGGAAACGGAGGCCAAAATGAGCCCTAATAAAAAATTTGAGCAGGCATGTGCTGGAGCTGCTGGCAATGAAGCCCGGGAGGATGAAACCTGCTCTGATACCAACTGTTGGAATTAGGGTTGCAGAGAAATGGCACAGCTTGGAGAAGACAAAGGAATCTCAAGGCACACAATTGAGAGTGTGTTACTTAGTGTGCAGTGGAAAGATAGATAGCCCTAGAGTGATGGGTGTATATACAATGCACGGGGGGGAAAACCTCTTAAAGAGGGAAAAATTTCCCCGACGGTCCTAGTGTGTTCACACACGTCACATTTTCCAATCTCTTCAATCACCTTAATCTATTAATCTATCACGAGTCTATATTACCTTTGCACACTTATATCACGTCCTAAATTATGAAAAACCTTATGTAATTATTTAGTCCTAGAATCACTTCCTCATGGACCTTAACATATTATTCCATTGGTACCAAAGGGGGATTTCCTTGTGGTAACATTGGATTCCCTTTACTGTCTATTTCCTAAAGATGAATACTTCCACTCTAGTTTGAAACACCTACATGTGCCTTATATTTCATCATTGGTGTTTGATCCTGCTTAAAGAACCTAAATTGAAGTGGTTTGGAGTGACCAACAAGTATGTCCTGTCCATTACAAAGTTAGACATCACAATATTTCTTGAAATCAAGAACCTTAGTGACCGAGGATGGAGGTAGAGTTGAAGATGAATTGGTTCTTAATGTATCCATCAAATGTGGAAAAGTATAGGTTTGTGTAACCCTCAACTTCTCTGGAAACCTACTAAACATAGCATCTAAGTCATCATGTTATGTCCAACCATAAAAATCCTAGCTAGATGGTTTTGAAAACCCCCCTTCCAACAAGCAATGATAAAGGAGCAAATAAATATCGATTTTTATTCTCCCCAACACAATTTTCCAATTGTAACAATAAATTATTTTGGCAACTTGCAAAATGTTAACTGAAAATCCTCTTCTACAATTTCACGTGATCAAACAATGGTCTCTTTGCCGTCACTCATGTTGTGGTAGTCTAAAGCATCCCTTGTGTTCAAAGCATGTAGCAAGGAAACAGTGCTCCTCAGAAGCCCATTTGTTATCAGATCACCAAGTGGATGCTTATCCATATTTTCTAAGTTGTGCAAACAATTAGCAATTGAGCCAACTGTAAGTTTTGGATAATTTGGCCACAAACCATTCAAAACAATGTTAACTGAGTCAACATTGGTTAACAAAAGCTGCTAAAAGACCAAAGATGTACGGATACACATCGAAGATCAAAGTGAAGAGCAGTAAAGATTGGAGTTATACATTTTCCACGTTTTCCCAAAATGGTCATGTACTGCAAATTCCCGATTTATTTCAAGCCATTGTAATATTTTAATGTGTTACGGGCTCAATGGGAGTTCCAAGATGTAAAGAACAAGTCAAGTAGTGTGCCTAGGTAGCAGATTCAGTAAGTGGTGGAGCCCTAAAGGCCTTAGGCGCCCGGACATTGCATATTTTTACCCTAGGTATATATAGGGTTCTCAAGCTCATTTGTTGAGAGAACTCTTTGGTAAGAGCTCTTGAGGTGTGTGGCTATGGAGTCCTTGAGCTTCTCCTTGCTAATGATGCTTTGATTAGCTAGATCGTAACTAATTAGTGGTTAATCCCTCTCTAATCTTGTGTGATTGCCCTCTTTTTCTTGTGTGTGCATGTAGGTTTGATTGGAGTGTGGTGCTCGATAGATCTATGTGTGTGTGTTCGTGATTAGTGTGTTGCATGATAGGATTAGTGTTGTGTGCGTCTTGCAATCGCACACAACACTAATCCTATTATTAGTGTGTTGCATGATAGGATTAGTGTTGTGTGTGCATGTAGGTTTGATTGGAGTGTGGTGCTCGATAGATCTATGTGTGTGTGTTCATGATTAGTGTGTTTCATGATAGAATTAGTGTTGTGTGTGTGATTGGATTGATTGGAGTTGAAGGGAAGTAGATATGGAGATTACCCATCATTGTGGCTTAGCTCCTCCTTAGGCCGAGAAGCTCACCTCATAGAGTCAACCATTTGTGTTGCCAAGATTAACTCACTAATCCTGTGAGTGTTTCCATGCCCTAGCCGGGTAGCTCATCCCTCCGGATTGATAATTTTGTTGGTCATTGGAGCTATGCAACAATGGAACCCCCAACATTTGGCGCCATTGCCGGGGACAATGGCGTACGCTAGTGTAATTATGACATAATCGGATGTGTTTCCTCACTAATTTCACTTGTGTGTTTATGTTTTTGTGAATTTTGGATGTGTGTGCATAAAGCGATGTGTTCATTATTCCCTAATTTGTCACCGTATCTTGCCAATCGTGTGTTTACACACTCTAATTTCACAATAACCCCTTGCTAATTTGACTAGTTTTGCTAACTTACACACTAATTTGCTACGAGGGATTCGAGCTTTCAACCGTTCAATCGATCTTCATTGGAAAGGTAATCAAGGTGGTATTCTCAACCTCCCTAGAATCTAAATATCTGTAGAATTACTCCACCATGATGTAATGTAATGTTGATGCTATGTTGCTTTGAAAATTTTGGATTGTTCGTTTTCATGCCGTCGTAATGCCGAAATTTTTCAGATTTGGTGACGTATGAATTCATAAGTTCAATTGCTAATTGGTGAAAATGTGTTGTTAATTGTGTGCCTAATTGATCTAATTGCATGCTTGAATGGTCAATTGCAAGTGTGTGTTCACTAAAATCAAGTGTGTGTGCATTCTAATTGAGTGTGTGTATGCCTAATTTTAGGTGTGTGTGCACTATTTTGCCCTTGTTTGTGTACCTAAAAATCAATGTGTGCTTAATGATCTTTCAATTGTGATGATTTATTTGTGTTGTGGTCATGCTCAGCTAGAGATTTCTCAAATTGCGTTGCAATTTCGACAAGATTAACCCTTTTGTGTGTGCACCTAAAGATTGGTAAAAACTGCCAATTTTATTAGTGTGTGTGTGCTTAAAAGTGCTTAATGAGCATGATTAATTCTATTTTTGATTGCATATTTAATGTGTGTGTAATGGTTAATTGCTACGGTTTTAAGCTCAAAACAGGGATTTACACACTCCAAATGCGTCAAATTTTGACCTAATTTTGTCGCTAATTTTATCGATTTAATTACCTAGTTTGGATTTTATTAATCAAACTGTTTGGCAATTGAATTGATGTGCTTTTTGTGATTTATTTGGCTACACTAATCCCCTATGTCTGGAGAATTTCGAAAAAAAATTTGGGTATTTTTTGGATAATTTTTGCAATTTTTTACTAATTTTTGCATTAATTCCATAAAAATTTGATATTTTGCGATCTTTACGAGTTGTTTTGAATATGTGTTTACAAATTGATTTCGAGCGCATTTAGGCTTTTGTTTGCTGAATTTTGAGCGTTTTGCTATTTTCAAGGGTCGGTTTGTTGATTTTGTTGAATCTGGTGATTTCGATAAAAACTGTTTTTGGTGTGCTTTTGTGTGTTGAAAGTGTTCGATTGTGATTGCAAATGGTTTTCTAAGGTTTCTAGAATTTTCCATGAATTTTTTGGATTTTCGAGTGATTTTTTAGCGTTTCAGCCTATTTTTGGATGATTGAAAAAAAAACTAATAATAAAAAACCGGTTCGAGCTTCGACGTCCGTGCCTTTCGGCGCATAAAATCTCCGTGTCGGATAAGATCTTTATGGTCTGTGGGATAGTTTTCGTCGACATTAAAATACTCTTCTTCTTCTTCTCTCTCTGTGAGAACCCACCCCATCACACAACTCCCACTCTCTCTCTTTCTCTCACTGCAAGCAAGCGATTATTATCACTCTTACTCTATCTTTATCTCTCTCTCCTTCAAACACCGATTATTTTCCCTCTCTCACCTCCCCTCTCACTCACTCTCTAACTCTCTCTCTACACGGTTTGCTTTACTGAAAATATCATTGAGCACCCAAAAAAGTGTTGAAGCACTTAATGCTCCTAAAAAGCCACACACATCCAAAAATGGATGGATACCTTCAAGCTTCTGTTGCACAAAATAAGAGAGCAAAAGATAAAACTTGCGAGATCAATAGATGGTGCTAAAACCCGCCAAATGCAAAGGGTTGAGGGCTTAAATGAAAGCTCTTGTTGTAGGCTATCACCACACACAAGTGGTTCTTGAAGTATGGGTTTGATAAGAGAGTAATTGTGACTCCAAGGCTGTCGCACCTTCTCTCTCTCCCTTCTTGTCGCACTCACACACACATTCACCTTCTCTCTCGTGTGCTCTGCAGATGACGCGCTCTCTCTCTACTCTCTCTCTCCGCTGCCCCATACACCGCTGCCCCGTACCCCGTGGTCAACGTCTCTCTCTGCCCCACGCGGGTACGGGCCCAGTCCCCTTTGTCTTCATCTGCAGCCCACGTGCGCACACTCACACACACCCTCGCACTCTCTGCTCAATACGCTACCCGCCAGGCTGCTGCACCCCTCTGTCTGCCGCAATCAGCGCATGCACTTTCTCTCTCTCTTGTCTCTTTGTACGCACCTAGTGAGCCGTTGCCCACACTCTCTCGCCTCGCATCCCGTGCATCTGCCACGTCAGCAGGACAGCGCGCCATAGGCTCTCTCAGCCTCTCTCTCTCTCTCTCGCTACTCTGTTGTGTCAGCACGCGTACTTCCCCGCTGCCTCCCATATTGTGCTTCAGGTTAGACTCCGCCATCACACCTGCAGTCAACGTGCTGCCAGGCCGCGCCACAAGGTAAGTTAGTTTAAATAGATAAATAAATAATAATAATAATAATTTAAAAAATAAATGAATAAATATAAAAACACAAAAAACAAAAAACCCATTTAAAAATAAAAAAAAATAACAAAGGAAAAAAAAGGTTTTAAAAATTTAATTAAAAAATCAATAAAAATAATTATTTTTTTTTAAACATAAAAATAATATTTAAAAATCAAAAATTCAATAAAAGTTTTAAAAAGGGATTAAAAAATTCACAAAAAAATAAAAACCTCAATAAAAACTCACAAAAACATTAAAAACCTTACAAAAAACTCTTAAAAAATAAAAAAAATCACAGATAATTCAAAAAAATTGTAAAATTTCATAAAAACTGAAAACAAATCCATAAAAAAATAAAAAACTGACAGAAAAAATCCAATAAATCATAAAAATTTGTGAAAATTCTAAATTTGAGAAATAAAATTAAAAAATTCACAAATAATTCTTTAAAAAGTCAAAACTCTTTTAAAAAATTTATAAAAAGTCATAAAAATACCAAAATTTTTAGAAAATTCAAATTTTCACAAAAAAATTAAGAAAAATAAAAAGGAAGTCGTCGAAAGTGCCAAAAAGAGACAGGAAAGGTAAAAAAGCAAAGTCGAAAGAGTTACACACCGAGAAAACAGCACAAAAGCGAACAAGTCAAAAAAAGAAGCCGGGAAAATTACACCGTGCAAAGCGAACCAGATCAGCCAAAAAAAAGCGAGCAAAACAACCCACTCAAACAATGGAGTGACAGGCAAATTTCAAAATTGTGCAAACCAAAATGGGCTAGTGCAAGTAATTGCACTGAAAGTTAGCTTCTAATCGGACAAACATGGGCACAACTCACATGTGATTGCAAATTAGGCTGGTACAAGCAGGAGAAATTATGCTAATCAATACCAAAATCTACTAGGAAACCGTGTTTACAGAACAAGCCAACATGGACTCAAATTGAGCCGAGAATTCAAGTACATCAAGCTAGTAGCAGTGGAAACACATGCACAAATGCAACAGAGCTGATTTTACAGTTATATGGCTACAATGGAGATAAAGTCATATATGCAAATTCAGAAGGCCATAGATACTTGTGAGCAGTAAAAGCAGCACAGGAGCCAAGATTCTATTGATCAGAGTAATGCAAGACTCAGAAAACTCCCAGATGTTCACAGACTTCAGTGGAGCCAGGTATTGCAAGCTGAAAGATAAAGTGAAGATAGAAGTGCAGAGAATCAACCCAAGTGTTCATCCAGAAATTTGCACAAGCCAACAAAACATACAATTCATGCATATGCAATCACGGTCATTGTACATGGATTATAGGATTATAATGGTCAGATCCATAGTCAAGAACCAAAAATGGAAGATCCAATAGATCAACCAATAGAAGCAAAACTAATTGGAGAACCAGGTCAAAGACAGTACAAAGGTCTAGATGGAGCAATCTACAGCTTGATGCTCAGTGTTTTAAAAGAAAATGCCGACAACTTGGTCAGCATAGAAGTAGAAGCTTCTCAGCTAGAGCTTGACATGACAAAACCAAATGAAATACCACTAGTCATGGCGTTGTCGGAGTGCGCGGTTCTCCAAGATTGACGGGGAAATCACCAGGAAATCACCGGGCCTCTGGCTGTAGACAGGAGCCTAGCAGGCATTCAAACTAGGATAATAGAGTGCAGGTAGAAGTATTCAATAGGTTAATAAAGATAGTATTGAAGATTCAAGAGAATAGAGAGAGAAGATTGTAATTAAGAACAATAAGTATTGATATGATGAAGAAACAAAGCTTCCAAATTCAAGATTTGTGGTACAACAGATACATTGTAAGAATTCTAGCTGCACTTTACAATCCAGTTACATACGGCTGATTGGTATGCCTTTCGAATTGCAATCCTCACCTCAGAATTCTTCCCCAGGCTGCCCACCACCCCGTTTCCTCATGCTTTGGCTTCTCCAATTTCTCCCAGGCAAAAGGACTCCCCTCTGCTCCAGCAGGTTCTCCCTCCCAAAAGCTCTCCCCCAAAATGCTTGAAGATTTTACCCCTCCCAAAAACCCAACCAAACTTAAAAGATCCCAACCACTGTTTAGTGCAAAAATACCCCTTTTATAGAGGTCCAAATCTCCCCAAAAAAAGGAAAAAAATGAAGCTCTCTTTGCTCGTGCCCTTCTCTTTCAGTTCCTTTTGGAATTTCCCTTGCATTCCTTGCACTTGGCTCACTTTGCTTTTAGTATTTCCTTGCATGGTGAATCCGTTTTCGTCTTTTGTCCACCCAACTCGGCCACCCGGCTGGCATTTGCATTTTCCCTCTCTCTCTCTCTCTCTCTCTCTCTCTCTCTCTCTCTCTCTCTCTCTCTCTCTCTCTCTCTCTCTCTCTCTCTCTCTCTCTCTCTCTCTCTCTCTCTCTCTCTCTCTCTCTCTCTCTCTCTCTCTCTCTCTGGCCTCGGCCATAGAATAAGCCCCTTGTATTGTCCTTCTCTCTCACTCACCTGCTGATGCGGGACCCCTCCCCTACCCGAGCAATAGCGACCTCACTATTGGTTGGGGGGGGGGGGGGGGGGTACCCCTTGAAAAGAGTTTGTTTGATTGAGTGTGTGGGAAGCCATGTAAGCAAATCTCAGAACGCCATCGGCGGCTTTGATTTCTACCGCGATGCCACTGGGTGGCCAAAACCTCCACATACACCACCAAGCGCGCACGCACAGCGCCAGGGCCTCTACCACGCAACGCCACAAACAGCGTCGACGAGCGGCCGCCATGTTCTAGCATAAGGAAGACCTCCCTCACGCCTTCCTATGCTTAATGGGGCTCATGATCCGCCTCTTATACCCCAACAGCTGCTTGCAAGACCCCGCATGTGGGTTTTCTTTGCGTCACGTGGCGGCTCAAAGCCCCTTGAGCCTCCAAAGCATTTGAAAATTTTGAAAAACATCTCCCTAAAACCCCAACTTCCAGCCTCTTTGAACCTGTAGCACTTCCCTGCTCACATGCTCAATGAGCAATCTGTTGAGCTCAGTGGGAAGAACTACTTTCCGGCTCCGAGCCACATGGACCTTGCCACACTTTGGCCTTAATGTGCCTTTGAACGATGCGTGCAAAAATCCAAAAAAAATCAACTCACACCCCGCTCTCATTGTCAACTGCAACTTTGACTTCCAGTAACTTCCCATTCTGAGCTTCGATTGGGATTCTGTCAATTTCTTCTAGCTCCAGAGGAGGCCTACTATCACCGAGAACCTTGGCAAGGCCAAAAAGATGGCGGATGGCACACCCTCTGTTGTGGGAAAGTGGACACAGACCGGCCCCCGGCAAAACTTCAGCTGACAATAAAATGCAATCCGTGGCTCCTTTTTGCAATCTGAAAAGATGGGTAGGCCCCATAAATCGAGCACTACACGCCTATATCTTGATTTCCACTTGGACCACCTATCCTCAGCTACCCTCTCCGGAAAGAATCTGCTACACACTGAACCTTCAACCTTCGATATCTTGGGCTCCATAGCTCTGTTTGATGAGCCGTCTGGACTTGCTTCTTCAGCACTTCAAGATCTACATTTCTAAGCAGAAAACCAGTCCTTCTTCCTTTCTTCACCTTTCAGACCACTTAGTTCACTTCGGTCTACAAAAACCACATAATACATATATTTCTGCTAATATGATGTCATAAACAATTCTAACATAATGCATAGATTTGTCAAAGTTCATAAATACAAACAAAATTTTGTTTTTCAGCTTGTGCATGCAAAGCGGCACGACATCCACCCCCTCTAAAATTGCACATCCTTCGATATGTGCCAATCTTTAGGGGTTGTCCAAGCTAACATCTTCATCAGAAATCTCATCTTCATCATTTAAATCCTTATCTTCGTCCACATTGAAGTCTTTGTCTGCAAGTTGAAGCTCCTCATTCCTTCTTTTATATAGCTTGACATGCTTACCTGCAATTGGAAGCTTCAACTCTGTACCATCCATCTCACATAATTTGTACGTAGCATTAGGAAAAGCATGTTTAACAACATACGAACCAAACCACCGCTTAACCACCTTCCGCATAGCTGTGTACTGGTTGTCCAAACTGCTATCATAAACAAGAACCCAATCCCCTTCTTGAATAGCACAGGGCCTTAGCCTATGCCGCTTGTCAAAAGCCTCCTTATTTTTCAAATGAGCACTCCTCAATTTCTCCTTTGCAACTTCTATATCTTTGCTTCTCCGTTCTAGATGTCGAATTCTTGAAGCAAGCAAATCTTCTCTGGTCATTTCTAAATCCCAAGGCAATATGCTCCATGTAGTCACTGCCTCCTCAAGAGGCATAATAGTCTTTTGTCCATACATAAGCTCTGATGGCATAAAACCTGTAACTGTGTTGTGTGTAGTGCGGTCCGCCCATAAAGCATAAGGAAGTAGCTGAGACCACTCACCAATCCGGTATTTACATGCCTTAGCCAATACCTTGACAATGGGCGGATGCCCTCTCTCACTTTTACCATTCCCTTCAGGATTGTATGCAGTAGTGAGTGTTAATTCTACACCCATACAAGAAGTAAAATCTTTGGCTTCATCAGCATCCAGCTCTCCTCTATCTGCAATAATTTTCCCAACACAACCATATCTACATATCACATCTTCTAGCAAAAATTTGCTTACCATACTTGTAGCTTTGGTTCGCAAAGCCCTCCCTTCAACCTGGTTCGTCAAATCTTCCCTGGCAAGCACGATGTCTCATTTGCCATAATCCTATGGGCATTGTAATCAATTCGACTACCCATTTGAAATTCATGCACAATGGATATGTTGGATTCAATCCATCTCGATGCTTTACATTTGAGTACATTTGACATACATAACAAGTTTCAACAAAGTGCTCCACATCTTTATACAAACCCTTCCACCAAAATCGTTCTTTGATTTTAGCAAAAGTGGCCCAAACTCCCATGTGTCCTACCCATAGCGACTCATGAAATTCTTTAAGTACTTGAAGTTGTGTTACCTTATCACAAGCAACTCACTGAGGGGTTCCTCTACGCTTCTTTGGATGCCGCCATAGAAACCCATCCTTCAATTAATACCCATAAGCTTTCTTTTGAATACGTTTAAACTCTTGTTTGGTCTAGTCCTCCTGCTTCTTTAGTGTACTCAAATATCTCCCAATCAGCAACCATTCACCTTTGTACTTGTCCTCGGCAAAAGACTGTAATGCAAAAACCGTGTTTTTACATTCTACATGCAGTTTCAAAGAGGTAAAGAACCTCAATCCCACATCTTCAGCTTCAAAAATCATAGTCTCTTCATCTTCAAACCTGGCCCTAGTGTAAGGTCCCCAATCCCGCCGACACGAAAAAAGGGATGGTACCATTGAGAGGTCTCTAGGCCTACTAAAGTCAAAGTCCTTAAATAAGAAAAATTCCAAGGAATTCACCCTTACCATTGACAATGGTTTAGGTTTATAGCCCTAGAAGAGACCTAGTCGTGTCTCGCAGTGGAAACGGGACCATAAAAAAAACATTCCAGCCCTATATCTTCATCCTTCAGATTAGGTTTCCTTAGCCAATGCTTTTTTCCCCCTAACATATGTGAGGGCATAGCCGTTGGTGGATTCCTTTTCCAAGTGAAGAAGTTTCTAAATGTTTTAGTGTGCGGAAATGGATAGTTACCTGACTAATCAGGTCCACCCGTCCATGATTGACAACCTTAGTCAATCCCCACTTACCACCCCGCACTCACGCATGATTTCCGTGTTGTTTAATAACTACCACATTCTTTTCACAATTAAAACAATGATTAATTTTAACCTTCACACTGCAATTCATTAAGACAACCTTTGAAAACAGTATTGAAGACATTCTTTCAGCAAACAAACATCTTTAGACGTAAAACAAGGTACTATCGTTCTAAAGTATCTCTAACGAGTATTGGCTTGTCTCAAGACCACCTATACAGGGGTGAAAAACGGCACCCATTCCTTATTTATAAAAACCGAGGTGGAAAAAACCATCACCCAAAGTCCGGATGCTCATACGCCAACCGGTTGTCCATACAACCGGGCGGTTCCTCTAGGATAAACTTGAAAGTACTATCCACAGACACAAACAAGCACGGGGTAAAGACTCCACGCGTGCTGAGGAAACCGACTCATCCATGATGGTATCTTCATCATTACTCATTACTTGGAGTAAAATATTTTCAAGGAATCAGAGGTGTCTTGAGAAAAGTTTTCTTAAGGATGGTCAAACATTTCTTTCCTAGGTCAATCAGTCATAACCCAATCATTTCTTTCCTATTTAAAATCATTGCTCGTTGGTTTCGTGAAAATTACCTTCCATTTACAGCCAGTTTATTCTTCCTAACCTTATGTATGCAATGTTAACTTAAAACTGAACTTTAAAAGATTTCAAGTGAACAAAATAGAAATCCACCTGGGACTGCTCGTCCATGTGCTGTGGGGCGGGTGCCCGTAGACTTTCCTCTGTTGGCCTATGGCTAAGCCCAGCCTCATGGTCATTAGTGGCTTTGTTTCGCTTGTTGCTAACATCCTCTTCCTCAGTAAGAGGATTTCCCCTGGTTCTCTTTGGAGCCATGTCGGCAGCCTTATAAAAAGACTTAATCCATTACAAGTTTAATTGACTAATCTTCTTTTTCCTTTTTTTACCCAAACAATAAAGATTTTTGGAGTAAGTAGGTATCTTTAATAGTCAATTTGATGAGATATTCCTCCTGTACCTTATTTATGCTATAAGTAATTTCCCATAATTACCATTTAATTTGGGAAGCCCTTTAACTAGGTTTCTCCTTAGTCTATATTCCATTTTAGCCTTAGTAAATTATAAATTTCTATCGGCTAATGGATTACTCACCCTAAGTTGTAATTGAATATGTTCTATCTTTAGGAATTTTCATAGATTTGATTTATAACCTTTTCCTCCTATACTTGTGGTCTAAATTAGGCAAAAATTTACTGATAGTAATTTGTTATACCATCCATTTATGCTGAGGTAGGTTTATCACCTTTCAATAGTGATTCTGGACCTCAAGTATTTATTTTATAATTAGATAAATTCATTTATATGATTTTCTTTCTCTATTTTATACGCAAAATCGATTACTTTTATTGAAGATAAATACCTATACTATTTATCTGAGGTTGGGATATTTATCACGGATTCCTCAAGGTGTGTTCTACCTCTGATATTTATACCAAAGGTTTTTGGATTAATTTCCTATATTCCCCCTTTTATTTTCCCCTAAAAATAATGTAATTTTACTCGGATAATTATGTAAAATAATTATCTGAGTGTAACATAATTAACATGGGTTTCATAAGGTATAATTAACCTCTGATAAATAACTCAAGACATTTTGAATCAATTTGATAATTTCCCCCTTTTAATTTCTCCTAAAAATCGAGTAATTCTACTAAAGTAATTAGGTAAATTAATTATTTGAGCTTGACATAATTATCACGGGTTTCTTAATATATAATTAACCTTTGATAAATAACTCATATCATTTTGAATCAATTTATGAATTTTCCCTTTTTAATTTGTCATAAAAATAGAGTAATTTTGCTAAAGCAATAAGGTAAATTAATTATTTGAGTTTGAAATAATTATTGCAGGTTCCATAACATGTAATTAACCTTTGATAAATAATTTAAACCAATTTGAATCGATTTGCTAATTTTCCCTATTTAATGTGTCTTTCAAAACAAAGTAATTCTGCTAAAGTCATTCAGTAAATTAATTATTTGAGCTTCACATAAATATCAAAGGTTCTTAAACATATAATTAACCTTTGATAAATAACTCCAATCATTTTGAATTTATTTGCTAATTTCTCCTATTTAATTTGTTCAAAAAATAGAGTATTTTTGCTAAAGTAATTAGATAAATTAATTATCTGAGCTTGACATGATTATCACAGGTTTCCAAACATGTAATTAATCTCTAATAAATAACTCAAACCAATTTGAATCCATTTGCTTATTTCCCCTATTTAATTTGTCCTAAAAATAGAGTATTTCTGTCAAAGTAATTAGATAAATTAATTATCTGAGCTTGAAGTAATTATCACGGGTTTCCCAACAAAAAATTATCTAGTGATAAATAACTCAAAGCAGTTTAAATCAATTTACTAATTTTCCTTATTTAATTTGTCTTAAAAACAGAGTATTTTTGCTAAAGTAATTAGATAAATTAATTATCTAAGCTTGACCTAATTATCACGGGTTCCCTTATATATAAATAACCACTAATAAATAACTCAAAGAATTTGAATCAATTTACTAATTTCTCCGATTTAATTTGTCTTAAAAATACAGTATTTCTGCTAAAGTAATTAGGTAAAATAATGATCTGAACTTGAAATAATTATCACGGTTTCTGTAACAATTTGATTGAATTCCCCTTTAATTTGAAGTTGATTGAATTCCCCTTTAATTTTCTCAAAAAAATAGTGTAATTTTATCTAATTAATTATGAAAATTACTCAAAAAATTATAAGATACTTTTTCTAGCTTAATAACTCTCTAATGCAACTTTGATAATTACCTCAACTTAATCTAAGCTTAATTAATATATTTTCCATTAATTTATGGTTAATTTGGATAATTTCACTCCTAATATGATAGGATAATTAATTAGCTTAATATTTCCAAGCTTAACTACAACAATCAGAAGAGAATTTTTAATTAAGAGAGGATTTATGAGTATACATAGGCCTAATCTTTAATTTATTAAGAAAATAGATTAATATAGCCTTGCTAATTAAGAAGGATTAGTCTAATTACCGTTTAAGTTAATCAACTAGAGCTTAATCTCTAGTGATTTCTACGTAGCAGTCTCTCTAGATGAGAGAGAGTGTGTCAAGGTTCCGAGTGTACATTTTTATGAAGGGAAGGGGGTCTTTTTATAGTTTTTCTGGGCCCCGGGCAGTTTCTGGCAGGTTTTGACGCCCCAAGCTTGCAAATGGCGCCAACTGCTACTAAATCTGTCTCAGGCAGGTTCCCCCCAGGTCCACACTGCCCCCATACCCTCCAAAATCGATTTTGGTTGATTTTGTTGATTTCTAATGATGAAAATTGGAATATCATTTAATTCTAGAACCTTAGGATAAGAAAGTCTTTGTTAATCATTATTACTGAAAGCATCCAATTTTTATTAACAAATTGAATTCTTATTGTAACCTTCCAGGGTCTGTAACTTTTTCAGTTTTTATTGGATTTTGATTCTGAAAATTACTAACAATAGTAAAGCTCTGCTTATGATTCCAAAATACCAATATTAGCCGTGTTTGAATCCTTCAACATTGGTTTTCAAATTAATTTTACAAGCTTTGTACAATTTTTAATGTTTCGGAAACTGGAAACCTTACAATCACCCCAACTTAAGGAATTGAGATGTCCTCATCTCAACCAAAATTGGAAAAATCTTTGCAAAGTGATACTTCATCCTCCCAGGTGGCGTCTTCAATGGGGTAGTCCTTCCATTTTAATAAATGTTCTCTGATCACTTTGTTTCTTAGACTCCTTTCCCTAGTATCAAGAATACAATCTGGTTGGAGTTCAAGAATTCCCTGCTTCTGCATCACAATCTATTCGTCATCTAGAGTGTGATTTGGATTTGGGATGTAGGGTTTTAGAAGACTGATATGGAATACATTATGGACCTTGAGGTGCTCATGCAATTTTAGTTTGTAAGCTTGATCACTGATTACTTTAATCACTTCATAAGGTCCACAATATTTGGGGCTTAGTTTTTTGTATTTTCCCAAGGATAAAGTGCTCCTCTTTGGCCGTACCCTTAGGAATACTTTATCCCCTTGTTTGAAAACCCGATCAGAACATTTTTTATCAGCATATTGTTTTTGGCGGTCCTTGGCTGCCTGAATGTCTTGCCTTATGGCTTTGGTTTGGGCATCCATCTCCTCCAACATTTTCTTTGAAGCTTCTACTCTTGTAGTAGGGTCAGAAAAGTTTAGGGGTGATATACATTCATGCCCATAAAGAGCATTAAATGGTGACATCCCAATGCTTTTATGAAAGGATGAGTTATAGAAGAATTCCACCAGAGGAAGAAATTGGATCCATTTCCGAGGTTCTCGACTACAATAGGCTCTAAGTATGTCTTCAATAACTTGATTCACTCTTTCTGTCTGTCCGTCTGTCTGAGGGTGATAGGATGTACTGAAACATAGCTGAGTACCTAAGGATTCAAATAAAGCTTTCCAGAATTTTGAAGTGAATTTTGCATCTCCGTCACAGACTATTCTCTTAGGAAGTCTGAGTAATCTGAAGATCTCTTTGATAAAGAGACGGCTTATGTCCGAAGCAGTGTAAGTTGTTTTTACAGGCATCAAATGGGATACTTTAGTCAGCATATCCACTACCACCATAATGGAGCCGTAACCCCCTTGAACAGTGGGAAGGCCTGTTACAAAGTCCATGCTAATGAGTTCCCACTTCATTTGAGGAATGTCCAGAGGTTGAAGTTTCCCTGGCATCATTACTCGTTCAGCCTTAATCCTTCGACAGGAAAGACATTGTCTGATGTAGCGAAGTATATCTCCTTTCATTCCTAGCCAGAAATAGCTTTTCCATATGGCATTAAGGGTATTTGCATAACCTGGATGGCCGGAAACTGGAACGTTGTGTCCTTCATAAAGGATTAACTCCTTTAGGGTTGGATTCTTAGGAATGTAAAGTTGATACTTGTAATAGAGAAGCCCATCCTCAAGTGAATAATCCTTGATTCTGTCTTTCTCTTTCTCTTTTAGGTCCTGTTGATTGATAACCTGTAGAAGTTTTTGATAATCCTTATCTTCCAGGGAAGCTTCCTTAACCTTGTTTAGGATTGGATTGTCGACTGTGGAAATAGCCCCAAGAAAAACCTTACGGCTAAGAGCGTCAGCAACCACATTCTCTTTCCCTAGTTTATATTTTATTTCAAAGTCATATTCCTCTAGGAGTTCTATCCATCTTATCTGCCTCATGTTGAGCATTTCTTGTGAGAAAATCCATTTTAAACTCTGATGATCGGTGATTAACTGAAACTTCCCCCCTAGAAGGTCGTGCCTCCAGAGTTTTAGAGCATGGATGACAACAAGGAGTTCCAGATCATGAGTTGGATAATTCAGCTTGTGGATTCTTAATTTTCGAGAAGTAAAGGCGACTAGTCTGCCTTCTTTGTTTAAGACTCCTCCTACCGCAAGACCGCTGGCATCTGTTACTACTTCAAACTCTTGAGTGAAGTCAGGAAATTTGAGTATAGGGACTGATGTGAGATTTTGTTTTAGTTTGAGGAAACAATCCTCCTGTTCTTTTCCCCATGTAAGTTTGGTTGTCTTTTTAAGTAGTTGTGTCAAGGGTGCGGCCATAACTGCATAATCTTTGACGAAGATTCTATACCATCCTGTAATGCCCAAAAATCCTCGAATTTCACTGACCGTTTTGGGTTGTGGCCAGTCTATTATATCTTTAATCTTTACGGGGTCTACTGAAATTCTTTCAGGGTTTATTATAAAACCAAGATAACTAACTTCTAGCATGAAAAACACACATTTACTCATCTTGGCATATAACTGATGTTGGCGTAGAAGATGAAGTACTTTACGTACATGGCCTTCATGCTCTTTTTCATCCTTGGAATATACCAGGGTATCGTCGAAAAACACCAACACAAAATCATCTTGATATTCTTTGAATATATCCTACATAAGACCAAAAGGCATCACGATTAACTCATAATGCTCATACCGGGTATTGAAAGCAGTTTTGTAAATATCTGCCTCCTTAATCTGGATTTGATGGTAACTTGATCTGAGATCAATTTTTGTGAATACTTTGGCTGCATGTAATCTATCAAGAAATTCATCGATGTGAGGAATAGGGTACTTATTCTTTACCGATACCTGGTTAAGTCCCCTATAATCAATGCAGAGACGTAAATATCCATCCTTCTTCTTTTGGAATAGAACAGGCGCTCCCCAAGGTGAAATGCTTGGTCTTATGAATCCCTGTTCAATAAGCTGACGAAGTTGTTCTTTTAATTCAATAGCTTCAGGGAGGGACATTTTGTAGGGTCTTTTCGAAATTGGTTCACTACCTGGAAAGGTTTCAATTTCGTGGTCTATATCCCTTTGGAGAGGTAAATTTGAGAGATCTTCCGGAAATATATCTAAGAATTTCTTAAGCCATTCTGGAGTTGTGTCGCCCCTTGAATCATCTGCCTTATTAAGTTTTACTACAAAGATCTGTTGCCCCTTATGTAACCCCTTCAGAAGTCGACTAGCCTTGACTAAATGAGCCTTAGGCTTTCCATTTGATCCTTGTACTAGTGTTTCTTCACCTAAGTGATTTTTGAAGGTTAAGTTCCCTTGAGCACAGTGAATTTGGGCTTGATTTTTTATTAACCAATCCATTCCTAGAATACCATCATAGATTTCTATTGGTAGAGTCCGAAAGTAGGATGAAGTCAGGGTTCCCCCTAGTTCAAACTCAACTTCCCCATGTGTAAATTGAGATAGAACCTCTTTCCCATTTGCTAATTCTACCACTAATTTCTTGGTGGGATATTGGTTCAATTTAAGTTTCCTTAAACATTTAGGGGAGAGAAAAGAGTGTGTGCTGCCACAATCTATAAGTAGTTCAAATTTTTTACCTTCTCTGTTTGCAGTGGTTTGGATGACAGCATACTGTTGCCGAGCTCCAGGGTTATCAATGGCGGCAAAAAGAGTAGCTCTTTCATCTTCCTCATCCAGCAAGGTAGGCTCTACTACTGCAGTATAAGCTCTAGCTCCTCTACCTCTTCCTCTGCCTCGTCCTCTATTGCCTCTACCTCTTTGATTATTTCCTTGTCCTATCTGAGTCTAAGGAGTGGTTCCGGTAGCAACTCGGGGATTTTGCCCCTCAGGACATTGACTCCTTTAGTGTCCCATTCTATGTGTAATTCTCTAGATCAACATTCTCTTCACCACTGGTGGGTCTGACAGGGGATCAAAAAAATATGACATCTTTTGGTCCCCTAAACTTTGGGCCTACCCTCATGGGCCTGATCCTACTACTGTGGCTACCTGATCATATACCCATTGATTTTGTGACACTTCTACTCCATCTATAATAATGGTCTGATCTGGATCTTCAGTTCCACTGAAGAAGAAAACTTCGATGGTCCGAAGTGTTTTTGTCCACTTGAGTCTTTTCAGATTGAGTGTCAACCCTTCTAACTGTCCCGCATCAATCAGGAAAATTCCATCAAAATGTGACCAGCTGATTCCCCATGTAGGAGGAGGGAAAAACATTAAATCTAACAATTGCATGATGCTCTTATGAAGTACAAAGTTATTGGAGCTACAAGCAGCCTCGAACATGATGTTGAAAATCACAAACTTTTGGTAAGCTTGGAGGATATTTTCCTGTATTGATAGGGAAATTCTCATTTCACAATATACCATAATTAAAAATGCAATATAACTTGTACCTATTTTTTCAACTTTTACCCTCCTAAGGTCAGGACCTTATTAAACCATGCTCTGATACCATTTGTAAGGTCCCCAATCCCGCCGACACCAAAAACGGGATGGTACCATTGACAGGTCTCTAGGCCTACTAGAGTCGGAGTCCTTAAACAAGAAAAATGCCAAGGAATTCACCCTTACCATTGACAATGGTTTACGTTTATAGCCTTAGAAGAGACCTAGTCCTGTCTTGTAGTGGAAACGGGACCATTAAAAAGAATTCCAACCCTATATCTTCATCCTTCAGATTAAGGTTTCCTTAGCCAACGCTTTTTTCCCCCTAACATATGTGAGGGCACAGCCGTTGGTGGATTCCTTTTCCAAGAAAAGAAGTTTCTAAACGTTTTAGTGCGCGGGAATGGATAGTTACCTGACTAATCAGGTCCACCCGTCCATGATTGACAACCTTAGTCAATCCCCACTTACCACCCCACACTCACACATGATTTCTGTGTTGTATAATTACTACCACATTCTTTTCACAATTAAAGCATTTCACTAAGACACCCTTTGGAAACAGTATTGAAGACATATTTTCAGCAAACAAACATCTTTAGACTTAAGACAAGGTACTATCGTTCTGAAGTATCTCTGACGTTGTCTCAAGACCACCTATACAGGGGTGAAAAACGGCACCCATTCCTTATTTATAAAAACCGGGGTGGAAAAAACCATCACCCAAAGTCCGGATGCTCATATGCCAACCGGGCAGTTCCTCTAGGATAAACTTGAAAGTACTATCCACAAACACAAACAAGCACGGGGTAAAGACTCCACGCGTGCTGAGGAAACCGACTCGTCCATGATGGTATCTCCATCATTACTCATTACCTGCAGTAAAATATTTCCAAGGAATCAGAGGTGTCTTGAGACAAGCTGTCTTAAGGATGATCAAACATTTCTTTCCTAGGTCAATCAGTCATAACCCAATCATTTCTTTCCGCTTTAAAATCATTGCTCGTTGGTTTCGTGGAAGTTACCTTCCATTTACATCCAGTTTATTCTTCCTAACCTTACGTATGCAATGTTAACTTTAAAATGAACTTTAAAAGATTTCAAGTAAACAAAATAGAAATCCACCTGGGACTCCTCGTCCATGTGCTGTGGGGCGGGTGCCCGTAGACTTTCCTCTGTTGGCCTATGGCTAGGCCCAGCCTCATGGTCATTAGTGACTTTGTTTCGCTTGTTGCTAACATCCTCTTCCTCAGTAAGAGGATTTCCTCTGGTTCTCTTTGGAGCCATGTCGGTAGCCTTATAAAAAGACTTAATCCATTACAAGTTTAATTGACTAATCTTCTTTTTCCTTTTTTTACCCAAAAATAAGGATTTTTGGAGTAAGTAGGTATCTTTAATAGTCAATTTGATGAGATATTCCTCCTGTAACTTATTTATGCTATAAGTAATTTCCCATAATTATCATTTAATTTGGGAAGCCCTTTAATTAGGTTTCTCCTTAGTCTATATTCCATTTTAGCCTTAGTAAATTATAAATTTCTATCGGCTAATGGATTACTCACCCTAAATTGTAATTGAATATGTTCTATTTTTAGGACTTTTCATAGATTTGATTTATAACATTTCCCTCCTATACTTATGGTCTAAATTACGCAAACAGTTACTGATAGTAATTTGTTATACCATCCATTTATGCTACGGTAATTTTCTCACCCTTTAATAGTGATTTTGGACCTTAGGTATTTATTTGGTAATTAGATAAATTCATTTACTATTTTTTTTCTCTATTTTATACGCAAAATCAGTTACTTCTATTGAAGATAAATATCTATACTATTTATCTGAGGTTGGGGTATTAATCACGAATTCCTCAAGGTGTGTTCTACCTCTGATATTTATATCAAAGATTTTTGGATTAGTTTACTATATTTCCCCTTTTATTTTTCCCTAAAAATAATATAATTTTACTAGGATAATTAGGTAAACTAATTATCTGAAGGTAACATAACTATCACGTGTTACCTAAAGTATAATTAACCTCTGATAAATAACTCAAGACATTTTGAATCAATTTGATAATTTCCCCCTTTTAATTTTTCCTAAAAACAGAGTAACTCTGCTAAAGTAATTAGGTAAATTAATTATCTGAGCTTGAAATAATTATCACGGGTTTCCTAACATATAATTACCTTTGATAAATAACTCATATCATTTTCAATCAATTTACTAATTTTTCCTTTTTAATTTGTCCTAAAAACAGAGTAATTCTGCTAAAGTAATCAGGTAAATAAATTCTCTGAGCTTGACATAACTATCATATGTTTCTTAACATTTATTTCACCTTTAATAAATAACTCAAGTCAATTTGAATCTATTTGCTAATTTCCGCTATTTAATGTGTCTTAAAAATAGAGTAAATCTGCTAAAGTAATTAGGTAAATTAATTATCTGAGCTTCACATAATTATCATGG
This sequence comes from Adiantum capillus-veneris, assembly GCF_014529385.1. NCBI lineage: Eukaryota > Viridiplantae > Streptophyta > Polypodiopsida > Polypodiales > Pteridaceae > Adiantum > Adiantum capillus-veneris. Next base: position 130,506,064 of record NC_140942.1, read on the forward strand.
CTTTTCTAACATATAATTAACCTGTGATAAGTAACTCAAATCATTTTTAATTTATTTGCTAATTTTCCCTATTTAATTTGTCTTTAAAACAAAGTATTTTTGCTAAAATAATTAGATAAATTAATTATCTGAGCTTGACATAATTATCATAGGTTCTCTAACATGTAATTAACCTTTGATAAATAACTTAAACCAATTTGAATCCATTTACTAATTTCCCCTATTTAATTTGTCCTAAACACAGAGTATTTCTCCTAAAGTAAATAGATAAATTAATCATCTGAGCTTAACATAATTATCACAGGTTTTCTTACATGTTATTAACCTTTGATAAATAACTCAAATCATTTTGAATCAATTTGATAATTCACTACAACATAACCCAAAGTTATCGACACTTTATATATCGACGCCCGTGCCTTTCCACGTTCATATCGACGTACTTACCGTCCGTCGATATACGCGTCGATATGCGCGTCGATATACCCATGAATATACGCGTCAAAATGTCAATTTTTCCACACGTATATCGACGCATATATCGACGGAAGTAATTTGGGGAAAAAAAAGCCAAACCCGTACGAAGGGGCCATTTTCGCCCTCAACGCGCGCGTTCTCAGATCTTGGCCGAAACCTGCTGCGAGGTATTATGGCACTCTTGCCCCCCTAACCCCTCTCTCTCTCTCTCTCTCTCTCTCTCTCTCTCTCCCCACATCGTATGTGTGTGTAGGAAAGAGATAGAGAGAGAAAGAGAGAGAGCGGTGTGTGTGTGTGTGTATGTGTGTATATGTAGGAAAGAGAGAGAGAGAGAGAGAGAGAGAGAGAGAGAGAGAGCGGTGTGTGTGTGTGTGTGTGTGTTTGTGTAGGAAAGAGAGAGAGAGAGAGAGAGAGAGAGAGAGAGAGAGAGAGAGGTGTGTGTGTGTGTAGGAAAGAGAGAGAGAGAGAGAGAGAGAGAGAGAGAGAGAGAGAGAGCGGTGTGTGTGTGTATATGTAGGAAAGAGAGAGAGAGAGAGAGAGAGAGAGAGAGAGCGGTGTGTGTGTGTGTTTGTGTAAGAAAGAGAGAGAGAGAGAGAGTGGTGTGTGTGTGTGTGTAGGAAAGAGAGAGAGAGAGAGAGAGAGAGAGAGAGAGAGCGGTGTGTGTGTGTAGGAAAGAGAGAGAGAGAGAGAGAGAGAGAGAGAAGTGTGTGTGTGTGTGTGTGTGTAGGAAAGAGAGAGAGAGAGAGAGAAAGAGAGAAGTGTGTGTGCGTGTAGGAAATTAAAGAGAGAGATAGAGAGCGATGTGTGTGTGTAAGAAAGAGAGAGAGAGAGAGAGAAGTGTGTGTGTGTGTGTGTGTGTGTGTGTGTGTGTGTGTAGGAAACAGAGAGAAAGAGAGAAGTGTGTGTGCGTGTAGGAAATTAAAGAGAGAGAGAGAGAGAGAAAGAGAGAAGTGTGTGTGCGTGTAGGAAATTAAAGAGAGAGAAAAATGTGCATAGAAAATTAAAACTAGAGAGAGAGAGAGAGTTATGGTTTGCATAAAAAATTAAAATTAAAGAAAGAAATGAAATGAAATGTTATGTTAACTCTTCAAAAGGCCAAAGTGACCTATGAGACCAGAAATTTACAATGTGGTAGACTGATACTAGGTTAGAATAACAAAATGACAAAATAACATATTATGGAATCCTAAACTGCTGGGTGTGGACTAAGCAGCTAAAACAGCTAGCTGAAACCATCTGTAGTTCATTAGGTAGTCTTAGAGCAATGTCAATAGCGCGTATGGCAAGCCGTAGGTCAATGGGTTTGAATTAACGTCAAATACACAAGTCGTAGGTCAAATTCGGTTGAGTTTTTCTACGGAAAAACGTAAACGGACTTCGAAAATGGCTTCTATGCCTTCTGAAACCATCCGTAGACGATTAGGTAGTCTTTTGGCAATGTCAAGAGCGCGTATGGCATGCCGTAGGTCAAACGGATAGAAGAAACGCCAAATACATAAGCCGTAGGTCAAATCCGGTTGCGTTTTTCTACGGAAAAACACAAACGGACTTCGGAAATGGCTTCTATGCCTTCTGAAACCATCCGTAGACGATTATGTAGTCTTTAGGCAATGTCAATAGCACGTATAGCAAGCCGTAGATCAATGGGTTTGAATTAACGTCAAATACACAAGCCGTAGGTCAAATCCGGTTACATTTTTCTACGGAAAAACGCAAATGGACTTCGGAAATGGCTTCTATGCCTTCTGAAACCATTCATAGACGATTAGGTAGTCTTAAGGCAATGTCAAGAGCGCGTATAACAAGCCATAGGTCAAACAGATCAAAGAAACGCCAAATACACAAGCCGTAGGTCAAATCCGGTTAATTTTTCTACGGAAAAACGCAAACGGACTTCGAAAATGGCTTCTATGCCTTCTGAAACCATCCGTAGACGATTAGGTAGTCTTTAGGCAATGTCAAGAGCGCGTATGGCAAGCCGTAGGTCTAACGGATCAAAGAAACGCCAAATACACAAGCCGTAGGTCAAATCCGGTTGGGTTTTTCTACGAAAAAACGCAAATGGACTTTGGAAATGGCTTCTATGCCTTCTGAAACCATCCGTAGACGATTAGGTAGTCTTTAGGCAATGTCAAGAGCGCGTATGGCAAGCCGTAGGTCAAACGGATCAAAGAAACGCCAAATACACAAGCCGTAGGTCAAATCCGGTTACGTTTTTCTACGGAAAAACGCAAACGGACTTCGGAAATGGCTTCTATGCCTTCTGAAACCATCCGTAGATGATTGGGTAGTCTTTAGGCAATGTCAAGAGCGTGTATGGCAAGCCGTAGGTCGAACGGATCAATGAAACGCCAAATACACAAGCCGTAGGTCAAATCCGGTTCATTTATCTACGAAAAAACGCAAACGGACTTCGAAAATGGCTTCTATGCCTTCTAAACCATCCGTAGACGATTAGGTAGTCTTTAGGCAATGTCAAGAGCACGTATGGCATGCCGTAGGTCAAACGGATAGAAGAAACGCCAAATACATAAGCCGTAGGTCAAATCCGGTTGCGTTTTTCTACGGAAAAACGCAAACGGACTTCGGAAATGGCTTCTATGCCTTCTGAAACCATCCGTAGACGATTACGTAGTCTTTAGGCAATGTCAATAGCGCGTATGGCAAGCCGTAGGTCTAACGGATCAAAGAAACGCCAAATACACTAGCCGTAGGTCAAATCCGGTTGCGTTTTTCTACGGAAAAATGCAAACGAATTTCGGAAATGGCTTCTATGCCTTCTGAAACCATCCGTAGACGATTAGGTAGTCTTTAGGCAATTTCAAGAGCGCGTATGGCAAGCTGTAGGTCTAACGGATCAAAGAAATGCCAAATACACAAGCCGTAGGTCAAATCCGGTTGCGTTTTTCTACGAAAAAACGCAAACGGACTTTGAAAATGGCTTCTATGCCTTCTGAAACCATCCGTAGATGATTAGGTAGTCTTTAGGCAATGTCAAGAGCACGTATGGCAAGCCGTAGGTCAAACGGATCAAAGAAACGCCAAATACACAAGCCGTAGGTCAAATCCGGTTACGTTTTTCTACGGAAAAACGCAAACGGACTTCGGAAATGGCTTCTATGCCTTCTGAAACCATCCGTAGACGATTGGGTAGTCTTTAGGCAATGTCAAGAGCGTGTATGGCAAGCCGTAGGTCGAACGGATCAATGAAACGCCAAATACACAAGCCGTAGGTCTAACGGATAGAAGAAACGCCAAATACACAAGCCGTAGGTCAAATCCGGTTGCGTTTTTCTACGAAAAAATGCAAACGGACTTCGAAAATGGCTTCTATGCCTTCTGAAACCATCCGTAGACGATTAGGTAGTCTTTAGGCAATGTCAAGAGCGCGTATGGCATGCCCTAGGTCAAACGGATAGAAGAAACGCCACATACACAAGCCGTAGGTCAAATCCGATTGCGTTTTTCTACGAAAAAACGCAAACGGACTTCGGAAATGGCTTCTATGCCTTCTGAAACCATCCGTCAACTACACAAGCCATAGGTAGCCGTAGGATGTTCAAGAAACTATCGAACTAAAAGAGGCAAAGGGGTTTTGCCCGCTACATGCATTGACATGTACACCTGGGAGTGCACGTATGTGTCTACCCATATAGGATTTGAACAATAAAGACGAGATTTTGACCCGGTGGTCCTGATCTCTGTACACCTCTGGATCGAGGTATATGGAGATTGGGCAAGACTAGAGAATGCGAGGTAGTTTACATTGTGAGGAGTATATATATTAAAACAACATTCATAATCATTGTAGATGGCAACGTCATCAACTAACATGGAGGAAAAGATTGCATGCTCATGCACGCTCTGCAAGTATCAAATCATGCGCAAGCGTAGGATATTTAATGAGCATGTGCACAAGTACGGAGAGTTTGTTAAAGAAACCGTACAGAATCTACGATACGACTCTTAGAGAACGGGCATTGATTTTTGCGACATAGCACCTACATCTGAGAGAGAGAGAAAAAGGAGAAGACATGTTGAGGAAGACATGCGCCTATCTCCTGAAGACATGTTGAGGAAGTTGGCACGTCAACCAATTTATGAAGGCGCCAAAATATCAACGCTTCGTACTTGTCTAGCGTTTTTGAATCTTCAGTCAGTGTACGGGTGGTCAGATGCAAGCGTCACTGCTTTGTTTAGGTACGTGCTTGGAGAGCTTTTTAATTTAATGTGTCTTAAACAGGTTGTTGCGAGAGCAACTTCTCCCGGCTGGCAATGAAATGCCCCCCTCCAGGCCAGATGCAAAGCAACTATTCACCTCAGTTGGCTTGGACTACAACAAGATTCATGCATGTCCAAATGATTGCATTCTTTTGCGCAATGAATTCGCAGATTGTCTGTTGTGTCCTAAGTGCGGAGCAATGCACTACAAGCAAGATGCAGTTGGTGAGACAGTGCCAGCTAAAGTGTTGCGGCATTTTTCTATTATTCCTAGGATAAAAATCATGTTTCGTTGTGGTTCCATTGCAAAGTTGATGCGGTGGCATTCTACGAAGAGATCCACTGACGCAACATTTAGGGTGCCTGCTGATTCAAAGGCCCGGAGGCACATTGAAGATACCTGGCCACATTTTAAGAGTGAACCATGCAATTTGCGTTTGGGCATGGCAATGGATGGAGTCAATCCATTTGGCTTGAGAAGCTCGTCATGGAGCACTTGGCATGTGTGCCTTATTAATTACAACCTCCCGCCGTGGCTTTCCATCAAGAAGGGTCATTTGATATTAAGCTTGATTGTACCTGGTAAGTTCAAGGCAAAAAACATGGATGTTTATCTAGCTCCACTAGTTGACGAGCTCCAGGAGTTATGGCATGGGATCAACATAGCAGATGCGGTTGAACCACTAGGATAACAGCATGCAAGGATCCATGGACTTCTTATGTGGACTATGCATGATTGGCCAGGATACGGAGAAGCTTCTGGTAATGGTTCTTGATTTACAAAATTCTCGTTATTCGCAAGCACTTTGCCTTGGCCTGATTCATGCTTTAATATATGCAGGGCTAACAACTTCGGGATACAATGCATGTCCAATTTGCGGGCAGTCCTTGGATGTGCGCTATTCTGCCTCTCTTCGAAAGATAATTTATCAAGGCCACCACCGTTATCTTCCAGATGGCCATCACTTGCGCGAAGGTCAGCTTGGTCGCATCGAATGTCGTCCTATGCATGTACAAGAGTGGCGTCACCAATGGGAGCAACATGAGGGGTAACCTGTTCCAGGAATGAAACGTTTGTCCATTCTCCATACTTTGCCGTACTGGGGTGATCTACTAATTAACCATTTGCTGGATCCAATGCATATATTCAAGAATGTGGGAGAGCTCCTCTGGAAGACAATCATGGGAATGAAAGACAATCGAGCTTCACGAGATGATTTGCAGTCAGTTGGAAAGATCCCCGAGCTGTGGCCTTTCACCAATGCAGCTGGCCAAATAAAACTTCCAAGAGCGCCATGGGTATTGCTAAAAACGAAGAGCGACAAGTTAAAAGGGTGATTTCAAAGTTCAGGACGTCAACAGGATATATGCGATGTCTCAAGACAGCATTCACTCGTGAGGATCAACTGTCAGGATTGAAATCGCACGACTGGCATAAGTTCTTGCAATTCATTCTTCCAATTGCAATCAAGGGGTGTTTAACGGAGGAAGTGTGGACCTGCATATACAAGATTTCAGAGCCAGTGCGGTGGATCTCTTCCAAGGAGATATAGGAGGAATCTATTGCAGTCGCAAGGGCTAACTCCATTGAGGCAGTTTGCATGATTGAGAAGTATCTACCCACGAGCTGTCTAACTATCCAAATGCACTTGCTCGTCCATGTAGTAGATGAGGTTGCAGTGGCAGGTACAATCCACAGCCGTTGGATGTTCTTTCTAGAGCGGTTCATGAAAACACTTAAGGATTTTGTTCGCCAAAAAGCGCGTCTAGAGGGGAGCATGGCAGAAGGATGGCTAGTGCAAGAGTCTCTTGTATTGACAATCGAATTTCTATCCGTTTCTGACCCAGAAATGCCTCGACTGTGGAGCGATGACGAGGATGCAAGACTGGTGGGAGAGGAGCCGCAAGGGCAAGGGGTGCCAAAGAAAATGGACGACACCATGCGAGAAAAGATCATGAAGTTCTGTATACTAAATTCAGCGCCGATGCAAAAATGGCTTGAAAGGTACGAAGAAGAGAAAGAGAGACGCAATAGGGAGCGACAGGATTTCAGGCGAAGCCGAACGACTAGAGGTTTACCCTTGCCAAACTATCTCACTCCTCTATCGGAATTCCTTACGATGGCATGGTTGGACAAGACGGTGAGAGCAGCTCGACAGATCGGAGAACCCATATCTCTAGAAGAGGAAAAGCTAGCTATTGGATGTGACTGGCAGTATCATACATACATGGCACTGTGGTCGCATGGAAATCATTTCAGAACACAACAAATTGAAAGCAGAAGAAACACGTTTGACAGTGGGGTAATGGTTAGTTTCATGCAAAAGAGCAGGGCTAGTGCCAGAGACACGAATGAGAGCACTAGCAACCTAGATTACTATGGTATGGTGTCAGATATCATGAAAGTAAGCTTCAGGCGGTTTGAGATGTTTTTGTTGGATGTGAAGTGGTTCAAGGTGATTACTTCTGGTCGCAATGCAATGGAACGCAGAGATGGAAACAAACTTGTGCAAATAGATTCTACAAAGGTTTGGACAGATGCGAGCGACACATTTTCTCTCCCCGAACATTGCGAGCAAGTGGTCTTTGTACCGGACACTCGAGAGCGACAGTGGTGGTTTGTGGTTCAGGTTGCTCCAAGAAATAAACAAGTATTTGAAGGGAAATATCTCCTGGAGGAAAGTCAGTCAGACGACTTTCATACTACTGTGACATTAGATGAGATGGACGAAGGTATGGAAGAGGAAAATGGCTTCTATGCCAGGGATGACGTAGACGAGCCAGAATTGACACTTGTAGATGAAGATGCAATGGATGAAGACAATCTGCCAGAACGAGTTGGGGCAGAGTTATGTTTGCAATTAGAGATAGACGATGAAACGGTGCAAGATCTTATCGATGATGCCTCACTCGTCGAGGCCTAGGCCTGTAAGTGTTTGTGTGAAGACGTTGATTTAAAATTAAGCTTAAAGTTAATTTACACAACTGTGTTCTGACGCTTTGTTTTACTTTCTTTGTGCAGGACTTTAGTATGGCAAACCAGTTTCCAGATCCCGCTTCTATGAGTGCAGATGCATTCATGGGCTTCGTTACACGGATGACGCCTGCTCAGATGGCAGAGGCTTCTCAATACTGGGTAGCCAGAGGCACGGGTACTACGCCTCCGGGCTTCACACCCGAGGGTCTGACGCCTAGGGGAGGGACACCTATGGGGGGGGGGACACCTATGGGAGGGGGGACGCCCGTGGGTACGACGCCTGCTTCTCCGATCACGGCCTCTTCGACACCTAGGGGTGGGGCAGAGGCGGGGGGTACGTCCTCATCTTCGTAGCACAGGTGCACTCGCTGATCTCGGTGATCGTCAGGTGGAGGTGGTGGTTGCTATGGAGGAGGGTCCACAGATGCTTCGACCCCTCCTTGCTCACGACCCCCATCCTACCCAAGCACACCTCTCGGCACAGCTCGGACACCTTGGGGGGCACACGATCCTAGTGCCTCCAAGCTCTATATTGTACGGCCAGATGGTTCTGTTAACATGGATAGAGTCGGGACTGAGACGAGACAGCGGATTCGCCAGCTCGCAGAGCTACAGTTGTCGACCAGCCTTCTGACGTCTTGGGATCAGCAGGAAAAGGACAAAGTTAATTACATAATGGAGACCATCCTGAGAGAGTACCAGCTTGCTCCGGGTTCTGACGTTGTTCCGAGGAGCTGGATCAAGGGTGTTGCACGGGACACCGTGAAACATCGACGAGATGCAGCTCCAAAGGCTTTCAGGATCGGCTCGCCGAAGCCTTCGGGCATCCCACACGAGACGTGGCTTCAGATCAGGGAGGATGAGCGGACAGCGGCCACGCGGTTCAGACAGCAGCGTGAGGCTGCGCAGATACGACAGATGACCAAGGGGGCATCTCATCTTGGCAGCGGAGGCTTCGACACCTTTCGCTATGAGTTTGTGAGTTTCTAATCCAATCTTAACTATGGCGTTTTTTAAGACGCGATGAATCATGTATTCTTATTACTCTGATTTTGGTATAAACGCAGAATCTTGTGATGCATCGAGCCCCGACACGTCGGGAGGAGTCAGACAGATATTGCAAAGGTATCTATGAAGTATTGAATGATCTTGATGCTTCAGGAGAGCCTGTAGACTGGGCGGACTTACAGTCTCGCTGATCGCTTGAGGTGAGACGTTAATATGTGTGAGTTGATTTAATTAAGTAAGTATATGTGAATACTAATTTTGTGAGTTGTCCTATGTGCAAGTTGTGACGCCTAGTCATCAGTGGCCGGGATTTCATATATATGCTTTGTGAGACACAGACACGCTTCTGTGTCTCCTTTTGTATAGACATATATATATGGTTATGATTATTGTTCAGACAGTTGTTGTTTTCCTTATGGTTATGGTTGTTGTCATTGTCATTGTATAGACATGGTTATTTCTCCTATTCTTGTATAGACATAGTTATGGTTCTGGTTATGCTTATGGTTATTGTTAATTTTGTTTTTGATTATGATCAAAGTGATTCTATTGGTCGGTTATGGTTTTAAGTTATGGTTATGCTTTTAAGTTATGGTTATGGTTCGTTATGGTTATGCTTTTAAGTTATGGTTATGGTTCGTTATGGTCATTGGCCTTAAATCTCATGTGAGATCCTACATGGATAGCATGTAGGAGGCGTATACATGATTTTTTTTTTTTGAAAAGTTTATGTAAAAACAAAGGGAACTCTGCCAAAATTTTTGCGGGAGCACGATTGATTTTGGTGTTGCTCGCTTTTTTGGGCAGATGGCAGGAAGTCTGGCTATGGTGCCTTTGTCCATCTTTTCATTGGGCACAGGCCAGGATACCTGTCCTCTGCCCAAGAAAAAAATTTTACTGTTATGGTCGTGGATATACACGTCATTGTACCCGTCTATATACGCGTCGATATACGCATCGATATAGATGTCGCTATACGCGTCGCTCGGAAAGCTTTTCCACGCGTATATCAACGCTCTTTGCAACAGATTCACAGGGACGCATATATCGATGCGTATAGCGACGGTAAGAGTCACTATATACGTCGATAACCCCCGTTTTTGTTGTAGTGATTTATCCTATTTAATTGGTCCTAAAAACAAAGTATTTCTGTTAAAGTAATTAGATAAATTAATTATCTGAGCTTAACCTAATTATCATGGGTTTCCTAACATATAATTAACCTTTGAAAAATAACTCAAATCACTTTCAATCTATTTGCTAATTTCTTGTATCTAATTTGTCCTAAAAACAGAGTATTTCTTCTAAAGTAATTAGATAAACTAATTATCTGAGCTTGACCTAATTATCACGGGTTCCCTAACAAATAATTAACCTCTAATAAATAACTCAAATCATTTTGAATCTATTTGCTAATTTTCCCTATTTAATTTGTCTTAAAAATAGAGTATTTTTGCTAAAGTAATTAGATAATTAATTATCTGAGCTTAACCTAATTATCACTAGTTTCCTAACCTATAATTAACCACTAATAAATAACTCAAAGCATTTTGAATCGATTTACTAATTTCTCATATTTAATTTGTCTTAAAAATAGAGTATTTTTGCTAAAATAATTAAATAAATTAATTATCTGAGGTTGATCTATTTATCACGGGCTCCCTAATATATAGTTAACCACTAAAAAATAACTCAAAGCGTTTTGAATCAATTTACTAATTTTCCCTATTTAATTTGTCTTAAAAACAAAGTATTTTTGCTAAAGTAATTAGTTAAATTAATAATCTGAACTTGATATAATTATCACGGGTTCCCTAACATATAATTAATCTCTGATAAATAACTCAAGATATTTTGAATCAATTTGATTATTTTTCCCTTTAATTTTCTTTAATAAACAGTGTAATTCTGCCTATTTAATTATGAAAATTAGTCAAAAAACTATAAGATAATTCTCGTAGCTTAGTGACTATCTAATTCAGCTCTGATAATTACCTCAACTTAATTTAAACTTAATTAATATATTTCCCATTAATTTATGGTTAATTTGGATAATTTCAGCCCTAATATGATAGGATAATTAATTATCTTAATATTCCAAGATTAACTACAACAATCAGTAGAGAATATTTAATTAAGAGAACATTTATGAGTATACATAGGCCTAATCTTTAATTTATTAAGAAAATAGATTAATCTAGCCTTGCTAATTAAGAAGGATTAGGCTAATTACCGTTTAAGTTAATCAACTAGAGCTTAATCTCTAGTGATTTCTGCGTAGCGGTCTCTCTAGATGAGACAGAGTGTGGCAAGGCTCTGAGTCTAATTTTTATGAAGGGAAGGGGATCTTTTTATAGTTTTTCTGGGCCCCGGGCAGTTTCTGGCAGGTTTTGACACCTCAAGCAGGCCCCTAGCTTGCAAATAGCGCCAACTGCTGCTAAATCTGTCTCTAGCAGGTTCCACCTAGCTCCACACTGCCCCAATATCTTCTAGAATCGATTTTGGTTGATTTTGCTGATTTCTAATGATGAAAATTCGAATATCATTTAATTCTAGAACCTTAGGATAAGAAAGTCTTTGTTAATCATTATTACTGAAACCATCCAATTTTTATTAACTAATTGAATTCCTATTGTAACCTTCCAGGGTCTGTAACTTTTCCAGTTTTTATCGGATTCTGATTCTGAAAATTACTAACCATAGTAAAGCTCTGCTTATGATTCAAAAATACCAATATTAGCAGTGTTTGAATCCTTCAACAGTGGTTTTCAAATTAATTTTACAAGCTTTGTACAATTTTTAAGGTTTCAAAAACTGAAAACCTTACACCCTGGATAGCATATTAGCCACCGGATTATCTTTTCCTGCAATATGTTGAAATTCAAGATTTAATGACTTAATATATGCTATCCAACGTAGCATGGCTATATCTGGTGTAGAACAACTTGTGATCATCCCAAGCAATGGTAAGCAATTTGTCTCTACTATTACAGAAGCACCGATAAAGTACTCCTTGTCACACCTTAGGGCAGTTGCTACACCCCAAAGTTCCCTTTTAACCTGCGGATATGCTCTCTGTCGAGCACTTAACACTTTAGCACCAAATCTGATAGCATGCCTTTGTCCTTGCGCTTCATCATGTCCAATAGCCCACCCAATACCTGTAGGACTCATATCAACCATCACAACAATTGGCTTTCCACTTTTATAGTCCACCTTCCTTAATGTAGGAGCCTCTTGTAACATCTTCTTCAGTTTCCGCACAGCTCTCGAGTGTTCTTCTTTCCAAACAAATTTCTTCCTTTCCTGAGTAACTGGTATAAAACCTCTGCAACATGTGAAAAATGGGGTAACCATATCAAGTAGAAAACACATGCACCTAAAAATCTTTGGACTTCTGTAATTGAACTGCATGTCTCCTTTATCCTTTGTATAGCCTCCACATAAGTGTCCCACAATCAAAACTTCCTTGACCCCAAACATAGACTTTTGGCCTGAGAGTGTAAGGTTGACCTCTTCAAGCCTAGATAATATCCTGTCACAATCAACAATATGGTTAGCCACAAAATGTATGCACCCCCCTCTGATCTTTGGCTTCATCTTTTTCACCCTCATCACACCCTTTTATCGGCACGTCGTTAATAAATGTCATGGTGATCTGGGGAATGAAATCCCGTAGCACTTTGTTCATTCCGTTCATCATGTGTGCAACTGAGTTACTTGCACCCTGTGGCAATGTACACATTCTTACTAATCCCAAAGGAGTAAGAATGGTTGTCAAATCCCTGCTTTGTCTAGCCATTTGAAATTGATCATAACTTGAATACAAGTCTCCCATAGAATAAATGGCTCTTCCTACAAAAGCCTCAGCAAATTCATCAACCACTGGACATGTACCTACATTTCTGATAGTTACCTTGTTTACTGGCCGCATATCCTATATAAACCTCAATGTACCATTCTTCTTGGGAACCGTAAACCACCTATTAGAGTAAGGAGCACAAGAGGGCTCCAAAATGCCCATCTTTATCTTCTCATTTAACAGATCGACCAACTTAGGAAGATGAGCTTTCGAAACAGGTATAGGCCGTAGATCCCAAGGGAGATGTGGCATAGTGAAGATCACCATGGGAGCCACAACACTAGGATCCACACATCCAATCTCTCTTGGTTGGAAAGCAAAATCCTTCCCATGCTTCTTTAACATTTCTTGAAAACATGCTATTTCTTCTTGATTTAAAAAATCTGCATCACCGCTTTGTAATTCATATAAAGTTTCTTCAGTAAATGAGTGCCCAATTTTACTTGGATCTCGAAGAATAGGCTATCGAGATGATTTCTCCATGATGGTATCACTATCTTTTGGCAATGGAGTAGCCACGGGTCTGACCTTCTTTGCCACTGTTTTGTATTTTGTATTCACCTGTATTTCCTCCACATCCAACTCTGCTTTGAATTGGAAAAGGACATCATACATATCCAGAGAGTTTACTGAAAGTGCAAGGGAACTGAACATGCTCATCACCACCCAGCCATGCCCTATATAGACCCTTGGCCTGCTAAATATAGGGACCCCCTTGACTGCATGTCCATCCTGGCCCTTGGCCGTGCCTGGTCCTACCCTTGGCATGACATTACTCCCCCCTTGGAGAAGCGTTTTCGTCCTCGAAAACAAGAGTGATGATACACTAATGTTTTCTATAGTGGCATCCTTCATGGATCTAGCTGTTTGGTTGACCGGAACACGGTTCAGCAGGAGGTTCAATGAAACCAAGAGTAACATCTTGATTTTCCACATTGTTGTCCATTTGCAACCAGCTTGTGTTACCGATTCCTATCCTATCATAGTGTGTAGACTCCATTTAGAACACACATGAGTATTCAAAACGAGTTATCACACAAAGATGTACCCTAAAGAGTACCTCTTTTCACTTCCCATGAAAGTAACTTGCTAACATAACTCATCAGCCAAGTTTAAGTCCTTGACTTGTTTTCAAATTTCAGCAGTGAACAACCCCACCATCACTAGTGTTCAAGGTTGAGAACTTGATTTATACATGAAGAGACTACACCTAGTCGCAAACATGCTTTAACTTATGGTAAGCAAAATCCAAGTAGAGCAATAAATGCTTACTGATTGGATTGCTTGGTGCTAACATACGCACTTTGCATATCCTTCAGCACAAGAGTACACTTTGTACTATCCCCTTGGATAACTGACAGTACTGAGGTGTGTTTTCCCTCACGGTTTACAGACAGTTTTCCCATATGACTGGTAAATGGGAATCACAATATTGTGTAATATTGTTGAGGAATCAACAATGTCCGGAATAACTATCGTGGTTAACTTGAAAAATCCACAAACACCCAAACCGAACCATGACCTCTATTGGTGATTAGTAGACCCAAAAGTAATCTCATAGAGATATTGCACATAGAGTGAAAAATGCTTCATAAGCAACAACTTGAGGAATATGCATGCCGTTCCAAATCAGCCTTTGCTAAACACTAGGGTCCATAACACCTAGTGTGCATGCATTTAGCAAAATCATATCTGAACCTGTATACCCATGGTGATCCTTGCCATACTTATGGCAAATGTGACGCGCCTAGCACACATTAAAAAGGAATGTAGATAGTTCTGAAAAGAAACTAAATACTTTCAGTTGCAATCTTTTGCGAGCCTTACTGAAATGTATGAACCATAATAGAAGGTGAGACATTAATCACTTCTAGGGACAAACAATGAAACTTTTGCATTAACAACTTAGAGCCTTGCTATATGTACAAACAACCATCTGTTATGTTGTTTAGCAGTACTTGTACCTGAACAAGTCATTCTAAGTATCCGACAATTTTTGGCCACCGAAATTGCTCTTGATACGTCGTGCTAAAAATGGTCTAGAAAACAGATGTAGCCAGCACCTAGGGACTTTGTCGTGACACATATTTGAAATATTGGGCACCAGTGTCAGTCCTAGAGATTCATATTCGCCACATGTGGAATATGTCTCAACTAAGGATGTCTGGAAAAAGAACATCCTACAAGTACAAGATGTACTTGTATGTGGAGGTAACTCTAAACACTCTGCGACAAGAGTGAGAGGACCCTCATTCATTGCTCCACACTAGTTAAACTGAACTCCTTGAGTCCCTATACCATGTTGTATCCCTTGTGACAGTATATCCCATATCAAATCCTACAAGTGGATTCATAACAGGATAATGTACATTGGACACTACGGCCCAAAATACTTTGTTCTGACATGTCCTTGGCATGGCTCAGAAATATTCAAGTAGATCTATACGAGTTGAGAAAAAGCCAAGTAAAGCGTACTAAAAAATGGAGTAACACAAAATCAATAGATGCGTACTTAATGGTCACTTACCCGTATTCAAATGCAGAGGAGCACGTCGCCCACCTGAGAAAAAACAAGCAACATTGCACTGGAAACCTTGGGTGTTGCCTTCGCAATCCAAACCCATTGGGTAGAATCTACGTAGTCAAACCACTTGGTAAGACCCTTTGTAGCAATTGCTCAACTAGCAGGTAACGGTAATCAACATAGTTAACCGTGTATAGAATGATGAGAATCAACTTGAAAAGTTGAATTTTTCCACTACCGCGCGATAGATTGCGGAATTCTTTCTTTGAAAGTATATTAGGAATAGATCAAATTGTGATCCTCAATGCCTATGGGGTGCTTTAGTAAGCACCCGTTGGGTCGTACCCCAAAATTTTGATGCCATAGACACTTGTAGTGCTATAGAGAGAACAAGAAATCCACACAAGTGAGATGCCTAGCTCGTATCAAAAGCCATGCTGTCTCAACTGTTTGCTGTCTCTAGACTCCATGGTATAGATCATTTGATGTGAGTTCAAGAGTATCAAAAACTCAACTTGAGCGTCGCACTAGAAACATGTAGTGCAAAAATGACACCCTAATCATCTGAAATGACAAGACTCTTGCTCGTCCATTAACGTCGATGTATTCGATGTGTACTCCACTGGGCATATCTGTTCGGTCGTAAGAACAAGCACCCAAGGAATGCCAATAGTTGGGTCCTACCCAAAATCTGATAATGGCTCTTAGCCAGCCTGTGTGTGGCTCCTAGCCGTTATGGCAATTAGTGTTCAATCGTGGAACCGATGAAGACTAATTTGGATGGCATCTTGCCCAATTTCTAGCTGAGAGTTATAGCACCTTGGCTCAGGCTGACTCGCCAGCTAGACATGTATCAAAAGATTCTTAGGAAGTTTTCATTATTCTTAGAGACAAAAAAGAAAGAGAGAGAAGAAGAGCATGTTGGGCTGAGGAACTTTCCTTAAATTTCTAGGGTGTGCCCAAAATGTGTGCTCTTAGGCATCTTATGCCTGATTTGCACCTTATCCTTTAAGCATACCACCATTTTTTGGTATGACGCTCTCATCGAGCAAGATAACAGAAAAAAACACAAAACATATCCTGACCCACCAACCCTACAGGGGTCATGTTTTTTAGGTTCTTCGTAGTGTTGTTGTGCGTTGACAGTAACCAAAAGTATGTGAAACAATCCAAAACTTATCTTGTCCTTGACAAGGTGTCTGATGTTATAGCAGAAGTGTAATCCATGATGTGGTGGAGTTCAGTCCACTTGACCTGCAACTCCATGCATGTAAGGTTGTAATCCCTTTGCTACTGTGATGGTCTCAAGCGCGAGAGCCAAAACCATAAGTGCCTTGCACATTCTGTAGTGGTAGTGATACATCATAACATGATGTCACTACGCCTAAAATGGAAACAAATTTGTGATCGTACCAGTTCCCCAAACTTGCATGTCCATGCCCTTAATGCCAAGTCAATGGACAGTATCTTAGCACGAAGACGAAGCCGTGCTTCATGTGAAACTGGTTATCCTACTGTAACCAGTTGTCTTGAGATGTCAAGGAAGAAATCGCTCAAATGCATCTCATAGCCCTATCTATTGCACGAGAGAGAATTATTGTATATATCATATACACCCATCTGGTATGTAATGAAATAACTTGCAATCATATCGCCAATTTTCACGCCAATTTTGTATGCTCATAGCATAGTCCAATGCAGGAATCTTCGATGCAAGATGCCCAAATCGTAGTCAACAGATACTGGTACCAACGTACAAAGATCATGGCAAAAGAGAATTGACCTTGTCAAGCAATTTCTATTGAAATTGGCTAGTGCCATGTGGCGAGCATCTTTTCCGGCTTCTGGAAGCAGTAACAAGAAGTCGGCCATGCTGAGCTCTGTGCACCCTGGATAAAGTGGAGCCACCGGTTGTGTCAATCTCCTTGAGATTCCATGGGCAGCAAAAGTGAACTACTATTGATCCATGCAGCAGATCAGGACTTCAGGTACTCAAGTCATGCTTGAGTCATGTTGGCAAGTTAAGCATTGGTTCAATGCCAACAAAAGTATGATGCTTGAAACGACTGTCACAAGCCGTGCTTGTGCTTAGAGTTCCTAAATTGCACGCACATCTGGTGCATGGAAAGATGATCGTTCGATTCTCATACATTACTTTATGTAGAGATACAACAATTAATTATAGATCAAGTTATGCGGATAACCATGGAGTAGGAACATTGTAATGCATCAACAAAGCGTACCTAAAATTGGTTGTTGAAGCATGGAAAAGCTATTTGCAAATCCGGACTGACTGAAAACTAGATATAGCACGATAATTTTTCAAGACATGCTGTGCATGCCTGATCATACTGATGATGGAGAACAATCGTGCTTGTTATGCTTATGCAAATAACAGAAGCAGCTTGGGCTTGAGACAAGCCTTGCTTGTGGATGCATATACATGTCTAGTACATGCATTGTTACACGGCATCACTCATAGCCCTTGCATGTTATACTATGCAACCGGTACTTGAATAGTTTGATAAATACAAGTAAAATTGAATGATTACCTTATAATTTACCTATATAAACTTGTCGTGTTGATCACCTGGCCGGGATGCTCGAGCTTTCCTGAACCTCAAACCGAGCATCAACATCGTCTTTGCCGAGCAGCCTTGCTCAGAACCTTGCTCGTGTCGGCAATCACAAATTCCAATGCTGACATGCCCTCTTCGAGGGATGGAACCATGTGTCGTAATCTGGATACATCTGACGCGGTGTAGAGCAGGCCGTGCCTTTACATGATCGGACCCAACTGTCGACCCGAGAGCTCTGTGTGGGGTCCATGCATGCCTTTGCATGTGAATGTGGGAAAGCTCCCTTGCAATGTTAAAAAACTAAAACTTTTTTTTTTTTAATTAATGACTGCACAGCGATGGCTTTCGGACTCTGTTGCACAGGGAAAGCCGCTCCCATGCCATCACTATGGTTCTCCCCACGCTTCCATCTCGTGACGGGAATTGCAGAGCGGGCCCTTGTGCTCATGCCAAGCCCAAGACCCCTTGATTTTGATGAGGGCGATTCAGAGCACCCAAGCGTGTAAGGGTGCTTATCCGCGCGGCCTCGGCCTCCTTCATTTTACATAATCAAGGGGCCATGCCCACACCATGGCTTTTTGTTGTCATGTCAACCTTGACCTCCTTTGTAGTTGAGCACGCACAGCATGCAAGCACGGTATCCTCCTCAGTCCAGGCCTGAGAGAGAGAAAACTCGCATGAGAGAAGAGAGGCCTTGCTCTCGCATGAGAGAAAGAGAGAGATAGAGAGAGAGAGAGAAGCCATGCAAATCTCCTTCCCCTCCCTTCCATGGCTTCTCTCCCCTGTGCTCTGATACCAGTGAAAGGGCAAGGGAACTGAACATGCTTATCACCACCCAGCCATGCTCTATATAGACCCTTGGCCTGCTAAATATAGGGACCCCCTTGACTGCATGTCCATCTTGGCCCTTGGCCGTGCCTGGTCCTACACATGGCATGACATTTACCTTGACAATCTCACTCTTAGCTTGATCATTGGATTGCATGGCTGCATCCAATTCTCCCATTGTGTCCACAAATGCATATTCTTCAAAAATTCCTGAAATTGCTTCATTTGGATCCAATAACTCACATTCTTGAAACATACCTTGGGCATTGCAAACATGTTGCTTCTCCCATTTGCATAAGTCATTGAATTTCCTGTATGATAATGATCCTTCTGAAGATAAACACAGAAATCCTGAAGAAAAAGCCTCTCCAAAAACACCTGCCGTTAGCGAGAACTTCTCCTTCAAAGCACCATCACAGTCTCGCTTTACAATGGCACTTGGAAAAAATTCGAGAATTCCCTGTTCTCCTTAAATTCCTTTGTTAACTTCGGTAATGGATGATCCATTAAGGTGTCCCTATTCCTAGCATGGTCTACACAAACAGTTAAAGATTGTACTACTTTCTTTCCATTACGACTTCGGATCCTGGCATATGCAGATCCATCATCCAAACCCTTAGTTTCCATTCGCACCGCAGTAATATAAGGTTGTGCCAATATAATTGGATAAGTGGAGTGCTCGTACACGAAGAAATTCTATCATCACTCACATCTCCTATAGTTACTTTAACATTAGGACATGCACCATACAAATCACCTGATTGTGCATTAGCAGCTCGAATACGCCACCCATGTTCGACATCAACGGGCCACTTAGCTTTCGAATATAAGCTTTTTGACATAAGGTTAACTTCTGAACCATGGTCTACCAATGTAGCAATTGGCTCGTCCGAATCACCTAGTTTTACCAAAGTTTCAGTAGTAGCTCTAGCTCAATGATTCCGCGTAAAATGACTTCGAGGTACTTCTTCACAATACTCATCCTCTTGAAATCTGATATGCTTGACCTGCCTTGAAAACTCGTTGTTGTCAACTATGCTTCCCCATTCATCATCCCCAAATTCTTCTTCATTCACACTGCTCAATATGGCTTCAATTTGTTCATTAATGCTCTTCACTCCCTGTGTTCTGGTTGGATCATTCTCGTGCCTGTATAGTATTTGATGCTTCCTCTTTATAGGATCAATGATGCTGTCATGAAATTTTTGCTTTGTAATACCTAGGATCTCTCCTAGGGTAAACTCCACTCGACTGTTTAGAATCCGCTCCTCCAGTACCCTCTTAACATCAGTTGCTTATTCAATATCAGACCTTAGTTTATATGGCGGGCCTCGAGCTTTCCCTGCTTTCTTCTCCTTTTCGTCTTCATCCATTGGAACATCAGGTGGAGTAGGAGCCACACCTGAGCTAGATTCCTTTTCCTTTTGTGCTACTGATCTAGTCTCCTTCTTTGAAGTTCCTACCAAATCCTCTTTCTTTTCCACTTTTCTTCGACAAAAGCCTCATTATTTTGAGACTTTGCTATATATGCGTACACCGAGAGGGAGTCGACAGGATACTCCCACCCAGTAATCTTCCTAATGCAATTCCCCACTTGACATAGTTGTTGATATCCAACCTTCCCCTTTCTTACCGTTGTCATAGCATATGGCCAGAAAATTTCTTTTTTTTGAGAACCTTCAATTGGTTTTTCCTGTAAGTTGCTTTCAATTTTCACTCCATAAGTCAATGCCTCAGCTACACTGACATGATGTTCATGCAGCATTTCTTCCATACTCTTCTTCATCCCTCTTTCCCATATTTGGTTTTTTAAGGGCAAACCTGTCTCTCAAAGATGTTTAACCCATCCTTCCAGAAAACCACGTCTTTACACTTGGCTTTTGCAAATTCATCACACTCACTCCTGATATGATCAAGACTGTCACACCACATGCAATTTTGATTACCACTTCCTCTTTGTTGCCCGCCTTGTTTTGATCGAGATGCTGAACCTTTTTCTTCCAGCTTAACTGCCTTCAAATTAATATTTAACTCCTGGATTCCCTTCACAAGCTCCTCCATAAAGGACTCATCTAGCTTCGAGGTCTTCTTCTTTAACAGCACAGGGACCTCTTCCACTTTATCTTCCACGTTGATAGTCATCCCGACTAACTTGTCCAACCTTTTCTACCGCTTTGCCACCATATTGAGAGCTTCAATTACTTCTTTCCAATCTGATTTCAGCCCTAATTCCCCTACTGGATCCTCAAGGAGATCCACTAAGCTCTTTTGTAGTTTTAAGTCTGTAGCCTGCACAAACAATTCTACCTTTCAGAATTCAAAGCGGCACGTTCGGTAGTAGATAACTGACCAAATCTTTTCTCAAACTCCCGTAGCAGCTCAGGTGCAGAAAGCCCCTTATTGTGGTGTTGCACCCATTTCAGAAATCTTTTCTTTGTAACACGCTCCTTATCTTCAAGAAAGTAGTCGTCTTTGAGAGCTTGTTTGAACTCCGCCCAGGTTTCCCCATGCGCAGTCCAAAGCTCTTCAACCCGTGTCCGCAATTCAGGCACGACTACCAACACAAAATTCTCCACTGCAGCTTGTTCATCTGCTCCCTTGTCTTCCATTGCATGTTCATACAATTGACAGAATTTAGTAACATTACGGCCTCCCCACTTTATCTGTCATTGTTTGCCTCGCTTCACGAATCCGTGCTTCCATTTCTCTTGCTGAGCTTTGAGTCATCATCTGCTGATGGTGCAGATGTTGTTGATGCATAAGCGCAGCAAATTGCTGCATCAATTGCTGCATCCCATTATCTTGGCCTGTTGACATGGCTGGCTCCATCTACCCCGGTCAGTTTCGCGTTCGAATCGCCAAATTTGTCGGAGTGCGCGATTCTCCAGGGTTGACCGAGAAAGCATCGGGCCTCTGGCTGTAGACAGGAGGTTAGCAGGCACTCAAACTAGGATAATAGAGTGCAGGTAGAAGTATTCAATAGGTTAATACACATAGTACTAAAGATTCAAGAGAGTAGAGAGAGAAGATTGTAATTAAGAACAATAAGTATTGATATGATGAAGAAACAAAGCTTCCAAATTCAAGAGCTGTGGTACAGCAAATACACTGTAATAATTCTAGCTGCACTTTTACAATCCAGTTACATACACCCAATTGGTATGACTTTCGAATTGCAATCCTCACCTGAGAATTCTTCCCCACGCTGCCCACCGTCCTGTTTCCTCGTGCTTTGGCTTCTCCAATTGCTCCCAGGCAGAAGGACTCCCCTCTGCTCCAGTAGGTTCTCCCTCCCAAAAGCTCTCCCCCAAAATGCTTGAAGATTTTACCCCTCCCAAAAACCCAACCAAACCTAAAAGATCCCAACCCCTGTTTAGTGCAAAAATACTCCTTTTATAGAGGCAAATCTCCCCAAAAAAAGGAAAAAAATGAAGCTCTCTTTGCTCGTGCCCTTCTCTTTCAGTTCCTTTTGGAATTTCCCTTGCATTCCTTGCACTTGGCTAACTTCGCTTTTAGTATCTCCTTGCATGGTGCATCCATTTTCGTCTTTTGTCCGCCCAACTCGGCCTCCCGGCTGGCCTATGCATTTGCCCTTTTACTCTCTCTCTCTCTCTCTCTCTCTCTCTCTCTCTCTCTCTCTCTCTCTCTCTCTCTCTCTCTCTCTCTCTCTCTCTCTCTCTCTCTCTCTCTCTCTCTCTCTCTCTCTCTCTCTCTCTCTCTCTCTCTCTCTCTCTCTCTCTCTCTCTCTCTCTCTCTCTCTCTCTCTCTCTAGATCTCTCTCTCTGGCCTCGGCCGTGGAATAAGCCCCTTGTATTGTCCTTCTCTCTCATTCACCGGTTGCAGGACCCCTCCCCTACCCAAGCAATAGCGACCTCACTATTGGGGGGGGGTACCCCTTCAAAAGAGTTTGTTTGATTGAGCGCACGAGACCGACCCCCAGCAGGAAGCCACGTCAGCAATCTCAGAACGCCACCAGCGGCTCTGATTTATGCCGCGATGCCATTGGGTGGTGAAAACTGCCACATACACCACCAAGCGCGCCCGCACAACGCCAGGGCCGCTGCCATGCAACGCCACACACAGCGCCAACGAGCGGCCTCCATGGCCTTGCTTAAGGAATACCTCCCTCACGCCTTCATATGCTTAATGGGGCTCATGATCTGCCTCTTATACCCCAACAGTTGCTCGCAAGACCCTGCATGTGGGTTTTCTTTGCGCCACGTGGTGGCCCGAAGCCCCTTGAGCCTCCAAAGCATTTAAAAATTTTGAAAAACATCTCCCTAAAACCCCAACTTCCAGCCTCTTTGAACTTGTAGCACTTCCTTGCTCACATGCTCAATGAGCAGTCTGTTGAGCTCAGTGGGAAGAACTGCTTGCCGGCTTCGAGCCACATGGACCTCGCCACACTTTGGCCTTAATGTGCCTTTGAACAATGCGTGCAAAAATCCAAAAACCGCTCTCATTGTCAACTGCCAACTTTGACTTCCAATAACTTCCCATTCCGAGCTACAATTGGGATTCTGTCAATTCCTTCTAGCTCCACATGAGGCCTACTATCACCGAGAACCTTGGCGAGGCCAAAAAGATGCCGGATGGCACACCCTCCGTTGTGGGAAAGTTGGGCACAGACCCGGCCCCCGGCAAAACTTCAGATGACAATAAAATGCAATTCGTAGCTCCTTTTTGCAATCTGAAAAGACGGGTAGGCCACATAAATCGAGCACTACACGCCTATATCTTCATTTCCACCTGGACCACCTGTCCTCAGCTGCCCTATCCGGCAAGAATCTGCTACACACTGAACCTTCAACCTTTGATATCTTGGGCTCCATAGCTCTGTTTGATGAGTCGTCTGGACCTGCTTCTTTAGCACTTCATGCTCTGCATTTCTAAGCAGAAAACCAACCCTTCTTCCTTTCTTCACCTGTCAGACCACTTAGTTCACTTTGTTCTACAAAAACCCACATAATACATATATTTCTGCTAATCTGATGCCATAAACAATTCTAACAATAATGCATAGATTTGTCAAAGTTCATAAATACAAACACAACTCTTTTTTTAAGCTTGTGCTCAAATTGTGGACGAAAAGGTGGACATTTTTTTGAAGATTGTCCAAGAAATCCAGACAACAAGAACACATCAACTACCAAGCAAGGCACAAAGCAAATTGGAAATGCAAATCTCGATGTAAGTGCATCTAACTCGTGACTTTTAATGCAATCAGATGATTCTGCATTACCGTTAGAAGCACCAGTAAAAACACTGCAAGTTCAAAATCAGCATAAAGATGCACAGACACCTGAAAAGCTTAAAACTGATTCTTTGAACAACAAATTCTTGCATGATTTGGTCAAGGTATCCAAATATCACTGAAGGTTGAAAAGACTATTAGGTTTGCAAATGATTTTGCATCCAGTGCCATAAGTGTGCAATCATTCACGAGTATAAGGGACACATCAAACAGAATGTTGTTAGCATTGTATGGCACCCATAATTCATATGCACACTATGTAGACCAAAAAGAAAAATTGTACAAAAAAGATCAACCTGTGTTTGAACGGCCCACATACCAGCTCATAGAAGTGCGTCGAGTGATAGATCAGAAAGGATGGTTCATTTCAGAGGAAAGAATCTATTACAACCCATCCTCTCTAGAGTTGAAGGATACTACCCGAGTGAACCGAGAAATCTGTTCTGAGCCAAACCCTCCTCCATCAAAAATCAAGCTTCGATGTTGTGACCAAACGAGCACATACTTTGATCATAACAGTGGTAGATATAGGCGAGAGTCTAGCATCTATGATGCCTTGGGTCCTGAAACCACAGAAGCTCATATCATAGGAGACCCATGGGATAGACAATATCAAGGAGAAGATAATGATATCTACAGCTTGACTTGGGGAATAATTTGTCATGTTCACAGAGATACATAGAAAACTATGTAGAAGAGTTACAGATGGCAAACATCAACAATGCTACCCAAATTATACCTTCACAGTTCTCAAAGGTGAGACTAAACCAGAGCCAAACAATTTTAAACTCTTATAATGAAGCACACTATAGTGATCACCCTAGGAAGGGGGGAGTTGTAAATCCATCAAGCTCAGCTTATGTACCAGGAAATGCTACACCATTTAGAAACCCTAGGGCTTCTAGCCAACAGACCTCTTCAAAGCAAAAACTATTGAAAGATCATATGGTTGTTGGAAGTTTCCAATTGACCCAGATTCCATCAAAATCTGCAAACAAATGCTTATATGAAGATTATCAGAGACAAAAGTTTTAGCTGGTCTCCACAAGTCAAAGTCAAAAGCCGACAAGTCCAATAGTGTTCAAACAGTTACATGTGACCAAGCTCACATATGCATATCAAGATTCACATGGTAACGAATATCAGCAAGATCATGACCTTGTACAAACCCCTATGGATGGCCTGACTAAAGTCAAAGACTATTTGAAGATGAAGCAAAGCCTCAAGCTGCCAGAACAGGTGACATGAAAATCAAAGTCAATAGAATCTATAGTCCTGAAAGCTACACAAAGGTCACCACCAAAATCTCCTCCAAAGAAATAGTACAATGGATCTTCTAAGTTTAAAGGTTACTCAGATGCAGGTGGCCAATTCTCAACAGTTGCAACCAAAAAGTGCAATATTATAGCCAATGGAGCCAACATCAATTGAAGCAGGTGATCAAAGCAAAGAAAATGCAGAAAAAGATCAAGCAAAGGACACTGCCACAACAAAAGCACTCAATACAAAAAGAAATCCTGAGATGATCAAGTGCAACATTGTTGGTGAGAATGAAGAAAAACTCTCAAGTGAAGTAAAGCTAGATTTTCAATTAAACAAGAACCTCATGTCCTTTCATACTTGAAAAAGATGTGGCCAACCACAACTGGAAGATGCTCCTGAATTTGTGAGCATATCTAGAGAGAAACAAGCAAAATGCTGGGGAATCATCTCCACCACCATTGAAGTAAGTTCACAGATCATCATAGCTCAATAATGCGTGATCACAGCAAAAGATATGACAGACAACATCATAATGGGAATGCCAATGGCTCAGAAGATGTTAGAGATACAGAATGTAAACATGACGAAGTTATCACAAACAATAAAGAATAAAGACCAAGACTGGTCAACCACGGACAACAGCACAAGGTCTCAAGCACAGTTAAAATGGAGACTTATATCAAAGCAGATCGTATTGAAGATGATTCATCTCCACCAATCAGAACTTCAAAAGAGCTTGAAGCAAATCAAGGAATAACAAGTGCAGATCAAAAAGAGCAAAAAATACCATCAAATCCAGAAGTAAAGAAGATCAAGGTTGCAGTCAACCAGGAAGCAATAGGAAGTCCAAAGATCAATTACTCATTGACAACTGAATCAACCGACGCAAGTCAGATTGAAAAACAAAGTCTCAAACTACCCTCCATAGAGACACAATTAGATCAAGATGAGACCATGGTAAAAGCAGGACAAAGATCTTCAATAGAACCTCCAATGAGAATAGCTATAATTCTCAGCAATACAAAAGGAGCAAGTGTCAGATGTAATGCTCTATTGGATAAAGAAGCAAAGTGCAATATGGTTGCAGACAACATTTAGAGCATTCTAGAGATTACACAGAGCAAGCCAAGTAACAAAGAAATCATGGGTAAGGCTACAAGTCAAAAAGAAATGGTTGCTATCCTTAGCATCCAAAATCATGAAGAGCAGGTAAAGTTTCAGGTGAAGCCAAAGGAAATGCTTGCAGATGTCATCCTTGGACATCAATGGTTAGACCAACACAAGGCCTACAAAGAAGATACAATGCTAATACTCTCCTTTCCAAGAGGTAGCCAACAACATTTGCAGGTACCGTTAATGCTAGATTCAGAGTTACAGAAGTCACAAAAATCAAAGATAGATCTTGCAGACAAAGGTATAGCCAAAGTGGACCCTCCACCAATTAGCAAAGAGTGTGTGACCGCATATGCCTCTACATCAATGAACCCTCATGGATCAGCTTCTTTAAGCAAGTCAATCTTTCAAAAATTCAAGTCAATTGCTGACCCAATTAAGAGCTCTAAGGAGACACCCAGAAAAGCAAAGATATATCAGTCAAAGTACTCAAGAAAGAAAAGGAAATTCGAGCAAGTGTTTGTTCCGAGCAGTTTAGTCAAAGTCAATGATCCGATTTGGGTTAATGACAGGAAATCAACACAGAAATACAAACACATGGGATGGATAGCATCACAGTGGAGCTTAAAAGAACAGGAGTACTATAGAGGTAACAGATAGATATGGGTACGTAAAGGCTATATTTTGGGTAAGACACAACGTTCAAAGTTTCCAAAGAATGGTTCAGTTAGGGCCACATGCAGGTTGCAACTTATGCACAGTGATTTTTGTGGGCCCATGCAAACTCCGTCCTTGGGCAATTACCTTTACTTTGTGGTTTTCATTGATGATGACTCCAAGAATGCATGGTGTATCCGCTTAAAGAAAAGTCTGAATTGCTTCAAACAATTTCTGGCTATGGCTGTAAATGTCTCAAAATGTACTATGGGAACCCTCCGTTCAGATCGAGGGGGAGAGTATATGTCTCATGAATTCAATACATTTCTGGCTAGTCATGGGATAAAACACCAATGTACAGTTCCATATACACCTCAAAAAAATGGTGTTGCTGAGAGGAAAAACATGTCACTTATATATGAAAATGGCATGATGTATGGTCAAAAGTCAAGCTTTGATGCATTCGTTTTGGTTGAGGCCATCATGTGTACCACTTATTTCCTTAACAAGTGTCCTACAAAAGCTTTGCAATCTATGACTCCTTATGAAGCATGGCATGATAGAAAGCCTTCTATTGAGCACATGCACACTTTTGGTTGTTTGGCTTATGCTTTAGTTCCATAAACTAAAACGTAGTGCAAAAAATTGGATGATAAGGATGTCAAATGCATTTTTGTTGGTTATAGTGCTGAAAGCAAAGGATTTATGATACTTTGTTGCCTCTTTTCAATGGTGGAAGTTTGAATATAAATTCTAATGAGGCAAATGTAACACCTAGGGGGGTTTGTGAAAATGTTACAGATCATCCCATTATTGATGCAAAGGTACATGATGTACTTGATGAGGAAAGGGATGAGAATGAGCAGGCTAGAGGTATGACAAAATAGATGGTGTATACTTTGCATGATAGTAAATTGGTTGCACCTTTGTCTAGTCGTACTCGTTCAAGTTCTTGCCATGCATCTTATGCAACAGATTGTTATGCTTTGGTTGTGTCTAGCTTATGTGATGTTGGGGAACCTCTGTCTTTCGATGAAGCACAAAATTCCAAAAATTGGATGGCTACCATGCAATCAGAATATGATGCACATATAGAAAATGACACATGGACTTTATGTGATTTTCCTCCTAGCAAAAAGGCCATTGGTACAAAGTGGGTTTACAAGTTGAAACGCAAGCCAGATGGTATAAGGTGTGACTTGTTGCAAAAGGTTATGCAAAGCAAAAAGGCATATATTATGAAGAGAATTTTTCTCCCACTTGTCGTATGACTATTGTGAATTTTCTATGTGCATTGGCAGCTCATTTTGGTTGGGATGTACATCAGTCATACATTGTTACTGCTTTTCTGAATGATGACATATTTAAGGAATTTTATGTAATGTAGCCTCGTGATTTTGTCAAAAAAGGACAAGACGATAAAGGGTGCAGATGTAAGAAATCTTTGTATGGGTTGAATCAATCTCCTCGTGCTTAGTATGAGAAGGTTGACACTCATTTGGTCAAACAAGGCTTTTGTAACAGTCCAATAGAAAGCACATTGTATGTAAAGTGTGAGAGTGATGTACTTCTCATTTTCATTCTCTATGTGGATGATTTGCTGATCATTGGGCCAAAAAAGAGACATATTATTGAATTTAAGGCTGATTTGAATGCTACTTTCAAGATGAAAGGTTTGAGGTTGTTGCATCATTACTTGGGTATACAGTTTAAGCAGTGTGATGGTGGTATTGCCTTATGTCAGACAAGTTACATAGAAAATTGCTATGTAAGTTTGGACTTGTATTGCCACTCACATGGAAAAAAGTTTGAAATTGAGTCTTCATGATGTAGGTGATCCTGCTGATGTCACTTATTACCAAACTGTTGTTGGATGCCTCATTTATGTATGCAACATGAGGCTGAATATTCAGTTTTAAATCTAGCAAATTTATGCATAGCCCAGGGTCTAAGCATTGGTAGACTAACAAGCGGATTTTTCACTACTTGAGTGGCACTTTACATCTTGGCTTATTTTATCCCAAGGGGGGATCATTACCGCCAGATTTACATGCATTTTTGGACTCAAATTGGGCTGGCTGTTTTGACACGCGAGTGTCCATGATTGGTTTTTATTTCATGCTATGCATTTCATGCATATCATGGTTGAGCAAGAAGCAATCTATTATGGACACTTCTAGTTGTGAGGTTGAGTGTGTATGGCTCAGACACCTTATGGATGATTTGGGTGTTAGACAGGACACTGCCAACACTAGCTGTGGGCTTACTCCCCTTTGTGGACTGATCATGTCCTCAGGGCATGGCACTTCCCTATACTCCATGTGCCAGCTCTCGTCACCGCATCACTCCTAGGAGGGATTTGTTATCATATACATGTGGTAGTGAGGTGTGCTTAGGACCACCAAGGCCTTTTTGTCCCTCACTAGGAGGTCTTTTACCCTGTGCATTGTATATATGGCTATCAATCTAGGGCTATCTTATCTTTTCATTGCACACTAAGTAATACACTCTCTATTGTGTTCCTTGAGCTTCCTTTGTCTTCTCCAAGTTATGTGTATTTTCTTGCAGCACGTATTCCAGGAGTATTTGCCTAGCAATTATTATTTCCTCTTCTTTGATAATTTAGATAGTGCCTTATAAGTTATAAGCAAAGGTCAACGGCTCATTAGGAATACTCCAATGCCTGTATTCAAATGGCATAAG
The DNA here is from genome assembly GCF_014529385.1 of Adiantum capillus-veneris. Lineage (NCBI taxonomy): Eukaryota > Viridiplantae > Streptophyta > Polypodiopsida > Polypodiales > Pteridaceae > Adiantum > Adiantum capillus-veneris. The sequence continues at coordinate 130,535,530 of NC_140942.1, forward strand.
GGTTTTGCTCTGAAGGGAAAGAAACCATCCAAAGCCCTTGTTTAGGTGGATTTTGCAAATTTTCCTATTGAATTCTTTCCTTGGTTAAAGCAAGTAGGTCCTCAAATCGGCAAGGTATTGGGTCAAAGACCTTCCAATGGGATTAACCCCAAGTGGGACCCTCAGTTGCTAATAGAGGTGGATATCGATGCTCTTATTAGAGAGTCTATATAGTTAAAGGTCTAGATGCGTCATACATTACATGTTCAAAAAATTGTGTATATGTACTTGCCTAATGTCTATTTCCAGTGCCTTAGACAGGGGCACCTAATCAAAAGAGCTTTCCAACAAGATTCAAAAGGAAACAAATAAGGGCAAGGATGCAAATGACATCAATCATGGATTCCAATTGGTAAATAGAAGAGGTAACAATAGAAATAGATATCATGGAAGGAATACTCCCAACATGTAAGTTACCATATTTGGGGATGAAGTGTTTGATCCATCCATTGAAAATGGTGCTGATGGTGTAGATGATAATGCTTCCACCTCCCAAACCCCAATGAAAATCAAAAGGGCACTGAAGTTCCCGGGCGTGATTTAAATCAAACCTCCTATTCATGCTTGACACCTTGCTTCATCTTGAGATTCCTATAGATAATGCCTGAGGTATGTCCTTCGACTCTAAGGACTCTGATGAAGGGGAACATTGTGTCTCTTTCTACACACAATATTTCTCCAACTGTGAAATTGGGGGAAGGCAATCTCAATGACAATTTTGAAGAGATGATTTTTGCAAAGAGCTACAAGAGCATGATAATGAAGAATTAAATAAGCTTACTCAATCACCTTGGAACTTTGTCGAAATCCTTATGACTCACATAAGAAGAATTTCTAATGACTCAAAGAGAAGAAGACACCCTCCTTCTACAAGTCAACAAATCCAAAATAAAAAAAAAGAAATATTTTTATCCTAATAGGTCTTTAGTCTCCTTTTAGTAAAACCCTCTAAAGCTTCTAAAAAATGAATCAATTAATTTTTGGTATTTCTCTCAATTGCAAGGGGCTTATTGACCCTGCTAGGTATGTAAGTATTAAGAAATGGTTGGCTGACTAGCCTTTGTAGTTTGACTTTATCTGCTTGCAAGAAATCAAAATCAAGGGGTTTTTGTTGGAAGTCAACCTCCAAAGGATTAGCAGATCCCATAATTTGCTTTACACTAACCATACTATAGTAAAAGGGGTTGTTGTTATTGTAATAGCTCACAAACATGAACCTCCGATCACTAACATTCAATATGATCTAGACAATTCTTTGTGTAAGCTATTTTTTGTTAAAGCTAAAGTTCAAAATATCTTTGAGAATGCATTTTCTTAGCATACATATGCATTTGCTATGTGGGATTTTTTCATTAAGGAAACTCAAAAACTTAGTTGAAAAAAAAAGGCTAAGGAAATTAGGTCTAACAGAACGATGATAATAAGCATGCAAATCTCTTTGCTTGAGGCCAATCCGTTATTTGACTCACCCTCAAGCTTAGCAATTCAAATGTCCAACTAAGAAAGGAGGAGCTTCTGGAGGCCCAGGGTGCCCTTGCTAGGACCAGGCAATTTTGGTTTGGAAAAATAGAAAAGCCTAATTCTCACATGTTTTCATTGTTAAGAAAAAATAAATTCAAGGATTTCATCCTTTCTTGGTAAATAAAGATGGGATTCAAGCCACCTCCCATAAGGAAAATTTTGACATTGCCAAGACTTTTTTTTCCAATAGTTTCTCCCCTCTCCCCTTGAGAAATAGGGATATAATAAATGCCAAAGCAAATATTGTTGCTGGCAAAAAGAATACCATACCTCTACACTCTAACCCTTATAAAAGGGGAGATAAGAGAAACTATTGGAAAATTAAATTTTGACAAAACTCTTGGGATGGATGGTATTCCTAATGCAATTCATTGTCTTTACCAAGAATCTTTTACACCTTATTTGATGCTAGTCTGGCAAGAAGCCTTGGTGGTAGGAGCTCTCTCTCTGCCTCAATTAATGTCATTAAGGTCAAGCTAATCCACAAGAAAGGCTCAAGGGAGGATTTCTCCAATTGGAGGCCAATAGCATGCCTGACATTTGTATACAAGATGTTTTCCCTTTCCTTAGCTAAAAGACTCAGCCCTCCTATGGATCAACTCATGGATGGAGATAGAGAGGGTCACCGGGGGGTTGAACGCCAATATGCATGTGTGTGTGTGTGTGTGTGTGTGTGTGTGTGTGTGTGTGTGTGTGTGTGTGTGTGTGTGTGTGTGTGTGTGTGTGTGTGTGTGTGTGCGCGTGCGTGCGCGTACGTGTGTGCGTGCGTAAGAGAGAGAGAGAGAGAGAGAGAGAGAGAGAGAGAGGTTTTAATATCATCATAGGAACACACTAAGAGACCTCAAATCTCTAACTTGACAAGTTTTTAATTTAAGAGTTGTTTTTTAAGAGGGAATTTTGATAACCGATCCACCACGCTCAATGGTTATTATAGATTCCTCTTTTTATTCACCGAGAGAGATCTCAAAGATCTACTTGACAAGTCTTGACATCAAAACTCCGTGTGTGTGTGTGTGTGTGTGTGTGTGTGTGTGTGTGTGTGTGTGTGTGTGTGTGTGTGTGTTTTTACTTAAATACTAATACATAAATTAACTTTAACATTCAAAAGACAGCAGGCTTTAGAGAAAAGGCAATAATTAATACAAAAACAACTCAATCTTAGAATTATCTTTGTACATGGCTTATAAGAATGAGGCCTCATTCTAGTCTACAATGATGATGACTCATTAAAGAAGTACTTCCCAAGTAGTAGGAGCAAGTGTAATCATGGATAGACATTTGCTTCAAGCCAAAGAAAGGATAGAGTCCTCACTTGCATCCATTCAATTAAGACAACAGATACGTTAGTCTTGAATGCGTTTTACAGGTGTCAACGGACTATATGAGTTGTTATCCATGTCCAACTTACAAATTTTTTTACTTTAAACAAACGTCCAAAGTATACATGTATTTCAATTTTGTAAAAACTTCTACCCCTTTGTTTTATGGTATTTATTATATATATGGTTTCTATACAACCCAATTTTTAATAGACCTTAAATAGATATTTATATATGTATCATTTTGATCAGAAGGCCACCATCCCTTCTGATCCAAGTGACTTAATACCACCATTAGTTCAAAGTTACTTTGTGCCTACTTCTCAACCATACACCATCAAGATTTTCCATAGCAAGTTTGTCATTCTTTTACTTGGTGTGGCACAATTGGTCAAACAACTCTCCTAGACTAATCAAGTATATGCGGTACACTTCTTACCACATCCATCTTTAGAACCATTAGTTAAAACATAATAACTAAGCATTAGATACACACTTCAAAAACATCGTTTATACTTCAAATTGTTTGTCTGTTGCTTGGCTTAGGAAAAAGAACTCAGCTAAGCATATCAAATCCTCTACATTTAGTTTGAGTAAGAGGAACCAAAAAAATACCAAAACCGTATACACGAATGTTCATACTTCATGCCTTAATGGGAAAAAAAAAACTCATTAAAATTGTTCAGTCACGGCATGGTTATCAAAAAACCACCATCATGGTATGCAATGTGACCCAAATCATAGTGCATAGTTATATCATCAATGTGACACCAAGATTACGCTAGCAACCCAACAAATAACCATGCTAAATGCAACAAAGGCTCATCAGATCCGGCCCCCCTTTTCTAAACATTTTATTCCAATATTCCGATCTAGTACATAGATATACCACTGGTGTATCTTGCTTTTCTAATGGCATCAGCGGCTAACATCCGTAGTTAATAGCCCAATTTGTTGAGTCCTTTCAAACTTGGAAAGAGTCAATTGCAGTGATTTAGAAAGTTTTTGCAGTAGCTTAATACATGCATGCAAAGGCAATTGAAGATGAAGACAACCAAAAGTTAAGCCGGCAATAACCAATAACATAAATTTTCTATCAGGCTTTTGAAAGACTTCAACATGGCGTCGAAAATTGATAAATTTAATGGATCCAACTTCCACAGCTAGCAAATTAAAGTAAAGGGATATGTGATGTGCAAGAATTTGTGGAGCGTCGTCAAGCCGCTATCAATCGATGAAGCAAGCACATTCACTGCAGTTACCAGAGCATTATCTGCCGAGAAACAACGCAAGGATGAGCAAGCATTAGATATTATTAACATCTCTCAAAGATTATTTTATTCATTATCTAGATGACATGCAATCTGCAAATGCTGCTTGGATGGAACTAGATAAAGTATTTGGTCCTAAAGCCAAATACTCCAAAATAAACCTTAAAATGGAGTTTTATTCTCTTTCAATGTGTGATGATGAAAATGTTGCAGCTTTAGCTAACAGACTGAAAAGCATCCGCACTCAGCTAATTTATGTTGTCTTTTTTATGTGAGTCATTTGTCAATAATTGTACGGGTTATAGACACTGTCACACATTAGTGGTAAGACCACCCTTTTATATTTGGTTCTAAATTCTAGTTTGTCTCACGCTGATAGTTGTTTGAGGGAAGTGCACACGCACCTCTATGTTATTGTCAAGGGGGGGGCCTTCTATTCATAGTTTTAGGTGATTGAATTCTGCCATGGTCTGTCTCGAGTCCATTGTCAGTGGTTTGGGCTTGAGGGGAGGATTGTTAGGTTTCCAAGCCCCATCAACTCGTGGGCACATTCTCCTATATAGCATGCAAGCACACTCAGTTAACACTAGAGTTTGCATAAAAAGAAACTCTATATACATGTAGTAACTCTTTTAATAAAACATATCATAGCGTTTTTGTTACTTCTTGCAGTATCGACTCTCTGTCTTTCTCTCTCGTTCTCTGCATCCTCCACATCGTGGCTGCAAGGCACCATCCTCCATAGGCTTTGAGCCAACAGAGCTTAGGTGGTGTGTGCATAATTGTCTTACTATAAGAATTTGGATACCTAGATAATAATTTTAACAACTTTCTCCCGGAGAAGCTCTTGCATTTGTGCTACATTAGACATTGCTTTTTGACATAAAACTCCTGAAGATTTCTTCTAATAGAGGCATCAATTTCTTGAAGGATTGTTTATCTTAATAATTTCTTCCACATAAAGAGATCAAGGCCATGCAACTGAGCATATCGTTATTGGAGAAGATACCAACAAGGATCAATAGTCAAAATTGTATTACATATACATTTCTATAGAGAAGATTTATATGGCACACTTCCAATTACAATTTCCAAAGTTTGAGAGAGAGAGAGAGAGAGAGAGAGAGAGAGAAGTTCCACCTCCTTATGGGCCTCCATTTGCCCATCAGAAGAGAAAGTTTGATAGACGGAGATAGACAGGATCACCGGGGGGTTGAACGCCAATATGCATGTGTGTGTGTGTGTGTGTGTGTGTGTGTGTGTGTGTGTGTGTGTGTGTGTGTGTGTGTGTGTGTGTGTGTGTGTGTGTGTGTGTGTGCACGCGCACGTGTGCGTGTGCGTGTGCACAAGACAGAGAGAGAGAGAGAGAGAGAGAGAGAGAGAGAGAGAGAGAGAGAGAGAGAGAAGTTTCAATATCATCATAGGAACACACTAAGAGACCTCACATCTCTAACTTGACAAATTTTTAATTTAAGAGTTGGTTTTTAAGAGGGAATTTTGATAACCAATCCACCACGCTCAATGGTTATTATAGTTTCCTCTTTTTATTCATCGAGAGAGATCTCAAAGATCTACTTGACAAGTCTTGACCTCAAAACTCCGTGTGTGTGTGTGTGTGTGTGTGTGTGTGTGTGTGTGTGTGTGTGTTTGTTTTTACGTAAATAATAAGACAAAAATTAACTTTAACATTCAAAAGACAACAGGCTTTAGAGAAAAGGCAATGATTAGTACAAAAACAACTCAATCTTAGAATTATCTTTGTACATGGCTTATAAGAATGAGGCCTCACTCTAGTATACAATGATGATGACTCATTAAAGAAGTACTTCCCAAGTAGTAGGAGCAAGTGTAATCATGGATAGACATTTGCTTCAAGCCAAAAAAATTCCAAGAAAGGATAGAGTCCTCACTTGCATCCATTCAATTAAGACAATAGATACGTTAGTCTTGAATGCGTTTACAGGTAGCAACAGACTATATGAGTTGTTATCCATGTCCAACTTACAAATTTTTTTACTTTAAACAAACGTCCAAAGTATACATGTATTTCAATTTTGTAAAAACTTATCTTTTAAGCTTGTAGAAAACACCATTACCCCTTTGTTTTATGGTATTTATTATATGTATGGTTTCTATATAACCCAATTTTTAATAGACCTTAAATAGATATTTATATATGTATCATTTTGATCAGAAGGCCACCACCCCTTCTGATCCAAGTGAATTAACACTAGGTTGGTAATGGGACACTTTTATGTCTGTTAAGTGACCATTTTCCTTGAATTATGTCAAGAGTTTCAAAATGGATTTTGAGGTGCTATCTATCTAGAAAGTTGTCTAATGAGCTGAAAAAAACTTGACATTTTTTTGGAATATCAATTCCATCTTAACCTTGTCATTGCACAACATTTCACAACCTAAACTATGTAAAAAAACAAGTCCTGTTTTTGCCGTTTTTCAACTTTTTGCAGCTATACCACTCTAGAATTTATGTTTGTGAGGTCTATAATGCTAGAGAACTATCTTTAGTAGTCCTCAACATGTCTTGATGCTTCTAGGGAGAAATAAATATTAAAGTTGTAAGTTATGACCAAATTACAAAAATTGTCAAATCCTGTTTTTTAGCCAATTTTAGCTCTTCTATGATTTTTTTGGTGGATTTCATGATATCCAAATGCATTTTTGATTTTCTATGTCACACATTGTAACATAAATCTAATATTCCTTGAGTTTTGGGGCACCTAATACCCTATTTTGCATAGTACACAACGATGGTTGTTTTTTCAATTATAGAAGAAAATGAAACATTCTAGTACATCAAGTATAGCTTTTTCAATATTGTTAGTTTCTTGTGACAACTACATGCATTTTGTAGGTAGTAACCATATCTAGTCATAAGGATCAAATTTGGCTAGATATTGAATAGTTTCTATGGGATTCTACAACTCATAATGTTGAACCCAGTTTAGTTCATGTTTGCTATATTTAGCACTTCATCTTTGTCCCCAAGATTCCCCTTGGTAAGAGATGTATTATTCTTTTGACATGCTCCATGGCTCCTTTATGAACATAAAAGACAATAGGGAACTAAGAAAACATGCATATATTATTTGTATTGAGCGTGGCTATAGAAACTTTGATGATAGGTTTACAGAATGGTAAAAATTCAACTTTTTGTACCTATTTATTTTGGCAAAACAAAAAATAGTGAGTGAGAAGCAATCATATGTTATGATCACCAACCCATTGAAGTTAACTAGGGAATTTATATCAAGTCCTACAAAAATCCTTGATCTTATTTTTATACAACAAAACGTAAGAAATGACTATTTTGATGAAAATGCATTGGTCCATCAACTTTGGAGGCTTGGTGTGACCAAAAGATGAGAAATTTTACAAGTTTCTTATTTTTTTCCATGTGTAGTAGGCCTTGAACTATAAGCTCATGAAAGGATTTTACAAAATAAGTAGATCTACTATGGTTTTGGAGGTTTTTTTCAAAACCCTGAAAGGACACTTTTATGTCCTGCTAGGTTACCAACCTAGTGTTAATACCACCATTAGTTCAAAGTTATTTTGTGCCTAATTCTCAACCATACACCATCAAGATTTTCCATAGCAAGTTTGTCATTCGTTTACCTTGTGTGACACAATTGGTCAAACAGCTCTCCTAGACTAATCAAGTATATGCGGTACACTTCTTACCACATCCATCTTTAAAACCATTAGTCAAAACATAGCAACTTTAGCATTAGATACACCCTTCAAAAACATCGTTTATACTTCAAATTGTTTGTCTGTTGCTTGGCTTAGGCAAAAAGAACTCAACTAAGCATATCAAATCCTCTACATTTAGTTTGAGTAAGAGGAACCAAAAAAATACCAAAACCGTATACATGAGTGTTCATACTTCATGCCTTAATGGAAAGAAAAACTCAAAATATAGATTGTTCAGTCACGGCATGGTTATCAAAAAACCACCATCATGGTATGTAATGTGACCCAAATCATAGTGCATAGTTATATCATCAATGTGACACCAAGATTACGCTAGCAACCCAACAAAAAACCATGCATCAAATGCAACAAAGGCTCATCAGACCCGGCCCCCCTTTTTTTAACATTTTATCCCAATATTCTGAGCTAGTACATAGATATACCACTGGTGTATCTTGCCTTTTTAATGGCATCGGCGGCTAACATCCATAGATAATAGCCCAATTTGTTGAGTCAGTACGCAAAACTATGAGCCCAAACCAAGGCCTCAGACTTATTGCCATGCTTACTCGTGAAGTGCATGGGTATGACCTAATGCCATTTATCCCTAAACATAAAAAAGATGGCCAAAAAATCCCTTTTTTTCGTGAAAGCCATCCAAAGCATTGGTGTAGAAATATCTACACCTATGCAGTTATAAAGCACAAGGCATGTGAAAAAACCCTTCTTAAATCCCTACAATCCTCATTTATCTACTTAGGCTTTATGCCCAAAGTCAAAACAAATCGAAAGAAATTTTGTCGACTATTGTAAAAAAACCTGTATAAAAAAAACCAAAGAAAGTACGGACAAGTTTGCTTTTAATGCTCATGGCCATTGAATCTCAAGCCACACCATTTCCGTGTATACCATATAAAACCAGAACAAGTGGTGCGAAAAAAGCCAGTAAAAAATATTTGTACAGAATGCGGACCTGAGAAGCACCCTCTTTTTCCACAAGCTCCATGGTTAGACATTAAGCAAGCTTCCAAAAAAAAACCCTCAATATCTCTTTATACCAACACAAACACCATGCAAAGAGACTAAGTAAGGGGCTCAGGGCCATCCTCACCTTTATGTAGTTCTTTGATGATGATGTAGACCCGCATCATTGAATTCTACTCAATTTCCAAAGTTTCTGGCTTCAAGCGGCAACTACCATGGCCTTGTAGGGGGACTGAGTTGTAGAGAAGAGAGAAAGAACATCATCATGCAGCGTAAGGTAGATAATGTAAGCGACAACGCACAAGTTCATTTAACTCAATACCCAGAACTGCCCACCAGTTACCATTATTATGGGGTACTCTCCCATCCTCTATGCACCTTTGAGAGGCTTAATAAAGTTATGATTTAAGGGGCCACTCCCACAAAAGAGGGGGGGGGGGGGGGGGGGGGTTTAAATATATACTTGAGAGGTTGTGGGAGTAAAGAAATCCTAAACCCAACCTGGTAAAGAGTCGGTTTTTGCACTGGGTTTAAATACTAGCTATAAAAGTACTTAGATGTGTGTGTGTGTGTGTGTGTGTGTGTGTGTGTGTGTGTGTGTGTGTGTGTGTGTGTGTGTGTGTGTGCGCGTGCGCGCTCGCGTGTCTGCCCTAGCCCAGGAACCATACACAATGGGTCGAAGTAGGCCCATTTTGAATGGGCCTACTACCTAATTAGAGAAATGAGGTTAGTATGGTTGAAATGTAAGCCAGGCCAGTCAGTTTGGGAAAGATATTTTGTGGTTTTGTTAATTATGTCACTTCTCTTGAATTTGTTAAGGCAAAATTTGTGGATAAGTATCTTAATATCTTCCCATGCTAAGAAGCAGTTAGAAGAGGAGTATACTATCAAGTATAGGAGGCCGATGCAAGTACTAAGAGCAGCTTTATGTGGTCGATTGCTGTTCTTTTTCATGAATTCAATGGGTGGGATATCTAATAGGTCTCTCTTCCAAGTAAACATTGGTCATAGCCTCCCAAACATGGGTTATGAAGTGTAGTTGTAAAGTTAAGGAATTGTACCGAAGTGAAAAAAGAAGCCGGTTGATGTATTAAACCCTTGTCCATAGGTTGGTTCAATTTTTAGGCAGTTAGGGTAAATATGATTAATTTCTTCTGAGAATGTTTTATTGTTGAGGCTTAATATGTCATCCGTATATCTATAAGTATGTTTGAATAGTAAAAGTTTATTATAGCTGCTTTTGTCACTCATGGTTTTGAGAAATCATTTGTATTCAAAGAAGGCCATGTATAAATTATACATAAGAGGTGAGCAAGAAAAACCCATGGGAATGCCCAGGCTTTGGTTAAAGCATTGTCCTCCGAAGAGAATAGTGCAGTTATCAAGGACCCAAGATATTTTTTAAAATAGTGATAGCCGACTTTTAAAAATCAAAGAAAAAGAAGGAAAAAAAAACTTATTTTCCTCTGTTGAAGCTTTGGCAACACTGTTGGAGGGCTCGGCACCGCCTGGTCAATCCTCCCAATACCCCTATGGGCATAACACACACACACCCCCTTCGATTCGCCAGTCTTATCACCCTCAACCCCATTGGTCCATACCCCAGCCTAGCCGGCCGCCCTTGGTTTCAGATACCCTTTCTCACACCCCTCCCGTAGCCTATTTCCCCCCGCCCCCGCCCGACGGGCATTGGATGAAATGACACCTCTCTCTCTCTCTCTCTCTCTCTCTCTCTCTCTCTCTCTCTCTCTCTCTCTCTCTCTCATATTCCCTACATACCTCTCTCTAATATCCTCTCTCCCTCTCTTCCAATTTACCACCCCCCCGGCCAGGCAAAAACTTTGAGCTCTCTACCCCCTCTCTAGTGCTCCCTCTGTGTTGAGCCGCATGGAAAACCCCCCCTCCGCTCTCCCATATTTCTACACTCAACCTTTACACCCCGCCCCCCCCCCCCCCTCACACTTTTTCCCCCACTCTCATTACCCCCCCCCCCCCCCCCCCCCTTCCCCCCTTCCCCCTTGGCCCGCTGATATTCTTTCCCTAACCCCTCCCCCCTCTTCCCCACCCGCTCGCCCCAACCTCCCCTCGACCTCACTCACCTTTCCTTGGCCCGCTATCCCCACTACCCCCCACACCATTGACTTCTACCCCCTCCTCATCCTTGAGACAGCACACAAAACGGAGGATAAGACAACACCCCCCCCCCCTTCCCACACACTCTCTCTCCCCCCCCCCCCCCCCCCCATGGTGGGCACCCGCCCTAGGAGATTTCCCCTCCCTCTAGCGCCACCTCACCCTCTCTCTCTCTACCTCTTCCGTTTCAAGCCCGAAGGCGCAGTGCATGACCATGGAGCCCACGCCTCCATACACCACCCACTCACCCTCATCATCACCCTCTCCCTCATCCTCACACACACACCATCCCCCAACCCCTATCTCTGTCTCGCGCCGCCCTCTCACTCTCTCTCCCTCTCGGCCTGTACAGTCACAATCGCGTTCTCTCTCTCTCTCTCCACACCACACACACACACACACACCCCACGCATGCATACACACACACACACCACCCCCCCCCCCAATCTTGCGTAGCTGCCGCTGGCCGTCGAACAGAGAAGAAGAAAAAAAAAAAACAAATATAAAACATATATACATTATGTACATAAGCCCCCCGCTTCCACCGCACACGTGCACACATACAAATACACACATGCACTCATGCACACACATCCATATACATATATATATACACATCCGTCCACATGCACATACGCACACACACACACGTGTATACGCACCACGAATTCAGGAAAAAAAACGAAGGACTTCACAACTACGACAACCACAAAAAGGAAGAAGGATCCAAAGCACGCGCCGCCAACAACAAAAAGAGGAAGTGTGTCGAAGGCATGCCTAGTCCGACCCCGAAGAGAAGTACGCTCGACACCAACACACCGGCAACACACCATTCGCCGGCAACCCGCAACCACGATGCCATTCCAGTAATTTATAGATTATTTTCATCATGATCTTCACTTTTCACCCGAGCCATTGTAAATTCCTTTTTTTTTGTAAATATCCTCTCTCTAGGTGATGGTCACAAAGGCCCACCTAGAGATTCCCATCTTTTAATAACCTCCCAAAACAAAGCAAGGGTCAACCACACCGGGCCCACCACTTGCTTTGTCTCCCCAATTAAGCTTACCCTTACCACACTGGGATTACCATAATCCAAGCAGCCAACACCTATAAATTGGCACTGAGAGGTCACTATCGGGGGGGGGCAATTCATGAGGAGCCAAGCATTTGGTAGAGTCTAGTGGGAAGGATTGACACTATCACCATCATGGGGGGGGGGCAATTCATGAGGAGCCAAGCATTTGGTAGAGTGTAGTGGGAAGGATTGACACTATCACCATCACGAGGAGGGGGCTTGTGTGTTGGGTTTGCCTTGGGAATTGCACCATGCGAAGGGAACCACATCCATCTCTCAACTCCAATGGTCGATGCACACACGTATACACGCTCTTGGTAGCAAGTGTTCACAATCATTGAGTCATCTTAGAGAACGCACCAAGTAGGTTGCACCACCTCCTCTCCCACCACGGCGTGCCATTTTGTAAATATTGCAGAAATAATTCACCCTCACACCCTCGAGGGTTTTCATCATTTGCAAATCTCTCTCTCTCTCTCTCTCTCTCTCTCTCTCTCTCTCTCTCTCTCTCTCTGTGTGTGTGTGTGTGTGTGTGTGTGTGTGTGTGTGTGTGTGTGTGTGTGTGTGTGTGTGTGTGTGTGTGTGTGTGTGTGTGTGTTTGTGTGTAAGTTTGCAGTGTTCATATCATCGTGGTTTGCGTCTTAGCCGCTCAAAGCTAGGTGGTGCCCCCTGTTCACTTTATCGTGGCAAGCTCGAGGCACGCCATTCAGCCCCCGACATTTTAGAGGCGGTCGGGGTTCGGGGTCTGCTTTGCGTCCGTCATTTGGTGCCCCACTGAGGAGGACTTTCTAAGACCCTTCAGTCTACAATGCTGAAAGTGACGCCCACTATCAATCATGGATGAATGGCTGAAGGAATTTTCTAACTGGAGGACGGAAGAAGAGGAGACGAAGGCGGCGCTAGCCGCCTTCATTGAGGTGCTAATGCCAGGCTACAGTGTCATCAGCATTCAAGAGGTAAATTCTCCATCTCGTGTCGCTCATTCTAACTATAAATTGAGATCATCAGGTGGAAGGTCAGTGAAGTGCCATCACTGTTGTCAACCAAGGCACACTGTCAATGAGTGCCATCAACGAAGGCAGCGAAAGGGTTGAAGTCGTCTACATCGACATTCATCGTGAAGAAGTGATTCACGTCAAGGAAGGGAAGCAAATGGTGAGACCTCTTTTCCCTAAAGAAACTGCAGCCAAAGATATAACTCCAAAGTGGCCTAAAAGGGCTGCTCGAGCCAAAGGCAAGGAGAAGATAAGCCAGTGTGGAAACACATGACCCCGAAGGGAGAAGCATCTGGCCAAGCAAGTGCTTCAAGCTCAGAAAGCCGGGTTGTACCCACTTTGTCAAAGAAGACGTCATCCGAAGCTAAGCGACGAAAGGTCGCCTACCGATTTGCACGACGCATGCGAGTGCTACCAATCCACTTCGACAATCTGGAAGAAGAAGTGGTAAGAAGATTCCCATGTCCTAGAGAAGAGTGGTTCGGCTACTGCTCTCGCTCTTTTGGAAAGCGAGTGGAGGATCTTCCTCCTCTCCCTGTACAACTTATCTTGAAGAAACTCTCTACCAAGGGAGAAACCCAGTGGGCTGGGGACGAGTTGCAACTGAATGGAGTATAATTTATTCAACACGCCGACTACGGAAATTACCTGCAATTGTTGTTAGCCAAGAGACTGGGAGTGGTCAGACGCGTCGCCATCACCCCGTACGTGCTGAGCAATGAAGGAAAGGTAGAGCCCATGAAAGACGATGACCTCTTGTGGATGTGCCGACTCATCAACACTGGCACGGTAAGAGTATAAGTAAGTATTCCACCCTCTGTGCATGATGGAAAATGGGCCGATGGCATTCCCGTTCAGATTCCTGCAGCATATGCATGTGAATATCTATGTAGATACGAAAGTCTTCTACCAACAGAAGATCGTACACCTATTCGGTGCGGCGGTACTAGGAGAAATCCTCAATTCCCTGAACCCTATCATTCTCCCCATATTAGATTACCATCATTCCTTTAATGTCTCTATCTTTATCCTGTTTTAACCTATCCACCCACCCCTGTAAAAAGCCGTTATGAGCCGCTACTGTTACAGTGTTTAAAAAAAAAAAAGTTTGTAATTTCCTGAGTCACCACCATGGCAAGTGTTTCTTTCCCCACATTCAGTGGAAAGAAGGGAGAGGATCTCACCACCGACTTTTTGGATGATTTCGACATTGCTTGTGTCGTCTCCAACAAAGATGACGATGTTTCACGACTTAGAATTTTTCCTCTACTAATGAAAGTAGAGGCCAAGTCCTGGTATAATGCATTGCCCCAGGCTACCAAGAATGCATGGGATGTGTTAAGGGCTGCTTTTGTAAAGAGGTTTGGTGGAGGCACAACCTTGGAGAAGCTATGGCAGCTACTGACAGAATTAAACCAGGGAGGCGTGCTGGAGTATGCCACATACAAGTCCAAATTTATGGACTTATGGGAGAGATGGGTTGCCTCACTAGAGGAAGGCGAAGGAGCGCCTAATTTCCTAAAGAAGGACCGTTTCATTGTTGGTCTATGGTCGCCGCTTAGAGAGAAGGTGAAGGGAAGGTTTCCTGCAACATATGAGTTCGCAATCGAAGTAGCCCGTCTCAAAGACAAGAAGCTGCACATGCAAGCAAGAGTAAACGAGTTAGAGGAAACAAGCTCGGCCCGACCAACCCCAGTGGCTGCAACAGCCAATCATAGAGTCCAACCGCAGGAGGCATCAGAATAGCAGCAAGACCTGCTGAGTCGCATCACCACCCAACTAGAGAGTTTATCTGTGCATCTGGTGCAGCAAGGGCATGCATCTGGCAGGAACCCAGAACAAGGAAGATGACAACGAAGTCAGAACCCAGAGTACCACTGTTACAACTGCGGGGAAGATGGCCATGGAATGTACTACTGCCCACACCCGAGGAGGCAGAATTTCAATAGAGGGGGGAGACAGAATCAGATCTCTCCGCCAAGAGCAAGACCACCACCACCTAGGCAACCAGGACCAATCCCACCGGTCCAAATCCTTCGACCACCTGTACAACAACAACCACCACCCCAACCCCTCATTCCGCCACTACCCCCACCACCTGCTATGAACCAAGCGGTGAGTGTTATTATCTTGGAGGCTAAAGGGAAGGCGAAGGAAGAAGAATTAGCTCGAGAGAAGCACAAAGGAAAAGCGAAGGTAGAAGAAGTGGATGCTATGGGAGTGAAACGTGTGAGGCACGAGGAGGCATCTCAAAGAGAAGAGAAGATGAAAGGAAAGGCCGAGTCTAGCAAGCAAGCAGCTAAACCACGGCAGAAGATAGACATATGCAAAACCCTATGACTTAGTTCAGGATGTGTTAATGCAGGGCCCGAAGATAACTTGGCCCCAATTACTCCACCTTGCACCACAATGAGGAGGCAATGGACAAAAATGATAAGTACCAGGAAATCAAGGCCCAGGATAGCTGGGGCTATCTCTTGGAGGGATCTCGACGACATCCTGCCAACCATGGACGCTCACATCAAGGGGCAACGAATTTCAAACGTCTACATAGATGGTGGCGCGCAAATATGCGTCATGAGTGAAAAGATGATACACCATCTAGTTCTAGAGGTAAGTAGGCTAGCACCCTGCCGAGCCAAGATGGCAAACAATGTAAGAGTGAAATGCGTAGGCATTGTAAATGCGGTCAAAGTAAAAGCATTTTGTACAGAAGTGGAGGTAGACATCTTCATCATTCCACACAAAGGGGAGGGCTACCCCATCATTCTTGGGAGGCCTTGGCTTATGGCTATGGAAGCTAAACAAGACTGGAGCATCGTGATGATCCAGATGAAGGATGTTAAAGGGAAGTCCATATTCTATGACATGAGGACTGGGAAGCAGCGCAACATGATCTTGGAGGCTTCAGAAGATGAGTCCACCAACGACTACTCGTCTACCTCAGGAGAAGAGACGACCACCACCGACGGAAGTGACAGTAGCATCAAAGTAATGGGGGTCATTCTTAAAGACCGGAACAGATTAACACAATCTGAAACAACCTCAACAAACCAAGAGGGATCATCAGGTATGCATTCCTTGGAGGATGCAGGTAAGCTACAAAAAATGCTCTCAAATGAGTTAACCAATGAAGAAAGGAAGGAGTACATCTCCATGCAAGGTAACTTCACTACTTTGTTCATTGATGGCTATGATAAGATCACAGGAATTACAGTAGTACAACACCACATAAAGCTTAAGGAAGGCAGTAACCCCGTAGTACAAAAGCTCAGAAGACTTGGAGTAATCCAACAAGAGGCATTGCTTAAAGAAGTGAGAAGTTTGCTACAAGCAAGTTTCATCTACCCTGTCGAAGACCCAGAATGGGTCTCCCCAGTAGTAGTCACACCAAAAAAAAATGGTAAGTGGAGAGTCTATGTGAATTATAAACCTCTCAATGCAACCACGAAGAGGGACCACTTTCCCCTCCCATTCCAGGATGAAATACTCAATGAAGTGGCAAGTCATGAGCGATACACAGTATGCGATGGCTACTCAGGATACTTCCAGATTAGCATTGCGGAGAAGGATCAGAAGAAGACAACCTTCATCACACCTTGGGGATGTTTTGCCTACAGAGTGATGCCGTTTGGCCTCACTAACGCCCCGGCCACGTTTCAACGCTATGTAACTTTTGTTTTCCAACCCTACTTTGGAACATCAATACGGGTTTTCATAGATGATTTTGCATTTATAGCTCACAATCCCTCCATTTAAGCAAAGTCTATGATGGCTTAACCACACTGCAAACTTTGGGTGGCCAACTCAACGTGGACAAGTGTCACATTGGTGAGAGCAAAGTCACTCTCCTTGGTCATGTAATTTCAGCAAAAGGAATCGAGGCTGACCCTAGCAAGATTCAGGCCCTGGTATCTTTATCGTCACCCACCACAGCTAAGCAGCTGGTTTCTTTCCTTCAGAAGGTAAGATACTTAAGCAGGTTCATTCACTTGCTATCTCAAGTGGTCCTTCCCCTACAACAACTCACCCAGAGGGATGTCTTCTCATGGAGTGAAGAGAATGAGCAGCAGTTTACTGAGGTGAAGCAAATCCTAGCTAAGCTTCCCACTATTTCACCTCCTAAGTGGGATGAGCCATTTCATGTGAACCCTAGTGTGGGAAGTGATACACTCAGAGCAGTGCTAATGCAAAAGGACCCCAAAACTTCTTTCATGCGTCCTATTTACTTCTCTAGTCGTGTCATGACCCCGTCAGAAAAAGGATTTACCGAAGTAGAACACATGGTTCTGGCACTAATGTTTGCTACCACAAAGTTCCGCTCCTATCTTCTGCCTAGACCCTTTGTAATCCTGACAATGGAAGAGGTTTTGCCTAGACCCTTTGTAATCCTGACAATGGAAGAGGTTTTCACATATGTGATGCGACACATGGATGTCTCATCTAGGATCTCAAAGTGGTTAATTAGACTACAAGAGTTTGACTACACCATGCAAGTAGAAAACTCCACCAGGGCTAGTTTAGCGGGAATTCTCACTCATCGCCATTATGAGAGGAAGCTGAAGGTCAACACGGAAGCAAAGGAAGAAACACCAATGATAGAAAGTCCTAGGCTAGAGAGAGCTCACCCTCTTTTCTTTGACGGAGCGTACAAGAGAACAATGGATCAATCTGCAGCAGGCATGGTCATTTTCAATGAACGGCAAGAAAGAGTATTCTCCATTGGGCAGTTATTACACTCCCACTCCAATAATGAAGCAAAATATGCAGCCCTAATTCTTGGGTTGGAACAATGCATTCACAAAGAATTCAGCGCCTAAATGTGTTTGGCGATGCTTTGCTTTTGATAAGGCAGATAAATGGCACCTGGGATTGTAAAAATCAGGTTTACTTGGTCAACTTCGCCAAGTTAAGGACCTTCTAAAGAAGTTTGAGGCAATGAAACTATTCCATGTCCCCAGAGAAGAAAATCAAGAGGCAGATGCTCTAGCTAAAGAAAGAATACAAGATGTTCCCATAGGGGCGATCAAATTAAAACTACCCCTCTTCCAAGGTAGTGATGCTATGCCTGATGTCATCAATTTTCTAGATACAGGAGAGCGTCCAGTAGGACACACCAAAGGCCAAAAACACTGGCTGGTAAGGAAGGCTACTAGGTACCGCCTTATAGACGACCACTTGTATTGTAAGGGCAAAGATCAAATTCTCAGGCGGGTGCCAACCTCCAGTGAAATCACAGAGGTAATTTCAAGTTGCCATGACAGCGTCTGCGGCGGTCATTTTGCTCTAGATATCACCAGTTGGAAGATTCTACAAGCAGGGTACTTTTGGCGTAGTTTGAACAGGGATGTACACCATTGGTGTAAAACATGCAAGGCTTGTCAAGTGGCCAGTGACCGCACGTTAACCTATGAGCCACAAACCCCTATCATCTCATATGGTCCTTTTGAGAAATGGGGAATAGATGCAATCGGTCCTTTACCAAGGGCCCAATCAGGTAAACTGTACATCATAGTGGGTGTAGACTACATGACTCGATGGGCAGAAGCAACGGCCACCACCCGCATTACAGCCCAAGAGGTGGCAAAGTTCATTTTTGAGCATATCGTTTGCCTTTTTGGCACTCCTCTTGAGATAATATCAGATAGAGGACCAAGATTCAGAGGTGATTTGGTGGGAGAACTGATGAAGAAGTTAGGCATCACACGTCGGCATTCCACACCATACTATCCACAATGCAATGGTCTGGTAGAGAAGGTAAATGGAATGATTTGCAAAATCATCACAAAACAGGTGAACAATCACACAAGGAACTGGGATAAACATCTCATGGCAGCTCTTTGGGCCTATAGAACAACATTCCGAACATCACTAGGTTTCACCCCTTTCCATCTAGTTTATGGGAAGGAGGCAATTCTACCCATTGAGGTACAAATAGCCAGCTTACGAGTTTTGGCTATCCAGACACATCGTCCAATTGTAAAGCTCTGAAACCACATCTTGGATCTGGAGAGACTCCAACTGGATAGGGAAGAAGCAATCAATCACTATGCAGCACAGGTAGAACGATGCCGGCTCACTTTCAATCAAGGGCTTAAAGAAAAGGGACTGGAAAGAGGCATGTTAGTGCTGCGATACGACAACAGATTTGACACTAGGAAGGATAAGAAATTTCAACCCAGATGGGAAGGGCCATTCATCATCAAGAAGCGCTATGACAACGGCAGTTATAAGTTGATGGAAGCAGAGGGGAGAATTCACAAGACTAGGGTCAATGGATGGAGACTGAAAAGGTATTTTCTTAGGTTTGACCCAGAATTCATGTTAGACATTCCAGAGGAGGGAGAACCCTCTAACTCTACAGCTAAAGAAGTAGAAGAAGGGCTAGAAGCATGAATGCCTCTAGCCAAAGGGAGAGGGCTAATGATAGCCAACTTTTGAAAATCAAAGAAAAAGAAGAAAAAAAAAACTTATTTTCCTCTGTTGAAGCTTTGGC
Organism: Adiantum capillus-veneris; assembly: GCF_014529385.1. Classification (NCBI taxonomy): domain Eukaryota; kingdom Viridiplantae; phylum Streptophyta; class Polypodiopsida; order Polypodiales; family Pteridaceae; genus Adiantum; species Adiantum capillus-veneris. The sequence goes on from NC_140942.1 coordinate 130,555,083, forward strand.
GACACTGTTGGAGGGCTAGGCACCGCCTGGTCAATCCTCCCAACACCCCTATGGGCATAACACACACCCCCCCCCCCCCCCCCCCCCCCCTTCGATTCGCCGGTCTTATCACCCTCAGCCCCATTGGTCCATACCCCCCCCCCCCCCCCCCCCCCCCCCCCCCCCCCCCCCCCCCCCCCCCCGGCCCAACGGGCATTGGATGAAATAACACCTCTCTCTCTCTCTCTCTCTCTCTCTCTCTCTCTCTCTCTCTCTCTCTCTCTCTCTCTCTCTCTCTCTCTCTCTCTCTCTCTCTCTCTCTCTCTCATTTTCCCTACATACCTCTCTCTAATATCCTCTCTTCCAATTTACCACCCCTTGGCCATGCGAAAACTTTGAGCGCTCTACCCCCTCTCTAGTGCTCCCTCTGTGTTTCTCCGCATGGAAAACCCCCCCTCCGCTCTCTCGTATTCCTACACTCACCCTTTACACCCCCTCCCCCCCCCTTGGCCCGCTGATATTCTTTCCCTACCCCTCCCCCCTCTTCCCCACCCGCTCGCCCCACCCTCCCCTCGGCCTCACTCACCTTTCCTTGGCCCACTATCCCCACTACCGCCCACACCATTGACTTCTACCCCCCTCCTCATCCTTGAGGCAGCACACAAAACGAAGGATAAGACAACACCCCCCCCCCCCCCCCCTTCTCACACTCTCTCTCCCCCCCCCACGAAGGGCACCCGCCCTAGGAGATTCCCCCTCCCTCTAGCGCCACCTCACCCTCTCTCTCTCTTCCGTTTCAAGACTGAAGGCGCAGCGCATGACCATGGAGCCCACGCCTCCATCCACCACCCCCCAACCCCTCTCCCTCTCTCATGCTCTGTTTCGACAGCAGTCGCCCGCCCTCTCACTCTCTCTCCCTCTTGGCCTGTACAGGCGCAATCGCGTTCTCTCTCTCTCTCCACACCACACACACACACACACCCCACGCATACATACACACACACACACACCCCACATACACACACACACACCACACCCCCCCTACCCCAAGTTTGCGTAGCTGCCGCTGGCCGCCGAACAGATAAGAAGAAAAAAAATATTAAAAAACAAATATAAAAATATATACATTATGTACATAAGCCCCCCGTTCCCATTGCACACTCGCGCACACATACAAATACACACATGCACTCACGCACACACACCCATATACATATATATATATATATATACACACATCTGCCCACATGCACATATGCACACACACACACGTATACGCACCATGAATTCAGGAAAAAAAACGAAGGACTTCATAACTACGACAACCACAAAAAAGAAGAAGGATCCAAAGCACGCGCCGCCAACAACAAAAAGAGGAAGTGCGCTGAAGGCATGCCTCGTCCGACCCCGAAGAGAAGTACGCTTGACACCGACACACCGGCAACACACCATTCGCCGGCAACCCGCAACCACGACGCCATTCCAGTAATTTATAGATTATTTTCATCATTCTCTTCAGTTTTCACCCAAGCCATTGTAAATTCCTTTTTTTTTGTAAATATCCTCTCTCTAGGTGATGGTCACAAAGGCCCACCTAGAGATTCCCATCTTTTAATAACCTCCCAAAACAAAGCAAGGGTCAACCACACCGGGCCCACCACTTGCTTTGTCTCCCCGATTAAGCTTACCCTAACCACACTGGGATTACCATAATCCAAGCAGCCAACACCTATAAATTGGCACTGAGAGGTCACTATCGGGGGGGGAGGGCAATTCATGAGGAGCCAAGCATTTGGTAGAGTCTAGTGGGAAGGATTGACACTATCACCATCACGGGGGGGGGGGGGGCAATTCATGAGGAGCCAAGCATTTGGTAGAGTGTAGTGGGAAGGATTGACACTATCACCATCGCGGGGAGGGGGCTTGTGTGTTGGGTTTGCCTTGGGAATGGCACCATGCGAAGGGAACCACATCCATCTCTCGACTCCAATGGTCAATGCACCTATGTATACACGCTCTTGGTAGCAAGTATTCACAATCATTGAGTCGTCTTAGAGAACGCACCAAGTAGGTTGCACCACCTCCTCTCCCTGCCTCTCTACCACCACGGCGTGCCATTTTGTAAATATTGCAGAAATAATTCACCCTCACACCCCCAAGGGTTTTCATCATTTGCAAATCTCTCTCTCTCTCTCTCTCTCTCTCTCTCTCTCTCTCTCTCTCTCTCTCTCTTTCTCTCTCTCTCTCTCTCTCTCTCTCTCTCTCTCAGTGTGTAAGTTTGTGGTGTTCATATCATCGTGGTTTGCATCCTAGCCGCTCAAAACTAGGTGGTGCCCCCTGTTCACTTTAACATGGCAGGCTCGAGGCGCGCCATTTGACCCCCGGCGTTTTAGAGGTCGTCGGGGTTCGGGGTCCGCTTTGTGTCCGTCAATAGTTTTTACTCATCGAAGTGTAAGGGATGAGAAGATTGTGTTTTCTCAATCTAGGGTTTTTGAAGAGAGAAATGTAGAAGAAACCATTCTTCCTAGCATGTTTAAAGGCAAGCTTAATCATCTGTAATAGAACATATTTCAGTCATAATTCTCCATCCAGGGGTATGTTTTCATAGCATTGAGTAATATCCTCTATGAAGAGATGGAAAATCTATTTGGGGAGGTTGAGAGTCACTTTTGTGGAGTTTTCTAATAGCCAAAAAGTGTTATAGTGTATTTGGAGAAATTAAGAGAAATTTTTTTGTTTAAAAATGCATACAAATTCAAATTCTGAAAGAACCAGGTCAAGGCAAAGGGTGATATCCTTGGTAATGTTAGTAAAAATACCATTCGAGGCATCAGATATCCATCTGAATTTATGCTTGTGTAGTTTATAGGTGGGAAAAAGTACTAGAAGTTTGGTATCTTGAAGAAAATAGCCCAATTTATCTAGATGTTTTGAAATCATATTAGTGACCTCACACAGAGAGGTGATAAGTGGTGTGAATTCCTTCCTACAAACCCGAGAGTGAGCTGCTTTCTAAACCAAGTTTTGCATAGAAGAGTGGGAGAGTTGGAGCTTTTATCCATCCCTACTATAAACCAGTCCTGTGAAAGCTTTTGAAACTCAACAGCTAGTTGTGGTGTGATCCATGAGCTTTCAGTAGACAACCTGTAAGGACATGGGTCATATGGGCAAGGCCACCACCATGGCTGGACAGTGTGTATGCTAGGGGGAGGCTATAAGATAGCACGGTTAGGTGGAGACTAGGACACGCATTACCACCGCCCTTTCACTGGTATCCGAGCTATTTTTGGGAGGAGACTAAAAACGGCTTGCATATGCGTGACGTCCTGCTTCTTCCGCACATTCCGCAGACAGCGACGTCTCTATTGTGCAGCAAAAAGAAGTCAAGTGCAATTTTCTGTGCGAGCAACGCGTGGACAAACAACGACAGTCGACCGCGGCCGCCCTATTTACGCCCTCCACAACGGGCGACCAAGGCAAGCTCGACCGGCAACTCGACGGCACCGATGCTCCGAAGGCTTCCGTTGGCGCTGGCGCCATTGGTTGCGCGCGTAAGAAGATTCGCTTAACCCTTGCATAAAGGAGGGTTGAACCCACCCCATGAGGGTAAGAGGCCAACACTTTACAATCAAGCTATTGGCCCTTGTTGTGTATAACAAGGAAAGATAGTCTACTTGTGCTGAAAGGAAAACTAGAAGGAAAGGGAAAGCTTCAAACTTCAAGGAAGTAGCTTTACCCTTCCTTTTCACTTCTTGGAGGAAGGCAAGTTTTCCTCCAAAAATTCTGTTTTCCTCAAGGAGGTAGCTTCAAAGTGAAGAAAAGCCTTCACGAGTTTTTGTGAAGAATCATCAAAGGTGTTCTTACAAGGAACAACAAGTGAAGCGCTCAACTTCTCTCAAGGCGAGGTTCGCATGCCATGCAAATCGCGGAGCATACAAAACACAAAGACTTCAATTTCTCAAGGTACAGGTTGTCGTTTCTTTTTCTCTCTTTGCATTAGTGTGTGTTTACCATGGCCAGTGAGGATATCCCACCTACACACACGTTTGATTTTGAGAACGTAGATCAAAATCAGGGCACCACTGGTGCTGCTGACACTAATATGCATGATGATGATGAGATCATGGGCTTGTAGATATGGTTTCTTTCAAGACTTTGGAACATCGCCAAAGCGTACTTGAAAGAAATCTCTCTGCACTTAATGCAAATGTTACCAATCTTACAGAGTTACTTGTGAAATTTATGAATTCACAGACAACTCAAGGAGCCACAAGTGGCACGGTTCAAGGGAACCAAGCTCGGACGACTCAAGGAGTCCAAGAGAGATGCAGAAGGTAGCAATGCATTACTTAAGAATATCACCATTCCTGAGTTTCATGGGGAAGAGCGTGATCGCAACAAGGATGCGGTCAATACGTTCTTACACAAATGGAGTGATATTCATAGATTGAGATACACCCCGGATATAAAGACGGTTGTAGAAACAAGTCTATCTCTTAAAGGCAAGGCCTATAAGTGGTGGATGACATTTCCAATAGATGCTCGTCCTCCGTCTTGGGCTGCGTTTCAAGCTTCTTTCTCCAAAGAGTTTTTGGACTCCAATGAAGAAGATAAGAATTGGTTAGCATGGGATGCATGCCCCATGTCTAGCCTCTCTCTCACACAATACCTTTCAAAGTATCGGGAAATCATATTAAAACTAGAAGGTCTAGATGAATTCCAAAAGATACGGGGTTTTAATAGGGGTCTTGACAAAGACTATCATCTTCATGTCAAGACCCGACATCCAAAAACTTTGGAAGAAGCCATTAGTCATGCACAAAGATATAATGATGACCAAGAGAGAAAAGGAAATGTTTCCTACTCTAAGAATACTTTTGCTAAGAGCAATGTGGCTAAGAGCCAATGGCGAGGTAGATCTCCCACACGTTCCAGGAGGAAAAAGAGATAATCTACCTCTCCATGCCCACAAGAGGCTAAGAAGCCTAAGCAATCACGAGATACTCCGCATGGCTCTCTCAACACTGCTGATTTTGAGCGTGCAAAGAAACACAATTTGTGTTTTAGATGTCTTTCGGACCAACATAACAAGAAAGATTGTCCTCTTTTGCAAGGCAAAGAAAAGGCCATGCACACGGTGCAACGCCTCACATTAGATTCATCTCCTAAATATTGTGCTGTAGAGGTTCTTCATATGGAAGAAAAGCACAAGTGTTGTGTGCCTGCTTCAATGTGGCAGCCCACCTTTGGCCCCCATAATTTCATTCGCATGCATGGCACTATTAACGGACAACGTGTTCGTATTTTAGTGGATGATGGTGCAACTCATAACTTCTTGAACTATAAGCTAGTCAAGAAATTGAAGCTTACACAGACTCCCTACTCTCACAAGTATATGGTGGAGCAGATGTCTGGGAATGATAAAGAAGTATGGGACACGATAGTTCAAGGGGTTGAGCTTATTGTTCAAGATCATACGATGACCCTTGACTTCCAAGTAATGAACATGGACCGTGCTGATATAGTTTTAAGACGGGAGTGGCTGCATGGTTTAGGAAACACATTGCACACTAGTTATGAACACAACTCCTTATCCTTTATGGCCAATGGTAAACATGTGTCTTTGCTTGGTGAGAAAAATATACCATCTGCACCTCTTATATGTACAGCCGAGCTTTCTATTTTGCAGAAAGCACATTTAATAGATGAAGTCTTTTTGTGTTACTGCTTGTCTCCAAGTCTTGTGAATTCTCAAGAGCAAAGTGCGGTGAATTCTAGTAATGGTACGCAAAGTGCAATGAATTCTAGTAATGGTATGCAAAGTGCAACGAATTCTACTGATAAACAAAGTGTTAACAAATCTAACAAGCAAAGTGCTCTCAATTCTAATTCTATAGAGCAACGTGCAACTGTTGTAAAACAAACATTATAGGAATTACAAGATTCTCCATCCCAACATAACTCTAGTTTACTTTCTTCTTTTGCACGGCAAAAGCTGACTCACTTACTCACGAAGTATAGTGATGTGTTCTCAAGTGATTTACCATTGGGTTTACCCCCTACACGCGATGTGCAGCATGGCATAGATGTCTTGCCAGGCACTAAACCAGTGAGTAAACCACCTTATCGTATGAGTGCTAAAGTAGCCAAGGAGGTTGAGAGTCAGTTGGCTGACTACCTTGCTCGTGGTTTCATTAGACCTAGCACTTTGCCTTGGGCATCACCAATTCTATTGATAAAAAAGAAAGATGGTACTATGTGCATGTGCGTAGATTATCGCGGATTAAATGCGATAACCTGCCTTTAGAACATGGTTCGGGCGTTTTGAATTTTTGGTTATGCCTTTTGGTCTAACCAATGCTCCAGCTAAATTTGTGTCTATGACACTCATGGATAGTGTCTTACGTCCCTATCTTGGAAAACTTGTTGTGGTTTTCCTTGATGATATTCTCATTTACAGTAAGACTGAAGATGAACACATAGAACACTTATGATTAGTGTTTGAACAGCTACGAGCTCACGCACTGTATGCTAAGCAAAGCAAGTGTGATTTCTTTAAACAGAGATACTTTACCTTGGTCATGTTATCTCTTATTCTGGCATCAAGATGGACACTGACAAGGTCGCTACCATTCTTCGATGGCCACATCCCAACACGGTTGAGGAGCTTCAAATATTTTTAGGCATGGCTGGATTTTATCGACAGTATATCCATGACTATGCCAAAATCACTAGTCCTATGACGGATCAACTTAAAGCAAAAGGTAAGACCTTTTCTTGGAAAGAAGCCCAAAAACCCAGTTTCGAATAGCTCAAGGTAGTTAATAGCCACTGCTCCCATCCTAGCAATCGTCGATCCACTTAAGACGTTTGTGGTAGAGACTGATGCTAGTGATAAAGCCATTGGTGCGGTACTTCTCCAGGAGGGAAGACCTATGGCCTTCGAAAGTAAAAAGTTAGATAGAGCTCAACAAAATTATTTTGTCTATGAGAGAGAGCTCTATGCCATAATTCACGCTTTACGAAAGTGGCGACACTATTTATACGGTGCCGAGTTTGAAGTAGTCTTTGACCATGAGAGTATCAAATGGTTTACTGCTCAAGCAGACTTGAAGGGCCGTAAAGCTAGATGGGCAAAAATCCTTCAAGATTATGATTGTAAGCTACGATATCGCAAGGGGTGATATAATGTAGTAGCGGATGCACTAAGTCGGATGCCTCAGATTAATTCACTTGCTTTCACGGAACTAAAGAGTGGATTTTTGGAGTCATTAAGTGGCAAGTGTGCACAAGATCACTCATATGCTAAAGTGTGGAGTGCAGTTTTAAAAAGGGATCCCTCACACTCACATGTCTCTGAACAGTCAGATCAACATGTCTCTGCACGTGCAAATAGAAACTCTAACACACAGAGCTCCACCCCTACTCAGGAAGAGCTTAAGCAATGGAAGAATTTTTCCATTGATGATGGCTACTTACTCCACAAAGGTAGAGTATGTGTGCCAAAGGACTCAGACACTAGGCGCCAAATCTTATTTGAGTGTCACGATAGTCCAAGTGCTGGTCATACAGGTATCCGTAAGATGTATGCCTTAGTTCGAGGGAAATTTTATTGGCCGGGCTTACATCATGATGTTCAAGAGTACGTACTAAACTGCCAACAGCGCCAAGTTAATAAGGAAGAGCGCCTCAAGGTAGGTGGCCTTTTACATCCTTTAGAGATTCCACAAGGTAAGTGGGAGAGTATCTCTATGGATTTTGTAGTAGGACTACCTACTACAAATCGTGGCCATGATGCCATTTGGGTAATTGTAGACCGTCTCACAAAGATGGGTCGATTCATTCCCACTAAGAATACGGTTAAGACACTGGAATTAGCACGGCTATTTGTAGAGCATATATATAGACTCTATGGTCTTCCAGCTAGTATCATTAGTGGCAGAGATCGAAAGTTCGATAATCACTTCTGGAGAGCTGTGTTCCAAAATTTGGAAACTAAACTTAATCTAAGTACGACTGATCATCCAGAAACGGCTATTTATAGAGCGTATATATAGACTCTATGGTCTTCCAGCTAGTATCATTAGTGGCAGAGATCGAAAGTTCGATAATCACTTCTGGAGAGCTGTGTTCCAAAAGTTGGAAACTAAACTTAATCTAAGTACGACTGATCATCCAGAAACGGATGGTCAAACAGAAAGAGTTAATCAAGTGCTAGAGTTAATCAAATCCATTTATGCTTTTGTATGGATTTCAACCTAGATCACCCGTTACAGTGGGGTTGGCTAAGGAGAAGATACAACAAGCGAAGAATTTTCTCCAAGACCATTTTGGCATGCTTCAAGTTGCTCGATAGAATGTTACACAAGCTCAAGATTGATATAAGAAGTACACAGATGAGCATCGACGTCTTGCTACTTTCGAAGAAGGAGACAAGGTTTTCCTCAAAGTTCCGGAGCATTCAAAAAGTCTGAAGACGGGAAAAGTTGCTAAACTTTCACCACACTATTGTGGACCGTTTACCATTCTCAAATGTATAGGTCAAGTGGCCTATAAGTTAGCTCTTCCAGAGCACTCACGAGTTCGTCCTGTTTTCCATGTTAGCCGTTTATGAAAATAGCTAGGACAGAATGATAATGTCATTGACACAGGTGTGCTGGTTTACCTTATTGAACCGCCAAGCATTCCTCATGAGCCCGAAAAGATTTTGGATTCTCATGAGCTTCGCACCAGACATCATGTCAGACGGCAGGTGTTGGTAAAATGGCTAGATAGACCTGAAGAAGGTTCTACATGGGAGAATGTCTCCGCACTTAAGAAACCTTCCTACGTTCGTTTTCGAGGACGAAAACGATTCTCCAAGGGGGGGGTAATGTAAGGACACGGGTCCTATGGGCAAGGCCACCGGCATGGCCGGACAGTGTGTACGCTAGGGGGAGGCTATAAGATAGCATGGTTGGGTGGAGACTAGGACACGCATTACCACTGCCCTTTCACAACCATTTATATAGTAAGAGAGAGATTTTTTGAAAAAAACATTGCTCAAACCAATTTTGCTAAGTCCAATAGGACTGTCTTCTCCACTCGGAGAGTACTGACAAGGTCAGTTAAATAGCTAAGTAAAGCTGATAAAGCGAGATATGGGTTTTTTAGAAAAATGGGTATGTAATTAAGTCTTTTAGCTATAATTTTTTGGACTGTGGTATTTTTAATTAGATCAAGATTACTAGTACAAACATGCTTGCCATAACTATCAAAATCTCTACAAAAAGGGATATATTTATCACAAGCACAATCAGGAACAGTGTTGTGTCATAAAAAATCATTACTGTAGACCAGATTCTTAAAAGGCTGTTGATACTTCCAACCAATAAGTATATTATCAAGTTTTTCATGGTTTCCAAAAAGTAAGTCAAAACACTCTTTGGGTGTACCCAATCCATAAGTTCATTTTGAAAAACATAATGTTTGTAAATATACTCTTTGCAAGAAGTCTTTTTGGTGAGATGCATCCTTTCGCATGGGCCAATAGCAACTTGCACAACATAAGTGATCATAGGTCAAGAAGGTGCCGGATAGGGGTGTTTCTTCCTCTTCCCCCAGTAAAGCTACGAGATTTTCCTCTATTAAAATTAGAGGAAGAGCTAGGTGTCAGAAATGAAGTCAATGAATTGGGGGTGGCTAGAGAGTTAGGTCTTTTCAGCAAGGGGGAATCATCATCCTCAATACATGGCTTGAGTAGATTGGTGATAATCTTAGCACCTTTGTAGTTTGCATAAGTAGTCAAATAAGTCCGAGGTTCATCAAATTTTAGTTCTTTATGGATATCCAACATAAGCCCACGAAAATAATTGAAAGAAATGTGAGCAACCACTAATTGTTTAGCTTGGCCACCTAACCAAGAACAGGGATAGATGAAAGTCAACCGAATTCTCGGGGAAGAGCTGGTCCAGACGGTTAAGGATAAACCAGATAGCATGGTCAAACCACATGATGTTGGATTTGCAGGATGGTTTAGGGTCAAGAAATTTACATGCACATTTAACATATGGTCGAAAAACATTCCAAATAGATTTCATGTAGAAGTCGGGATTACTTTTAGCAAACTCCATGTTCCCTTTTGTCTGAATGTATAGACATGTATTGGAAGAGCATTTGGAATGGTCAATAAGGTTAAGGTTGAAGGGGCTTCAATGAGTTCTCCTTTGTCCAAGAACTATCCTCCTTTCAAAATCTCGAGTCTACAATCCTCAACTCTGGAGGTAGGAAGATTAGCTAGATAGACCCAGGTTTTGGTGCCAGAAAGGCTTTGTTAGGTAGAACCGAGGGGTGATGGTCCACACCAAAAGATTCAATTTCAATTCGTCTAAATGGTAAGAAGGGAAAAACCTTGGACACTTTGGGTACCATTTCCAAGAGATTAGATTCACTAAGGGAGCAAACAATGTTTTGAAATTCCTTGACAGCTTCAAGTGCTACATTATCTCTGCAAAAGATACCACCGGTTTGAGCGACAGTTGGAGCAGCAAGGGTACTGATAAAAGATGGATTGAGGCTGTAATGGGAATGGCCTATGAACTTTAAGAATAGCAGAACTAAGAAAATTAAAGTGAACATTTTTGTGAGATCACTTTGAAAACAAAGAGGGTGAACTTAATTGATGGTAGCAACATAAACATAGTACATAGTTAACTTGGCATGAACAATACTTTTGCAAGAGAGAGAGTATTAGAGAACATGACAATAGTTGCGGACCGGATTTACTTGGAGCCGGTACACCCTCCAAAAGGCGTTTGTATTATAGATTCTCCCATCAAGAGAGACTTGGTACAATACAATCTTTGTGTTCCTTGTGACCTTGGTGATGCTATGGAGATGGAAAGATTCATGCATCACAAGCATAACATAAACTTTGCAAAAACATTAACTATCCTAAGCATCAGTCTCTAGGCCTCAAACACCTTCGAAGGTGGAGAGAGCTAGCAGGGAATGAGTGTAGGGAAGAGGAAGAAGAATCATTCATAGAAGAAAGAAATAGTTCCTCACTTATCATCACTCTTCTTGCTTAGCATAGCATAATAGCATAGTAATGAAGATGAAGAAAATGGCAAGCTTAAGCATTGAATCATGGATCTTGGTTGGATTTTCATTCCATAGCCAAGATTGTTGGTGTAGGCTCTCAACTTCTCCACAAGCTTGGAGAAGGAGATGGAGCTCTTGCACTTTGTATTCCACACAATGAGAGAATGTGTGTGTGTGTGTGTGTGTGTGTGTGTGTGTGTGTGTGTGTATACCCCCCTCTCATGCTTGGTCCACACCTCTCTCTCTCTCTCTCTCTCTCTCTCTCTCTCTCTCTCTCTCTCGTATTGGACATGTGTCCTCTTTTTCCTCTTTGAGAGAAAGAACTTAATTATTTATTTTTATATATCTGAAAATTCTCATTGGACCCCTTTAAAACCCATCCAATAGGATTCAAGCACATCATGAGGGCAACATATGGAGGATCATTTGAACTTGTGTCTTTTATGCTTATTAATTTATTTGGTTTGAGTTGAATACTTCAAGCACTTAGTCAATCAAGCATGGAAATGGTTATGCCTCTTGAGAGTTTATCTTTGAATTGAACACTTCAAGAACCTTAGTAATTTAAGCATAAAAATCACCTCAAGCTTTGGGTAAAGTTCCCACAACAGAGTCCTACCGTATGGCGAGCGAATATTTTCGAGCAAAGAGAAAATCGAGCGAGCAATGTGTGTGTGTGTGTGTGTGTGTGTGTCTGTGTCTGTGTGTGTGTGTGTGTGTGTCTGTGTCTGTGTGTGTGTGTGTGAGAGAGAGAGAGAGAGAGAGAGATGTGTCTAGTTGGATGAGTGGAAAAAGCGATCAAAAAACATAGAATATATTTGGGTGATTTCTATCATTATAATTGACCCAAAAGGAAAACATGCCTATTTGCGATGATAACGCTATATTTGGGTGATTTCTATCATTATAATTGACCCAAAAAGTGCACAAAATTGCAATTCTTTTATTTTGCAATGCATGAACTTTTGAGTTGATATGTCGCATTAAACTTTGATGGTTTTTTAAAAAGAATATAGCAATCAGTAACTATTTATATTGATGTTTTCCTAATCTTTATTCTTTTTTGACAATGGAGATTTGTATTTAGTGCTTAGCATGTAATTTGTCACAAATTACCTCCCAAAAAAAGACAATTATGTCTAAAAATAATGAAGCAATTCAGCTCCAAAACCTACATAACTAGCTCAAATTCTAGTTTAAGTATCTTGTATCGATAGACAATCAATCTTCTTATGAAAAGCTACAAATTTTTTAATCTTCGGACAAATTTACTCTCACAACTAGGGGTATTTTGGGAATTTTGGAAATTTTGAAAGGCATTTTGGGAATTTATCACAAAGTAGGGGGTATCCAGCTGGGAAAAATCGAAAAAACGATAGAATCACGTGAGATCCATTTTGAAGCTGAATGAGAGGTGTCGAAGTTTGCAGACAAATGTCTGAGCGAGGGGGGAGATGCGAGGCGAATTCGGCTGCTCATGCTCCAGCCACATGCTGCAGCTGCTCTGCATTCTGTCGCACAAGGAACTGGCAGCTATGGGAGCGCAGGAGGTTCATGCTATTTTTTATTTGCAGGAAATTGTGCTCAACATCGCAACACCTATTGCATGCTATGTTGGCTACGAGAACATTGTGAGGTCGTACCATAATTATGTCGCGCGTTCGAATTCCTCATCCGCCTTTTACTCTCTTGAGAGAGATCTCAACTCAGAACTGGAATCTGATGTGTATCCGATGAATATAATATCAGCGGAGCCAGTATGTACCATTGTGGCATTGGGAGTTTTTTTTATTTGAAAGGTAGTAGGTGGTTCAATTTTTTAAAAAAAAATATGCATAATCTTTTACAGATTTCCTCTTTCTAGTCGTAGCGACTCTCTCTCTCTCTCTCTCTCTCTCTCTCTCTCTCTCTCTCTCTCTCTCTCTCTCTCTCTCTCTCTCTCTCTCTCTCTCTATTTCGGGAGGCGACTTGTTTTGCAGACATGTGTGGTGTGAATTCTCTCGTTCTCTCTTTGTCGCATGCGCAACACAGTTTTTGCAAACCGCATTTTTCCCTCTCTTTCGCATGCACAAAAGCCTGCGAAGGCCATTCTCTCCTTCCTTCCCTCAACGCTGTCGTGGTGGTGAAGGCCGTACTCTCTCTCTCAATTTTGTATGCGTGTGCATAGCGAAAGCACTCTCTATAGGCAAGGTGTCTTGGAAGCAGAGTGGGGAAGAAATTGTGTACCAAGAGGAGAGGAGGGGAAGGGAGGTAGGGGAGGAGGGAGAAAGCGGAGGAAGAAGGGAGGCGGGCTCAGATCAAGCAGAGGAGGGGGGCGGGGCGAGGGGGAGGTAAAACGCGGAATATACCTATCTATTGAATTTTTTAAAAGACGAGCAAATAATAGTAGCTATGTATTAGAAATTTCCACAAAATAAAGGGGTATTTTGATAATTATCCCAAAAATGAACTGCCTGTAGCCATCCACGCCGGCGTGGATGGCTACAGGTAGTTTCACGTCACTATTTTTTCTTGTCTAATGCCATGCTACAACGCAAAGATGAAAGGCTGCTTCTCTCTCTCTCTCTCTCTCTCTCTCTCTCTCTCTCTCTCTCTCTCTCTCTCTCTCTCTCTCTCTCTCTCTCTCTCTCTCTCTCTCTCTCTCTCTCAAAGCTCGTGCCCTAGTTTTCCCCTTCTCTCTCGCGTTTTCCACAGTCCCCCCCTAGGCGAGGGGCAGCCCTGGGGGGGGGGGGGGGGGGGGGGGGGGGGGGGGGGGGGTTAGCGAAGCTTCGCCCTGCTCCTCCTATCGATTCACAACCGGTGAGTTAAGACTCGTTTTACTGGTTCGACCTACTGCGACAACCAAGCCGACCCAGCGATTTTCAGTTTTCTCCTGCCCCTCAAGAAACGCTCTCCGAGTGCTACGTCTTTATATCTTCTGGAACTCTTGGAAAGGCTGATGCATCGAGATCGTGAAGATCTTGTGAGGTAACAACTATATAGGGCTATGTAATGCAGATCCGACTAGTGCTGCATGTATCTAATTCGATCAGATGACAGTACTGAAGGGCGTAGCCTTAAATTTGGTGGGATCGTAGGTATAATGTGCAAGCCCGTGCAGCTGACCGAGAACATCAGCTATTTTTGGTCTACCGACCACAAGAAGGAAGCCAAGCAGAACCTGGTTTCCTGCCACCGAGTTCTGGTTTGGGACCTCACACACGACAGTAAGCAGCTTGATTTTGTGAGCAATAGCCTCTGTTCCCACATTGATTGCAAACAACAATAAGCAAATGGTTCTGGTTTGTCGACCTCACAAACAACAGTAAGAAGGTTGATTCTGTGCAATATTGAGCAATCTTAAGCAAGAAAATAGAGCCCCGGTTCGCGCATTGATTGCTCTGTCTTGCGACAGTGAGCATTTTTGCTCTGGTTTGCGATAGTAATTAAACTAATGTTCTCACCAAATCCCCCTCCAGCGAGTGAAAAGATAGCAACTAACAGTCCAAAAACAACGGGAAGAGAGTAGGCTAGCTTTGCCGTGGTTCGAGTAGCTCCGAGCAAAACCGATCGTATTGGACAATTGCAAGCTGCCCTCAACATGGTCATGGAAGAAAACCGCCACCTCAAAGCGCGCCTTAGCACGCTCGAGGCACCATTTGACTCCATGGCGGGCCTCACAACAGACAAGGTGAAGGAAGTCGAAGAAAAAGTCACTCAAGCTCACACGATCGCACTCGCCAAAGTGGAAACCTATGTGAAAGCAGAACTGCAGGTTCGTCAGCTTCAAGAAGAGAATGCCCTTAAGCTTCGCATTGGAGGGCTGCCCCAAGCATGGAATGAGTGCAAACAAGACTTCTGCAAACTAATCGACCTCCTCAATGAAACTCTTAAACCGGTCCATGTCAACTACGATGCGGTAGAATGTATCGTCAACAAATTCAACACCAAGCGCACACCTAGTGGACATGTCATTCTTGAGTTCAAAGACAAAGCGGAACGGCTTCGACTACTCCAGCAATCACATCTCCTTAGAGACACCGGATTTTGGATAGCCGAAGAACTCACTCCTACACAAGTCAAGCACAAAGGTGAAGAGCTGAAGAAAGTGCGTGAAGCACGAGCCAAAGGCAAGTGGGCAGTTTACCGCGGAGGGAAGGCCATCATCTAGGAGTTTCGAACTCCTAAACCGGCCCCTGCCACATAAGACCCCCCTTAGGTTTTACTTTTTCTTTTGATGGACCCTCAGTCCCTAACTGATATGTATCGATCGCCCTCACTTAGGAAAAGTGGTTGTAATGTTTTGTTTTTGGTCCCATGGGTCATATCTGACCTCTATGGACAATAATTCAATCTATCTATCTATCTCTCAGCTCCCTCTCTCTCTTCCTTCTTCTTCTCCTCTCTCTCTCTGTCTCTCTCCCGTGCATAATGTGAGAGGTTAGAGCAGATGGAGCCGTGGCCATTATCAAGCGACGGCGTGCACTTCAACACTTTTGGTTGACTCATCAGATTAGCTCTCGTTGTTTCTCCGAGCTTTGGATCAAGCCTATTTTGTAGCGATGGATGCAGAGTAGAAGCCTCCTCGCTCAAATAACACAAAGAGACGTTTTCCTGTGTCTCCAGCCGTGAGTGGATGAGGTTTAAAGAGAATCTCTCTCTCTCTTTCTCTCAGCTACTCATCTGGTTGTATGCTAATTGGTCTCTCTCTCTCTCTCTCTCTCTCTCTCTCTCTCTCTCTCTCTCTCTCTCTCTCTCTCTCTCTCTCTCTCTCTCTCTCTCTCTCTCTCTCTCTCTCTCTCTCTCTCTCTCTCTCTCTGTTTTTTCCTCGTGATGAAGAAGCTGCAAAATCTAGCATAGCTGCACACAATGCAGGTTCATGCGGAGCAGCTGCTCTCTTATAGAGCTCCCATCAACTTTTTAGGTTTGGATGATGACGATGAGGACAACGAGAATGGTGAAGCTCGAGCTGGGGTGTTTCTTCCAAGTTATGGGATTCGTGAGGAAACTGCCAAACTCATTCATCACTTGCCTAGCCAATATTTTGCAAGATGTTTTACGGCTCTCTGTGTGCGTCGCGATGAGGAGGAAGCCCTTGGGCTTGGGGGAGGTGTATCCTGCTTACAAGGATGAGGAGGATGGTAAGGAGAAGGAGCAAGAGGTGCATGCGAAGGCTGAGGAGGATGGTGCAACCTGCATGAGGAATCTGACATCTTTAAAGTATTAGCGGTATTTATTTAAAGAGAGAGCCAGAAGGTGAGCAAGAGCTTATGCAGCTTGCCTGCAGGCTTCCAACCTGCAGCAGGGATCCTCTCCTTGCTCATTCAAAAGATACTATAGTCGGTATATTTTCTCTCTCTCTCTCTCTCTCTCTCTCTCTCTCTCTCTCTCTCTCTCTCTCTCTCTCTCTCTCTCTCTCTCTCACACACACACACACACACACACACA
Source organism: Adiantum capillus-veneris (assembly GCF_014529385.1). Lineage (NCBI taxonomy): Eukaryota > Viridiplantae > Streptophyta > Polypodiopsida > Polypodiales > Pteridaceae > Adiantum > Adiantum capillus-veneris. The sequence goes on from NC_140942.1 coordinate 130,571,571, forward strand.
CACACACACACACACACAGGGAGAAGAAGAAGAAGAAGAAGGAGAGAATTTTAACTTTGTGGGAAACTATCCCAAGAGACCTTAAAGATCTATCCAGTGAGGAGAGTTGAACTCAAGACCTCTTATTCAAGAGGGAAATGGCATAACCAATCTACCACACTTCGGTGATAAAAAGATTATACCATTTTCCTCTTTATTAGCACACCCACACACACAAGAATTTTAACGTCGTAGGAAACTATCCCGAGTGACCTTAAATATCTATCCGACGAGGAGAGTTTAACTCAAGACCTATTATTCAAGAGGTAAATGGCATAACGAATCTACCACACTTGTGTGATACAGAGGTTATACCATTCTAGTGGTCCCCATTGTCAAGCTGCATTCCACGTACTCTCTATCGATAGCATTAGGGCCAGGGCCTAAGTATGTGTCCATTTAGAGAGAGAGAGAGAGAGAGAGAGAGAGAGAGAGAGACGGGCGAATAGTGAGTGTCACCTCGCGTGAAGTCCATGGTTTCTCTCAAGCTGCAGAAGTGCTTGGTAGCCAGCATTCTCAAATGTGTAATGGCCCAATCCCAATGAGGTCAATGAGATTTCCTTGGCCAATTCACTTTTAGTATGGCAGGACATCACCAAGATCATCAAAGATGGTTTTGTAATTTGGAATCTAGCCAATATTTACTATAAGCCAAGGATGAAGTGTGGTTCCATCCAAGGTCTTGTGGCTGAGATGCATGCGTGTTCTACGTTGACTTCTTTGTGGAGAGTATCCACATGTCAAAGGCTAAAAAGTCACGCAAGAATACATTTTCAAATCAATTTGAATATCAAAGAGCCCAAGGAAAGGCTATTTGTTAGAGGAAGGGTGCAAGAAGGGAAGAGCTATTGGTGTTGAAGCTGTTCTAGTTATAGTCACGTTTAGCAAGACCACAAAGATATCCAAGAGCTAAGCGATATTTTTTAGGACTTGAATTTTGTAGGGATTTTACATTCATACTCGCATGTGTCTATCATCAATGCAAATGACATTTGAGTCTTTGACTATGGGGGGGGGGGGGGGGGGGGGGGGGGGGGGGGGGAGAGAGAGAGAGAGAGAGAGAGAGAGAGAGATGGATATTAATCAATTGACACACCAAAAGAGTTATCTGGTTTTTGGAAAGTTGACTCTTCAAAACCATTACGTGACTTTTGTTTTTGGAAAGTTGACCATAGATGGCCTATGGGAGACCATGTATATTTCCGTCCATTGAAATTTTAGAAGCACAAGTGATGTTTGGAGGCCGTAACATAGATGATGGAGAAGATGCATATGTGAAGTTAAAAATTGTAAAAATGTACTTTTGAATATGCTTTCTTGCTTGATCATGAGTTGCATCAATTTTCCAACATGGATATGTTCAAGGTTCGTTGCTAGATGTCGCTCGATTTTGTATTAGCTCGGAAACACTTGCTCGGAGTTTGGGACTCCCACAACCACTTTAAGCATCTTAGCACCTCATGCTTGGGATAGGATTCCCACCTCAAGGTTAGCCCTAGCTTGCCTAAGGTCAAAGGACTTTTTAACACTAACTTTTGGAGGTCTTTAATGAAGCTAACCCTAAGGTCTTTTAAGTTCCATTAGATGCACGTTTCTCTTTGATAGACTACCTCCTTTTGGACCCCTATTGAAATGTAGCCATCTCTCCTCTTGGTCCCTTGCTAAGGTAATTCTAGAAGCACTTATTTCACATTGCTCTTTGTTAGACCGTCTCTTTTTGGACCCCTATTGAGATGCAACCATTTGTCCTTTTGGTCCCCTGTTGAGATAGGTCTAGAAGCACATATCTATATCCTAACTCTTGTTCCCCTTTTATCTTCCCATATTAAATGATCAGTTTTATTATGAGGAAAATCATTTGGTAAAGTTAGATATTATATTTTATGACATTACCTCTCTCTTGAAATCATAGTCGTTCTCGACTATGAGGTAGAGAAGATAAATCCTAGTCATTAGTCCATGTTTCTTAGCGGGTAGAGGATCCCTTTTTACCCTATAACATCATTCCAGAATGGATGACTAATCCCTTTGGTGCTCGGGAGACTTAGCTGCCACAAGCATGTCTGCTCTTTACTCCATATCATACTGCCAAAGTAGAGTGACAAGTTCTACTAGGTGTTTGGGAGACGTCGTCACCTCAAACATGATCCTAAGCATGCAACTTCTTAAATTTTGTGCACAATAAAAGAAAGAGAACGAGTATTATAAGACAAAAACATTGTTCATTTGAAATGCATTTTCATTTGCTTACTCTAGTGTAGCACTGTAAGCATTGAAGACAAGGTTCATATTATCCTTCAGCTAGGTTCCTTGTATCCATCCAGCATCTACAACAATTCTTAAACTTAACAAGATATCATTTGATAACGTTACCGTTTCTTAGTACCTTGTCTTCGTGTCGAAGAATCGATTAGGGCTACAATACCTCTTCTTGATCTTCGATCTGTGGCGGGTCCTCCATTATTGGTTCTTTTTGTGGCTCTCCTTTGTAAGGCTTGAGTAGACTCACATGGTTAGCATTGTGAATGAGACAATGGTTGGGCAGGTGTGTGCTGGAGCAGCTGGCGACTAAGCCCGGGAGGACGTAACCTGCTCTGATACCAATTGTTGGAATTAGGGTTGCAGAGAAACACACACAGCTTGGAGAAGACAAAGGAAGCTCAAGGCACACAATAGAGAGTGTGTTACTTAGTGTGCAATGGAAATATAGATAGCCCTAGAGTGATGGGCGTATATACAATGCACGGGGGGAAAAACCTCCTAAAGAGGGAAAAAATGCCCCGGCGGTCCTAGTGTGTTCACACACATCACTACCACATGTATATGGTAACAAATCCCCCCTGGAGTGATGCGGTGAACGAGAGCCGGCACATGAGTAAAGGGAAGTGCCATGCCCTGAGGACAGGATCAGTCCACAAAGGGGAGTAAGCCCAAAGCTTTGTAGAAAGCTTCAAGCTTCTAACGAGACAATGCCTTTGTGAAAAGATCTGCAAGGTTGTCCTGTGTTGGCACATAAGCCAAGCTGATCTCTTCTGTTGAGAGCCTCTCCCTGACATAGTGGTAATGCACCTCAATGTGCTTTGTGCAAGCATGAAAAGCTGGGTTCCTCGCAACTGCCAATGCGCTCTGACTGTCAGTGTAGATAGTGTTGGCAGTGTCCTGTCCAACACCCAAATCAGCCATAATGCGTCTGAGCCATACACACTCAACCGTAGCTGTGAAGACTGCCCTGTACTCAGCCTCACAACTCAAAGTGTCCACAGTAGGTTGCTTCTTGCTCAACCCTGATATACATGAACTGCCAAGCATGAAATAAAAACCACTTGTGGACACTCGCGTGTCAAAACAACCAGCCCAATCTGAGTCCGAAAAAGCATGTAAGTCTGGCGGCAATGATCCCCCCTTGGGCTAAAACAAGCCAAGATGTAAAGTGCCACTAAGGTAGCGGAAAATCCTCTTGACAGCCTGCCAATGCTTAGACCCTGGGCTATGCATAAATCTGCTGACCTGTGAGACTGCAAACTAAATATCCGGCCTCGCGTTGCATACGTAAATGAGGTAGCCAACAGCAGTTTGGTAAAGAGTGACATCAGCAGGATCACCAGCATCATGTAGACTCAACTTCAAACCTGTTTCCATGGGAGTGGCAATAGGTTTGCAATCCTCAAGTCCAAACTTACATAGCAATGTCTCTATGTAACTTTTCTGACACAAGGCAATACCACCATCACACTGCTTAAACTGTAAACCCAAATAATGATGCAACAGCCCCAAATCTTTCATCTTGAAAGTAGCATTCAAATCAGCCTTAAATTCAGCAATATGTCTCTCATTTGGTCCAGTGATCAGCAAATCATCAACATAAAGAACCACGATGAGAAATACATCACCCTCACGCTTTACATACAATGTGCTTTCTGTTGGACTGTTACGAAAGCCTTGTTTGACAAAATGAGTGTCAGCTTTCTCATACCAAGCACGAGGAGATTGCTTCAACCCATACAAAGCCTTGTTACATTTGCACACTTTGTCCTCTTGTCCTTTTATGACAAAACCGCGAGGCTGCGTTACATAAACTTCCTCAAATATGTCACCATTCAAGAAAGCAGTAACAATGTCTGATTGATGTACATCCCAATCAAAATGAGCTTCCAATGCACATAGAAAATGTTCAGTAGTCATACGACAAGTGGGAGCAAAAGTTTCTTCATAATCTATGCCTTTTTGCTGTGCATAACCCTTTGCAACAAGTCGAGCCTTATGGCGATCGATCTCACCATCCGGTTTGCGTTTCAACTTGTAAACCCACTTTGTACCAATGGCCTTTTTGCCAGGAGGCAAATCACATAAAGTCCATGTGTCATTTTCTATAAGTGCATCATATTCTGATTGCATGGCAGCCATCCAATTTTCTGAATTCTGTGCTTCATCAAAAGTCAAAGGCTCCTCAACATCATGTAAACTAGACACAGCCAAAGCATAACAATCTGATGCATAAGATGCATGGCGAGAGCCTGAACGAGTACGACTAGACAAAGGTGCATCCAATTTACTGTCACGCAAAGTGTGCACCAGCCATTTTGGCATACCTCTAGCCTGCTCATTTTCAGCCCTTTCCTCATCAAGTATATCATGTACATCTGCATCAGTAATAGGCTGATCTAAAACATTTTCAGAAACCCCCATAGGCTATACATTTGCCTCATTGGAACTTACATTTGTATTTCCACCACTGAAAAGAGGCAACAAAGTGTCATAAATGTCCTGTGAGCTTAAATTACTGTCTCTAGTACATGACAGCAAGGGCTGAACAGAATCTTCCACAAACACTACATCCCGAGAAACGAGAATACGTTTTGTTTGCGGATGATACAACCTGTAACCTTTGCTTTCAGCACTATAACCAACAAAAATACATTTGACAGCCTTATCATCCAATTTTCTGCGCTGCACTTGTGGCACCAAAGCATATGCCAAACAGTCAAAAACACGCATGTGCTCAATAGAAGGTTTTCTATCATGCCATGCTTCATATGGAGTAATAGACTACAAACATTTCGTAGGACACCTGTTAAGTACATAAGTGGCACACATGATGGCCTCAAGCCAAAAAGAATGCGGTAAAGCTTGACTTTTGACCATACATCGTGCCATTTCCGTCAGTGACCTGTTTTTCCTCTCAGCAACACCATTTTGCTGAGGTGTATAAGGCACTGTACATTGGTGTTTTATCCCACGACTAGCCAGAAATGCATTAAATTCATGAGACATATACTCCCCCCCTCGATCGGAACGGAGGGTGCCCATAGTACATTTTGAGACATTTTCAGCCATAGCCAAGAAATTGTTTGAAGCACATAAAAACTTCGGACTTCGCTTTAAGCGGAAATACCCATGCATGCCTGGAGTAATCATCAATGAAAGTCACGAAGTACAGGTAATTGCCCAAGGACGGAGTTTGCATGGGCACAAACATCACTATGCACAAGCTGCAACCTGCATGTGGCCCGAACTGAACCATCCTTTGGAAATTTAGAACGCTGCATCTTACCCAAAATACAGCCTTCACAAACATGTTTGACAGGTGCTTCAAGAGGCGGCAAAGAAGCAACCATATCAGATTTCTGCAAACGCAGCAAACTAGCAAAATTCAGATGACCAAAACGTGCATGCCAAAGTTTTGCATCTGAAATAGCCCTTGAATCTGCAACAGCATTTGCAAAATTTTGTCCACACTTGTCATACAAAGTGAGCTTATATAGCCCACGGCACAAAAGCCCAGATGCAACAATTTCATCACCAAAACTGAGATCATGAACTGTACATCTGTCATCCACAAATTTGACTACAAGTCCAAGTCTAGCAAGTGCGGATACAGACAAGAGATTCTTCTTGATCCCAGTTACATAAAGTGCATCAACAAGTGTGAAGGAACTGCCATTAGCAGCAGTGAGCACAATCTTTCCAACTCCCTGAACTGGATAAGAGGCATTGTTGGCACAAGTGACTGAATTCCCATGAGGGACTGACTCGAGAGAGGTAAACAATTCACGATGTGAGGTAATGTGCTTTGTAGCACCACTGTCGAAACACCACACCTGTGAATCTGTAGCAACTGACAAGCATGCATCATGGACAGCAGGATTGTAAGTGCACTCTGCGCTAAAAGCCCATTCTGCATCAACATCAGTAGCATTGTCTCCTTTCACAGAAGACTCAACAATGGCTGCATTTGTAGTGGAACCAGCATTTGAAGTGGAACCACCCTCTTTCTTCTTAGCCTCTTTGGCCTTCAACTTAGGACATGACTTGATCAAGTGATCATTGGCTTTACAATAATGGCAGCGCATCTTCTTTTTGCCCTTATCACCAGAATTGCCAGACGAAGTACTGCCAGCATAAGCATTAGGAACAGAATTTTTGCCACTCGCAGCAGAACCATAAGAAGTGGCTGCATTACTGTTACCACCCTTTCTTTGAGAAGCAATAAAAGCCCGTTCAACTGCACGCTGTCTAGTCCTGTTTTTTCTGGACAGTGACTCTTGCAACAGCAATGTGCATAATGCATCAAACTTGACAACTTCTGGATTTCCTTGGGTCATCAGTCTTCAAGTACTAGCAAAAGTCTGGTAGGAATTTCGTAAGGCATCAAGAACAGTCTGCACAAGGGAATTGTCTGAAATGACTTCACCTGCAGAAATAAGCTGCTCATTGATATCCTTGACACTAGCAAGGAAAGTGTCCATATCATCTTCCTCATGCATAATCTTTGACTCCAGCTCTTTACGCAGCAAAGCAATTTTAGCCTCATTGCGGCTTGCATAAAGACCTGCTAAAATATCCCAAGCCTGTTTTGCAGATTTTGCTGAACGGATGTGAGGAACAATGGTGCGCTTCATAGACAACGCAATCAATGCATGAGCCTGCGCATCCTTAACATCCCAACGAGCTTGTTCTGCCGTAGGCAAAACAACTCTAACAGCTGCAATCCTTGCAGCAAGACCTGCAACATCCTCAACATCGCCTACATCCTCAGAACCAGGACATACATCAATGCCCTGCACAATGTTCCAGACACCCTTTGACACAAGCACATGTTGCATCATATAAGCCCACATAGGGTAGTTGTCCCCATCCAACCTGTCCTCAGTAGCAAACATCTTGAACACATCTGTGTTGTTGTTGTCAACCATGGTAAATGTTGCACTTGATGTGAAAACTGCCCGAAAATAGGAGAAACGGAGCGGGAACAAACTGTGCTATATAGCACAAACCGTAGAAGACTATAAGGCACCTGTTATGCAGAAAACGGCACTGACAAAAAACCTGCACAAAATGACGAAATAGCGTATGCAGTACTGCCTATAGTGGAAACGGAGGCCGAAATGAGCTCAAATCAAAATTCTGAGCAGACCAAGCTCTTCGAGCTCACCCAAATATTTGTCGACCTGCGAACGCTCGCCAAAGCTCACTGAAATCGGAGAAAGTGAGCAGGCGTGTGCTGGAGCAGCTGGCGACTAAGCTCGGGAGGACGTAACCCGCTCTGATACCAATTGTTGGAATTAGGGTTGCAGAGAAAGACACACAGCTTGGAGAAGACGAAGGAAGCTCAAGGCACACAATAGAGAGTGTGTTACTTAGTGTGCAATGGAAAGATAGATAGCCCTAGAGTGATGGGCGTATATACAATGCACAGGGGAAAAAACCTCCTAAAGAGGGAAAAAATGCACCGGCGGTCCTAGTGTGTTCACACACATCACTACCACATGTATATGGTAACAGTAGGATTCTTGCCCGTAGTATGCCTTAGATGAGCCTTGAGAAACTTTAGCAAGACCCAATCATTTTTCTTAAAGGCTAAGGCTCTTTTGTGCTTATTAGCAACAACCCTTTTTGCCTTTGCTGTGAGATGGATATAACCTTTTGAATCTTTGAAAAAGATTCTTGTAAGTCTCGACTATATTCATCAGCAGCAAAGATCTTCCCATATACTTTAAGTAGTAAGGGACTTTTGGACCTTCCCTCTTTAATCTTGAAAGGTGTTTTTCCCATAGAAGTACGTACAATGTCATTGTATGCATACTCTATAAGAGGTAGGTACTTCTCTCATTGAGAACATTGATCTACTACCATACATAGGCTTTTAGTAGATTCAAGAATCGTTAGATTAGTTATTTCACTTTGGTCATCTGTTTGTGGATGATAGGCCGAAAGAGAAATTTAATCTACTTCCTAGATTCTGAAAGAGACCCTTCCAAAAATTACTTTTTATTCTAGGATCTTTGTCCGGCACTATGGATGTTTGCAAGCCATGGTACTTGAAAATTTGAGATCTAAAGAGGGTTGTCGTTTGATGTGCCTTAATAGTATTTTTGACAGGCATAGAGTGTGTTTTCTTGCTAAGCCTATTGACTGAAACAATCCAAGTTGCTTCCCTCGCTCAAATTTTAATTTTTGGTATACCACGCATTTTGAAACATACTCTTGTATGTTTACTTTTCGTGGTAGACCAACAGAAATACATTTCTACTCCTCAAAGGGTAGATTATGGAATCCTTCTTTGGCCCGCATAATGAGAAGCATGGGATTTATACTTACTTTCTTATTGTATGGGTGAGTAACACATAGCCTATTGTTGTTTAGAAGATAACCATCCACCAAGGTAAATGGTTCTTTTTTTATTCCCTAATGCAAAGGTTGTAATTACCTACTTAAAGTCTTGGTCATTAGCATACTCATCCATCATAAAAGATAGATCATTGTGAGTTGCTATAGACACCACATTTACCCTTGGGCGTTGTGAAAGTGCATCTACCACTTGATTGTGCTTGCCAGCAATGTGAGCAATATGAAATTTAAATTGCGAAAGAAAATTTTCCCACCTCATTTGTTTGTTGGAGAGCTTGGTTTGCGTCATGAATTTCTTGAGGCTTTGTGATCCATTCGTAGGATGAATGGAGCCCCCAAGAGATAGTGCTTTCTTGTGACTAGGGCATGTAGAATAGCTAAAAGCTCTTTTTCATATATGCCCAAGATCTGTTCATCGGCATTGAGCCTTCGGCTCTCATATGCTATGGCATGTCCTTCTTGAAGAAAAACTGCTCCAAGGCAATGACCACAAGCATCACATTGGACCTCACATGGATTTGAGAGATTCGGAAGCATAAGGACTGGTTGGGAGGTAAGCTTCTCTTTGAGCTTATCAAAAGCATTTTGTTCTTTAGACAATCCATGAGTACTTAACGTTCTTCCTTGTTAAGTCATGCAATGGTCCTGCTATTTGAGAGAATTTTGCTATGAAGCGTCTATAGTATGCACACATACCAATAAAGCTTATTAGCTCATGTAGATTCCTTGGATTAGGCCATGCTTTTATTACCTCCAATTTTGATGGATTCATACATGTACCATCTTGAGAGATAATGTGACCTAAATATTGAATCTCTTGTAGGAAAAATTCACTTTTCTTTTGATTAATAAAAATCTTATTCTCTCTCACAACTTGAAAGATTACCTGGAGGTGTCACTTGTACTCCTCAAGAGAATTTGAGTGGCCTGAAGATTTCTGTCCATCGTGAGTTTGAAATGCGGTCGGAGCATTTGACAGACCCAAACTTGTAACTTATCAAATAGATCTTCTAACCGTGGCACGAAATTTTTATTTTTTTTTAAGTGATCCTATTTATTGCTCTAAAGTTGACACACATGTGATATGTGTCATCTTTCTTTTGCACTAAAAGTATTGGTGAACAAAATGGAAAGGAGCTAGGCCTCACTATCCCTTTTTCCACCAATTCATGCACTTGCCTCATGATCTCCTCTTGTTGAGCTTGTGAAACTCAATAAGGAGGTTTATTAGGCGGTGAGCTTTCTAGTAGAAGCTCTATTGCATGGTCATCATCCCCTCGTTTTGGAGGTAGCTCACTAGGGATGTCATCAATGAAAACATCTTGGAATCCATTTAGGAAATTAGACAACTCTAATTCCTCTTGATTCCCTTTATTGCTAATCGTGAAAACATTAGAATCATTTGCAAATTCTCTAACAAAAACTATATACTCAAGAATAGAGCTTTTCATCAACTTATAAAAAGAAAGCATATTTACCAGTGATATGGTGTTCCCCGACTCATTAGCATCTATGTACATTCTCTTTTCCTTGTAGGTGAAGTAGATTCTCCTTTTAAGGAACTTCATGTTGGCAGCCATGTGATTGAACCATGGTGCCCCTAGGATAACATCCTCATGTTGGAGAGGAAAGATGAAAAAGTCTTCTTTGTCGACGTAGATTTGGACATGAAGCCTCACCTTACCAATCAAGGGAGTAACAGAGGCTTGTTGTCCCTTGAAAGCCGCATTGGCAGTTACAGTATCTCCCATCTCAAAGGCTTGAATGCCCAACTTAGTGGCCAACTCTGTTGATATGAAGTTGTGAGAATAAGGGCATCATGCTCCCTTACTTTTCCCCAAGCATAGGAGAGGGATGAGCCTTTGCAATGAGTATCCTCTTTTGGAGCTTCAACCATGGAAGCTTTTGAAGTGTCATTGCATACATTTCTTTTGGGGCAAGAACGATAACCATTTCCTTGCTCCCTACACTTAAAGCATTTATGGTATTTACAAAAGGCCTCTAATTTTTTGGGAGAGAGCTTATTTTTACCTTTGTAATCTCCTTTCTCCTTGGCCTTGTTGTTGTTGGTGTTGGTGTTGCCTTGGGAAGAGTTTTGAGTATTACTCTTCCCTTTAGCTTCATTTAGATCCTTGTTTTCCATGGGCTTGAAATTTCTTCTTGCCCCTTGATCCTTGAAGCAAATATAGTGTGGTGGATGATAGTGCTAGACTGTTGTGAGTTGACATACTCGGTCATTTATTTAGGTAATCTCGCACAAAATTGTTGCTTTTGTTTGACGAAGTCTATCATTTGAAAGACTGTAGCTTTGAGATGTAAATCCCAAAACTTGTCTACATATTTGTGGATAGACTCGTTGAAGAGAAGCTTCAAGATTCACCATTCGGTAAGAACTTTGTCCTTTGCATCGCTTGCAAGGAATTGCTTCATGATGGAAACTTGTAGATTTTTCCATGTCTTTTGGGCCTCATTGTTGCCATGAAGGCTAACCCACCATTGACGAACATATTTCTGGAAGTGGGTAGCTACATGGTGTAGCTTGGAGGACTCCGTGAAGCCCTCGTCTCCAAAGGCCGCATCAAATTGTTGGATGAAGGCCAATACTTTATCTGTGGCACCAAAGGTGCCATCATAGGTGAGAAAAGAGATACTCTTTCCTCCCTCTTTGAATTTCTTGAGCTCTTGGGACCTTCCCCATGCAGGGTTAGTTTTGTGATGTCCTCTCCTCTTGTATTCTCTAGGAGAATAACTATTGCTTTTGTCGAAAGAGGAGGAAGGTGAAGAAGAAGGAGAAGAGGGTGACCTCTTTCTTGCCTTTTTCTTCCTTTGTTTCTTCTCTTCCCTTTTGGCATGACGGGGAGAAGGAATGTGTGTTGACCGTTTCCTCATGGGAGGAGTTGGCGATTGTTTAGACCGTCGTCTTCGTGGAGCCACATCTTCAAAGGAACTTAGGGATTCATTACTTTCTTGTTCTTTGGATTCCTCCTCTCTTATGGGTTAGAGTCTTCTTTCGAGAGTCTCATCAAGAGACCTCCTAAGCTCTCTCTCCTCTTGGAGAGGAAGGAAAATCTTATAAGCACGAAGTTGTTGGGTAACTTTGGCTTGCAAAGTGGGGTTGCCCATAGCTTGATGCAACCTAGTAAAAAAATAATTAACAAACATGGGGGCATCATCATTAGCCCCTTCATGTGAAAAATCAAAGTTATCAATGTTCATTCTACTTTCTTGGTTATTATCAGCCATGCTAATTATACTTATGTGTTTACTTAGTGTATCCTTTGGCAATTCAAAACCTTAGTTGGTACTCCTCTTAGTCTTTGAAAATAAGCACTTAAGTATGTACACTCATGGCTCAAATTGGTTAATTATAGAGAGTAGTGGAGTGGGTCTAACATAGCAGAACTGCCGAGGGATAGCTCCTTTTGGACTTATTATGGCTCAATAATGGTAAAGCCGTAGACAAGTCTAAAAAGACCCCATTATTAAGACCAAAGCTCCCGAGGTGTGCACCATATCCCACATACTGAGCTCAACAAAACTAATAATAGATCCCAGTCCCACTTACCCTAATATAATTAACAAAATCAACCATTAATAGGCTACTTAAGGACCTCTCTTCTTAAGCAAGAAAAGAGAAACCAAATGCTCTGATACCAATGTAATGGGAATGGCCTATGAACTTTAAGAATAGCAGAACTAAGAAAATTAAAGTGAGCATTTTTGTGAGATCACTTTGAAAACATAGAGGGTGAACTTAATTGATGGTAGCAACATAAACATAGTACTTAGTTAACTTGGCATGAACAATACTTTTGCAAGAGAGAGAGTATTAGAGAACATGACAATAGTTGAAGATCGGATTTACTTGGAGCCGGTCCACCCTCCAAAAGGCGTTTGTATTATAGATTCTCCCATCAAGAGAGACTTGGTACAATACAATCTTTGTGTTCCTTGTGACCTTGGTGATGCTATGGAGATGGAAATATTCATGCATCACAAGAATAACATAAACATTGCAAAAACATTAACTATCCTAAGCATCAATCCCAAGGCCTCAAACACCTTCGAAGGTGGAGAGAGCTAGCAAGGAATGAGTGTAGGGAAGAGGAAGAAGAATCATTCATAGAAGAAAGAAATAGTTCCTCACTTATCATCACTCTTCTTGCTTAGCATAGCATAATAGCATAGTAATAAAGATGAAGAAAATGGCAAGCTTAAGCATTGAATCATGGATCTTGGTTGGATTTGCATTCCATAGCCAAGATTGTTGGTGTAGGCTCTCAACTTCTCCACAAGCTTGGAGAAGGAGATGGAGCTCTTGCACTTTGCACTCCACAAAATGAGAGAATGTGTATGTGTGTGTGGGAGAGTATACCCCCCTCTCATGCTTGGTCCACGCCTCTCTCTCTCTCTCTCTCTCTCTCTCTCTCTCTCTCTCTCTCTGTGTGTGTGTGTGTGTGTGTGTGTCTTATTATTTAATTATTTCATTTGGACATGTGTCCTCTTTTTTCTCTTTGAGAGAAATAACTCAATTATTTATTTTTATGTATCTAAGTTCTCATTGGACCCCTTTAAACCCTATCCAATAGGATTCAAACACATCATGAGGGCCACATGTGGAGGATCGTTTGATAATGTGTCTTTTATGCTTATTAAGTTATTTGGTTTGAATTGAATACTTCAAGCACTTAGTCAATCAAGCATGGAAACATCGATGCCTCTTGAGAGTTTATCTTTGAATTGAACACTTCAAGAACCTTAGTCATTTAAGCATAAAAATCACCTCAAGCTTTGAGCAAGGTTCCCACAACTACTTTAAGCATCTTAGCACCTCATGCTTGGATAGGATTCCCACCTCAAGGTTAGCCCGAATTTTTGACACTAAGTTTTGGAGGTCTTTAATGAAGCCAACCCTAAGGTCTTTTAAGCTCCATTAGATACATGTTGCTCTTTGATAGACTACCTCTTTTTGGACCCCTATTGAGATGTAACCATCTCTCCTCTTGGTCCCTTGTTAAAGTAGATCTAGAAGCACTTATTGCACATTGCTCTTTGGTAGACCGTCGCCTTTTGGATCCCTATTGAGATGCAACCATTTCTCCTTTTGGTCCCCTGTTGAGATAGGTCTAGAAGCACATATCTATATCATAACTCTTGTTTCTCTTTTATCTTCCCATATTAAATAATTAGTTTACTATGAAGAAAATCATTTGGTAAAGTTAGATATTATATTTTATGACAAAGGCCACATAATTTTTTAATAAAGTTAGATAATTCAGCCCTAGAAGAAGAAAATGGGGCTAGCTCTTGCTGATACTGTACAGAAAGTATAGGTAATTGTGCTATGTAATGGGAAAGCATATTAACCCCATCTTTGGAAACTTTGTCTAGGGTAGCCAGAATCTTTGACCCAATCGTTGAAAGACAGCATGTTGTAAGATAGATAACTTTTTATCTGAGGCAAGAGCCAAATCGTATATTAATTGAGAAGCATCCAAACTGCCAATACATCTGAGGACAAGAGAGGTAGCCATAGAGAGGGGCTCAGAAGATAGTTCCAAACCTTGCGAGAGAGCAAGGGTCTGCAATAGATAAAATTATTAGTAAGCCAGGGCTTACTTATGGTAATATGTAACACAGCATTCGGCTTGTCGAGCCAGAAACGGTCTAGTTTTAATAGCCAATCATTTTTTTGGAGAATGGTCCTTTAGGTAAAACGTAATTTGTTCTAAAATCCTTGTATGCTTCTCCAGTCGTAGGTTACTCTCATGTGAGCTGTCAATTTAAAATGTTTATGATCATAATATATATATATATATATATATATATATATATATATATATATATATATATATATATATATATATATATATATATATATATATAATTAGTCCTATAGATTGGGCCTGCAATCCTTAAACTGACAAAGTCAGAGACTATAATAGCTGTGAGCAAGTATCCAAAACATCAGCCTATGAAGGACCACCTAACACCAGTCAACCAAAAAAGGAATTATAGGCAGTGGGTCCAACTTAGAACTAAGATTCAAGCTAATTTCTACAGCCAACGTCCTGGTTTTTCCAAAAAGAATGGACAAACCTTATGTATAGGACATGTGTGTAAATATTTTTACTTAAATAATAAGACATAAATGAACTTTAACATTCAAAAGACAACAGAGTTTAGAGAAAAAGCAATAGTTAGTACAAAAACAACTCAGTCTTAGAATTATCTTTGTACATGGCTTATAAGAATGAGGCCTCATTCTAGTATACAATGATGATGACTCATTAAAGAAGTACTTCCCAAGTATTAAGAGCAAGTGTAATCATGGACAGACATTTGATTCAAGCCAAAAAAATTCCAAGAAAAGATAGAGTCCTCACCTGCATCCATTCAATCAAGACAACAGATACATTAGTTTTGAATGCGTTTTACAGGTGTCAACGGACTATATCAGTTGTTATCCATGTCCAACTTACAAATTTTTATACTTTAAACAAACGTCCAAAAAAACATTAATTTCAAAAAAAATTAAATCTTTTTTTAAGCTTGTAAAAACGGCCATTACCCCTTTGTTTTATGGTATTTATTATATGTATGGTTTCTATACAACCCAATTTTTAATAGACCTTAGATAGATATTTATATATGTATCATTTTGATCAGAAGGCCACTACCCCTTCTGATCCAAGTGACTTGATACCACCATTTGTTCAAAGTTATTTTGTGCCTAATTTTCAACCATACACCATCAAGATTTTCCATAGCAAGTTTGTCATTCTTTTACTTAGTGTGGCACAATTGGTCAAACAACTCTCCTAGACTAATCAAGTATATACGGTACACTTCTTACCACCTC